>NC_091697.1:17500-642500 GCF_041296265.1 Equus caballus
TACCAAGGCCTGTGAAATGCAGTTTCTTGGCAGGCCTGATCTGGCTGAAGCAGACCTTCTGCTCTGGGTGTGCTACATTGGCATAGAGCTGCCAGGCTCAAAGGGTTGCCTTGTTTCCAAAGGGGGAGAGAGGCCCCATACATCTTGCTTCCAGCTCTTTGGGAAGCTAAGGAACAACTGGCACTGAAAAATGCTACAACAGCCTACCGGGAACATCACTTACATAGGCCTGTGAAACGCATTTTCTTGGCAGGCCTTATCTTACTGAAGTAGAACTTCTGCTCTGGGTGTGCTACATTTGCCTACAGCAGCCAGACCAGAAGGGCTGCCGTTTTTGCAAAGGGGCAGAGAGGCCCCAAAGCATCTTGCTTAGAGTTCTTTGGGAAGCTAAGAAACAACTGGCTCTGCCCAGTGCTCTTACAGCCTATGTGGAACGTCTGTTCCCAAGGCCTGTGAATGCAGTTTCTTGGCAGGCCTGATCTGGCTGAAGTAGAACTTCTGCTCTGGGTGTGCTACATTGCCCTAGAGCTGAAAGGCACAACGTGCAGGCTTCTTTCCACAGGGCGAGTTGGGCCCAACAGCATCTTGCTTCCAGCTCTTTGGGAAGCTAAGAAACAACTCGCTCTGCACAGTGCTCTTACAGCCTACCGGGAACATCTCTTCCAAAGGCCTGTGAACGCAGTTTCTTTGCAGGCCTGATCTGGCTGAAGTAGAACTTCTGCTCTGGGTGTGCTACATTGCCCTAGAGCTGAAAGGCACAACGTGCAGGCTTCTTTCCAAAGGGCGAGTTGGGCCCCACAGCATCTTGCTTCCAGCTCTTTGGGAAGCTAAGGAACAACTGGCACTGAAAAATGCTGCAACAGCCTACCGGGAACATCACTTACAAAGGCCGGTGAAACGCAGTTTCTTGGCAGGCCTGATCTTACTGAAGTAGAATTTCTGCTCTGCCGTGTCCTACATGGGCCTAGAGCTGCAAGGCACAAAGTCCTGCCTTGCTTCCCCAAGGGGAGACTAGTCCGTCAGCATCCAGCTACCAGCTCTTTGTGCAGCTAGGCAACAACTCGCTCTGCATTGGTGTTTTACAGCCTACCGGGAAGATATCTTACAAAGGCCTGTGAAACGCAGTTTCTTGGTAGGCCTGATCTGACTGAAGCAGAACTTCTGCTCTGGGTATGCTACATTGGCCTAGAGCTGCCATGCCCAAAGTGCTGGCTTCCTTGCAAAGGGGTAGAGAGGCCCCAAAGCATCTTGCTTAGAGCTCTTTGGGAAGCTAAGAAACAACTGGCTCTGCCCAGTGCTCTTACAGCCTATGTGGAACATCTGTTCCCAAGGCCTGTGAAATGCAGTTTCTTGGCAGGCCTGATCTGGCTGAAGTAGAACTTCTGCTCCGCCGTGTCCTACATGGCCCTAGAGCTGCAGCGCACAAAGTCCTCCCTTGTTTCCCGAAGGGGAGAGTAGTCCCTCAGCGTCCAGCTTACAGCTCTTTGGGCAGCTAAGAAGCAACTCTCTCTGCATATGGCTCTTACAGCCGACCGGAAACATGTCTTACAAAGGCCTGTGAAAGGCAGTTTCTTTGCAGGCCTGATCTGGCTGAAGTAGAACTTCTGCTCTGGGTGTGCTACATTGCCCTGGAGCTGAAAGGCACAACCTGCAGTCTTCTTTCCAAAGGGCGAGTTGAGACCCAAAGCATCTTGCTTCCAGCTCTTTGGGAAGCTAAGAAACAACTCGCTCTACACACCTCTCTTATAGCCAACCGGGAACATTTCTTACAAAGGCCTGAGAAATGCAGTTTCTTTGCAGGCCTTATCTCGCTGAGGTAGAGCTGCTGCTATGCCGTGTCCTACATCGGCATAGAGCTGCAAGGCTCAAAGTCCTGCCTTGACACCTCAAGGGCAGACAGGCCCCACAGCGTGGGGCTTCCAGCTCTTTGGGCAGCTAGGAAACAACTCGCTCTGCATTGGGCTCTTACAGCCTACCGGGAACATGTCTTACACAGACCTGTGAAACGCAGTTTCTTCCCAGCCCTGATCTGACTGAAGCAGAACTTCTGCTCTGGGTGTGCTACATTGGCATAGAGCTGCCATGCCCAAAGTAGTGGCTTCCTCGCAAAGGGGTAGAGAGGCCCCAAAGCAACTTGCTTCCAGCTCTTTGGGTAGCTAAGAAACTACTGGCTCTGACCAGTGCTCTTACACCCTATGTGGAACATCTGTTCCCAAGGCCTGTGAACGCAGTTTCTTGGCAGGCCTGATCTGGCTGAAGTAGTACTTCTGCTCTGGGTGTGCTACATTGCCCTAGAGCTGCAAGGAACTAAGTGCTGTCTCTTTCCAAAGGGTAAGTTGGGCCCCAAAACATCTTGCTTCCAGCTCTTTGGGAGGCTAAGAAACAACTCGCTCTCCATAGGGCTCTTACACCCTACCGGGAACATGTCTTACAAAGGCCTGTGAAAGGCAGTTTCTTCCCAGCCCTGATATGGCTGAAGTAGTACTTCTGCTCTGCCGTGTCCTACATGGCCCTAGAGCTGCAAGGCACAAAGTCCAGCCTTGTTTCCCCAAGGGGAGACAGGCCCCACAGCGTGGGGCTTCCAGCTCTTTGGGCAGCTAAGAAACAACTTGCTGTGCACTGGTGTTTTACAGCCTACATGGAACGAGTCTTACAAAGGCCTGTGAAACGCAGTTTCTTCCCAGGACTTATCTTGCTGAAGTAGAACTTCTGCTCTGCCGTGTCCTACATGGGCCTAGAGCTGCAAGGCACAAAGTCCTGCCTTGTTTCCACAACGGGAGACAAGTCCCTCAGCGTCCAGCTTCCAGCTCTTTGGGCCGCTAAGAAACAAATCGCTCTGCATAGGGCTCTTACAGCCTACCGGAAACATGTCTTACAAAGGCCTGTGAAATGCAGTTTCTTCCCAGTCCTGATCTCGCTGAAGTAGAACTTCTGCTCTGCCGTGTCCTACATGGCCCTAGAGCTGCAAGGTACAAAGTCCTGCCTTGTTTTCCCAAGGGAAGACTAGTCCCTCAGTGTCAAGTTACCAGCTCTTTGGGCAGCTGAGAAGCAACTTGCTCTGCAAACATATCTTACAGCCAACCGGGAACATCTCTTGCAAAGGCATGAGAAATGCAGTTTCTTTGAAGGCCTGATCTTCCTGAAGTAGAACTTCTGCTCTGGCTGTGCTACATTGCCCTAGAGCTGCAAGGCACAAAGTGCTGTGTCCTTTCCAAAGGGCGAGTTGGGCCTCAAAGCATTTTCCATCCAGCTCTTTGGGAAGCTAAGAAACAACTTGCTCTGCACAGGGCTCTTCCAGCCTCCCTGGAACATGTCTGACAAAGGCCTGTGAAACGCAGTTTCTTCCCAGGCCTGATCTCGCTGAAGTAGAACTTCTGCTATGCCGTGTCTTACATGGGACTAGAGCTGCAAGGCACAAAGTCCTGCCTTGTTTCCCCAAGGGGAGACTAGTCACTCAGCAACCTGCTTCCAGCTCTTGGGCAGCTATGAAACAACTTGCTCTGCACAGGGCTCTTCCAGCCTCCCGGGAACATGTCTCACAAAGGCCTGTGAAACGCAGTTTCTTCCCAGGGCTGATCCCGCTGATGGCGAACTTCTGCGCTGCCGTGTCCTACATGGGCTTAGAGCTGCAAGACACAAAGTCCTGCCTAGTGTCCTCACGGGCAGACAGGCCCCACAGCGTGTGACTTCCAGCTCTTTGGGCAGCTAAGAAACAACTTGCTTTGCACTGGTGTTTTGCAGCCTGCAGGGAACGAGTCTTACAAAGGCCTGTGAAACGCAGTTTCTTCCCAGGCCTGATCTCGCTGAAGAAGAACTTCTGCTCTGCCGTGTCCTACATGGCCCTAGAGCTGCAAGGCACAAATTCCTGCCTTGTGTCCTCAAGGGCAGACAGGCCCCACAGCATGGGGCTTCCAGCTCTTTGGGCAGCTGAGAAACAACTTGCTCTGCACTGGTGTTTTACAGCCTACAGGGATCGAGTCTTACAAAGGCCTGCGAAATGCAGTTTCTTCCCAGGACTTATCTTGCTGAAGTAGAACTTCTGCTCTGCCGTGTCCTACATGGGCCTGGAGCTGCAAGGCACAAAGTCCTGCCTTGTTTCCACAGGGGAGACAAGTCCCTCAGCGTCCAGCTTCCAGCTCTTTGGGCAGCTAAGAAACAAATCACTCTGCATAGGGCTCTTACAGCCTACCGGAAACATGTCTTACAAAGGCCTGTGAAATGCAGTTTCTTCCCAGTCCTGATCTTGCTGCAGTAGAACTTCTGCTCTGCCGTGTCCTACATGGCCCTAGAGCTGCAAGGTACAAAGTCCTGCCTTGTTTTCCCAAGGCAAGACTAGTCCCTCAGTGTCAAGCTACCAGCTCTTTGGGCAGCTGAGAAGCAACTTGCTCTGCACACATATATTACAGCCAACCGGGAACATCACTTGCAAAGGCCTGTGAAACGCAGTTTCTTGGTAGGCCTGATCTGACTGAAGCAGAACTTCTGCTCTGGGTGTGCTACATTGGCATAGAGCTGCCATGCCCAAAGTGCTGGCTTCCTCGCAAAGGGGTAGAGAGGCCCCAAAGCATCTTGCTTCCAGCTCTTTGGGTAGCTAAGAAACTACTGGCTCTGCCCAGTGCTCTTACAACCTACCTGGAACATCTGTTACCAAGGCCTGTGAAATGCAGTTTCTTGGCAGGCCTGATCTGGCTGAAGTAGAACTTCTGCTCTGGGTGTGCTACATTGCCCTGGAGCTGAAAGGCACAACCTGCAGTCTTCTTTCCAAAGGGCGAGTTGAGACCCAAAGCATCTTGCTTCCAGGTCTTTGGGAATCTAAGAAACAACTCGCTCTACACACCTCTCTTACAGCCAACCGGGAACATCTCTTACAAAGGCCTGAGAAATGCAGTTTCTTTGCAGGCCTTATCTCGCTGAGGTAGAGCTGCTGCTATGCCGTGTCCTACATCGGCATAGAGCTGCAAGGCTCAAAGTCCTGCCTTGACTCCTCAAGGGCAGACAGGCCCCAAAGCGTGGGGCTTCCAGCTCTTTGGGCAGCTAAGAAACAACTTGCTCTGCACTGGTGCTTTACAGCCTACAGGGAACGAGTCTTACAAAGGCCTGTGTAACGCAGTTTCTTGCCAGGCCTGATCTTGCTGAAGTAGAACTTCTGCTCTGCCGTGTCCTACATGGGCCTAGAGCTGCAAGGCACAAATTCCTGCCTTGTGTCCTCAAGGGCAGACAGGCCCCACAGCATGAGGCATCCAGCTCTTTGGGCAGCTAAGAAACAACTTGCTCTGCACTGGTGTTTTACAGCCTACAGGGATCGAGTCTTACAAAGGCCTGCGAAATGCAGTTTCTTCCCAGGACTTATCTCGCTGAAGTAGAACTTCTGCTCTGCCGTGTCCTACATGGGCCTAGAGCTGCAAGGCACAAAGTCCTGCCTTTCTTCCCCAAGGGGAGACTAGTCCCTCAGCATCGAACTACCAGCTCTTTGTGCAGCTAAGCAACAACTCGCTCTGCATTGGTGTTTTACAGCCTACCGGGAAGATATCTTACAAAGGCCTGTGAAACGCAGTTTCTTGGTAGGCCTGATCTGACTGAAGCAGAACTTCTGCTCTGGGTGTGCTACATTGGCATAGAGCTGCCATGCCCAAAGTGTTGGCTTCCTCGCAAAGGGGTAGAGAGGCCCCAAAGCATCTTGCTTCCAGCTCTTTGGGTAGCTAAGAAACTACTGGCTCTGCCCAGTGCTCTTACAACCTACCTGGAACATCTGTTACCAAGGCCTGTGAAATGCAGTTTCTTGGCAGGCCTTATCTGGCTGAAGCAGACCTTCTGCTCTGGGTGTGCTACATTGGCATAGAGCTGCCAGGCTCAAAGGGTTGCCTTGTTTTCAAAGGGGGAGAGAGGCCCCATACATCTTGCTTCCAGCACTTTGGGAAGCTAAGGAACAACTGGCACTGAAAAATGCTACAACAGCCTACCGGGAAGATCACTTACAAAGGCCTGTGAAACGCAGTTTCTTGGCAGGCCTGATCTTACTGAAGTAGAAATTCTGCTCTGGGTGTGCCACATTTGCATACAGCAGCCAGACCAAAAGGGCTGCCGTGTTTGCAAAGGGGCAGAGAGGCCCAAAAGCATCTTGCTTAGAGCTCTTTGGGAAGCTAAGAAACAACTGGCTCTGCCCAGTGCTCTTACAGCCTATGTGGAACGTCTTTTCCCAAGGCCTGTAAATGCAGTTTCTTGGCAGGCCTGATCTGGCTGAAGTAGATCTTCTGCTCTGGGTGTGCTACATTGCCCTAGAGCTGAAAGGCACAACGTGCAGGCTTCTTTCCAAAGGGCGAGTTGGGCCCCACAGCATCTTGCTTCCAGCTCTTTGGGAAGCTAAGAAACAACTCGCTCTGCACAGTGCTCTTACAGCCTACCGGGAACATCTCTTCCAAAGGCCTGTGAAACGCAGTTTCTTTGCAGGCCTGATCTGGCTGAAGTAGGACTTCTGCTCTGGGTGTGCTACAATGCCCTAGAGCTGAAAGGCACAACGTGCAGGCTTCTTTCCAAAGGGCGAGTTGGGCCCCACAGCATCTTGCTTCCAGCTCTTTGGGAAGCTAAGAAACAACTGGCTCTGCCCAGTGCTCTTACAGCCTATGTGGAACATCTGTTCCCAAGGCCTGTGAACGCAGTTTCTTGGCAGGCCTGATCTGGCTGAAGTAGAACATCTGCTCAGCTTGTGCTACATTGCCCTAGAGCTGCAAGGAACAAAGTGCTGACTTCTTTCCAAAGGGCGAGTTGGGCCCCAAAGCATCTTGCTTCCAGCTCTTTGGGAAGCTAAGAAACAACTCGCTCTGCATAGGGCTCTTACACCCTACCGGGTACATGTCTTTCAAAGGCCGTGAAAGGCAGTTTCTTCCCAGCCCTGATATGGCTGAAGTTGTACTTCTGATCTGCCGTGTCCTACATTGCCCTACAGCTGCAAGGCACAAAGTCCTGCCTTGTTTCCCCAGGGGAGACTAGTCACTCAGCAACCTGCTTCCAGCTCTTGGGCAGCTAAGAAACAACTTGCTCTGCACAGGGCTCTTCCAGCCTCCCTGGAACAGGTCTGTAAAAGGCCTGTGAAACGCACTTTCTTCCCAGGGCTGATCTCGCTTAAGGCGAACTTCTGCGCTGCCGTGTTCTACATGGGCCTAGAGCTGCAAGGCACAAAGTCCTGCCTTGTGTCCTCACGGGCAGACAGGCCCCACAGCGTGGGACTTCCAGCTCTTTCGGCAGCTAAGAAACAACTTGCTTTGCACTGGTGTTTTGCAGCCTGCAGGGAACGAGTCTTACAAAGGCCTGTGTAACGCAGTTTCTTCCCAGGCCTGATCTTGCTGAAGTAGAACTTCTGCTCTGCCGTGCCCTACATGGGCCTAGAGCTGCAAGGCACAAAGTCCTGCCTTGCTACCCCAAGGGGAGACTAGTCCCTCAGCATCCAGCTATCAGCTCTTTGTGCAGCTAGGCAACAACTCGCACTGCATTGGTGTATTACAGCCTACCGGGAAGATATCTTACAAAGGCCTGTGAAACGCAGTTTCCTGGTAGGCCTGATCTGACTGAAGCAGAACTTCTGCACTGGGTGTGCTGCATTGGCATAGAGCTGCCATGCCCAAAGTGCTGGCTTCCTTGCAAAGGGGTAGAGAGGCCCCAAAGCATCTTGCTTCCAGCTCTTTGGGTAGCTAAGAATCTACTGGCTCTGCCCAGTGTTCTTACAACCTACCTGGAACATCTGTTACCAAGGTCTGTGAAATGCAGTTTCTTGGCAGGCCTGATCTGGCTGAAGTAGGACTTCTGCTATGGGTGTGCTACATTGCCCTAGAGCTGAAAGGCACAACGTGCAGGCTTCTTTCCAAAGGGCGAGTTGGACCCCACAGCATCTTGCTTCCAGCTCTTTGGTAAGCTAAGAAACAACTCGTTCGGCACAGTGCTCTTACAGCCTACCGGGAACATCTCTTCCAAAGGCCTGTGAAACGCAGTTTCTTTGCAGGCCTGATCTGGCTGAAGTAGGACTTCTGCTCTGGGTGTGCTACATTGCCCTAGAGCTGAAAGGCAGAACGTGCAGGCTTCTTTCCAAAGAGCGAGTTGGGCCCCACAGCATCTTGCTTCCAGCTCTTTGGGAAGCTAAGAAACAACTCGCTCTGCACAGTGCTCTTACAGCCTATTGGGAACATCTCTTCCAAAGGCCTGTGAAACGCAGTTTCTTGGCAGGCCTGATCTGGCTGAAGTAGCACTTCTGCTCTGGGAATGCTACATTGCCCTAGAGCTGAAAGGCACAACGTGCAGGCTTCTTTCCAAAGGACGAGTTGGGCCACACAGCATCTTGCTTCCAGCTCTTTGGGAAGCTGAGAAACAACTCGCTCTGCACAGTGCTCATACAGCCTACCGGGAACATCTCTTCCAAAGGCCTGTGAAACGCAGTGTCTTTGCAGGCCTGATATGGCTGAAGTAGGACTTCTGCTCTGGGTGTTCTACATTGCCCTAGAGCTGAAAGGCACAGCGCGCAGGCTTCTTTCCAATGGGTGAGTTGGGCCAAACAGCATCTTGCTTCCAGCTCTTTGGGAAGCTGAGAAACAACTCGATCTGCACAGTGATCTTACAGCCTACCGGGTACATCTCTTCCAAAGGCCTGTGAAACGCAGTTTCTTTGCAGACCTGATCTGGCTGAAGTAGGACTTCTGCTCTGGGTGTGCTACTTTGCCCTAGAGCTGAAAGGCACAACGTGCAGGCTTCTTTCCAAAGGGCGAGTTGGGCCCCACAGCATCTTGCTTCCAGCTCTTTGGGAAGCTAAGAAACAACTCGCTCTGCACAGTGCTCTTACAGCCTACAGGGAACATCTCTTCCAAAGGCCTGTGAAACACAGTTTCTTTGCAGGCCTGATCTGGCTGAAGTAGAACTTCTGCTCTGGGTGTGCTACATTGCCCTAGAGCTGAAAGGCACAACGTGCAGGCTTCTTTCCAAAGGGCGAGTTGGGCCCCACAGCATCTTGCTTCCAGCTCTTTGGGAAGCTAAGAAACAACTCGCTCTGCACAGTGCTCTTACAGCCTACCGGGAACATCTCTTCCAAAGGCCTGTGAAACGCAGTTTCTTTGCAGGCCTGATCTGGCTGAAGTAGAACTTCTGCTCTGGGTGTGCTACATTGCCCTAGAGCTGAAAGGCACAACGTGCAGGCTTCTTTCCAAAGGGCGAGTTGGGCCCCACAGCATCTTGCTTCTAGCTATTTGGGAAGCTAAGAAACAACTCGCTCTGCACAGTGCTCTTACAGCCTACCGGGAATATCTCTTCCAAAGGCCTGTGAAACGCAGTTTCTTGGCAAGCCTGATCTTACTGAAGTAGAATTTCTGCTCTGCCGTGTCCTACATGGGCCTAGAGCTGCAAGGCACAAAGTCCTGCCTTGCTTCCCCAAGGGGAGACTACTCCCTCAGCATCCAGCTACCAGCTCTTTGTGCAGCTAGTCAACAACTCGCTCTGCATTGGTGTTTTACAGCCTACCGGGAAGATATCTTACAAAGGCCTGTGAAACGTAGTTTCTTGGTAGGCCTGATCTGACTGAAGCAGAACTTCTGCTCTGGGTATGCTACATTGGCATAGAGCTGCCATGCCCAAAGTGCTGGCTTCCTTGCAAAGGGGTAGAGAGGCCCCAAAGCATCTTGCTTCCAGCTCTTTGGGTGTCTAAGAAACTACTGGCTCTGCCCAGTGTTCTTACAACCTACCTGGAACATCTGTTACCAAGGCCTGTGAAATGCAGTTTCTTGGCAGGCCTGATCTGGCTGAAGCAGACCTTGTGCTCTGGGTGTGCTACATTGCCCTAGAGCTGAAAGGCACAACGTGCAGGCTTCTTTCCAAAGGGCGAGTTGGGCCCCACAGCATCTTGCTTCCAGCTCTTTGGGAAGCTAAGAAACAACTGGCTCTGCCCAGTGCTCTTACAGCCTATGTGGAACATCTGTTCCCAAGGCCTGTGAACGCAGTTTCTTGGCAGGCCTGATCTGGCTGAAGTAGAACATCTGCTCAGCTTGTGCTACATTGCCCTAGAGCTGCAAGGAACAAAGTGCTGACTTCTTTCCAAAGGGCGAGTTGGGCCCCAAAGCATCTTGCTTCCAGCTCTTTGGGAAGCTAAGAAACAACTCGCTCTGCATAGGGCTCTTACACCCTACCGGGTACATGTCTTACAAAGGCCGTGAAAGGCAGTTTCTTCCCAGCCCTGATATGGCTGAAGTTGTACTTCTGATCTGCCGTGTCCTACATTGCCCTACAGCTGCAAGGCACAAAGTCCTGCCTTGTTTCCCCAGGGGAGACTAGTCACTCAGCAACCTGCTTCCAGCTCTTGGGCAGCTAAGAAACAACTTGCTCTGCACAGGGCTCTTCCAGCCTCCCTGGAACAGGTCTGTAAAAGGCCTGTGAAACGCAGTTTCTTCCCAGGGCTGATCTCGCTTAAGGCGAACTTCTGCGCTGCCGTGTTCTACATGGGCCTAGAGCTGCAAGGCACAAAGTCCTGCCTTGTGTCCTCACGGGCAGACAGGCCCCACAGCGTGGGGCTTCCAGCTCTTTGGGCAGCTAAGAAACAACTTGCTCTGCACTGGTGTTTTACAACCTACAGGGAACGAGTCTTACAAAGGCCTGTGAAACGCAGTTTCTTCCCAGCCCTGATCTGGCTGAAGTAGAACTTCCGCTCTGCCGGGTCCTACATGGCGCTAGAGCTGCAAGGCACAAAGTCCTGCCTTGTTTCCACAAGGGTAGACAAGTCCCTCAGGTCCAGCTCCCAGCTCTTTCGGCAGTTAAGAAACAACTCGCTCTGCATAGGGCTCTTACAGCCTACCGGGAACATGTCTTACAAAGGACTGGGAAACGCAGTTTCTTCCCAGCCCTGATATGGCTGAAGTAGTACTTCTGCTCTGCCGTGTCCTACATGGGCCTAGAGCTGCAAGGCACAAATTCCTGCCTTGTGTCCTCAAGGGCAGACAGGCCCCACAGCGTGGGGCTTCCAGCTCTTTGGGCAGCTGAGAAACAACTTGCTCTGCACTGGTGTTTTACAGCCTACAGGGATCGAGTCTTACAAAGGCCTGCGAAATGCAGTTTCTTCCCAGGTCTGATATGGCTGAAGTAGAACTTCTGCTCTGCCGTGTCCTACATGGGCCTAGAGCTGCAAGGCACAAAGTCCTGCCTTGCTTCCCCAAGGGGAGACTAGACCCTCAGCATCCAGCTACCAGCTCTTTGTGCAGCTAGGCAACAACTCGCTCTGCATTGGTGTTTTGCAGCCTACCGGGAAGATATCTTACAAAGGCCTGTGAAACGCAGTTTCTTGGTAGGCCTGATCTGACTGAAGCAGAACTTCTGCACTGGGTGTGCTGCATTGGCATAGAGCTGCCATGCCCAAAGTGCTGGCTTCCTTGCAAAGGGGTAGAGAGGCCCCAAAGCATCTTGCTTCCAGCTCTTTGGGTAGCTAAGAAACTACTGGCTCTGCCCAGTGTTCTTGCAATCTACCTGGAACATCTTTTCCAAAGGCCTGTGAAACGTAGATTCTTTGCAGGCCTGATCTGGCTGAAGTAGGACTTCTGCTCTGGGTGTGCTACTTTGCCCTAGAGCTGAAAGGCACAACGTGCAGGCTTCTTTCCAAAGGGCGAGTTGGGCCCCACAGCATCTTGCTTCCAGCTCTTTGGGAAGCTAAGAAACAACTCGCTCTGCACAGTGCTCTTACAGCCTACCGGGAACATCTCTTCCAAAGGCCTGTGAAACGCAGTTTCTTGGCAGGCCTGATCTGGCTGAAGTAGGACATCTGCTCTGGGTGTGCTACATTGCCCTAGAGCTGAAAGGCACAACGTGCAGGCTTCTTTCCAAAGGGCGAGTTGGGCCCCACAGCATCTTGCTTCCAGCTCTTTGGGAAGCTAAGAAACAACTCGCTCTGCTCAGTGCTCTTACAGCCTACCGGGAACATCTCTTCCAAAGGCCTGTGAAACGCAGTTTCTTTGCAGGCCTGATGTGGCTGAAGTAGGACTTCTGCTCTGGGTGTGCTACTTTGCCCTAGAACTGAAAGGCACAACGTGCAGCCTTCTTTCCAAAGGGCGAGTTGGGCCCCACAGCATCTTGCTTCCAGCTCTTTGGGAAGCTAAGCAACAACTCGCTCTGCATTGGTGTTTTACAGCCTACCGGGAAGATATCTTACAAAGGCCTGTGAAACGCAGTTTCTTTGCAGGCCTGATCTTACTGAAGTAGAATTTCTGCTCTGCGTGTGCTACATTGGCATAGAGCTGCCATGCCCAAAGTGCTGGCTTCCTTGCAAAGGGGTAGAGATGCCCCAAAGCATCTTGCTTCCAGCTCTTTGTGTGTCTAAGAAACTACTGGCTCTGCCCAGTGTTCCTACAACCTACCTGGAACATCTGTTACCAAGGCCTGTGAAATGCAGTTTCTTGGCAGGCCTGATCTGGCTGAAGCAGACCTTCTGCTCTGGGTGTTTTACATTGGCATAGAGCTGCCAGGCTCAAAGGGTTGCCTTGTTTCCAAAGGGGGAGAGAGGCCCCATACATCTTGCTTCCAGCTCTTTGGGAAGCTAAGAAACAACTGGCACTGAAAAATGCTACCACAGCCTACCGGGAACATCACTTCCAACGGCCTGTGAAACGCAGTTTCTTGGCAGGCCTGATCTTACTGAAGTAGAATTTCTGCTCTGGGTGTGCTACATTTGCCTACAGCAGCCAGACCAGAAGGGCTGCCTTGTTTGCAAAGGGGCAGAGAGGCCCCAAAGCATCTTGCTTAGAGCTCTCTGGGAAGCTAAGAAACAACTGGCTCTGCCCAGTGCTCTTACAGCCTATGTGGAACATCTGTTCCCAAGGCCTGTGAACACAGTTTCTTGGCAGGCCTGATCTGGCTGAAGTAGAACTTCTGCTCTGGGTGTGCTACGTTGCCCTGGAGCTGAAAGGCACAACGTGCCGTCTCCTTTCCAAAGGGCGAGTTGGGCCCCAAAGCATCTTGCTTCCAGCTCTTTGGAAGCTGAGAAACAACTCGCTCTACACACCTCTCTTAGAGCCTACCGGGAACATCTCTTACAAAGGCCTCTGAAACGCAGTTTCTTTGCAGGCCTTACCTCGCTGAGGTAGAACTGCTGCTGTGCCGTGTCCTACATCGGCCTACAGTTGCAAGGCTCAAAGTCCTGCCTTGACTCCTCAAGGGCAGACAGGCCCCACAGCGTGGGGCTTCCAGCTCTTTGGGCAGCTAAGAAACAACTTGCTCTGCACTGGTGTTTTACAACCTACAGGGAACGAGTCTTACAAAGGCCTGTGAAACGCAGTTTCTTCCCAGCCCTGATCTGGCTGAAGTAGAACTTCTGCTCTGCCGGGTCCTACATGGGCCTAGAGCTGCAAGGCACAAAGTCCTGCCTTGCTTCCCCAAGGGGAGACTAGACCCTCAGCATCCAGCTACCAGCTCTTTGTGCAGCTAGGCAACAACTCGCTCTGCATTGGTGTTTTACAGCCTACCGCGAAGATATCTTACAAAGGCCTGTGAAACGCAGTTTCTTGGTAGGCCTGATCTGACTGAAGCAGAACTTCTGCTCTGGGTGTGCTACATTGGCATAGAGCTGCCATGCCCAAAGTGTTGGCTTCCTCGCAAAGGGGTAGAGAGGCCCCAAAGCATCTTGCTTCCAGCTCTTTGGGTAGCTAAGAAACTACTGGCTCTGCCCAGTGCTCTTACAACCTACCTGGAACATCTGTTACCAAGGCCTGTGAAATGCAGTTTCTTGGCAGGCCTTATCTGGCTGAAGCAGACCTTCTGCTCTGGGTGTGCTACATTGGCATAGAGCTGCCAGGCTCAAAGGGTTGCCTTGTTTCCAAAGGGGGAGAGAGGCCCCATACATCTTGCTTCCAGCTCTTTGGGAAGCTAAGAAACAACTGGCACTGAAAAATGCTACCACAGCCTACCGGGAACATCACTTCCAACGGCCTGTGAAACGCAGTTTCTTGGCAGGCCTGATCTTACTGAAGTAGAATTTCTGCTCTGGGTGTGCTACATTTGCCTACAGCAGCCAGACCAGAAGGGCTGCCTTGTTTGCAAAGGGGCAGAGAGGCCCCAAAGCATCTTGCTTAGAGCTCTCTGGGAAGCTAAGAAACAACTGGCTCTGCCCAGTGCTATTACAGCCTATGTGGAACATCTGTTCCCAAGGCCTGTGAACACAGTTTCTTGGCAGGCCTGATCTGGCTGAAGTAGAACTTCTGCTCTGGGTGTGCTACATTGCCCTAGAGCTGAAAGGCACAACGTGCCGTCTCCTTTCCAAAGGGCGAGTTGGGCCCCAAAGCATCTTGCTTCCAGCTCTTTGGAAGCTGAGAAACAACTCGCTCTACACACCTCTCTTAGAGCCTACCGGGAACATCTCTTACAAAGGCCTCTGAAACGCAGTTTCTTTGCAGGCCTTATCTCGCTGAGGTAGAACTGCTGCTGTGCCGTGTCCTACATCGGCCTACAGTTGCAAGGCTCAAAGTCCTGCCTTGACTCCTCAAGGGCAGACAGGCCCCACAGCATGGGGCTTCCAGCTCTTTGGGCAGCTAAGAAACAACTTGCTCTGCACTGGTGTTTTACAACCTACAGGGAACGAGTCTTACAAAGGCCTGTGAAACGCAGTTTCTTCCCAGCCCTGATCTGGCTGAAGTAGAACTTCTGCTCTGCCGGGTCCTACATGGCGCTAGAGCTGCAAGGCACAAAGTCCTGCCTTGTTTCCACAAGGGTAGACAAGTCCCTCAGGTCCAGCTCCCAGCTCTTTCGGCAGTTAAGAAACAACTCGCTCTGCATAGGGCTCTTACAGCCTACCGGGAACATGTCTTACAAAGGACTGTGAAACGCAGTTTCTTCCCAGCCCTGATATGGCTGAAGTAGTACTTCTGCTCTGCCGTGTCCTACATGGGCCTAGAGCTGCAAGGCACAAAGTCCAGCCTTGTTTCCCCAAGGGGAGACAGGCCCCACAGCGTGGGGCTTCCAGCTCTTTGGGCAGCTAAGAAACAACTTGCTGTGCACTGGTGTTTTACAGCCTACAGGGAACGAGTCTTACAAAGGCCTGTGTAACGCAGTTTCTTCCCAGGCCTGATCTTGCTGAAGTAGAACTTCTGCTCTGCCGTGTCCTACATGGGCCTAGAGCTGCAAGGCACAAATTCCTGCCTTGTGTCCTCAAGGGCAGACAGGCCCCACAGCATGGGGCTTCCAGCTCTTTGGGCAGCTGAGAAACAACTTGCTCTGCACTGGTGTTTTACAGCCTACAAGGATCGAGTCTTAAAAAGGCCTGCGAAATGCAGTTTCTTCCCAGGTCTGATCTTGCTGAAGTAGAACTTCTGCTCTGCCGTGTCCTACATGGGCCTAGAGCTGCAAGGCACAAAGTCCTGCCTTGCTTCCCCAAGGGGAGACTAGACCCTCAGCATCCAGCTACCAGCTCTTTGTGCAGCTAGGCAACAACTCGCTCTGCATTGGTGTTTTGCAGCCTACCGGGAAGATATCTTACAAAGGCCTGTGAAACGCAGTTTCTTGGTAGGCCTGATCTGACTGAAGCAGAACTTCTGCACTGGGTGTGCTGCATTGGCATAGAGCTGCCATGCCCAAAGTGCTGGCTTCCTTGCAAAGGGGTAGAGAGGCCCCAAAGCATCTTGCTTCCAGCTCTTTGGGTAGCTAAGAAACTACTGGCTCTGCCCAGTGTTCTTACAACCTACCTGGAACATCTGTTACCAAGGTCTGTGAAATGCAGTTTCTTGGCAGGCCTGATCTGGCTGAAGTAGGACTTCTGCTCTGGGTGTGCTACATTGCCCTAGAGCTGAAAGGCACAACGTGCAGGCTTCTTTCCAAAGAGCGAGTTGGGCCCCACAGCATCTTGCTTCCAGCACTTTGGGAAGCTAAGAAACAACTCGCTCTGCACAGTGCTCTTACAGCCTACCGGGAACATCTCTTCCAAAGGCCTGTGAAACGCAGTTTCTTTGCAGGCCTGATCTGGCTGAAGTACGACTTCTGCTCTGGGTGTGCTACTTTGCCCTAGAGCTGAAAGGCACAACGCGCAGGCTTCTTTCCAAAGGGCGAGTTGGGCCCCACAGCATCTTGCTTCCAGCTCTTTGGGAAGCTAAGAAACAACTCGCTCTGCACAGTGCTCTTACAGCCTACCGGGAACATCTCTTCCAAAGGCCTGTGAAACGCAGTTTCTTTGCAGGCCTGATCTGGCTGAAGTAGGACTTCTGCTCTGGGTGTGCTACTTTGCCCTAGAGCTGAAAGGCACAACGTGCAGGCTTCTTTCCAAAGGGCGAGTTGGGCCCCACAGCATCTTGCTTCCAGCTCTTTGGGAAGCTAAGAAACAACTCGCTCTGCACAGTGCTCTTACAGCCTACCGGGAACATGTCTTCCAAAGGCCTGTGAAACGCAGTTTCTTTGCAGGCCTGATCTGGCTGAAGTAGGACTTCTGCTCTGGGTGTGCTACTTTGCCCTAGAGCTGAAAGGCACAACGTGCAGGCTTGTTTCCAAAGGGCGAGTTGGGCCCCACAGCATCTTGCTTCCAGCTCTTTGGGAAGCTAAGAAACAACTCGCTCTGCACAGTGCTCTTACAGCCGACCGGGAACATCTCTTCCAAAGGCCTGTGAAACGCAGTTTCTTTGCAGGCCTGATCTTACTGAAGTAGAATTTCTGCTCTGCCGTGTCCTACATGGGCCTAGAGCTGCAAGGCACAACGTCCTGCCTTGCTTCCCCAAGGGGAGACTACTCCCTCAGCATCCAGCTACCAGCTCATTTTGCATCTAGGCAACAACTCGCTCTGCATTGGTGTTTTACAGCCTACCGGGAAGATATCTTAAAAAGGCCTGTGAAACGCAGTTTCTTGGTAGGCCTGATCTGATTGAAGCAGAACTTCTGCTCTGGGTGTGCTACATTGGCATAGAGCTGCCATGCCCAAAGTGCTGGCTTCCTTGCAAAGGGGTAGAGAGGCCCCAAAGCATCTTGCTTCCAGCACTTTGGGTAGCTAACAAACTACTGGCTCTGCCCAGTGTTCTTACAACCTACCTGGAACATCTGTTACCAAGGCCTGTGAAATGCAGTTTCTTGGCAGGCCTGATCTGGCTGAAGCAGACCTTGTGCTCTGAGTGTGCTACATTGCCCTAGAGCTGAAAGGCACAACGTGCAGGCTTCTTTCCAAAGGGCGAGTTGGGCCCCACAGCATCTTGCTTCCAGCTCTTTGGGAAGCTAAGAAACAACTCGCTCTGCACAGTGCTCTTACAGCCTATGTGGAACATCTGTTCCCAAGGCCTGCGAACGCAGTTTCTTGGCAGGCCTGATCTGGCTGAAGTAGAACTTCTGCTCTGGGTGTGCTACATTGCCCAAGAGCTGCAAGGAACAAAGTGCTGACTTCTTTCCAAAGGGCGAGTTGGGCCCCAAAGCATCTTGCTTCCAGCTCTTTGGGAAGCTAAGAAACAACTCGCTCTGCATAGGGCTCTTACACCCTACCGGGTACATGTCTTACAAAGGCCGTGAAAGGCAGTTTCTTCCCAGCCCTGATATGGCTGAAGTTGTACTTCTGCTCTGCCGTGACCTACATTGCCCTAGAGCTGCAAGGCACAAAGTCCTGCCTTGTTTCCCCAGGGGAGACTAGTCACTCAGCAACCTGCTTCCAGCTCTTGGGCAGATAAGAAACAACTTGCTCTGCACAGGGCTCTTCCAGCCTCCCTGGAACATGTCTGAAAAAGGCCTGTGAAACGCACTTTCTTCCCAGGGCTGATCTCGCTTAAGGCGAACTTCTGCGCTGCCGTGTTCTACATGGGCCTAGAGCTGCAAGGCACAAAGTCCAGCCTTGTGTCCTCACGGGCAGACAGGCCCCACAGCGTGGGACTTCCAGCTCTTTGGGCAGCTAAGAAACAACTTGCTTTGCACTGGTGTTTTGCAGCCTGCAGGGAACGAGTCTTAAAAAGGCCTGTGAAAGGCAGTTTCTTCCCAGCCCTGATATGGCTGAAGTAGTACTTCTGCTCTGCCGTGTCCTACATGGCCCCAGAGCTGCAAGGCACAAAGTCCTGCCTTGCTTCCCCAAGGGGAGACTAGTCACTCAGCAACCTGCTTCCAGCTCTTGGGCAGCTAAGAAACAACTTGCTCTGCACAGGGCTCTTCCAGCCTCCCTGGAACATGTCTCACAAAGGCCTGTGAAACGCAGTTTCTTCCCAGGGCTGATCTCGCTGAAGGCGAACTTCTGCGCTGCCGTGTCCTACATGGGCCTAGAGCTGCAAGGCACAAAGTCCAGCCTTGTTTCCCCAAGGGGAGACAGGCCCCACAGCGTGGGGCTTCCAGCTCTTTGGGCAGCTAAGAAACAACTTGCTGTGCACTGGTGTTTTACAGCCTACAGGGAACGAGTCTTACAAAGGCCTGTGTAACGCAGTTTCTTCCCAGGCCTGATCTTGCTGAAGTAGAACTTCTGCTCTGCCCTGTCCTACATGGGCCTAGAGCTGCAAGGCACAAGTTCCTGCCTTGTGTCCTCAAGGGCAGACAGGCCCCACAGCATGGGGCTTCCAGGTCTTTGGGCAGCTGAGAAACAACTTGCTCTGCACTGGTGTTTTACAGCCTACAGGGATCGAGTCTTACAAAGGCCTGCGAAATGCAGTTTCTTCCCAGGACTTATCTTGCTGAAGTAGAACTTCTGCTCTGCCGTGTCCTACATGGGCCTAGAGCTGCAAGGCACAAAGTCCTGCCTTGCTTCCCCAAGGGGAGACTAGACCCTCAGCATCCAGCTACCAGCTCTTTGTGCAGCTAGGCAACAACTCGCTCTGCATTGGTGTTTTACAGCCTACCGCGAAGATATCTTACAAAGGCCTGTGAAACGCAGTTTCTTGGTAGGCCTGATCTGACTGAAGCAGAACTTCTGCACTGGGTGTGCTGCATTGGCATAGAGCTGCCATGCCCAAAGTGCTGGCTTCCTTGCAAAGGGGTAGAGAGGCCCCAAAGCATCTTGCTTCCAGCTCTTTGGGTAGCTAAGAAACTACTGGCTCTGCCCAGTGTTCTTACAACCTACCTGGAACATCTGTTACCAGGGTCTGTGAAATGCAGTTTCTTGGCAGGCCTGATCTGGTTGAAGTAGGACTTCTGCTCTGGGTGTGCTACATTGCCCTAGAGCTGAAAGGCACAACGTGCAGGCTTCTTTCCAAAGAGCGAGTTGGGCCCCACAGCATCTTGCTTCCAGCACTCTGGGAAGCTAAGGAACAACTCGCTCTGCACAGTGCTCTTACAGCCTACCGGGAACATCTCTTCCAAAGGCCTGTGAAACGCAGTTTCTTTGCAGGCCTGATCTGGCTGAAGTAGGACTTCTGCTCTGGGTGTGCTACTTTGCCCTAGAGCTGAAAGGCACAAGGTGCAGGCTTCTTTCCAAAGGGCGAGTTGGGCCCCACAGCATCTTGCTTCCAGCTCTTTGGGAAGCTAAGAAACAACTCGCTCTGCACAGTGCTCTTACAGCCTACCGGGAACATGTCTTCCAAAGGCCTGTGAAACGCAGTTTCTTTGCAGGCCTGATCTGGCTGAAGTAGGACTTCTGCTCTGGGTGTGCTACTTTGCCCTAGAGCTGAAAGGCACAACGTGCAGGCTTCTTTCCAAAGGGCGAGTTGGGCCCCACAGCATCTTGCTTCCAGCTCTTTGGGAAGCTAAGAAACAACTCGCTCTGCACAGTGCTCTTACAGCCTACCGGGAACATCTCTTCCAAAGGCCTGTGAAACGCAGTTTCTTTGCAGGCCTGATCTGGCTGAAGTAGGACTTCTGCTCTGGGTGTGCTCCATTGCCCTAGAGCTGAAAGGCACAACGCGCAGGCTTCTTTCCAAAGGGCGAGTTGGGCCCCACAGCATCTTGCTTCCAGCTCTTTGGGAAGCTAAGAAACAACTCGCTCTGCATAGGGCTCTTACACCCTACCGCGAACATGTCTTACAAAGGACTGTGAAAGGCAGTTTCTTCACAGCCCTGATATGGCTGAAGTAGTACTTCTGCTCTGCCGTGTCCTACATGGCCCTAGAGCTGCAAGGCACAAAGTTCTGCCTTGTTTCCCCAAGGGGAGACTAGTCACTCAGCAACCTGCTTCCAGCTCTTGGGCAGCTAAGAAACAACTTGCTCTGCACAGGGCTCTTCCAGCCTCCCTGGAACATGTCTCACAAAGGCCTGTGAAACGCAGTTTCTTCCCAGGGCTGATCTCGCTGAAGGCGAACTTCTGCGCTGCCGTGTCCTACATGGGCCTAGAGCTGCAAGGCACAAAGTCCTGCCTTGTGTCCTCACGGGCAGACAGGCCCCACAGCGTGGGACTTCCAGCTCTTTGGGCAGCTAAGAAACAACTTGCTTTGCACTGGTGTTTTGCAGCCTGCAGGGAACGAGTCTTAAAGAGGCCTGTGAAACGCAGTTTCTTCCCAGGCCTGATCTCGCTGAAGAAGAACTTCTGCTCTGCCGTGCCTACATGGGCCTAGAGCTGCAAGGAACAAAGTTCTGCCTTGTTTCTACAAGGGGACACAAGTCCCTCAGCGTCCAGCTTCCAGCTCCTTGGGCAGATAAGAAACAACTCGCTCTGCACAGTGCTCTTACAGCCTACCGGGAACATCTCTTACAAATCCTGTGAAACGCAGTTTCTATGCAGAACTGATCTGGGTGAAGTAGGACTTCTACTCTGGGTGTGCTACATTGCCCTAGAGCTGAAAGGCACAACGTGCAGGCTTCTTTCCAAAGGGCGAGTTGGGACCCACAGCATCTTGCTTCCAGCTCTTTGGGAAGCTAAGAAACAACTCGCTCTGCACAGTGCTCTTACAGCCTACCGTGAACATCTCTTCCAAAGGCCTGTGAAACGCAGTTTCTTTGCAGGCCTGATCTGGCTGAAGTAGGACTTCTGCTCTGGGTGTGCTCCATTGCCCTAGAGCTGAAAGGCACAACGCGCAGGCTTCTTTCCAAAGGGCGAGTTGGGCCCCACAGCATCTTGCTTCCAGCTCTTTGGGAAGCTAAGAAACAACTCGCTCTGCATAGGGCTCTTACACCCTACTGGGCACATGTCTTACAAAGGCCTGTGAAAGGCAGTTTCTTCCCAGCCCTGATATGGCTGAAGTAGTACTTCTGCTCTGCCGTGTCCTACATGGCCCTAGAGCTGCAAGGCACAAAGTCCTGCCTTGCTTCCCCAAGGGGAGACTAGTCACTCAGCAACCTGCTTCCAGCTCTTGGGCAGCTAAGAAACAACTTGCTCTGCACAGGGCTCTTCCAGCCTCCCTGGAACATGTCTCACAAAGGCCTGTGAAACGCAGTTTCTTCCCAGGGCTGATCTCGCTGAAGGCGAACTTCTGCGCTGCCGTGTCCTACATGGGCCTAGAGCTGCAAGGCACAAAGTCCAGCCTTGTTTCCCCAAGGGGAGACAGGCCCCACAGCGTGGGGCTTCCAGCTCTTTGGGCAGCTAAGAAACAACTTGCTGTGCACTGGTGTTTTACAGCCTACAGGGAACGAGTCTTACAAAGGCCTGTGTAACGCAGTTTCTTCCCAGGCCTGATCTTGCTGAAGTAGAACTTCTGCTCTGCCCTGTCCTACATGGGCCTAGAGCTGCAAGGCACACATTCCTGCCTTGTGTCCTCAAGGGCAGACAGGCCCCACAGCATGGGGCTTCCAGCTCTTTGGGCAGCTGAGAAACAACTTGCTCTGCACTGGTGTTTTACAGCCTACAGGGATCGAGTCTTACAAAGGCCTGCGAAATGCAGTTTCTTCCCAGGACTTATCTTGCTGAAGTAGAACTTCTGCTCTGCCGTGTCCTACATGGGCCTAGAGCTGCAAGGCACAAAGTCCTGCCTTGCTTCCCCAAGGGGAGACTAGACCCTCAGCATCCAGCTACCAGCTCTTTGTGCAGCTAGGCAACAACTCGCTCTGCATTGGTGTTTTACAGCCTACCGGAAAGATATCTTACAAAGGCCTGTGAAACGTAGTTTCTTGGTAGGCCTGATCTGACTGAAGCAGAACTTCTGCACTGGGTGTGCTGCATTGGCATAGAGCTGCCATGCCCAAAGTGCTGGCTTCCTTGCAAAGGGGTAGAGAGGCCCCAAAGCATCTTGCTTCCAGCTCTTTGGGTAGCTAAGAAACTACTGGCTCTGCCCAGTGTTCTTACAACCTACCTGGAACATCTGTTACCAGGGTCTGTGAAATGCAGTTTCTTGGCAGGCCTGATCTTGTTGAAGTAGGACTTCTGCTCTGGGTGTGCTACATTGCCCTAGAGCTGAAAGGCACAACGTGCAGGCTTCTTTCCAAAGAGCGAGTTGGGCCCCACAGCATCTTGCTTCCAGCACTGTGGGAAGCTAAGGAATAACTCGCTCTGCACAGTGCTCTTACAGCCTACCGGGAACATCTCTTCCAAAGGCCTGTGAAACGCAGTTTCTTTGCAGGCCTGATCTGGCTGAAGTAGGACTTCTGCTCTGGGTGTGCTACTTTGCCCTAGAGCTGAAAGGCACAACGTGCAGGCTTCTTTCCAAAGGGCGAGTTGGGCCCCACAGCATCTTGCTTCCAGCTCTTTGGGAAGCTAAGAAACAACTCGCTCTGCACAGTGCTCTTACAGCCTACCGGGAACATCTCTTCCAAAGGCCTGTGAAACGCAGTTTCTTTGCAGGCCTGATCTGGCTGAAGTAGGACTTCTGCTCTGGGTGTGCTACTTTGCCCTAGAGCTGAAAGGCACAACGTGCAGGCTTCTTTCCAAAGGGCGAGTTGGGCCCCACAGCATCTTGCTTCCAGCTCTTTGGGAAGCTAAGAAACAACTCGCTCTGCACAGTGCTCTTACAGCCTACCGGGAACATCTCTTCCAAAGGCCTGTGAAACGCAGTTTCTTTGCAGGCCTGATCTGGCTGAAGTAGGACTTCTGCTCTGGGTGTGCTCCATTGCCCTAGAGCTGAAAGGCACAACGCGCAGGCTTCTTTCCAAAGGGCGAGTTGGGCCCCACAGCATCTTGCTTCCAGCTCTTTGGGAAGCTAAGAAACAACTCGCTCTGCATAGGGCTCTTACACCCTACTGGGCACATGTCTTACAAAGGCCTGTGAAAGGCAGTTTCTTCCCAGCCCTGATATGGCTGAAGTAGTACTTCTGCTCTGCCGTGTCCTACATGGCCCCAGAGCTGTAAGGCACAAAGTCCTGCCTTGCTTCCCCAAGGGGAGACTAGTCACTCAGCAACCTGCTTCCAGCTCTTGGGCAGCTAAGAAACAACTTGCTCTGCACAGGGCTCTTCCAGCCTCCCTGGAACATGTCTCACAAAGGCCTGTGAAACGCAGTTTCTTCCCAGGGCTGATCTCGCTGAAGGCGAACTTCTGCGCTGCCGTGTCCTACATGGGCCTAGAGCTGCAAGGCACAAAGTCCAGCCTTGTTTCCCCAAGGGGAGACAGGCCCCACAGCGTGGGGCTTCCAGCTCTTTGGGCAGCTAAGAAACAACTTGCTGTGCACTGGTGTTTTACAGCCTACAGGGAACGAGTCTTACAAAGGCCTGTGTAACGCAGTTTCTTCCCAGGCCTGATCTTGCTGAAGTAGAACTTCTGCTCTGCCGTGTCCTACATGGGCCTAGAGCTGCAAGGCACAAGTTCCTGCCTTGTGTCCTCAAGGGCAGACAGGCCCCACAGCATGGGGCTTCCAGCTCTTTGGGCAGCTGAGAAACAACTTGCTCTGCACTGGTGTTTTACAGCCTACAGGGATCGAGTCTTACAAAGGCCTGCGAAATGCAGTTTCTTCCCAGGACTTATCTTGCTGAAGTAGAACTTCTGCTCTGCCGTGTCCTACATGGGCCTAGAGCTGCAAGGCACAAAGTCCTGCCTTGCTTCCCCAAGGGGAGACTAGACCCTCAGCATCCAGCTACCAGCTCTTTGTGCAGCTAGGCAACAACTCGCTCTGCATTGGTGTTTTACAGCCTACCGCGAAGATATCTTACAAAGGCCTGTGAAACGCAGTTTCTTGGTAGGCCTGATCTGACTGAAGCAGAACTTCTGCACTGGGTGTGCTGCATTGGCATAGAGCTGCCATGCCCAAAGTGCTGGCTTCCTTGCAAAGGGGTAGAGAGGCCCCAAAGCATCTTGCTTCCAGCTCTTTGGGTAGCTAAGAAACTACTGGCTCTGCCCAGTGTTCTTACAACCTACCTGGAACATCTGTTACCAAGGTCTGTGAAATGCAATTTCTTGGCAGGCGTGATCTGGCTGAAGTAGGACTTCTGCTCTGGGTGTGCTACATTGCCCTAGAGCTGAAAGGCACAACGTGCAGGCTTCTTTCCAAAGAGCGAGTTGGGCCCCAC
Organism: Equus caballus; assembly: GCF_041296265.1. Taxonomy (NCBI): domain Eukaryota; kingdom Metazoa; phylum Chordata; class Mammalia; order Perissodactyla; family Equidae; genus Equus; species Equus caballus. The sequence goes on from NC_091697.1 coordinate 41,742, forward strand.
AGCATCTTGCTTCCAGCACTTTGGGAAGCTAAGGAACAACTCGCTCTACACACCTCTCTTACAGCCTACCGGGAACATCTCTTCCAAAGGCCTCTGAAACGCAGTTTCTTTGTAGGCCTCATCTGGCTGAAGTAGGACTTCTGCTCTGGGTGTGCTACTTTGCCCTAGAGCTGAAAGGCACAACGTGCAGGCTTCTTTCCAAAGGGCGAGTTGGGCCCCACAGCATCGTGCTTCCAGCTCTTTGGGAAGCTAAGAAACAACTCGCTCTGCACAGTGCTCTTACAGCCTACCGGGATCATGTCTTCCAAAGGCCTGTGAAACGCAGTTTCTTTGCATGCCTGATCTGGCTGAAGTAGGACGTCTGCTCTGGGTGTGCTACTTTGCCCTGGAGCTGAAAGGCACAACGTGGAGGCTTCTTTCCAAAGGGCGAGTTGGGCCCCACAGCATCTTGCTTCCAGCTCTTGGGGAAGCTAAGAAACAACTCGCTCTGCACAGTGCTCTTACAGCCTACCGGGAACATCTCTTCCAAAGGCCTGTGAAACGCAGTTTCTTTGCAGGCCTGATCTGGCTGAAGTAGGACTTCTGCTCTGGGTGTGCTCCATTGCCCTAGAGCTGAAAGGCACAACGCGCAGGCTTCTTTCCAAAGGGCGAGTTGGGCCCCACAGCATCTTGCTTCCAGCTCTTTGGGAAGCTAAGAAACAACTCGCTCTGCATAGGGCTCTTACACCCTACCGCGAACATGTCTTACAAAGGACTGTGAAAGGCAGTTTCTTCCCAGCCCTGATATGGCTGAAGTAGTACTTCTGCTCTGCCGTGTCCTACATGGCCCTAGAGCTGCAAGGCACAAAGTTCTGCCTTGTTTCCCCAAGGGGAGACTAGTCACTCAGCAACCTGCTTCCAGCTCTTGGGCAGCTAAGAAACAACTTGCTCTGCACAGGGCTCTTCCAGCCTCCCTGGAACATGTCTCACAAAGGCCTGTGAAACGCAGTTTCTTCCCAGGGCTGATCTCGCTGAAGGCGAACTTCTGCGCTGCCGTGTCCTACATGGGCCTAGAGCTGCAAGGCACAAAGTCCTGCCTTGTGTCCTCACGGGCAGACAGGCCCCACAGCGTGGGACTTCCAGCTCTTTGGGCAGCTAAGAAACAACTTGGTTTGCACTGGTGTTTTGCAGCCTGCAGGGAACGAGTCTTAAAGAGGCCTGTGAAACGCAGTTTCTTCCCAGGCCTGATCTCGCTGAAGAAGAACTTCTGCTCTGCCGTGCCTACATGGGCCTAGAGCTGCAAGGAACAAAGTTCTGCCTTGTTTCTACAAGGGGACACAAGTCCCTCAGCGTCCAGCTTCCAGCTCCTTGGGCAGATAAGAAACAACTCGCTCTGCACAGTGCTCTTACAGCCTACCGGGAACATCTCTTACAAATCCTGTGAAACGCAGTTTCTATGCAGAACTGATCTGGGTGAAGTAGAACTTCTGCTCTGGGTGTGCTACATTGCCCTAGAGCTGAAAGGCACAACGTGCAGGCTTCTTTCCAAAGGGCGAGTTGGGACCCACAGCATCTTGCTTCCAGCTCTTTGGGAAGCTAAGAAACAACTCGCTCTGCACAGTGCTCTTACAGCCTACCGGGAACATCTCTTCCAAAGGCCTGTGAAACGCAGTTTCTTTGCAGGCCTGATCTGGCTGAAGTAGGACTTCTGCTCTGGGTGTGCTCCATTGCCCTAGAGCTGAAAGGCACAACGCGCAGGCTTCTTTCCAAAGGGCGAGTTGGGCCCCACAGCATCTTGCTTCCAGCTCTTTGGGAAGCTAAGAAACAACTCGCTCTGCATAGGGCTCTTACACCCTACTGGGCACATGTCTTACAAAGGCCTGTGAAAGGCAGTTTCTTCCCAGCCCTGATATGGCTGAAGTAGTACTTCTGCTCTGCCGTGTCCTACATGGCCCTAGAGCTGCAAGGCACAAAGTCCTGCCTTGCTTCCCCAAGGGGAGACTAGTCACTCAGCAACCTGCTTCCAGCTCTTGGGCAGCTAAGAAACAACTTGCTCTGCACAGGGCTCTTCCAGCCTCCCTGGAACATGTCTCACAAAGGCCTGTGAAACGCAGTTTCTTCCCAGGGCTGATCTCGCTGAAGGCGAACTTCTGCGCTGCCGTGTCCTACATGGGCCTAGAGCTGCAAGGCACAAAGTCCAGCCTTGTTTCCCCAAGGGGAGACAGGCCCCACAGCGTGGGGCTTCCAGCTCTTTGGGCAGCTAAGAAACAACTTGCTGTGCACTGGTGTTTTACAGCCTACAGGGAACGAGTCTTACAAAGGCCTGTGTAACGCAGTTTCTTCCCAGGCCTGATCTTGCTGAAGTAGAACTTCTGCTCTGCCCTGTCCTACATGGGCCTAGAGCTGCAAGGCACACATTCCTGCCTTGTGTCCTCAAGGGCAGACAGGCCCCACAGCATGGGGCTTCCAGCTCTTTGGGCAGCTGAGAAACAACTTGCTCTGCACTGGTGTTTTACAGCCTACAGGGATCGAGTCTTACAAAGGCCTGCGAAATGCAGTTTCTTCCCAGGACTTATCTTGCTGAAGTAGAACTTCTGCTCTGCCGTGTCCTACATGGGCCTAGAGCTGCAAGGCACAAAGTCCTGCCTTGCTTCCCCAAGGGGAGACTAGACCCTCAGCATCCAGCTACCAGCTCTTTGTGCAGCTAGGCAACAACTCGCTCTGCATTGGTGTTTTACAGCCTACCGGAAAGATATCTTACAAAGGCCTGTGAAACGCAGTTTCTTGGTAGGCCTGATCTGACTGAAGCAGAACTTCTGCACTGGGTGTGCTGCATTGGCATAGAGCTGCCATGCCCAAAGTGCTGGCTTCCTTGCAAAGGGGTAGAGAGGCCCCAAAGCATCTTGCTTCCAGCTCTTTGGGTAGCTAAGAAACTACTGGCTCTGCCCAGTGTTCTTACAACCTACCTGGAACATCTGTTACCAAGGTCTGTGAAATGCAGTTTCTTGGCAGGCGTGATCTGGCTGAAGTAGGACTTCTGCTCTGGGTGTGCTACATTGCCCTAGAGCTGAAAGGCACAACGTGCAGGCTTCTTTCCAAAGAGCGAGTTGGGCCCCACAGCATCTTGCTTCCAGCACTTGGGAAGCTAAGGAACAACTCGCTCTACACACCTCTCTTACAGCCTACCGGGAACATCTCTTCCAAAGGCCTCTGAAACGCAGTTTCTTTGTAGGCCTCATCTGGCTGAAGTAGGACTTCTGCTCTGGGTGTGCTACATTGCCCTAGAGCTGAAAGGCACAACGTGCAGGCTTCTTTCCAAAGGGTGAGTTGGGCCCCACAGCATCTTGCTTCCAGCTCTTTGGGAAGCTAAGAAACAACTCGCTCTGCACAGTGCTCTTACAGCCTAGTGGGAACATCTCTTCCAAAGGCCTGTGAAACGCAGTTTCTTGGCAGGCCTGATCTGGCTGAAGTAGAACTTCTGCTCTGGGTGCGCTACATTGCCCTAGAGCTGCAAGGAACAAAGTGCTGTCTTCTTTCCAAAGGGCGAGTTGGGCCCCAAAGCATCTTGCTTCCAGCTCTTTGGGAAGCTGAGAAACAACTCGCTCTGCATAGGGCTGTTACACCCTACTGGGAACATGTCTTGCAAAGGCCTGTGAAAGGCAGTTTCTTCCCAGCCCTGATATGGCTGAAGTAGTACTTCTGCTCTGCCGTGTCCTACATGGGCCTAGAGCTGCAAGGCACAAAGTCCAGCCTTGTTCCCCAAGGGGAGACAGGCCCCACAGCGTGGGGCTTCCAGCTCTTTGGGCAGTTAAGAAACAACTTGCTGTGCACTGGTGTTTTACAGCCTACAGGGAACGAGTCTTACAAAGGCCTGTGTAACGCAGTTTCTTCCCAGGCCTGATCTTGCTGAAGTAGAACTTCTTCTCTGCCCTGTCCTACATGGGCCTAGAGCTGCAAGGCACAAGTTCCTGCCTTGTTTCCTCAAGGGCAGACAGGCCCCACAGCATGGGGCTTCCAGCTCTTTGGGCAGCTGAGAAACAACTTGCTCTGCACTGGTGTTTTACAGCCTACAGGGATCGAGTCTTACAAAGGCCTGCGAAATGCAGTTTCTTCCCAGGACTTATCTTGCTGAAGTAGAACTTCTGCTCTGCCGTGTCCTACATGGGCCTAGAGCTGCAAGGCACAAAGTCCAGCCTTGTTTCCCCAAGGGGAGACAGGCCCCACAGCGTGGGGCTTGCAGCTCTTTGGGCAGTTAAGAAACAACTTGCTGTGCACTGGTGTTTTACAGCCTACAGGGAACGAGTCTTACAATGGCCTGTGTAACGCAGTTTCTTCCCAGGCCTGATCTTGCTGAAGTAGAACTTCTGCTCTGCCCTGTCCTACATGGGCCTAGAGCTGCAAGGCACAAGTTCCTGCCTTGTGTCCTCAAGGGCAGACAGGCCCCACAGCATGGGGCTTCCAGCTCTTTGGGCAGCTGAGAAACAACTTGCTCTGCACTGGTGTATTACAGCCTACAGGGATCGAGTCTTACAAAGGCATGCGAAATGCAGTTTCTTCCCAGGCCTGATCTTGCTGAAGTAGAACTTCTGCTCTGCCGTGTCCTACATGGGCCTAGAGCTGCAAGGCACAAAGTCCTGCCTTGCTTCCCCAAGGGGAGACTAGACCCTCAGCATCCAGCTACCAGCTCTTTGTGCAGCTAGGCAACCACTCGCTCTGCATTGGTGTTTTACAGCCTACCGGGAAGATATCTTACAAAGGCCTGTGAAACGCAGTTTCTTGGTAGGCCTGATCTGACTGAAGCAGAACTTCTGCACTGGGTGTGCTGCATTGGCATAGAGCTGCCATGCCCAAAGTGCTGGCTTCCTTGCAAAGGGGTAGAGAGGCCCCAAAGCATCTTGCTTCCAGCACTCTGGGAAGCTAAGGAACAACTCGCTCTGCACAGTGCACTTACAGCCTACCGGGAACATCTCTTCCAAAGGCCTGTGAAACGCAGTTTCTTTGCAGGCCTGATCTGGCTGAAGTAGGACTTCTGCTCTGGGTGTGCTACTTTGCCCTAGAGCTGAAAGGCACAACGTGCAGGCTTCTTTCCAAAGGGCGAGTTGGGCCCCACAGCATCTTGCTTCCAGCTCTTTGGGAAGCTAAGAAACAACTCGCTCTGCACAGTGCTCTTACAGCCTACCGGGAACATCTCTTCCAAAGGCCTGTGAAACGCAGTTTCTTTGCAGGCCTGATCTGGCTGAAGTAGGACTTCTGCTCTGGGTGTGCTCCATTGCCCTAGAGCTGAAAGGCACAACGCGCAGGCTTCTTTCCAAAGGGCGAGTTGGGCCCCACAGCATCTTGCTTCCAGCTCTTTGGGAAGCTAAGAAACAACTCGCTCTGCATAGGGCTCTTACACCCTACCGCGAACATGTCTTACAAAGGACTGTGAAAGGCAGTTTCTTCCCAGCCCTGATATGGCTGAAGTAGTACTTCTGCTCTGCCGTGTCCTACATGGCCCTAGAGCTGCAAGGCACAAATTTCTGCCTTGTTTCCCCAAGGGGAGACTAGTCACTCAGCAACCTGCTTCCAGCTCTTGGGCAGCTAAGAAACAACTTTCTCTGCACAGGGCTCTTCCAGCCTCCCTGGAACATGTCTCACAAAGGCCTGTGAAACGCAGTTTCTTCCCAGGGCTGATCTCGCTGAAGGCGAACTTCTGCGCTGCCGTGTCCTACATGGGCCTAGAGCTGCAAGGCACAAAGTCCTGCCTTGTGTCCTCACGGGCAGACAGGCCCCACAGCGTGGGACTTCCAGCTCTTTGGGCAGCTAAGAAACAACTTGCTTTGCACTGGTGTTTTGCAGCCTGCAGGGAACGAGTCTTAAAAAGGCCTGTGAAACGCAGTTTCTTCCCAGGCCTGATCTCGCTGAAGAAGAACTTCTGCTCTGCCGTGCCTACATGGGCCTAGAGCTGCAAGGAACAAAGTTCTGCCTTGTTTCTACAAGGGGACACAAGTCCCTCAGCGTCCAGCTTCCAGCTCCTTGGGCAGATAAGAAACAACTCGCTCTGCACAGTGCTCTTACAGCCTACCGGGAACATCTCTTACAAATCCTGTGAAACGCAGTTTCTATGCAGAACTGATCTGGGTGAAGTAGAACTTCTGCTCTGGGTGTGCTACATTGCCCTAGAGCTGAAAGGCACAACGTGCAGGCTTCTTTCCAAAGGGCGAGTTGGGACCCACAGCATCTTGCTTCCAGCTCTTTGGGAAGCTAAGAAACAACTCGCTCTGCACAGTGCTCTTACAGCCTACCGGGAACATCTCTTCCAAAGGCCTGTGAAACGCAGTTTCTTTGCAGGCCTGATCTGGCTGAAGTAGGACTTCTGCTCTGGGTGTGCTCCATTGCCCTAGAGCTGAAAGGCACAACGCGCAGGCTTCTTTCCAAAGGGCGAGTTGGGCCCCACAGCATCTTGCTTCCAGCTCTTTGGGAAGCTAAGAAACAACTCGCTCTGCATAGGGCTCTTACACCCTACTGGGCACATGTCTTACAAAGGCCTGTGAAAGGCAGTTTCTTCCCAGCCCTGATATGGCTGAAGTAGTACTTCTGCTCTGCCGTGTCCTACATGGCCCTAGAGCTGCAAGGCACAAAGTCCTGCCTTGCTTCCCCAAGGGGAGACTAGTCACTCAGCAACCTGCTTCCAGCTCTTGGGCAGCTAAGAAACAACTTGCTCTGCACAGGGCTCTTCCAGCCTCCCTGGAACATGTCTCACAAAGGCCTGTGAAACGCAGTTTCTTCCCAGGGCTGATCTCGCTGAAGGCGAACTTCTGCGCTGCCGTGTCCTACATGGGCCTAGAGCTGCAAGGCACAAAGTCCAGCCTTGTTTCCCCAAGGGGAGACAGGCCCCACAGCGTGGGGCTTCCAGCTCTTTGGGCAGCTAAGAAACAACTTGCTGTGCACTGGTGTTTTACAGCCTACAGGGAACGAGTCTTACAAAGGCCTGTGTAACGCAGTTTCTTCCCAGGCCTGATCTTGCTGAAGTAGAACTTCTGCTCTGCCCTGTCCTACATGGGCCTAGAGCTGCAAGGCACACATTCCTGCCTTGTGTCCTCAAGGGCAGACAGGCCCCACAGCATGGGGCTTCCAGGTCTTTGGGCAGCTGAGAAACAACTTGCTCTGCACTGGTGTTTTACAGCCTACAGGGATCGAGTCTTACAAAGGCCTGCGAAATGCAGTTTCTTCCCAGGACTTATCTTGCTGAAGTAGAACTTCTGCTCTGCCGTGTCCTACATGGGCCTAGAGCTGCAAGGCACAAAGTCCTGCCTTGCTTCCCCAAGGGGAGACTAGACCCTCAGCATCCAGCTACCAGCTCTTTGTGCAGCTAGGCAACAACTCGCTCTGCATTGGTGTTTTACAGCCTACCGGAAAGATATCTTACAAAGGCCTGTGAAACGCAGTTTCTTGGTAGGCCTGATCTGATTGAAGCAGAACTTCTGCACTGGGTGTGCTGCATTGGCATAGAGCTGCCATGCCCAAAGTGCTGGCTTCCTTGCAAAGGGGTAGAGAGGCCCCAAAGCATCTTGCTTCCAGCTCTTTGGGTAGCTAAGAAACTACTGGCTCTGCCCAGTGTTCTTACAACCTACCTGGAACATCTGTTACCAAGGTCTGTGAAATGCAGTTTCTTGGCAGGCGTGATCTGGCTGAAGTAGGACTTCTGCTCTGGGTGTGCTACATTGCCCTAGAGCTGAAAGGCACAACGTGCAGGCTTCTTTCCAAAGAGCGAGTTGGGCCCCACAGCATCTTGCTTCCAGCACTTGGGAAGCTAAGGAACAACTCGCTCTACACACCTCTCTTACAGCCTACCGGGAACATCTCTTCCAAAGGCCTCTGAAACGCAGTTTCTTTGTAGGCCTCATCTGGCTGAAGTAGGACTTCTGCTCTGGGTGTGCTACATTGCCCTAGAGCTGAAAGGCACAACGTGCAGGCTTCTTTCCAAAGGGTGAGTTGGGCCCCACAGCATCTTGCTTCCAGCTCTTTGGGAAGCTAAGAAACAACTCGCTCTGCACAGTGCTCTTACAGCCTATGTGGAACATCTGTTCCCAAGGCCTGTGAACGCAGTTTCTTGCCAGGCCTGATCTGGCTGAAGTAGAACTTCTGCTCTGGGTGTGCTACATTGCCCTAGAGCTGCAAGGAACAAAGTGCTGTCTTCTTTCCAAAGGGCGAGTTGGGCCCCAAAGCATCTTGCTTCCAGCTCTTTGGGAAGCTGAGAAACAACTCGCTCTGCATAGGGCTGTTACACCCTACTGGGAACATGTCTTGCAAAGGCCTGTGAAAGGCAGTTTCTTCCCAGCCCTGATATGGCTGAAGTAGTACTTCTGCTCTGCCGTGTCCTACATGGGCCTAGAGCTGCAAGGCACAAAGTCCAGCCTTGTTCCCCAAGGGGAGACAGGCCCCACAGCGTGGGGCTTCCAGCTCTTTGGGCAGTTAAGAAACAACTTGCTGTGCACTGGTGTTTTACAGCCTACAGGGAACGAGTCTTACAAAGGCCTGTGTAACGCAGTTTCTTCCCAGGCCTGATCTTGCTGAAGTAGAACTTCTTCTCTGCCCTGTCCTACATGGGCCTAGAGCTGCAAGGCACAAGTTCCTGCCTTGTGTCCTCAAGGGCAGACAGGCCCCACAGCATGGGGCTTCCAGCTCTTTGGGCAGCTGAGAAACAACTTGCTCTGCACTGGTGTTTTACAGCCTACAGGGATCGAGTCTTACAAAGGCCTGCGAAATGCAGTTTCTTCCCAGGACTTATCTTGCTGAAGTAGAACTTCTGCTCTGCCGTGTCCTACATGGGCCTAGAGCTGCAAGGCACAAAGTCCTGCCTTGCTTCCCCAAGGGGAGACTAGACCCTCAGCATCCAGCTACCAGCTCTTTGTGCAGCTAGGCAACAACTCGCTCTGCATTGGTGTTTTACAGCCTACCGCGAAGATATCTTACAAAGGCCTGTGAAACGCAGTTTCTTGGTAGGCCTGATCTGACTGAAGCAGAACTTCTGCACTGGGTGTGCTGCATTGGCATAGAGCTGCCATGCCCAAAGTGCTGGCTTCCTTGCAAAGGGGTAGAGAGGCCCCAAAGCATCTTGCTTCCAGCTCTTTGGGTAGCTAAGAAACTACTGGCTCTGCCCAGTGTTCTTACAACCTACCTGGAACATCTGTTACCAGGGTCTGTGAAATGCAGTTTCTTGGCAGGCCTGATCTGGTTGAAGTAGGACTTCTGCTCTGGGTGTGCTACATTGCCCTAGAGCTGAAAGGCACAACGTGCAGGCTTCTTTCCAAAGAGCGAGTTGGGCCCCACAGCATCTTGCTTCCAGCACTCTGGGAAGCTAAGGAACAACTCGCTCTGCACAGTGCTCTTACAGCCTACCGGGAACATCTCTTCCAAAGGCCTGTGAAACGCAGTTTCTTTGCAGGCCTGATCTGGCTGAAGTAGGACTTCTGCTCTGGGTGTGCTACTTTGCCCTAGAGCTGAAAGGCACAACGTGCAGGCTTCTTTCCAAAGGGCGAGTTGGGCACCACAGCATCTTGCTTCCAGCACTCTGGGAAGCTAAGGAACAACTCGCTCTGCACAGTGCTCTTACAGCCTACCGGGAACATCTCTTCCAAAGGCCTGTGAAACGCAGTTTCTTTGCAGGCCTGATCTGGCTGAAGTAGGACTTCTGCTCTGGGTGTGCTACTTTGCCCTAGAGCTGAAAGGCACAACGTGCAGGCTTCTTTCCAAAGGGCGAGTTGGGCCCCACAGCATCTTGCTTCCAGCACTCTGGGAAGCTAAGGAACAACTCGCTCTGCACAGTGCTCTTACAGCCTACCGGGAACATCTCTTCCAAAGGCCTGTGAAACGCAGTTTCTTTGCATGCCTGATCTGGCTGAAGTAGGACGTCTGCTCTGGGTGTGCTACTTTGCCCTGGAGCTGAAAGGCACAACGCGCAGGCTTCTTTCCAAAGGGCGAGTTGGGCCCCACAGCATCTTGCTTCCAGCTCTTGGGGAAGCTAAGAAACAACTCGCTCTGCACAGTGCTCTTACAGCCTACCGGGAACATCCCTTCCAAAGGCCTGTGAAACGCAGTTTCTTTGCAGGCCTGATCTGGCTGAAGTAGGACTTCTGCTCTGGGTGTGCTCCATTGCCCTAGAGCTGAAAGGCACAACGCGCAGGCTTCTTTCCAAAGGGCGAGTTGGGCCCCACAGCATCTTGCTTCCAGCTCTTTGGGAAGCTAAGAAACAACTCGCTCTGCACAGTGCTCTTAAAGCCTACCGGGAACATCTCTTCCAAAGGCCTGTGAAACGCAGTTTCTTTGCAGGCCTGATCTGGCTGAAGTAGGACTTCTGCTCTGGGTGTGCTACTTTGCCCTAGAGCTGAAAGGCACAACGTGCAGGCTTCTTTCCAAAGGGCGAGTTGGGCCCCACAGCATCTTGCTTCCAGCTCTTTGGGAAGCTAAGAAACAACTCGCTCTGCACAGTGCTCTTACAGCCTACCGGGAACATCTCTTCCAAAGGCCTGTGAAACGCAGTTTCTTTGCAGGCCTGATCTGGCTGAAGTAGGACTTCTGCTCTGGGTGTGCTCCATTGCCCTAGAGCTGAAAGGCACAACGCGCAGGCTTCTTTCCAAAGGGCGAGTTGGGCCCCACAGCATCTTGCTTCCAGCTCTTTGGGAAGCTAAGAAACAACTCGCTCTGCATAGGGCTCTTACACCCTACCGCGAACATGTCTTACAAAGGACTGTGAAAGGCAGTTTCTTCCCAGCCCTGATATGGCTGAAGTAGTACTTCTGCTCTGCCGTGTCCTACATGGCCCTAGAGCTGCAAGGCACAAAGTTCTGCCTTGTTTCCCCAAGGGGAGACTAGTCACTCAGCAACCTGCTTCCAGCTCTTGGGCAGCTAAGAAACAACTTGCTCTGCACAGGGCTCTTCCAGCTTCCCTGGAACATGTCTCACAAAGGCCTGTGAAACGCAGTTTCTTCCCAGGGCTGATCTCGCTGAAGGCGAACTTCTGCGCTGCCGTGTCCTACATGGGCCTAGAGCTGCAAGGCACAAAGTCCTGCCTTGTGTCCTCACGGGCAGACAGGCCCCACAGCGTGGGACTTCCAGCTCTTTGGGCAGCTAAGAAACAACTTGCTTTGCACTGGTGTTTTGCAGCCTGCAGGGAACGAGTCTTAAAAAGGCCTGTGAAACGCAGTTTCTTCCCAGGCCTGATCTCGCTGAAGAAGAACTTCTGCTCTGCCGTGCCTACATGGGCCTAGAGCTGCAAGGAACAAAGTTCTGCCTTGTTTCTACAAGGGGACACAAGTCCCTCAGCGTCCAGCTTCCAGCTCCTTGGGCAGATAAGAAACAACTCGCTCTGCACAGTGCTCTTACAGCCTACCGGGAACATCTCTTACAAATCCTGTGAAACGCAGTTTCTATGCAGAACTGATCTGGGTGAAGTAGAACTTCTGCTCTGGGTGTGCTACATTGCCCTAGAGCTGAAAGGCACAACGTGCAGGCTTCTTTCCAAAGGGCGAGTTGGGACCCACAGCATCTTGCTTCCAGCTCTTTGGGAAGCTAAGAAACAACTCGCTCTGCACAGTGCTCTTACAGCCTACCGGGAACATCTCTTCCAAAGGCCTGTGAAACGCAGTTTCTTTGCAGGCCTGATCTGGCTGAAGTAGGACTTCTGCTCTGGGTGTGCTCCATTGCCCTAGAGCTGAAAGGCACAACGCGCAGGCTTCTTTCCAAAGGGCGAGTTGGGCCCCACAGCATCTTGCTTCCAGCTCTTTGGGAAGCTAAGAAACAACTCGCTCTGCATAGGGCTCTTACACCCTACTGGGCACATGTCTTACAAAGGCCTGTGAAAGGCAGTTTCTTCCCAGCCCTGATATGGCTGAAGTAGTACTTCTGCTCTGCCGTGTCCTACATGGCCCTAGAGCTGCAAGGCACAAAGTCCTGCCTTGCTTCCCCAAGGGGAGACTAGTCACTCAGCAACCTGCTTCAAGCTCTTGGGCAGCTAAGAAACAACTTGCTCTGCACAGGGCTCTTCCAGCCTCCCTGGAGCATGTCTCACAAAGGCCTGTGAAACGCAGTTTCTTCCCAGGGCTGATCTCGCTGAAGGCGAACTTCTGCGCTGCCGTGTCCTACATGGGCCTAGAGCTGCAAGGCACAAAGTCCAGCCTTGTTTCCCCAAGGGGAGACAGGCCCCACAGCGTGGGGCTTCCAGCTCTTTGGGCAGCTAAGAAACAACTTGCTGTGCACTGGTGTTTTACAGCCTACAGGGAACGAGTCTTACAAAGGCCTGTGTAACGCAGTTTCTTCCCAGGCCTGATCTTGCTGAAGTAGAACTTCTGCTCTGCCCTGTCCTACATGGGCCTAGAGCTGCAAGGCACACATTCCTGCCTTGTGTCCTCAAGGGCAGACAGGCCCCACAGCATGGGGCTTCCAGGTCTTTGGGCAGCTGAGAAACAACTTGCTCTGCACTGGTGTTTTACAGCCTACAGGGATCGAGTCTTACAAAGGCCTGCGAAATGCAGTTTCTTCCCAGGACTTATCTTGCTGAAGTAGAACTTCTGCTCTGCCGTGTCCTACATGGGCCTAGAGCTGCAAGGCACAAAGTCCTGCCTTGCTTCCCCAAGGGGAGACTAGACCCTCAGCATCCAGCTACCAGCTCTTTGTGCAGCTAGGCAACAACTCGCTCTGCATTGGTGTTTTACAGCCTACCGGAAAGATATCTTACAAAGGCCTGTGAAACGCAGTTTCTTGGTAGGCCTGATCTGACTGAAGCAGAACTTCTGCACTGGGTGTGCTGCATTGGCATAGAGCTGCCATGCCCAAAGTGCTGGCTTCCTTGCAAAGGGGTAGAGAGGCCCCAAAGCATCTTGCTTCCAGCTCTTTGGGTAGCTAAGAAACTACTGGCTCTGCCCAGTGTTCTTACAACCTACCTGGAACATCTGTTACCAAGGTCTGTGAAATGCAGTTTCTTGGCAGGCGTGATCTGGCTGAAGTAGGACTTCTGCTCTGGGTGTGCTACATTGCCCTAGAGCTGAAAGGCACAACGTGCAGGCTTCTTTCCAAAGAGCGAGTTGGGCCCCACAGCATCTTGCTTCCAGCACTTGGGAAGCTAAGGAACAACTCGCTCTACACACCTCTCTTACAGCCTACCGGGAACATCTCTTCCAAAGGCCTCTGAAACGCAGTTTCTTTGTAGGCCTCATCTGGCTGAAGTAGGACTTCTGCTCTGGGTGTGCTACATTGCCCTAGAGCTGAAAGGCACAACGTGCAGGCTTCTTTCCAAAGGGTGAGTTGGGCCCCACAGCATCTTGCTTCCAGCTCTTTGGGAAGCTAAGAAACAACTCGCTCTGCACAGTGCTCTTACAGCCTATGTGGAACATCTGTTCCCAAGGCCTGTGAACGCAGTTTCTTGGCAGGCCTGATCTGGCTGAAGTAGAACTTCTGCTCTGGGTGTGCTACATTGCCCTAGAGCTGCAAGGAACAAAGTGCTGTCTTCTTTCCAAAGGGCGAGTTGGGCCCCAAAGCATCTTGCTTCCAGCTCTTTGGGAAGCTGAGAAACAACTCGCTCTGCATAGGGCTGTTACACCCTACTGGGAACATGTCTTGCAAAGGCCTGTGAAAGGCAGTTTCTTCCCAGCCCTGATATGGCTGAAGTAGTACTTCTGCTCTGCCGTGTCCTACATGGGCCTAGAGCTGCAAGGCACAAAGTCCAGCCTTGTTCCCCAAGGGGAGACAGGCCCCACAGCGTGGGGCTTCCAGCTCTTTGGGCAGTTAAGAAACAACTTGCTGTGCACTGGTGTTTTACAGCCTACAGGGAACGAGTCTTACAAAGGCCTGTGTAACGCAGTTTCTTCCCAGGCCTGATCTTGCTGAAGTAGAACTTCTTCTCTGCCCTGTCCTACATGGGCCTAGAGCTGCAAGGCACAAGTTCCTGCCTTGTGTCCTCAAGGGCAGACAGGCCCCACAGCATGGGGCTTCCAGCTCTTTGGGCAGCTGAGAAACAACTTGCTCTGCACTGGTGTTTTACAGCCTACAGGGATCGAGTCTTACAAAGGCCTGCGAAATGCAGTTTCTTCCCAGGACTTATCTTGCTGAAGTAGAACTTCTGCTCTGCCGTGTCCTACATGGGCCTAGAGCTGCAAGGCACAAAGTCCTGCCTTGCTTCCCCAAGGGGAGACTAGACCCTCAGCATCCAGCTACCAGCTCTTTGTGCAGCTAGGCAACAACTCGCTCTGCATTGGTGTTTTACAGCCTACCGCGAAGATATCTTACAAAGGCCTGTGAAACGCAGTTTCTTGGTAGGCCTGATCTGACTGAAGCAGAACTTCTGCACTGGGTGTGCTGCATTGGCATAGAGCTGCCATGCCCAAAGTGCTGGCTTCCTTGCAAAGGGGTAGAGAGGCCCCAAAGCATCTTGCTTCCAGCTCTTTGGGTAGCTAAGAAACTACTGGCTCTGCCCAGTGTTCTTACAACCTACCTGGAACATCTGTTACCAGGGTCTGTGAAATGCAGTTTCTTGGCAGGCCTGATCTGGTTGAAGTAGGACTTCTGCTGTGGGTGTGCTACATTGCCCTAGAGCTGAAAGGCACAACGTGCAGGCTTCTTTCCAAAGAGCGAGTTGGGAGCCACAGCATCTTGCTTCCAGCACTCTGGGAAGCTAAGGAACAACTCGCTCTGCACAGTGCTCTTACAGCCTACCGGGAACATCTCTTCCAAAGGCCTGTGAAACGCAGTTTCTTTGCAGGCCTGATCTGGCTGAAGTAGGACTTCTGCTCTGGGTGTGCTACTTTGCCCTAGAGCTGAAAGGCACAACGTGCAGGCTTCTTTCCAAAGGGCGAGTTGGGCCCCACAGCATCTTGCTTCCAGCTCTTTGGGAAGCTAAGAAACAACTCGCTCTGCACAGTGCTCTTACAGCCTACCGGGAACATCTCTTCCAAAGGCCTGTGAAACGCAGTTTCTTTGCAGGCCTGATCTGTCTGAAGTAGGACTTCTGCTCTGGGTGTGCTCCATTGCCCTAGAGCTGAAAGGCACAACGCGCAGGCTTCTTTCCAAAGGGCGAGTTGGGCCCCACAGCATCTTGCTTCCAGCTCTTTGGGAAGCTAAGAAACAACTCGCTCTGCATAGGGCTCTTACACCCTACCGCGAACATGTCTTACAAAGGACTGTGAAAGGCAGTTTCTTCCCAGCCCTGATATGGCTGAAGTAGTACTTCTGCTCTGCCGTGTCCTACATGGCCCCAGAGCTGCAAGGCACAAAGTCCTGCCTTGCTTCCCCAAGGGGAGACTAGTCACTCAGCAACCTGCTTCCAGCTCTTGGGCAGCTAAGAAACAACTTGCTCTGCACAGGGCTCTTCCAGCCTCCCTGGAACATGTCTCACAAAGGCCTGTGAAACGCAGTTTCTTCCCAGGGCTGATCTCGCTGAAGGCGAACTTCTGCGCTGCCGTGTCCTACATGGGCCTAGAGCTGCAAGGCACAAAGTCCTGCCTTGTGTCCTCACGGGCAGACAGGCCCCACAGCGTGGGACTTCCAGCTCTTTGGGCAGCTAAGAAACAACTTGCTTTGCACTGGTGTTTTGCAGCCTGCAGGGAACGAGTCTTAAAAAGGCCTGTGAAACGCAGTTTCTTCCCAGGCCTGATCTCGCTGAAGAAGAACTTCTGCTCTGCCGTGCCTACATGGGCCTAGAGCTGCAAGGAACAAAGTTCTGCCTTGTTTCTACAAGGGGACACAAGTCCCTCAGCGTCCAGCTTCCAGCTCCTTGGGCAGATAAGAAACAACTCGCTCTGCACAGTGCTCTTACAGCCTACCGGGAACATCTCTTACAAATCCTGTGAAACGCAGTTTCTATGCAGAACTGATCGGGGTGAAGTAGAACTTCTGCTCTGGGTGTGATACATTGCCCTAGAGCTGAAAGGCACAACGTGCAGGCTTCTTTCCAAAGGGCGAGTTGGGACCCACAGCATCTTGCTTCCAGCTCTTTGGGAAGCTAAGAAACAACTCGCTCTGCACAGTGCTCTTACAGCCTACCGGGAACATCTCTTCCAAAGGCCTGTGAAACGCAGTTTCTTTGCAGGCCTGATCTGTCTGAGGTAGGACTTCTGCTCTGGGTGTGCTCCATTGCCCTAGAGCTGAAAGGCACAACGCGCAGGCTTCTTTCCAAAGGGCGAGTTGGGCCCCACAGCATCTTGCTTCCAGCTCTTTGGGAAGCTAAGAAACAACTCGCTCTGCATAGGGCTCTTACACCCTACTGGGCACATGTCTTACAAAGGCCTGTGAAAGGCAGTTTCTTCCCAGCCCTGATATGGCTGAAGTAGTACTTCTGCTCTGCCGTGTCCTACATGGCCCCAGAGCTGCAAGGCACAAAGTCCTGCCTTGCTTCCCCAAGGGGAGACTAGTCACTCAGCAACCTGCTTCCAGCTCTTGGGCAGCTAAGAAACAACTTGCTCTGCACAGGGCTCTTCCAGCCTCCCTGGAACATGTCTCACAGAGGCCTGTGAAACGCAGTTTCTTCCCAGGGCTGATCTCACTGAAGGCGGCCTTCTGCGCTGCCGTGTCCTACATGGGCCTAGAGCTGCAAGGCACAAAGTCCAGCCTTGTTTCCCCAAGGGGAGACAGGCCCCACAGCGTGGGTCTTCCAGCTCTTTGGGCAGCTAAGAAACAACTTGCTGTGCACTGGTGTTTTACAGCCTACAGGGAACGAGTCTTACAAAGGCCAGTGTAACGCAGTTTCTTCCCAGGCCTGATCTTGCTGAAGTAGAACTTCTGCTCTGCCCTGTCCTACATGGGCCTAGAGCTGCAAGGCACAAGTTCCTGCCTTGTGTCCTCAAGGGCAGACAGGCCCCACAGCATGGGGCTTCCAGCTCTTTGGGCAGCTGAGAAACAACTTGCTCTGCACTGGTGTTTTACAGCCTACAGGGATCGAGTCTTACAAAGGCCTGCGAAATGCAGTTTCTTCCCAGGACTTATCTTGCTGAAGTAGAACTTCTGCTCTGCCGTGTCCTACATGGGCCTAGAGCTGCAAGGCACAAAGTCCTGCCTTGCTTCCCCAAGGGGAGACTAGACCCTCAGCATCCAGCTACCAGCTCTTTGTGCAGCTAGGCAACAACTCGCTCTGCATTGGTGTTTTACAGCCTACCGGAAAGATATCTTACAAAGGCCTGTGAAACGCAGTTTCTTGGTAGGCCTGATCTGACTGAAGCAGAACTTCTGCACTGGGTGTGCTGCATTGGCATAGAGCTGCCATGCCCAAAGTGCTGGCTTCCTTGCAAAGGGGTAGAGAGGCCCCAAAGCATCTTGCTTCCAGCTCTTTGGGAAGCTAAGAAACAACTCGCTCTGCACAGTGCTCTTACAGCCTACCGGGAACATGTCTTCCAAAGGCCTGTGAAACGCAGTTTCTTTGCAGGCCTGATCTGGCTGAAGTAGGACTTCTGCTCTGGGTGTGCTACTTTGCCCTAGAGCTGAAAGGCACAACGTGCAGGCTTCTTTCCAAAGGGCGAGTTGGGCCCCACAGCATCGTGCTTCCAGCTCTTTGGGAAGCTAAGAAACAACTCGCTCTGCACAGTGCTCTTACAGCCTACCGGGAACATCTCTTCCAAAGGCCTGTGAAACGCAGTTTCTTTGCAGGCCTGATCTGGCTGAAGTAGGACTTCTGCTCTGGGTGTGCTCCATTGCCCTAGAGCTGAAAGGCACAACGCGCAGGCTTCTTTCCAAAGGGCGAGTTGGGCCCCACAGCATCTTGCTTCCAGCTCTTTGGGAAGCTAAGAAACAACTCGCTCTGCATAGGGCTCTTACACCCTACCGCGAACATGTCTTACAAAGGACTGTGAAAGGCAGTTTCTTCCCAGCCCTGATATGGCTGAAGTAGTACTTCTGCTCTGCCGTGTCCTACATGGCCCTAGAGCTGCAAGGCACAAAGTTCTGCCTTGTTTCCCCAAGGGGAGACTAGTCACTCAGCAACCTGCTTCCAGCTCTTGGGCAGCTAAGAAACAACTTGCTCTGCACAGGGCTCTTCCAGCCTCCCTGGAACATGTCTCACAAAGGCCTGTGAAACGCAGTTTCTTCCCAGGGCTGATCTCGCTGAAGGCGAACTTCTGCGCTGCCGTGTCCTACATGGGCCTAGAGCTGCAAGGCACAAAGTCCTGCCTTGTGTCCTCACGGGCAGACAGGCCCCACAGCGTGGGACTTCCAGCTCTTTGGGCAGCTAAGAAACAACTTGCTTTGCACTGGTGTTTTGCAGCCTGCAGGGAACGAGTCTTAAAAAGGCCTGTGAAACGCAGTTTCTTCCCAGGCCTGATCTCGCTGAAGAAGAACTTCTGCTCTGCCGTGCCTACATGGGCCTAGAGCTGCAAGGAACAAAGTTCTGCCTTGTTTCTACAAGGGGACACAAGTCCCTCAGCGTCCAGCTTCCAGCTCCTTGGGCAGATAAGAAACAACTCGCTCTGCACAGTGCTCTTACAGCCTACCGGGAACATCTCTTACAAATCCTGTGAAACGCAGTTTCTATGCAGAACTGATCTGGGTGAAGTAGAACTTCTGCTCTGGGTGTGCTACTTTGCCCTAGAGCTGAAAGGCACAACGTGCAGGCTTCTTTCCAAAGGGCGAGTTGGGACCCACAGCATCTTGCTTCCAGCTCTTTGGGAAGCTAAGAAACAACTCGCTCTGCACAGTGCTCTTACAGCCTACCGGGAACATCTCTTCCAAAGGCCTGTGAAACGCAGTTTCTTTGCAGGCCTGATCTGTCTGAAGTAGGACTTCTGCTCTGGGTGTGCTCCATTGCCCTAGAGCTGAAAGGCACAACGCGCAGGCTTCTTTCCAAAGGGCGAGTTGGGCCCCACAGCATCTTGCTTCCAGCTCTTTGGGAAGCTAAGAAACAACTCGCTCTGCATAGGGCTCTTACACCCTACTGGGCACATGTCTTACAAAGGCCTGTGAAAGGCAGTTTCTTCCCAGCCCTGATATGGCTGAAGTAGTACTTCTGCTCTGCCGTGTCCTACATGGCCCCAGAGCTGCAAGGCACAAAGTCCTGCCTTGCTTCCCCAAGGGGAGACTAGTCACTCAGCAACCTGCTTCCAGCTCTTGGGCAGCTAAGAAACAACTTGCTCTGCACAGGGCTCTTCCAGCCTCCCTGGAGCATGTCTCACAAAGGCCTGTGAAACGCAGTTTCTTCCCAGGGCTGATCTCGCTGAAGGCGAACTTCTGCGCTGCCGTGTCCTACATGGGCCTAGAGCTGCAAGGCACAAAGTCCAGCCTTGTTTCCCCAAGGGGAGACAGGCCCCACAGCGTGGGGCTTCCAGCTCTTTGGGCAGTTAAGAAACAACTTGCTGTGCACTGGTGTTTTACAGCCTACAGGGAACGAGTCTTACAAAGGCCTGTGTAACGCAGTTTCTTCCCAGGCCTGATCTTGCTGAAGTAGAACTTCTGCTCTGCCCTGTCCTACATGGGCCTAGAGCTGCAAGGCAAAAGTTCCTGCCTTGTGTCCTCAAGGGCAGACAGGCCCCACAGCATGGGGCTTCCAGGTCTTTGGGCAGCTGAGAAACAACTTGCTCTGCACTGGTGTTTTACAGCCTACAGGGATCGAGTCTTACAAAGGCCTGCGAAATGCAGTTTCTTCCCAGGACTTATCCTGCTGAAGTAGAACTTCTGCTCTGCCGTGTCCTACATGGGCCTAGAGCTGCAAGGCACAAAGTCCTGCCTTGCTTCCCCAAGGGGAGACTAGACCCTCAGCATCCAGCTACCAGCTCTTTGTGCAGCTAGGCAACAACTCGCTCTGCATTGGTGTTTTACAGCCTACCGCGAAGATATCTTACAAAGGCCTGTGAAACGCAGTTTCTTGGTAGGCCTGATCTGACTGAAGCAGAACTTCTGCACTGGGTGTGCTGCATTGGCATAGAGCTGCCATGCCCAAAGTGCTGGCTTCCTTGCAAAGGGGTAGAGAGGCCCCAAAGCATCTTGCTTCCAGCTCTTTGGGTAGCTAAGAAACTACTGGCTCTGCCCAGTGTTCTTACAACCTACCTGGAACATCTGTTACCAGGGTCTGTGAAATGCAGTTTCTTGGCAGGCGTGATCTGGCTGAAGTAGGACTTCTGCTCTGGGTGTGCTACATTGCCCTAGAGCTGAAAGGCACAACGTGCAGGCTTCTTTCCAAAGAGCGAGTTGGGCCCCACAGCATCTTGCTTCCAGCACTCTGGGAAGCTAAGGAACAACTCGCTCTGCACAGTGCTCTTACAGCCTACCGGGAACATCTCTTCCAAAGGCCTGTGAAACGCAGTTTCTTTGCAGGCCTGATCTGGCTGAAGTAGGACTTCTGCTCTGGGTGTGCTACTTTGCCCTAGAGCTGAAAGGCACAACGTGCAGGCTTCTTTCCAAAGGGCGAGTTGGGACCCACAGCATCTTGCTTCCAGCTCTTTGGGAAGCTAAGAAACAACTCGCTCTGCACAGTGCTCTTACAGCCTACCGGGAACATCTCTTCCAAAGGCCTGTGAAACGCAGTTTCTTTGCAGGCCTGATCTGGCTGAAGTAGGACTTCTGCTCTGGGTGTGCTCCATTGCCCTAGAGCTGAAAGGCACAACGCGCAGGCTTCTTTCCAAAGGGCGAGTTGGGCCCCACAGCATCTTGCTTCCAGCTCTTTGGGAAGCTAAAAAACAACTCGCTCTGCATAGGGCTCTTACACCCTACCGCGAACATGTCTTACAAAGGACTGTGAAAGGCTGTTTCTTCCCAGCCCTGATATGGCTGAAGTAGTACTTCTGCTCTGCCGTGTCCTACATGGCCCTAGAGCTGCAAGGCACAAAGTTCTGCCTTGTTTCCCCAAGGGGAGACTAGTCACTCAGCAACCTGCTTCCAGCTCTTGGGCAGCTAAGAAACAACTTGCTCTGCACAGGGCTCTTCCAGCCTCCCTGGAACATGTCTCACAAAGGCCTGTGAAACGCAGTTTCTTCCCAGGGCTGATCTCGCTGAAGGCGAACTTCTGCGCTGCCGTGTCCTACATGGGCCTAGAGCTGCAAGGCACAAAGTCCTGCCTTGTGTCCTCACGGGCAGACAGGCCCCACAGCGTGGGACTTCCAGCTCTTTGGGCAGCTAAGAAACAACTTGCTTTGCACTGGTGTTTTGCAGCCTGCAGGGAACGAGTCTTAAAAAGGCCTGTGAAACGCAGTTTCTTCCCAGGCCTGATCTCGCTGAAGAAGAACTTCTGCTCTGCCGTGCCTACATGGGCCTAGAGCTGCAAGGAACAAAGTTCTGCCTTGTTTCTACAAGGGGACACAAGTCCCTCAGCGTCCAGCTTCCAGCTCCTTGGGCAGATAAGAAACAACTCGCTCTGCACAGTGCTCTTACAGCCTACCGGGAACATCTCTTACAAATCCTGTGAAATGCAGTTTCTATGAAGAACTGATCGGGGTGAAGTAGAACTTCTGCTCTGGGTGTGCTACATTGCCCTAGAGCTGAAAGGCACAACGTGCAGGCTTCTTTCCAAAGGGCGAGTTGGGCCCCACAGCATCTTGCTTCCAGCTCTTTGGGAAGCTAAGAAACAAGTCGCTCTGCACAGTGCTCTTACAGCCTACCGGGAACATCTCTTCCAAAGGCCTGTGAAACGCAGTTTCTTTGCAGGCCTGATCTGTCTGAAGTAGGACTTCTGCTCTGGGTGTGCTCCATTGCCCTAGAGCTGAAAGGCACAACGCGCAGGCTTCTTTCCAAAGGGCGAGTTGGGCCCCAAAGCATCTTGCTTCCAGCTCTTTGGGAAGCTGAGAAACAACTCGCTCTGCATAGGGCTCTTACACCCTACTGGGCACATGTCTTACAAAGGCCTGTGAAAGGCAGTTTCTTCCCAGCCCTGATATGGCTGAAGTAGTACTTCTGCTCTGCCGTGTCCTACATGGCCCCAGAGCTGCAAGGCACAAAGTCCTGCCTTGCTTCCCCAAGGGGAGACTAGTCACTCAGCAACCTGCTTCCAGCTCTTGGGCAGCTAAGAAACAACTTGCTCTGCACAGGGCTCTTCCAGCCTCCCTGGAACATGTCTCACAAAGGCCTGTGAAACGCAGTTTCTTCCCAGGGCTGATCTCGCTGAAGACGAACTTCTGCGCTGCCGTGTCCTACATGGGCCTAGAGCTGCAAGGCACACATTCCTGCCTTGTGTCCTCAAGGGCAGACAGGCCCCACAGCATGGGGCTTCCAGCTCTTTGGGCAGCTGAGAAACAACTTGCTCTGCACTGGTGTTTTACAGCCTACAGGGATCGAGTCTTACAAAGGCCTGCGAAATGCAGTTTCTTTCCAGGACTTATCTTGCTGAAGTAGAACTTCTGCTCTGCCGTGTCCTACATGGGCCTAGAGCTGCAAGGCACAAAGTCCTGCCTTGCTTCCCCAAGGGGAGACTAGACCCTCAGCATCCAGCTACCAGCTCTTTGTGCAGCTAGGCAACAACTCGCTCTGCATTGGTGTTTTACAGCCTACCGGAAAGATATCTTACAAAGGCCTGTGAAACGCAGTTTCTTGGTAGGCCTGATCTGACTGAAGCAGAACTTCTGCACTGGGTGTGCTGTATTGGCATAGAGCTGCCATGCCCAAAGTGCTGGCTTCCTTGCAAAGGGGTAGAGAGGCCCCAAAGCATCTTGCTTCCAGCTCTTTGGGTAGCTAAGAAACTACTGGCTCTGCCCAGTGTTCTTACAACCTACCTGGAACATCTGTTACCAAGGTCTGTGAAATGCAGTTTCTTGGCAGGCGTGATCTGGATGAAGTAGGACTTCTGCTCTGGGTGTGCTACATTGCCCTAGAGCTGAAAGGCACAACGTGCAGGCTTCTTTCCAAAGAGCGAGTTGGGCCCCACAGCATCTTGCTTCCAGCACTTTGGGAAGCTAAGGAACAACTCGCTCTACACACCTCTCTTACAGCCTACCGGGAACATCTCTTCCAAAGGCCTCTGAAACGCAGTTTCTTTGTAGGCCTCATCTGGCTGAAGTAGGACTTCTGCTCTGGGTGTGCTACATTGCCCTAGAGGTGAAAGGCACAACGTGCAGGCTTCTTTCCAAAGGGCGAGTAGGGCCCCACAGCATCTTGCTTCCAGCTCTTTGGGAAGCTAAGAAACAACTCGCTCTTCACAGTGCTCTTACAGCCTATGTGGAACATCTGTTCCCAAGGCCTGTGAACGCAGTTTCTTGGCAGGCCTGATCTGGCTGAAGTAGAACTTCTGCTCTGGGTGTGCTACATTGCCCTAGAGCTGCAAGGAACAAAGTGCTGTCTTCTTTCCAAAGGGCGAGTTGGGCCCCAAAGCATCTTGCTTCCAGCTCTTTGGGAAGCTGAGAAACAACTCGCTCTGCATAGGGCTGTTACACCCTACTGGGAACATGTCTTGCAAAGGCCTGTGAAAGGCAGTTTCTTCCCAGCCCTGATATGGCTGAAGTAGTACTTCTGCTCTGCCGTGTCCTACATGGGCCTAGAGCTGCAAGGCACAAAGTCCAGCCTTGTTTCCCCAAGGGGAGACAGGCCCCACAGCGTGGGGCTTCCAGCTCTTTGGGCAGTTAAGAAACAACTTGCTGTGCACTGGTGTTTTACAGCCTACAGGGAACGAGTCTTACAAAGGCCTGTGTAACGCAGTTTCTTCCCAGGCCTGATCTTGCTGAAGTAGAACTTCTGCTCTGCCGTGTCCTACATGGGCCTAGAGCTGCAAGGCACAAGTTCCTGCCTTGTGTCCTCAAGGGCAGACAGGCCCCACAGCATGGGGCTTCCAGGTCTTTGGGCAGCTGAGAAACAACTTGCTCTGCACTGGTGTTTTACAGCCTACAGGGATCGAGTCTTACAAAGGCCTGCGAAATGCAGTTTCTTCCCAGGACTTATCTTGCTGAAGTAGAACTTCTGCTCTGCTGTGTCCTACATGGGCCTAGAGCTGCAAGGCACAAAGTCCTGCCTTGCTTCCCCAAGGGGAGACTAGACCCTCAGCATCCAGCTACCAGCTCTTTGTGCAGCTAGGCAACAACTCGCTCTGCATTGGTGTTTTACAGCCTACCGCGAAGATATCTTACAAAGGCCTGTGAAACGCAGTTTCTTGGTAGGCCTGATCTGACTGAAGCAGAACTTCTGCACTGGGTGTGCTGCATTGGCATAGAGCTGCCATGCCCAAAGTGCTGGCTTCCTTGCAAAGGGGTAGAGAGGCCCCAAAGCATCTTGCTTCCAGCTCTTTGGGTAGCTAAGAAACTACTGGCTCTGCCCAGTGTTCTTACAACCTACCTGGAACATCTGTTACCAGGGTCTGTGAAATGCAGTTTCTTGGCAGGCCTGATCTGGTTGAAGTAGGACTTCTGCTCTGGGTGTGCTACATTGCCCTAGAGCTGAAAGGCACAACGTGCAGGCTTCTTTCCAAAGAGCGAGTTGGGCCCCACAGCATCTTGCTTCCAGCACTCTGGGAAGCTAAGGAACAACTCGCTCTGCACAGTGCTCTTACAGCCTACCGGGAACATCTCTTCCAAAGGCCTCTGAAACGCAGTTTCTTTGCAGGCCTGATCTGGCTGAAGTAGGACTTCTGCTCTGGGTGTGCTACTTTGCCCTAGAGCTGAAAGGCACAACGTGCAGGCTTCTTTCCAAAGGGCGAGTTGGGCCCCACAGCATCTTGCTTCCAGCTCTTTGGGAAGCTAAGAAACAACTCGCTCTGCACAGTGCTCTTACAGCCTACCGGGAACATCTCTTCCAAAGGCCTCTGAAACGCAGTTTCTTTGCAGGCCTGATCTGGCTGAAGTAGGACTTCTGCTCTGGGTGTGCTCCATTGCCCTAGAGCTGAAAGGCACAACGCGCAGGCTTCTTTCCAAAGGGCGAGTTGGGCCCCACAGCATCTTGCTTCCAGCTCTTTGGGAAGCTAAGAAACAACTCGCTCTGCATAGGGCTCTTACACCCTACCGCGAACATGTCTTACAAAGGACTGTGAAAGGCAGTTTCTTCCCAGCCTTGATATGGCTGAAGTAGTACTTCTGCTCTGCCGTGTCCTACATGGCCCTAGAGCTGCAAGGCACAAAGTTCTGCCTTGTTTCCCCAAGGGGAGACTAGTCACTCAGCAACCTGCTTCCAGCTCTTGGGCAGCTAAGAAACAACTTGCTCTGCACAGGGCTCTTCCAGCCTCCCTGGAACATGTCTCACAAAGGCCTGTGAAACGCAGTTTCTTCCCAGGGCTGATCTCGCTGAAGGCGAACTACTGCGCTGCCGTGTCCTACATGGGCCTAGAGCTGCAAGGCACAAAGTCCTGCCTTGTGTCCTCACGGGCAGACAGGCCCCACAGCATGGGACCTCCAGATCTTTGGGCAGCTAAGAAACAACTTCCTTTGCACTGGTGTTTTGCAGCCTGCTGGGAACGAGTCTTAAAAAGGCCTGTGAAACGCAGTTACTTCCCAGGCCTGATCTCGCTGAAGAAGAACTTCTACTCTGCCGTGCCTACATGGGCCTAGAGCTGCAAGGAACAAAGTTCTGCCTTGTTTCTACAAGGGGACACAAGTCCCTCAGCGTCCAGCTTCCAGCTCCTTGGGCAGATAAGAAACAACTCGCTCTGCACAGTGCTCTTACAGCCTACCGGGAACATCTCTTCCAAAGGCCTGTGAAACGCAGTTTCTTTGCAGGCCTGATCTGGCTGAAGTAGGACTTCTGCTCTGGGTGTGCTACTTTGCCCTAGAGCTGAAAGGCACAACGTGCAGGCTTCTTTCCAAAGGGCGAGTTGGGCCCCACAGCATCTTGCTTCCAGCTCTTTGGGCAGCTAAGGAACAACTCGCTCTACACACCTCTCTTACAGCCTACCGGGAACATCTCTTCCAAAGGCCTCTGAAACGCAGTTTCTTTGTAGGTCTCATCTGGCTGAAGTAGGACTTCTGCTCTGGGTGTGCTACATTGCCCTAGAGCTGAAAGGCACAACGTGCAGGATTCTTTCCAAAGGGTGAGTTGGGCCCCACAGCATCTTGCCTCCAGCTCTTTGGGAAGCTAAGAAACAACTCGCTCTGCACAGTGCTCTTACAGCCTATGTGGAACATCTGTTCCCAAGGCCTGTGAACGCAGTTTCTTGGCAGGCTTGATCTGGCTGAAGTAGAACTTCTGCTCTGGGTGTGCTACATTGCCCTAGAGCTGCAAGGAACAAAGTGCTGTCTTCTTTCCAAAGGGCGAGTTGGGCCCCAAAGCATCTTGCTTCCAGCTCTTTGGGAAGCTGAGAAACAACTCGCTCTGCATAGGG
Organism: Equus caballus; assembly: GCF_041296265.1. NCBI lineage: Eukaryota > Metazoa > Chordata > Mammalia > Perissodactyla > Equidae > Equus > Equus caballus. The sequence continues at coordinate 67,897 of NC_091697.1, forward strand.
CTGTTACACCCTACTGGGAACATGTCTTGCAAAGGCCTGTGAAAGGCAGTTTCTTCCCAGCCCTGATATGGCTGAAGTAGTACTTCTGCTCTGCCGTGTCCTACATAGGCCTAGAGCTGCAAGGCACAAAGTCCAGCCTTGTTTCGTCAAGGGGAGACAGGCCCCACAGCGTGGGGCTTCCAGCTCTTTGGGCAGTTAAGAAACAACTTGCTGTGCACTGGTGTTTTACAGCCTACAGGGAACGAGTCTTACAAAGGCCTGCGAAATGCAGTTTCTTCCCTGGACTTATCTTGCTGAAGTAGAACTTCTGCTCTGCCGTGTCCTACATGGGCCTAGAGCTGCAAGGCACAAAGTCCTGCCTTGCTTCCCCAAGGGGAGACTAGACCCTCAGCATCCAGCTACCAGCTCTTTGTGCAGCTAGGCAACAACTCGCTCTGCATTGGTGTTTTACAGCCTACCGCGAAGATATCTTACAAAGGCCTGTGAAACGCAGTTTCTTGGTAGGCCTGATCTGACTGAAGCAGAACTTCTGCACTGGGTGTGCTGCATTGGCATAGAGCTGCCATGCCCAAAGTGCTGGCTTCCTTGCAAAGGGGTAGAGAGGCCCCAAAGCATCTTGCTTCCAGCTCTTTGGGTAGCTAAGAAACTACTGGCTCTGCCCAGTGTTCTTACAACCTACCTGGAACATCTGTTACCAGGGTCTGTGAAATGCAGTTTCTTGGCAGGCCTGATCTGGTTGAAGTAGGACTTCTGCTCTGGGTGTGCTACATTGCCCTAGAGCTGAAAGGCACAACGTGCAGGCTTCTTTCCAAAGAGCGAGTTGGGAGCCACAGCATCTTGCTTCCAGCACTCTGGGAAGCTAAGGAACAACTCGCTCTGCACAGTGCTCTTACAGCCTACCGGGAACATCTCTTCCAAAGGCCTGTGAAACGCAGTTTCTTTGCAGGCCTGATCTGGCTGAAGTAGGACTTCTGCTCTGGGTGTGCTACTTTGCCCTAGAGCTGAAAGGCACAACGTGCAGGCTTCTTTCCAAAGGGCGAGTTGGGCCCCACAGCATCTTGCTTCCAGCTCTTTGGGAAGCTAAGAAACAACTCGCTCTGCACAGTGCTCTTACAGCCTACCGGGAACATCTCTTCCAAAGGCCTGTGAAACGCAGTTTCTTTGCAGACCTGATCTGGCTGAAGTAGTACTTCTGCTCTGCCGTGTCCTTCATGGCCCCAGAGCTGCAAGGCACAAAGTCCTGCCTTGCTTCCCCAAGGGGAGACTAGTCACTCAGCAACCTGCTTCCAGCTCTTGGGCAGCTAAGAAACAACTTGCTCTGCACAGGGCTCTTCCAGCCTCCCTGGAGCATGTCTCACAAAGGCCTGTGAAACGCAGTTTCTTCCCAGGGCTGATCTCGCTGAAGGCGAACTTCTGCGCTGCCGTGTCCTACATGGGCCTAGAGCTGCAAGGCACAAAGTCCAGCCTTGTTTCCCCAAGGGGAGACAGGCCCCACAGCGTGGGGCTTCCAGCTCTTTGGGCAGTTAAGAAACAACTTGCTGTGCACTGGTGTTTTACAGCCTACAGGGAACGAGTCTTACAAAGGCCAGTGTAACGCAGTTTCTTCCCAGGCCTGATCTTGCTGAAGTAGAACTTCTGCTCTGCCCTGTCCTACATGGGCCTAGAGCTGCAAGGCACAAGTTCCTGCCTTGTGTCCTCAAGGGCAGACAGGCCCCACAGCATGGGGCTTCCAGCTCTTTGGGCAGCTGAGAAACAACTTGCTCTGCACTGGTGTTTTACAGCCTACAGGGATCGAGTCTTACAAAGGCCTGCGAAATGCAGTTTCTTCCCAGGACTTATCTTGCTGAAGTAGAACTTCTGCTCTGCCGTGTCCTACATGGGCCTAGAGCTGCAAGGCACAAAGTCCTGCCTTGCTTCCCCAAGGGGAGACTAGACCCTCAGCATCCAGCTACCAGCTCTTTGTGCAGGTAGGCAACAACTCGCTCTGCATTGGTGTTTTGCAGCCTACCGGAAAGATATCTTACAAAGGCCTGTGAAACGCAGTTTCTTGGTAGGCCTGATCTGACTGAAGCAGAACTTCTGCACTGGGTGTGCTGCATTGGCATAGAGCTGCCATGCCCAAAGTGCTGGCTTCCTTGCAAAGGGGTAGAGAGGCCCCAAAGCATCTTGCTTCCAGCTCTTTGGGTAGCTAAGAAACTACTGGCTCTGCCCAGTGTTCTTACAACCTACCTGGAACATCTGTTACCAGGGTCTGTGAAATGCAGTTTCTTGGCAGGCCTGATCTTGTTGAAGTAGGACTTCTGCTCTGGGTGTGCTACATTGCCCTAGAGCTGAAAGGCACAACGTGCAGGCTTCTTTCCAAAGAGCGAGTTGGGCCCCACAGCATCTTGCTTCCAGCACTCTGGGAAGCTAAGGAACAACTCGCTCTGCACAGTGCTCTTACAGCCTACCGGGAACATCTCTTCCAAAGGCCTGTGAAACGCAGTTTCTTTGCAGGCCTGATCTGGCTGAAGTAGGACTTCTGCTCTGGGTGTGCTCCATTGCCCTAGAGCTGAAAGGCACAACGCGCAGGCTTCTTTCCAAAGGGCGAGTTGGGCCCCACAGCATCTTGCTTCCAGCTCTTTGGGAAGCTAAGAAACAACTCGCTCTGCATAGGGCTCTTACACCCTACCGCGAACATGTCTTACAAAGGACTGTGAAAGGCAGTTTCTTCCCAGCCCTGATATGGCTGAAGTAGTACTTCTGCTCTGCCGTGTCCTACATGGCCCTAGAGCTGCAAGGCACAAAGTTCTGCCTTGTTTCCCCAAGGGGAGACTAGTCACTCAGCAACCTGCTTCCAGCTCTTGGGCAGCTAAGAAACAACTTGCTCTGCACAGGGCTCTTCCAGCCTCCCTGGAACATGTCTCACAAAGGCCTGTGAAACGCAGTTTCTTCCCAGGGCTGATCTCGCTGAAGGCGAACTTCTGCGCTGCCGTGTCCTACATGGGCCTAGAGCTGCAAGGCACAAAGTCCTGCCTTGTGTCCTCACGGGCAGACAGGCCCCACAGCGTGGGACTTCCAGCTCTTTGGGCAGCTAAGAAACAACTTGCTTTGCACTGGTGTTTTGCAGCCTGCAGGGAACGAGTCTTAAAAAGGCCTGTGAAACGCAGTTTCTTCCCAGGCCTGATCTCGCTGAAGAAGAACTTCTGCTCTGCCGTGCCTACATGGGCCTAGAGCTGCAAGGAACAAAGTTCTGCCTTGTTTCTACAAGGGGACACAAGTCCCTCAGCGTCCAGCTTCCAGCTCCTTGGGCAGATAAGAAACAACTCGCTCTGCACAGTGCTCTTACAGCCTACCGGGAACATCTCTTACAAATCCTGTGAAACGCAGTTTCTATGCAGAACTGATCTGGGTGAAGTAGAACTTCTGCTCTGGGTGTGATACATTGCCCTAGAGCTGAAAGGCACAACGTGCAGTCTTCTTTCCAAAGGGCGAGTTGGGACCCACAGCATCTTGCTTCCAGCTCTTTGGGAAGCTAAGAAACAACTCGCTCTGCACAGTGCTCTTACAGCCTACCGGGAACATCTCTTCCAAAGGCCTGTGAAACGCAGTTTCTTTGCAGGCCTGATCTGTCTGAAGTAGGACTTCTGCTCTGGGTGTGCTCCATTGCCCTAGAGCTGAAAGGCACAACGCGCAGGCTTCTTTCCAAAGGGCGAGTTGGGCCCCACAGCATCTTGCTTCCAGCTCTTTGGGAAGCTAAGAAACAACTCGCTCTGCATAGGGCTCTTACACCCTACTGGGCACATGTCTTACAAAGGCCTGTGAAAGGCAGTTTCTTCCCAGCCCTGATATGGCTGAAGTAGTACTTCTGCTCTGCCGTGTCCTACATGGCCCCAGAGCTGCAAGGCACAAAGTCCTGCCTTGCTTCCCCAAGGGGAGACTAGTCACTCAGCAACCTGCTTCCAGCTCTTGGGCAGCTAAGAAACAACTTGCTCTGCACAGGGCTCTTCCAGCCTCCCTGGAGCATGTCTCACAAAGGCCTGTGAAACGCAGTTTCTTCCCAGGGCTGATCTCGCTGAAGGCGAACTTCTGCGCTGCCGTGTCCTACATGGGCCTAGAGCTGCAAGGCACAAAGTCCAGCCTTGTTTCCCCAAGGGGAGACAGGCCCCACAGCGTGGGGCTTCCAGCTCTTTGGGCAGTTAAGAAACAACTTGCTGTGCACTGGTGTTTTACAGCCTACAGGGAACGAGTCTTACAAAGGCCAGTGTAACGCAGTTTCTTCCCAGGCCTGATCTTGCTGAAGTAGAACTTCTGCTCTGCCCTGTCCTACATGGGCCTAGAGCTGCAAGGCACAAGTTCCTGCCTTGTGTCCTCAAGGGCAGACAGGCCCCACAGCATGGGGCTTCCAGCTCTTTGGGCAGCTGAGAAACAACTTGCTCTGCACTGGTGTTTTACAGCCTACAGGGATCGAGTCTTACAAAGGCCTGCGAAATGCAGTTTCTTCCAAGGACTTATCTTGCTGAAGTAGAACTTCTGCTCTGCCGTGTCCTACATGGGCCTAGAGCTGCAAGGCACAAAGTCCTGCCTTGCTTCCCCAAGGGGAGACTAGACCCTCAGCATCCAGCTACCAGCTCTTTGTGCAGCTAGGCAACAACTCGCTCTGCATTGGTGTTTTACAGCCTACCGGAAAGATATCTTACAAAGGCCTGTGAAACGCAGTTTCTTGGTAGGCCTGATCTGACTGAAGCAGAACTTCTGCACTGGGTGTGCTGCATTGGCATAGAGTTGCCATGCCCAAAGTGCTGGCTTCCTTGCAAAGGGGTAGAGAGGCCTCAAAGCATCTTGCTTCCAGCTCTTTGGGTAGCTAAGAAACTACTGGCTCTGCCCAGTGTTCTTACAACCTACCTGGAACATCTGTTACCAGGGTCTGTGAAATGCAGTTTCTTGGCAGGCCTGATCTGGTTGAAGTAGGACTTCTGCTGTGGGTGTGCTACATTGCCCTAGAGCTGAAAGGCACAACGTGCAGGCTTCTTTCCAAAGAGCGAGTTGGGAGCCACAGCATCTTGCTTCCAGCACTCTGGGAAGCTAAGGAACAACTCGCTCTGCACAGTGCTCTTACAGCCTACCGGGAACATCTCTTCCAAAGGCCTGTGAAACGCAGTTTCTTTGCAGGCCTGATCTGGCTGAAGTAGGACTTCTGCTCTGGGTGTGCTACTTTGCCCTAGAGCTGAAAGGCACAACGTGCAGGCTTCTTTCCAAAGGGCGAGTTGGGCCCCACAGCATCTTGCTTCCAGCTCTTTGGGAAGCTAAGAAACAACTCGCTCTGCACAGTGCTCTTACAGCTTACCGGGAACATCTCTTCCAAAGGCCTGTGAAACGCAGTTTCTTTGCAGGCCTGATCTGGCTGAAGTAGGACTTCTGCTCTGGGTGTGCTCCATTGCCCTAGAGCTGAAAGGCACAACGCGCAGGCTTCTTTCCAAAGGGCGAGTTGGGCCCCACAGCATCTTGCTTCCAGCTCTTTGGGAAGCTAAGAAACAACTCGCTCTGCATAGGGCTCTTACACCCTACCGCGAACATGTCTTACAAAGGACTGTGAAAGGCAGTTTCTTCCCAGCCCTGATATGGCTGAAGTAGTACTTCTGCTCTGCCGTGTCCTACATGGCCCCAGAGCTGCAAGGCACAAAGTCCTGCCTTGCTTCCCCAAGGGGAGACTAGTCACTCAGCAACCTGCTTCCAGCTCTTGGGCAGCTAAGAAACAACTTGCTCTGCACAGGGCTCTTCCAGCCTCCCTGGAACATGTCTCACAAAGGCCTGTGAAACGCAGTTTCTTCCCAGGGCTGATCTCGCTGAAGGCGAACTTCTGCGCTGCCGTGTCCTACATGGGCCTAGAGCTGCAAGGCACAAAGTCCTGCCTTGTGTCCTCACGGGCAGACAGGCCCCACAGCGTGGGACTTCCAGCTCTTTGGGCAGCTAAGAAACAACTTGCTTTGCACTGGTGTTTTGCAGCCTGCAGGGAACGAGTCTTAAAAAGGCCTGTGAAACGCAGTTTCTTCCCAGGCCTGATCTCGCTGAAGAAGAACTTCTGCTCTGCCGTGCCTACATGGGCCTAGAGCTGCAAGGAACAAAGTTCTGCCTTGTTTCTACAAGGGGACACAAGTCCCTCAGCGTCCAGCTTCCAGCTCCTTGGGCAGATAAGAAACAACTCGCTCTGCACAGTGCTCTTACAGCCTACCGGGAACATCTCTTACAAATCCTGTGAAACGCAGTTTCTATGCAGAACTGATCGGGGTGAAGTAGAACTTCTGCTCTGGGTGTGATACATTGCCCTAGAGCTGAAAGGCACAACGTGCAGGCTTCTTTCCAAAGGGCGAGTTGGGACCCACAGCATCTTGCTTCCAGCTCTTTGGGAAGCTAAGAAACAACTCGCTCTGCACAGTGCTCTTACAGCCTACCGGGAACATCTCTTCCAAAGGCCTGTGAAACGCAGTTTCTTTGCAGGCCTGATCTGTCTGAGGTAGGACTTCTGCTCTGGGTGTGCTCCATTGCCCTAGAGCTGAAAGGCACAACGCGCAGGCTTCTTTCCAAAGGGCGAGTTGGGCCCCACAGCATCTTGCTTCCAGCTCTTTGGGAAGCTAAGAAACAACTCGCTCTGCATAGGGCTCTTACACCCTACTGGGCACATGTCTTACAAAGGCCTGTGAAAGGCAGTTTCTTCCCAGCCCTGATATGGCTGAAGTAGTACTTCTGCTCTGCCGTGTCCTACATGGCCCCAGAGCTGCAAGGCACAAAGTCCTGCCTTGCTTCCCCAAGGGGAGACTAGTCACTCAGCAACCTGCTTCCAGCTCTTGGGCAGCTAAGAAACAACTTGCTCTGCACAGGGCTCTTCCAGCCTCCCTGGAACATGTCTCACAGAGGCCTGTGAAACGCAGTTTCTTCCCAGGGCTGATCTCACTGAAGGCGGCCTTCTGCGCTGCCGTGTCCTACATGGGCCTAGAGCTGCAAGGCACAAAGTCCAGCCTTGTTTCCCCAAGGGGAGACAGGCCCCACAGCGTGGGTCTTCCAGCTCTTTGGGCAGCTAAGAAACAACTTGCTGTGCACTGGTGTTTTACAGCCTACAGGGAACGAGTCTTACAAAGGCCAGTGTAACGCAGTTTCTTCCCAGGCCTGATCTTGCTGAAGTAGAACTTCTGCTCTGCCCTGTCCTACATGGGCCTAGAGCTGCAAGGCACAAGTTCCTGCCTTGTGTCCTCAAGGGCAGACAGGCCCCACAGCATGGGGCTTCCAGCTCTTTGGGCAGCTGAGAAACAACTTGCTCTGCACTGGTGTTTTACAGCCTACAGGGATCGAGTCTTACAAAGGCCTGCGAAATGCAGTTTCTTCCCAGGACTTATCTTGCTGAAGTAGAACTTCTGCTCTGCCGTGTCCTACATGGGCCTAGAGCTGCAAGGCACAAAGTCCTGCCTTGCTTCCCCAAGGGGAGACTAGACCCTCAGCATCCAGCTACCAGCTCTTTGTGCAGCTAGGCAACAACTCGCTCTGCATTGGTGTTTTACAGCCTACCGGAAAGATATCTTACAAAGGCCTGTGAAACGCAGTTTCTTGGTAGGCCTGATCTGACTGAAGCAGAACTTCTGCACTGGGTGTGCTGCATTGGCATAGAGCTGCCATGCCCAAAGTGCTGGCTTCCTTGCAAAGGGGTAGAGAGGCCCCAAAGCATCTTGCTTCCAGCTCTTTGGGAAGCTAAGAAACAACTCGCTCTGCACAGTGCTCTTACAGCCTACCGGGAACATGTCTTCCAAAGGCCTGTGAAACGCAGTTTCTTTGCAGGCCTGATCTGGCTGAAGTAGGACTTCTGCTCTGGGTGTGCTACTTTGCCCTAGAGCTGAAAGGCACAACGTGCAGGCTTCTTTCCAAAGGGCGAGTTGGGCCCCACAGCATCGTGCTTCCAGCTCTTTGGGAAGCTAAGAAACAACTCGCTCTGCACAGTGCTCTTACAGCCTACCGGGAACATCTCTTCCAAAGGCCTGTGAAACGCAGTTTCTTTGCAGGCCTGATCTGGCTGAAGTAGGACTTCTGCTCTGGGTGTGCTCCATTGCCCTAGAGCTGAAAGGCACAACGCGCAGGCTTCTTTCCAAAGGGCGAGTTGGGCCCCACAGCATCTTGCTTCCAGCTCTTTGGGAAGCTAAGAAACAACTCGCTCTGCATAGGGCTCTTACACCCTACCGCGAACATGTCTTACAAAGGACTGTGAAAGGCAGTTTCTTCCCAGCCCTGATATGGCTGAAGTAGTACTTCTGCTCTGCCGTGTCCTACATGGCCCTAGAGCTGCAAGGCACAAAGTTCTGCCTTGTTTCCCCAAGGGGAGACTAGTCACTCAGCAACCTGCTTCCAGCTCTTGGGCAGCTAAGAAACAACTTGCTCTGCACAGGGCTCTTCCAGCCTCCCTGGAACATGTCTCACAAAGGCCTGTGAAACGCAGTTTCTTCCCAGGGCTGATCTCGCTGAAGGCGAACTTCTGCGCTGCCGTGTCCTACATGGGCCTAGAGCTGCAAGGCACAAAGTCCTGCCTTGTGTCCTCACGGGCAGACAGGCCCCACAGCGTGGGACTTCCAGCTCTTTGGGCAGCTAAGAAACAACTTGCTTTGCACTGGTGTTTTGCAGCCTGCAGGGAACGAGTCTTAAAAAGGCCTGTGAAACGCAGTTTCTTCCCAGGCCTGATCTCGCTGAAGAAGAACTTCTGCTCTGCCGTGCCTACATGGGCCTAGAGCTGCAAGGAACAAAGTTCTGCCTTGTTTCTACAAGGGGACACAAGTCCCTCAGCGTCCAGCTTCCAGCTCCTTGGGCAGATAAGAAACAACTCGCTCTGCACAGTGCTCTTACAGCCTACCGGGAACATCTCTTACAAATCCTGTGAAACGCAGTTTCTATGCAGAACTGATCTGGGTGAAGTAGAACTTCTGCTCTGGGTGTGCTACTTTGCCCTAGAGCTGAAAGGCACAACGTGCAGGCTTCTTTCCAAAGGGCGAGTTGGGACCCACAGCATCTTGCTTCCAGCTCTTTGGGAAGCTAAGAAACAACTCGCTCTGCACAGTGCTCTTACAGCCTACCGGGAACATCTCTTCCAAAGGCCTGTGAAACGCAGTTTCTTTGCAGGCCTGATCTGTCTGAAGTAGGACTTCTGCTCTGGGTGTGCTCCATTGCCCTAGAGCTGAAAGGCACAACGCGCAGGCTTCTTTCCAAAGGGCGAGTTGGGCCCCACAGCATCTTGCTTCCAGCTCTTTGGGAAGCTAAGAAACAACTCGCTCTGCATAGGGCTCTTACACCCTACTGGGCACATGTCTTACAAAGGCCTGTGAAAGGCAGTTTCTTCCCAGCCCTGATATGGCTGAAGTAGTACTTCTGCTCTGCCGTGTCCTACATGGCCCCAGAGCTGCAAGGCACAAAGTCCTGCCTTGCTTCCCCAAGGGGAGACTAGTCACTCAGCAACCTGCTTCCAGCTCTTGGGCAGCTAAGAAACAACTTGCTCTGCACAGGGCTCTTCCAGCCTCCCTGGAGCATGTCTCACAAAGGCCTGTGAAACGCAGTTTCTTCCCAGGGCTGATCTCGCTGAAGGCGAACTTCTGCGCTGCCGTGTCCTACATGGGCCTAGAGCTGCAAGGCACAAAGTCCAGCCTTGTTTCCCCAAGGGGAGACAGGCCCCACAGCGTGGGGCTTCCAGCTCTTTGGGCAGTTAAGAAACAACTTGCTGTGCACTGGTGTTTTACAGCCTACAGGGAACGAGTCTTACAAAGGCCTGTGTAACGCAGTTTCTTCCCAGGCCTGATCTTGCTGAAGTAGAACTTCTGCTCTGCCGTGTCCTACATGGGCCTAGAGCTGCAAGGCACAAGTTCCTGCCTTGTGTCCTCAAGGGCAGACAGGCCCCACAGCATGGGGCTTCCAGGTCTTTGGGCAGCTGAGAAACAACTTGCTCTGCACTGGTGTTTTACAGCCTACAGGGATCGAGTCTTACAAAGGCCTGCGAAATGCAGTTTCTTCCCAGGACTTATCTTGCTGAAGTAGAACTTCTGCTCTGCCGTGTCCTACATGGGCCTAGAGCTGCAAGGCACAAAGTCCTGCCTTGCTTCCCCAAGGGGAGACTAGACCCTCAGCATCCAGCTACCAGCTCTTTGTGCAGCTAGGCAACAACTCGCTCTGCATTGGTGTTTTACAGCCTACCGCGAAGATATCTTACAAAGGCCTGTGAAACGCAGTTTCTTGGTAGGCCTGATCTGACTGAAGCAGAACTTCTGCACTGGGTGTGCTGCATTGGCATAGAGCTGCCATGCCCAAAGTGCTGGCTTCCTTGCAAAGGGGTAGAGAGGCCCCAAAGCATCTTGCTTCCAGCTCTTTGGGTAGCTAAGAAACTACTGGCTCTGCCCAGTGTTCTTACAACCTACCTGGAACATCTGTTACCAGGGTCTGTGAAATGCAGTTTCTTGGCAGGCCTGATCTGGTTGAAGTAGGACTTCTGCTCTGGGTGTGCTACATTGCCCTAGAGCTGAAAGGCACAACGTGCAGGCTTCTTTCCAAAGAGCGAGTTGGGCCTCACAGCATCTTGCTTCCAGCACTCTGGGAAGCTAAGGAACAACTCGCTCTGCACAGTGCTCTTACAGCGTACCGGGAACATCTCTTCCAAAGGCCTCTGAAACGCAGTTTCTTTGCAGGCCTGATCTGGCTGAAGTAGGACTTCTGCTCTGGGTGTGCTACTTTGCCCTAGAGCTGAAAGGCACAACGTGCAGGCTTCTTTCCAAAGGGCGAGTTGGGCCCCACAGCATCTTGCTTCCAGCTCTTTGGGAAGCTAAGAAACAACTCGCTCTGCACAGTGCTCTTACAGCCTACCGGGAACATCTCTTCCAAAGGCCTCTGAAACGCAGTTTCTTTGCAGGCCTGATCTGGCTGAAGTAGGACTTCTGCTCTGGGTGTGCTCCATTGCCCTAGAGCTGAAAGGCACAACGCGCAGGCTTCTTTCCAAAGGGCGAGTTGGGCCCCACAGCATCTTGCTTCCAGCTCTTTGGGAAGCTAAGAAACAACTCGCTCTGCATAGGGCTCTTACACCCTACCGCGAACATGTCTTACAAAGGACTGTGAAAGGCAGTTTCTTCCCAGCCTTGATATGGCTGAAGTAGTACTTCTGCTCTGCCGTGTCCTACATGGCCCTAGAGCTGCAAGGCACAAAGTTCTGCCTTGTTTCCCCAAGGGGAGACTAGTCACTCAGCAACCTGCTTCCAGCTCTTGGGCAGCTAAGAAACAACTTGCTCTGCACAGGGCTCTTCCAGCCTCCCTGGAACATGTCTCACAAAGGCCTGTGAAACGCAGTTTCTTCCCAGGGCTGATCTCGCTGAAGGCGAACTTCTGCGCTGCCGTGTCCTACATGGGCCTAGAGCTGCAAGGCACAAAGTCCTGCCTTGTGTCCTCACGGGCAGACAGGCCCCACAGCATGGGACCTCCAGATCTTTGGGCAGCTAAGAAACAACTTCCTTTGCACTGGTGTTTTGCAGCCTGCTGGGAACGAGTCTTAAAAAGGCCTGTGAAACGCAGTTACTTCCCAGGCCTGATCTCGCTGAAGAAGAACTTCTACTCTGCCGTGCCTACATGGGCCTAGAGCTGCAAGGAACAAAGTTCTGCCTTGTTTCTACAAGGGGACACAAGTCCCTCAGCGTCCAGCTTCCAGCTCCTTGGGCAGATAAGAAACAACTCGCTCTGCACAGTGCTCTTACAGCCTACCGGGAACATCTCTTCCAAAGGCCTGTGAAACGCAGTTTCTTTGCAGGCCTGATCTGGCTGAAGTAGGACTTCTGCTCTGGGTGTGCTACTTTGCCCTAGAGCTGAAAGGCACAACGTGCAGGCTTCTTTCCAAAGGGCGAGTTGGGCCCCACAGCATCTTGCTTCCAGCACTTTGGGCAGCTAAGGAACAACTCGCTCTACACACCTCTCTTACAGCCTACCGGGAACATCTCTTCCAAAGGCCTCTGAAACGCAGTTTCTTTGTAGGTCTCATCTGGCTGAAGTAGGACTTCTGCTCTGGGTGTGCTACATTGCCCTAGAGCTGAAAGGCACAACGTGCAGGCTTCTTTCCAAAGGGTGAGTTGGGCCCCACAGCATCTTGCCTCCAGCTCTTTGGGAAGCTAAGAAACAACTCGCTCTGCACAGTGCTCTTACAGCCTATGTGGAACATCTGTTCCCAAGGCCTGTGAACGCAGTTTCTTGGCAGGCCTGATCTGGCTGAAGTAGAACTTCTGCTCTGGGTGTGCTACATTGCCCTAGAGCTGCAAGGAACAAAGTGCTGTCTTCTTTCCAAAGGGCGAGTTGGGCCCCAAAGCATCTTGCTTCCAGCTCTTTGGGAAGCTGAGAAACAACTCGCTCTGCATAGGGCTGTTACACCCTACTGGGAACATGTCTTGCAAAGGCCTGTGAAAGGCAGTTTCTTCCCAGCCCTGATATGGCTGAAGTAGTACTTCTGCTCTGCCGTGTCCTACATGGGCCTAGAGCTGCAAGGCACAAAGTCCAGCCTTGTTTCGTCAAGGGGAGACAGGCCCCACAGCGTGGGGCTTCCAGCTCTTTGGGCAGTTAAGAAACAACTTGCTGTGCACTGGTGTTTTACAGCCTACAGGGAACGAGTCTTACAAAGGCCTGCGAAATGCAGTTTCTTCCCTGGACTTATCTTGCTGAAGTAGAACTTCTGCTCTGCCGTGTCCTACATGGGCCTAGAGCTGCAAGGCACAAAGTCCTGCCTTGCTTCCCCAAGGGGAGACTAGACCCTCAGCATCCAGCTACCAGCTCTTTGTGCAGCTAGGCAACAACTCGCTCTGCATTGGTGTTTTACAGCCTACCGCGAAGATATCTTACAAAGGCCTGTGAAACGCAGTTTCTTGGTAGGCCTGATCTGACTGAAGCAGAACTTCTGCACTGGGTGTGCTGCATTGGCATAGAGCTGCCATGCCCAAAGTGCTGGCTTCCTTGCAAAGGGGTAGAGAGGCCCCAAAGCATCTTGCTTCCAGCTCTTTGGGTAGCTAAGAAACTACTGGCTCTGCCCAGTGTTCTTACAACCTACCTGGAACATCTGTTACCAGGGTCTGTGAAATGCAGTTTCTTGGCAGGCCTGATCTGGTTGAAGTAGGACTTCTGCTCTGGGTGTGCTACATTGCCCTAGAGCTGAAAGGCACAATGTGCAGGCTTCTTTCCAAAGAGCGAGTTGGGCCCCACAGCATCTTGCTTCCAGCACTCTGGGAAGCTAAGGAACAACTCGCTCTGCACAGTGCTCTTACAGCCTACCGGGAACATCTCTTCCAAAGGCCTGTGAAACGCAGTGTCTTTGCAGGCCTGATCTGGCTGAAGTAGGACTTCTGCTCTGGGTGTGCTACTTTGCCCTAGAGCTGAAAGGCACAACGTGCAGGCTTCTTTCCAAAGGGCGAGTTGGGCCCCACAGCATCTTGCTTCCAGCTCTTTGGGAAGCTAAGAAACAACTCGCTCTGCACAGTGCTCTTACAGCCTACCGGGAACATCTCTTCCAAAGGCCTGTGAAACGCAGTTTCTTTGCAGACCTGATCTGGCTGAAGTAGGACTTCTGCTCTGGGTGTGCTCCATTGCCCTAGAGCTGAAAGGCACAACGCGCAGGCTTCTTTCCAAAGGGCGAGTTGGGCCTCACAGCATCTTGCTTCCAGCTCTTTGGGAAGCTAAGAAACAACTCGCTCTGCATAGGGCTCTTACACCCTACCGCGAACATGTCTTACAAAGGACTGTGAAAGGCAGTTTCTTCCCAGCCCTGATATGGCTGAAGTAGTACTTCTGCTCTGCCGTGTCCTACATGGCCCTAGAGCTGCAAGGCACAAAGTTCTGCCTTGTTTCCCCAAGGGGAGACTAGTCACTCAGCAACCTGCTTCCAGCTCTTGGGCAGCTAAGAAACAACTTGCTCTGCACAGGGCTCTTCCAGCCTCCCTGGAACATGTCTCACAAAGGCCTGTGAAACGCAGTTTCTTCCCAGGGCTGATCTCGCTGAAGGCGAACTTCTGCGCTGCCGTGTCCTACATGGGCCTAGAGCTGCAAGGCACAAAGTCCTGCCTTGTGTCCTCACGGGCAGACAGGCCCCACAGCGTGGGACTTCCAGCTCTTTGGGCAGCTAAGAAACAACTTGCTTTGCACTGGTGTTTTGCAGCCTGCAGGGAACGAGTCTTAAAAAGGCCTGTGAAACGCAGTTTCTTCCCAGGCCTGATCTCGCTGAAGAAGAACTTCTGCTCTGCCGTGCCTACATGGGCCTAGAGCTGCAAGGAACAAAGTTCTGCCTTGTTTCTACAAGGGGACACAAGTCCCTCAGCGTCCAGCTTCCAGCTCCTTGGGCAGATAAGAAACAACTCGCTCTGCACAGTGCTCTTACAGCCTACCGGGAACATCTCTTACAAATCCTGTGAAACGCAGTTTCTATGCAGAACTGATCTGGGTGAAGTAGAACTTCTGCTCTGGGTGTGCTACATTGCCCTAGAGCTGAAAGGCACAACGTGCAGGCTTCTTTCCAAAGGGCGAGTTGGGCCCCACAGCATCTTGCTTCCAGCTCTTTGGGAAGCTAAGAAACAACTCGCTCTGCACAGTGCTCTTACAGCCTACCGGGAACATCTCTTCCAAAGGCCTGTGAAACGCAGTTTCTTTGCAGGCCTGATCTGGCTGAAGTAGGACTTCTGCTCTGGGTGTGCTCCATTGCCCTAGAGCTGAAAGGCACAACGCGCAGGCTTCTTTCCAAAGGGCGAGTTGGGCCCCACAGCATCTTGCTTCCAGCTCTTTGGGAAGCTAAGAAACAACTCGCTCTGCATAGGGCTCTTAAACCCTACTGGGCACATGTCTTACAAAGGCCTGTGAAAGGCAGTTTCTTCCCAGCCCTGATATGGCTGAAGTAGTACTTCTGCTCTGCCGTGTCCTACATGGCCCCAGAGCTGCAAGGCACAAAGTCCTGCCTTGCTTCCCCAAGGGGAGACTAGTCACTCAGCAACCTGCTTCCAGCTCTTGGGCAGCTAAGAAACAACTTGCTCTGCACAGGGCTCTTCCAGCCTCCCTGGAACATGTCTCACAAAGGCCTGTGAAACGCAGTTTCTTCCCAGGCCTGATCTTGCTGAAGTAGAACTTCTGCTCTGCCGTGTCCTACATGGGCCTAGAGCTGCAAGGCACACATTCCTGCCTTGTGTCCTCAAGGGCAGACAGGCCCCACAGCATGGGGCTTCCAGCTCTTTGGGCAGCTGAGAAACAACTTGCTCTGCACTGGTGTTTTACAGCCTACAGGGATCGAGTCTTACATAGGCCTGCGAAATGCAGTTTCTTCCCAGGACTTATCTTGCTGAAGTAGAACTTCTGCTCTGCCGTGTCCTACATGGGCCTAGAGCTGCAAGGCACAAAGTCCTGCCTTGCTTCCCCAAGGGGAGACTAGACCCTCAGCATCCAGCTACCAGCTCTTTGTGTAGCTAGGCAACAACTCGCTCTGCATTGTGTTTTACATCCTACCGGAAAGATATCTTACAAAGGCCTGTGAAACGCAGTTTCTTGGTAGGCCTGATCTGACTGAAGCAGAACTTCTGCACTGGGTGTGCTGCATTGGCATAGAGCTGCCATGCCCAAAGTGCTGGCTTCCTTGCAAAGGGGTAGAGAGGCCCCAAAGCATCTTGCTTCCAGCTCTTTGGGTAGCTGAGAAACTACTGGCTCTGCCCACTGTTCTTACAACCTACCTGGAACATCTGTTACCAAGGTCTGTGAAATGCAGTTTCTTGGCAGGCGTGATCTGGCTGAAGTAGGACTTCTGCTCTGGGTGTGCTGCATTGCCCTAGAGCTGAAAGGCACAACGTGCAGGCTTCTTTCCAAAGAGCGAGTTGGGCCCCACAGCATCTTGCTTCCAGCACTTTGGGAAGCTAAGGAACAACTCGCTCTACACACCTCTCTTACAGCCTACCGGGAACATCTCTTCCAAAGGCCACTGAAACGCAGTTTCTTTGTAGGCCTCATCTGGCTGAAGTAGGACTTCTGCTCTGGGTGTGCTACATTGCCCTAGAGCTGAAAGGCACAACGTGCAGGCTTCTTTCCAAAGGGTGAGTTGGGCCCCACAGCATCTTGCTTCCAGCTCTTTGGGAAGCTAAGAAACAACTCGCTCTGCACAGTGCTCTTACAGCCTATGTGGAACATCTGTTCCCAAGGCCTGTGAACGCAGTTTCTTGGCAGGCCTGATCTGGCTGAAGTAGAACTTCTGCTCTGGGTGCGCTACATTGCCCTAGAGCTGCAAGGAACAAAGTGCTGTCTTCTTTCCAAAGGGCGAGTTGGGCCCCAAAGCATCTTGCTTCCAGCTCTTTGGGAAGCTGAGAAACAACTCGCTCTGCATAGGGCTGTTACACCCTACTGGGAACATGTCTTGCAAAGGCCTGTGAAAGGCAGTTTCTTCCCAGCCCTGATATGGCTGAAGTAGTACTTCTGCTTTGCCGTGTCCTACATGGGCCTAGAGCTGCAAGGCACAAAGTCCAGCCTTGTTTCCCCAAGGGGAGACAGGCCCCACAGCGTGGGGCTTCCAGCTCTTTGGGCAGTTAAGAAACAACTTGCTGTGCACTGGTGTTTTACAGCCTACAGGGAACGAGTCTTACAAAGGCCTGTGTAACGCAGTTTCTTCCCAGGCCTGATCTTGCTGAAGTAGAACTTCTGCTCTGCCCTGTCCTACATGGGCCTAGAGCTGCAAGGCACAAGTTCCTGCCTTGTGTCCTCAAGGGCAGACAGGCCCCACAGCATGGGGCTTCCAGCTCTTTGGGCAGCTGAGAAACAACTTGCTCTGCACTGGTGTTTTACAGCCTACAGGGATCGAGTCTTACAAAGGCCTGCGAAATGCAGTTTCTTCCCAGGACTTATCTTGCTGAAGTAGAACTTCTGCTCTGCCGTGTCCTACATGGGCCTAGAGCTGCAAGGCACAAAGTCCTGCCTTGCTTCCCCAAGGGGAGACTAGACCCTCAGCATCCAGCTACCAGCTCTTTGTGCAGCTAGGCAACAACTCGCTCTGCATTGGTGTTTTACAGCCTACCGGAAAGATATCTTACAAAGGCCTGTGAAACGCAGTTTCTTGGTAGGCCTGATCTGACTGAAGCAGAACTTCTGCACTGGGTGTGCTGCATTGGCATAGAGCTGCCATGCCCAAAGTGCTGGCTTCCTTGCAAAGGGGTAGAGAGGCCCCAAAGCATCTTGCTTCCAGCTCTTTGGGTAGCTAAGAAACTACTGGCTCTGCCCAGTGTTCTTACAACCTACCTGGAACATCTGTTACCAGGGTCTGTGAAATGCAGTTTCTTGGCAGGCCTGATCTGGTTGAAGTAGGACTTCTGCTCTGGGTGTGCTACATTGCCCTAGAGCTGAAAGGCACAACGTGCAGGCTTCTTTCCAAAGAGCGAGTTGGGCCTCACAGCATCTTGCTTCCAGCACTCTGGGAAGCTAAGGAACAACTCGCTCTGCACAGTGCTCTTACAGCCTACCGGGAACATCTCTTCCAAAGGCCTGTGAAACGCAGTTTCTTTGCAGGCCTGATCTGTCTGAAGTAGGACTTCTGCTCTGGGTGTGCTACTTTGTCCTAGAGCTGAAAGGCACAACGTGCAGGCTTCTTTCCAAAGGGCGAGTTGGGCCCCAGAGCATCTTGCTTCCAGCTCTTTGGGAAGCTAAGAAACAACTCGCTCTCCATAGGGCTCTTACACCCTACCGCGAACATGTCTTACGAAGGCCTGTGAAAGGCAGTTTCTTCCCAGCCCTGATATGGCTGAAGTAGTACTTCTGCTCTGCCGTGTCCTACATGGCCCTAGAGCTGCAAGGCACAAAGTTCTGCCTTGTTTCCCCAAGGGGAGACTAGTCACTCAGCAACCTGCTTCCAGCTCTTGGGCAGCTAAGAAACAACTTGCTCTGCACAGGGCTCTTCCAGCCTCCCTGGAACATGTCTCACAAAGGCCTGTGAAACGCAGTTTCTTCCCAGGGCTGATCTCGCTGAAGGCGAACTTCTGCGCTGCCGTGTCCTACATGGGCCTAGAGCTGCAAGGCACAAAGTCCTGCCTTGTGTCCTCACGGGCAGACAGGCCCCACAGCGTGGGACCTCCAGCTCTTTGGGCAGCTAAGAAACAACTTGCTTTGCACTGGTGTTTTGCAGCCTGCAGGGAACGAGTCTTAAAAAGGCCTGTGAAACGCAGTTTCTTCCCAGGCCTGATCTCGCTGAAGAAGAACTTCTGCTCTGCCGTGCCTACATGGGCCTAGAGCTGCAAGGAACAAAGTTCTGCCTTGTTTCTACAAGGGGACACAAGTCCCTCAGCGTCCAGCTTCCAGCTCCTTGGGCAGATAAGAAACAACTCGCTCTGCACAGTGCTCATACAGCCTACCGGGAACATCTCTTACAAATCCTGTGAAACGCAGTTTCTATGCAGAACTGATCTGGGTGAAGTAGAACTTCTGCTCTGGGTGTGCTACATTGCCCTAGAGCTGAAAGGCACAACGTGCAGGCTTCTTTCAAAAGGGCGAGTTGGGACCCACAGCATCTTGCTTCCAGCTCTTTGGGAAGCTAAGAAACAACTCGCTCTGCACAGTGCTCTTACAGCCTAGTGGGAACATCTCTTCCAAAGGCCTGTGAAACACAGTTTCTTTGCAGGCCTGATCTGGCTGAAGTAGGACTTCTGCTCTGGGTGTGCTCCATTGCCCTAGAGCTGAAAGGCACAACGCGCAGGCTTCTTTCCAAAGGGCGAGTTGGGCCCCACAGCATCTTGCTTCCAGCTCTTTGGGAAGCTAAGAAACAACTCGCTCTGCATAGGGCTCTTACACCCTACTGGGCACATGTCTTACAAAGGCCTGTGAAAGGCAGTTTCTTCCCAGCCCTGATATGGCTGAAGTAGTACTTCTGCTCTGCCGTGTCCTACATGGCCCTAGAGCTGCAAGGCACAAAGTCCTGCCTTGCTTCCCCAAGGGGAGACTAGTCACTCAGCAACCTGCTTCCAGCTCTTGGGCAGCTAAGAAACAACTTGCTCTGCACAGGGCTCTTCCAGCCTCCCTGGAACATGTCTCACAAAGGCCTGTGAAACGCAGTTTCTTCCCAGGGCTGATCTCGCTGAAGGCGAACTTCTGCGCTGCCGTGTCCTACATGGGCCTAGAGCTGCTAGGCACAAAGTCCAGCCTTGTTTCCCCAAGGGGAGACAGGCCCCACAGCGTGGGGCTTCCAGCTCTTTGGGCAGCTAAGAAACAACTTGCTGTGCACTGGTGTTTTACAGCCTACAGGGAACGAGTCTTACAAAGGCCTGTGTAACGCAGTTTCTTCCCAGGCCTGATCTTGCTGAAGTAGAACTTCTGCTCTGCCCTGTCCTACATGGGCCTAGAGCTGCAAGGCACAAATTCCTGCCTTGTGTCCTCAAGGGCAGACAGGCCCCACAGCATGGGGCTTCCAGCTCTTTGGGCAGCTGAGAAACAACTTGCTCTGCACTGGTGTTTTACAGCCTACAGGGATCGAGTCTTACAAAGGCCTGCGAAATGCAGTTTCTTCCCAGGACTTATCTTGCTGAAGTAGAACTTCTGCTCTGCCGTGTCCTACATGGGCCTAGAGCTGCAAGGCACAAAGTCCTGCCTTGCTTCCCCAAGGGGAGACTAGACCCTCAGCATCCAGCTACCAGCTCTTTGTGCAGCTAGGCAACAACTCGCTCTGCATTGGTGTTTTACAGCCTACCGCGAAGATATCTTACAAAGGCCTGTGAAACGCAGTTTCTTGGTAGGCCTGATCTGACTGAAGCAGAACTTCTGCACTGGGTGTGCTGCATTGGCATAGAGCTGCCATGCCCAAAGTGCTGGCTTCCTTGCAAAGGGGTAGAGAGGCCCCAAAGCATCTTGCTTCCAGCTCTTTGGTAAGCTAAGAAACTACTGGCTCTGCCCAGTGTTCTTACAACCTACCCGGAACATCTGTTACCAGGGTCTGTGAAATGCAGTTTCTTGGCAGGCCTGATCTGGTTGAAGTAGGACTTCTGCTCTGGGTGTGCTACATTGCCCTAGAGCTGAAAGGCACAACGTGCAGGCTTCTTTCCAAAGAGCGAGTTGGGCCCCACAGCATCTTGCTTCCAGCACTCTGGGAAGCTAAGGAACAACTCGCTCTGCACAGTGCTCTTACAGCCTACCGGGAACATCTCTTCCAAAGGCCTGTGAAACGCAGTTTCTTTGCAGGCCTGATCTGGCTGAAGTAGGACTTCTGCTCTGGGTGTGCTACTTTGCCCTAGAGCTGAAAGGCACAACGTGCAGGCTTCTTTCCAAAGGGCGAGTTGGGCCCCACAGCATCTTGCTTCCAGCTCTTTGGGAAGCTAAGAAACAACTCGCTCTGCACAGTGCTCTTACAGCCTACCGGGAACATCTCTTCCAAAGGCCTGTGAAACGCAGTTTCTTTGCAGACCTGATCTGGCTGAAGTAGGACTTCTTCTCTGGGTGTGCTCCATTGCCCTAGAGCTGAAAGGCACAACGCGCAGGCTTCTTTCCAAAGGGCGAGTTGGGCCTCACAGCATCTTGCTTCCAGCTCTTTGGGAAGCTAAGAAACAACTCGCTCTGCATAGGGCTCTTACACCCTACCGCGAACATGTCTTACAAAGGACTGTGAAAGGCAGTTTCTTCCCAGCCCTGATATGGCTGAAGTAGTACTTCTGCTCTGCCGTGTCCTACATGGCCCTAGAGCTGCAAGGCACAAAGTTCTGCCTTGTTTCCCCAAGGGGAGACTAGTCACTCAGCAACCTGCTTCCAGCTCTTGGGCAGCTAAGAAACAACTTGCTCTGCACAGGGCTCTTCCAGCCTCCCTGGAACATGTCTCACAAAGGCCTGTGAAACGCAGTTTCTTCCCAGGGCTGATCTCGCTGAAGGCGAACTTCTGCGCTGCCGTGTCCTACATGGGCCTAGAGCTGCAAGGCACAAAGTCCTGCCTTGTGTCCTCACGGGCAGACAGGCCCCACAGCGTGGGACTTCCAGCTCTTTGGGCAGCTAAGAAACAACTTGCTTTGCACTGGTGTTTTGCAGCCTGCAGGGAACGAGTCTTAAAAAGGCCTGTGAAACGCAGTTTCTTCCCAGGCCTGATCTCGCTGAAGAAGAACTTCTGCTCTGCCGTGCCTACATGGGCCTAGAGCTGCAAGGAACAAAGTTCTGCCTTGTTTCTACAAGGGGACACAAGTCCCTCAGCGTCCAGCTTCCAGCTCCTTGGGCAGATAAGAAACAACTCGCTCTGCACAGTGCTCTTACAGCCTACCGGGAACATCTCTTACAAATCCTGTGAAACGCAGTTTCTATGCAGAACTGATCTGGGTGAAGTAGAACTTCTGCTCTGGGTGTGCTACATTGCCCTAGAGCTGAAAGGCACAACGTGCAGGCTTCTTTCCAAAGGGCGAGTTGGGCCCCACAGCATCTTGCTTCCAGCTCTTTGGGAAGCTAAGAAACAACTCGCTCTGCACAGTGCTCTTACAGCCTACCGGGAACATCTCTTCCAAAGGCCTGTGAAACGCAGTTTCTTTGCAGGCCTGATCTGGCTGAAGTAGGACTTCTGCTCTGGGTGTGCTCCATTGCCCTAGAGCTGAAAGGCACAACGCGCAGGCTTCTTTCCAAAGGGCGAGTTGGGCCCCACAGCATCTTGCTTCCAGCTCTTTGGGAAGCTAAGAAACAACTCGCTCTGCATAGGGCTCTTAAACCCTACTGGGCACATGTCTTACAAAGGCCTGTGAAAGGCAGTTTCTTCCCAGCCCTGATATGGCTGAAGTAGTACTTCTGCTCTGCCGTGTCCTACATGGCCCCAGAGCTGCAAGGCACAAAGTCCTGCCTTGCTTCCCCAAGGGGAGACTAGTCACTCAGCAACCTGCTTCCAGCTCTTGGGCAGCTAAGAAACAACTTGCTCTGCACAGGGCTCTTCCAGCCTCCCTGGAACATGTCTCACAAAGGCCTGTGAAACGCAGTTTCTTCCCAGGCCTGATCTTGCTGAAGTAGAACTTCTGCTCTGCCGTGTCCTACATGGGCCTAGAGCTGCAAGGCACACATTCCTGCCTTGTGTCCTCAAGGGCAGACAGGCCCCACAGCATGGGGCTTCCAGCTCTTTGGGCAGCTGAGAAACAACTTGCTCTGCACTGGTGTTTTACAGCCTACAGGGATCGAGTCTTACATAGGCCTGCGAAATGCAGTTTCTTCCCAGGACTTATCTTGCTGAAGTAGAACTTCTGCTCTGCCGTGTCCTACATGGGCCTAGAGCTGCAAGGCACAAAGTCCTGCCTTGCTTCCCCAAGGGGAGACTAGACCCTCAGCATCCAGCTACCAGCTCTTTGTGCAGCTAGGCAACAACTCGCTCTGCATTGTGTTTTACATCCTACCGGAAAGATATCTTACAAAGGCCTGTGAAACGCAGTTTCTTGGTAGGCCTGATCTGACTGAAGCAGAACTTCTGCACTGGGTGTGCTGCATTGGCATAGAGCTGCCATGCCCAAAGTGCTGGCTTCCTTGCAAAGGGGTAGAGAGGCCCCAAAGCATCTTGCTTCCAGCTCTTTGGGTAGCTGAGAAACTACTGGCTCTGCCCACTGTTCTTACAACCTACCTGGAACATCTGTTACCAAGGTCTGTGAAATGCAGTTTCTTGGCAGGCGTGATCTGGCTGAAGTAGGACTTCTGCTCTGGGTGTGCTACATTGCCCTAGAGCTGAAAGGCACAACGTGCAGGCTTCTTTCCAAAGAGCGAGTTGGGCCCCACAGCATCTTGCTTCCAGCACTTTGGGAAGCTAAGGAACAACTCGCTCTACACACCTCTCTTACAGCCTACCGGGAACATCTCTTTCAAAGGCCTCTGAAACGCAGTTTCTTTGTAGGCCTCATCTGGCTGAAGTAGGACTTCTGCTCTGGGTGTGCTACATTGCCCTAGAGCTGAAAGGCACAACGTGCAGGCTTCTTTCCAAAGGGTGAGTTGGGCCC
The DNA here is from genome assembly GCF_041296265.1 of Equus caballus. Lineage (NCBI taxonomy): Eukaryota > Metazoa > Chordata > Mammalia > Perissodactyla > Equidae > Equus > Equus caballus. The sequence continues at coordinate 90,846 of NC_091697.1, forward strand.
CACAGCATCTTGCTTCCAGCTCTTTGGGAAGCTAAGAAACAACTCGCTCTGCACAGTGCTCTTACAGCCTATGTGGAACATCTGTTCCCAAGGCCTGTGAACGCAGTTTCTTGGCAGGCCTGATCTGGCTGAAGTAGAACTTCTGCTCTGGGTGTGCTACATTGCCCTAGAGCTGCAAGGAACAAAGTGCTGTCTTCTTTCCAAAGGGCGAGTTGGGCCCCAAAGCATCTTGCTTCCAGCTCTTTGGGAAGCTGAGAAACAACTCGCTCTGCATAGGGCTGTTACACCCTACTGGGAACATGTCTTGCAAAGGCCTGTGAAAGGCAGTTTCTTCCCAGCCCTGATATGGCTGAAGTAGTACTTCTGCTCTGCCGTGTCCTACATGGGCCTAGAGCTGCAAGGCACAAAGTCCAGCCTTGTTTCCCCAAGGGGAGACAGGCCCCACAGCGTGGGGCTTCCAGCTCTTTGGGCAGTTAAGAAACAACTTGCTGTGCACTGGTGTTTTACAGCCTACAGGGAACGAGTCTTACAAAGGCCTGTGTAACGCAGTTTCTTCCCAGGCCTGATCTTGCTGAAGTAGAACTTCTGCTCTGCCCTGTCCAACATGGGCCTAGAGCTGCAAGGCACAAGTTCCTGCCTTGTGTCCTCAAGGGCAGACAGGCCCCACAGCATGGGGCTTCCAGCTCTTTGGGCAGCTGAGAAACAACTTGCTCTGCACTGGTGTTTTACAGCCTACAGGGATCGAGTCTTACAAAGGCCTGCGAAATGCAGTTTCTTCCCAGGACTTATCTTGCAGAAGCAGAACTTCTGCTCTGCCGTGTCCTACATGGGCCTAGAGCTGCAAGGCACAAAGTCCTGCCTTGCTTCCCCAACGGGAGACTAGACCCTCAGCATCCAGCTACCAGCTCTTTGTGCAGCTAGGCAACAACTCGCTCTGCATTGGTGTTTTACAGCCTACCGCGAAGATATCTTACAAAGGCCTGTGAAACGCAGTTTCTTGGTAGGCCTGATCTGACTGAAGCAGAACTTCTGCACTGGGTGTGCTGCATTGGCATAGAGCTGCCATGCCCAAAGTGCTGGCTTCCTTGCAAAGGGGTAGAGAGGCCCCAAAGCATCTTGCTTCCAGCTCTTTGGGTAGCTAAGAAACTACTGGCTCTGCCCAGTGTTCTTACAACCTACCTGGAACATCTGTTACCAGGGTCTGTGAAATGCAGTTTCTTGGCAGGCCTGATCTGGTTGAAGTAGGACTTCTGCTCTGGGTGTGCTACATTGCCCTAGAGCTGAAAGGCACAACGTGCAGGCTTCTTTCCAAAGAGCGAGTTGGGCCTCACAGCATCTTGCTTCCAGCACTCTGGGAAGCTAAGGAACAACTCGCTCTGCACAGTGCTCTTACAGCCTACCGGGAACATCTCTTCCAAAGGCCTGTGAAACGCAGTTTCTTTGCAGGCCTGATCTGTCTGAAGTAGGACTTCTGCTCTGGGTGTGCTACTTTGTCCTAGAGCTGAAAGGCACAACGTGCAGGCTTCTTTCCAAAGGGCGAGTTGGGCCCCACAGCATCTTGCTTCCAGCTCTTTGGGAAGCTAAGAAACAACTCGCTCTCCATAGGGCTCTTACACCCTACCGCGAACATGTCTTACGAAGGCCTGTGAAAGGCAGTTTCTTCCCAGCCCTGATATGGCTGAAGTAGTACTTCTGCTCTGCCGTGTCCTACATGGCCCTAGAGCTGCAAGGCACAAAGTTCTGCCTTGTTTCCCCAAGGGGAGACTAGTCACTCAGCAACCTGCTTCCAGCTCTTGGGCAGCTAAGAAACAACTTGCTCTGCACAGGGCTCTTCCAGCCTCCCTGGAACATGTCTCACAAAGGCCTGTGAAACGCAGTTTCTTCCCAGGGCTGATCTCGCTGAAGGCGAACTTCTGCGCTGCCGTGTCCTACATGGGCCTAGAGCTGCATGGCACAAAGTCCTGCCTTGTGTCCTCACGGGCAGACAGGCCCCACAGCGTGGGACCTCCAGCTCTTTGGGCAGCTAAGAAACAACTTGCTTTGCACTGGTGTTTTGCAGCCTGCAGGGAACGAGTCTTAAAAAGGCCTGTGAAACGCAGTTTCTTCCCAGGCCTGATCTCGCTGAAGAAGAACTTCTGCTCTGCCGTGCCTACATGGGCCTAGAGCTGCAAGGAACAAAGTTCTGCCTTGTTTCTACAAGGGGACACAAGTCCCTCAGCGTCCAGCTTCCAGCTCCTTGGGCAGATAAGAAACAACTCGCTCTGCACAGTGCTCTTACAGCCTACCGGGAACATCTCTTACAAATCCTGTGAAACGCAGTTTCTATGCAGAACTGATCTGGGTGAAGTAGAACTTCTGCTCTGGGTGTGCTACATTGCCCTAGAGCTGAAAGGCACAACGTGCAGGCTTCTTTCCAAAGGGCGAGTTGGGCCCCACAGCATCTTGCTTCCAGCTCTTTTGGAGGCTAAGAAACAACTCGCTCTGCACAGTGATCTTACAGCCTACCGGGAACATCTCTTCCAAAGGCCTGTGAAACGCAGTTTCTTTGCAGGCCTGATCTGTCTGAAGTAGGACTTCTGCTCTGGGTGTGCTCCATTGCCCTAGAGCTGAAAGGCACAACGCGCAGGCTTCTTTCCAAAGGGCGAGTTGGGCCCCACAGCATCTTGCTTCCAGCTCTTTGGGAAGCTAAGAAACAACTCGCTCTGCATAGGGCTCTTACACCCTACTGGGCACATGTCTTACAAAGGCCTGTGAAAGGCAGTTTCTTCCCAGCCCTGATATGGCTGAAGTAGTACTTCTGCTCTGCCATGTCCTACATGGCCCTAGAGCTGCAAGGCACAAAGTCCTGCCTTGCTTCCCCAAGGGGAGACTAGTCACTCAGCAACCTGCTTCCAGCTCTTGGGCAGCTAAGAAACAACTTGCTCTGCACAGGGCTCTTCCAGCCTCCCTGGAACATGTCTCACAAAGGCCTGTGAAACGCAGTTTCTTCCCAGGGCTGATCTCGCTGAAGGCGAACTTCTGCGCTGCCATGTCCTACATGGGCCTAGAGCTGCAAGGCACAAAGTCCAGCCTTGTTTCCCCAAGGGGAGACAGGCCCCACAGCGTGGGGCTTCCAGCTCTTTGGGCAGCTAAGAAACAACTTGCTGTGCACTGGTGTTTTACAGCCTACAGGGAACGAGACTTACAAAGGCCTGTGTAACGCAGTTTCTTCCCAGGCCTGATCTTGCTGAAGTAGAACTTCTGCTCTGCCGTGTCCTACATGGGCCTAGAGCTGCAAGGCACAAGTTCCTGCCTTGTGTCCTCAAGGGCAGACAGGCCCCACAGCATGGGGCTTCCAGCTCTTTGGGCAGCTGAGAAACAACTTGCTCTGCACTGGTGTTTTACAGCCTACAGGGATCGAGTCTTACAAAGGCCTGCGAAATGCAGTTTCTTCCCAGGACTTATCTTGCTGAAGTAGAACTTCTGCTCTGCCGTGTCCTACATGGGCCTAGAGCTGCAAGGCACAAAGTCCTGCCTTGCTTCCCCAAGGGGAGACTAGACCCTCAGCATCCAGCTACCAGCTCTTTGTGCAGCTAGGCAACAACTCGCTCTGCATTGGTGTTTTACAGCCTACCGGAAAGATATCTTACAAAGGCCTGTGAAACGCAGTTTCTTGGTAGGCCTGATCTGACTGAAGCAGAACTTCTGCACTGGGTGTGCTGCATTGGCATAGAGCTGCCATGCCCAAAGTGCTGGCTTCCTTGCAAAGGGGTAGAGAGGCCCCAAAGCATCTTGCTTCCAGCTCTTTGGGTAGCTAAGAAACTACTGGCTCTGCCCAGTGTTCTTACAACCTACCTGGAACATCTGTTACCAGGGTCGGTGAAATGCAGTTTCTTGGCAGGCCTGATCTGGTTGAAGTAGGACTTCTGCTCTGGGTGTGCTACATTGCCCTAGAGCTGAAAGGCACAACGTGCAGGCTTCTTTCCAAAGAGCGAGTTGGGCCCCACAGCATCTTGCTTCCAGCACTCTGGGAAGCTAAGGAACAACTCGCTCTACACACCTCTCTTACAGCCTACCGGGAACATCTCTTCCAAAGGCCTGTGAAACGCAGTTTCTTTGCAGGCCTGATCTGGCTGAAGTAGGACTTCTGCTCTGGGTGTGCTACATTGCCCTAGAGCTGAAAGGCACAACGTGCAGGCTTCTTTCCAAAGGGCGAGTTGGGCCCCACAGCATCTTGCTTCCAGCTCTTTGGGAAGCTAAGAAACAACTCGCTCTGCACAGTGCTCTTACAGCCTACCGGGAACATGTCTTCCAAAGGCCTGTGAAACGCAGTTTCTTTGCAGGCCTGATCTGGCTGAAGTAGGACTTCTGCTCTGGGTGTGCTACTTTGCCCTAGAGCTGAAAGGCACAACGTGCAGGCTTCTTTCCAAAGGGCGAGTTGGGCCCCACAGCATCGTGCTTCCAGCTCTTTGGGAAGCTAAGAAACAACTCGCTCTGCACAGTGCTCTTACAGCCTACCGGGAACATCTCTTCCAAAGGCCTGTGAAACGCAGTTTCTTTGCAGGCCTGATCTGGCTGAAGTAGGACTTCTGCTCTGGGTGTGCTCCATTGCCCTAGAGCTGAAAGGCACAACGCGCAGGCTTCTTTCCAAAGGGCGAGTTGGGCCCCACAGCATCTTGCTTCCAGCTCTTTGGGAAGCTAAGAAACAACTCGCTCTGCATAGGGCTCTTACACCCTACCGCGAACATGTCTTACAAAGGACTGTGAAAGGCAGTTTCTTCCCAGCCCTGATATGGCTGAAGTAGTACTTCTGCTCTGCCGTGTCCTACATGGCCCTAGAGCTGCAAGGCACAAAGTTCTGCCTTGTTTCCCCAAGGGGAGACTAGTCACTCAGCAACCTGCTTCCAGCTCTTGGGCAGCTAAGAAACAACTTGCTCTGCACAGGGCTCTTCCAGCCTCCCTGGAACATGTCTCACAAAGGCCTGTGAAACGCAGTTTCTTCCCAGGGCTGATCTCGCTGAAGGCGAACTTCTGCGCTGCCGTGTCCTACATGGGCCTAGAGCTGCAAGGCACAAAGTCCTGCCTTGTGTCCTCACGGGCAGACAGGCCCCACAGCGTGGGACCTCCAGCTCTTTGGGCAGCTAAGAAACAACTTGCTTTGCACTGGTGTTTTGCAGCCTGCAGGGAACGAGTCTTAAAAAGGCCTGTGAAACGCAGTTTCTTCCCAGGCCTGATCTCGCTGAAGAAGAACTTCTGCTCTGCCGTGCCTACATGGGCCTAGAGCTGCAAGGAACAAAGTTCTGCCTTGTTTCTACAAGGGGACACAAGTCCCTCAGCGTCCAGCTTCCAGCTCCTTGGGCAGATAAGAAACAACTCGCTCTGCACAGTGCTCTTACAGCCTACCGGGAACATCTCTTACAAATCCTGTGAAACGCAGTTTCTATGCAGAACTGATCTGGGTGAAGTAGAACTTCTGCTCTGGGTGTGCTACATTGCCCTAGAGCTGAAAGGCACAACGTGCAGGCTTCTTTCCAAAGGGCGAGTTGGGACCCACAGCATCTTTCTTCCAGCTCTTTGGGAAGCTAAGAAACAACTCGCTCTGCACAGTGCTCTTACAGCCTAGTGGGAACATCTCTTCCAAAGGCCTGTGAAACACAGTTTCTTTGCAGACCTGATCTGGCTGAAGTAGGACTTCTGCTCTGGGTGTGCTCCATTGCCCTAGAGCTGAAAGGCACAACGCGCAGGCTTCTTTCCAAAGGGCGAGTTGGGCCCCACAGCATCTTGCTTCCAGCTCTTTGGGAAGCTAAGAAACAACTCGCTCTGCATAGGGCTCTTACACCCTACTGGGCACATGTCTTACAAAGGCCTGTGAAAGGCAGTTTCTTCCCAGCCCTGATATGGCTGAAGTAGTACTTCTGCTCTGCCGTGTCCTACATGGCCCTAGAGCTGCAAGGCACAAAGTCCTGCCTTGCTTCCCCAAGGGGAGACTAGTCACTCAGCAACCTGCTTCCAGCTCTTGGGCAGCTAAGAAACAACTTGCTCTGCACAGGGCTCTTCCAGCCTCCCTGGAACATGTCTCACAAAGGCCTGTGAAACGCAGTTTCTTCCCAGGGCTGATCTCGCTGAAGGCGAACTTCTGCGCTGCCGTGTCCTACATGGGCCTAGAGCTGCAAGGCACAAAGTCCAGCCTTGTTTCCCCAAGGGGAGACAGGCCCCACAGCGTGGGGCTTCCAGCTCTTTGGGCAGCTAAGAAACAACTTGCTGTGCACTGGTGTTTTACAGCCTACAGGGAACGAGTCTTACAAAGGCCTGTGTAACGCAGTTTCTTCCCAGGCCTGATCTTGCTGAAGTAGAACTTCTGCTCTGCCCTGTCCTACATGGGCCTAGAGCTGCAAGGCACAAATTCCTGCCTTGTGTCCTCAAGGGCAGACAGGCCCCACAGCATGGGGCTTCCAGCTCTTTGGGCAGCTGAGAAACAACTTGCTCTGCACTGGTGTTTTACAGCCTACAGGGATCGAGTCTTACAAAGGCCTGCGAAATGCAGTTTCTTCCCAGGACTTATCTTGCTGAAGTAGAACTTCTGCTCTGCCGTGTCCTACTTGGGCCTAGAGCTGCAAGGCACAAAGTCCTGCCTTGCTTCCCCAAGGGGAGACTAGACCCTCAGCATCCAGCTACCAGCTCTTTGTGCAGCTAGGCAACAACTCGCTCTGCATTGGTGTTTTACAGCCTACCGCGAAGATATCTTACAAAGGCCTGTGAAACGCAGTTTCTTGGTAGGCCTGATCTGACTGAAGCAGAACTTCTGCACTGGGTGTGCTGCATTGGCATAGAGCTGCCATGCCCAAAGTGCTGGCTTCCTTGCAAAGGGGTAGAGAGGCCCCAAAGCATCTTGCTTCCAGCTCTTTGGGTAGCTAAGAAACTACTGGCTCTGCCCAGTGTTCTTACAACCTACCCGGAACATCTGTTACCAGGGTCTGTGAAATGCAGTTTCTTGGCAGGCCTGATCTGGTTGAAGTAGGACTTCTGCTCTGGGTGTGCTACATTGCCCTAGAGCTGAAAGGCACAACGTGCAGGCTTCTTTCCAAAGAGCGAGTTGGGCCTCACAGCATCTTGCTTCCAGCACTCTGGGAAGCTAAGGAACAACTCGCTCTGCACAGTGCTCTTACAGCCTACCGGGAACATCTCTTCCAAAGGCCTGTGAAACGCAGTTTCTTTGCAGGCCTGATCTGGCTGAAGTAGGACTTCTGCTCTGGGTGTGCTACTTTGCCCTAGAGCTGAAAGGCACAACGTGCAGGCTTCTTTCCAAAGGGCGAGTTGGGCCCCACAGCATCTTGCTTCCAGCTCTTTGGGAAGCTAAGAAACAACTCGCTCTGCATAGGGCTCTTACACCCTACCGCGAACATGTCTTACAAAGGCCTGTGAAAGGCAGTTTCTTCCCAGCCCTGATATGGCTGAAGTAGTACTTCTGCTCTGCCGTGTCCTACATGGCCCTAGAGCTGCAAGGCACAAAGTTCTGCCTTGTTTCCCCAAGGGGAGACTAGTCACTCAGCAACCTGCTTCCAGCTCTTGGGCAGCTAAGAAACAACTTGCTCTGCACAGGGCTCTTCCAGCCTCCCTGGAACATGTCTCACAAAGGCCTGTGAAACGCAGTTTCTTCCCAGGGCTGATCTCGCTGAAGGCGAACTTCTGCGCTGCCGTGTCCTACATGGGCCTAGAGCTGCAAGGCACAAAGTCCTGCCTTGTGTCCTCACGGGCAGACAGGCCCCACAGCGTGGGACCTCCAGCTCTTTGGGCAGCTAAGAAACAACTTGCTTTGCACTGGTGTTTTGCAGCCTGCAGGGAACGAGTCTTAAAAAGGCCTGTGAAACGCAGTTTCTTCCCAGGCCTGATCTCGCTGAAGAAGAACTTCTACTCTGCCGTGCCTACATGGGCCTAGAGCTGCAAGGAACAAAGTTCTGCCTTGTTTCTACAAGGGGACACAAGTCCCTCAGCGTCCAGCTTCCAGCTCCTTGGGCAGATAAGAAACAACTCGCTCTGCACAGTGCTCTTACAGCCTACCGGGAACATCTCTTACAAATCCTGTGAAACGCAGTTTCTATGCAGAACTGATCTGGGTGAAGTAGAACTTCTGCTCTGGGTGTGCTACATTGCCCTAGAGCTGAAAGGCACAACGTGCAGGCTTCTTTCCAAAGGGCGAGTTGGGCCCCACAGCATCTTGCTTCCAGCTCTTTTGGAGGCTAAGAAACAACTCGCTCTGCACAGTGATCTTACAGCCTACCGGGAACATCTCTTCCAAAGGCCTGTGAAACGCAGTTTCTTTGCAGGCCTGATCTGTCTGAAGTAGGACTTCTGCTCTGGGTGTGCTCCATTGCCCTAGAGCTGAAAGGCACAACGCGCAGGCTTCTTTCCAAAGGGCGAGTTGGGCCCCACAGCATCTTGCTTCCAGCTCTTTGGGAAGCTAAGAAACAACTCGCTCTGCATAGGGCTCTTACACCCTACTGGGCACATGTCTTACAAAGGCCTGTGAAAGGCAGTTTCTTCCCAGCCCTGATATGGCTGAAGTAGTACTTCTGCTCTGCCATGTCCTACATGGCCCTAGAGCTGCAAGGCACAAAGTCCTGCCTTGCTTCCCCAAGGGGAGACTAGTCACTCAGCAACCTGCTTCCAGCTCTTGGGCAGCTAAGAAACAACTTGCTCTGCACAGGGCTCTTCCAGCCTCCCTGGAACATGTCTCACAAAGGCCTGTGAAACGCAGTTTCTTCCCAGGGCTGATCTCGCTGAAGGCGAACTTCTGCGCTGCCATGTCCTACATGGGCCTAGAGCTGCAAGGCACAAAGTCCAGCCTTGTTTCCCCAAGGGGAGACAGGCCCCACAGCGTGGGGCTTCCAGCTCTTTGGGCAGCTAAGAAACAACTTGCTGTGCACTTGTGTTACAGCCTACAGGGAACGAGACTTACAAAGGCCTGTGTAACGCAGTTTCTTCCCAGGCCTGATCTTGCTGAAGTAGAACTTCTGCTCTGCCGTGTCCTACATGGGCCTAGAGCTGCAAGGCACAAAGTCCTGCCTTGCTTCCCCAAGGGGAGACTAGACCCTCAGCATCCAGCTACCAGCTCTTTGTGCAGCTAGGCAACAACTCGCTCTGCATTGGTGTTTTGCAGCCTACCGGGAAGATATCTTACAAAGGCCTGTGAAACGCAGTTTCTTGGTAGGCCTGATCTGACTGAAGCAGAACTTCTGCACTGGGTGTGCTGCATTGGCATAGAGCTGCCATGCCCAAAGTGCTGGCTTCCTTGCAAAGGGGTAGAGAGGCCCCAAAGCATCTTGCTTCCAGCTCTTTGGGTAGCTAAGAAACTACTGGCTCTGCCCAGTGTTCTTACAACCTACCTGGAACATCTGTTACCAGGGTCGGTGAAATGCAGTTTCTTGGCAGGCCTGATCTGGTTGAAGTAGGACTTCTGCTCTGGGTGTGCTACATTGCCCTAGAGCTGAAAGGCACAACGTGCAGGCTTCTTTCCAAAGAGCGAGTTGGGCCCCACAGCATCTTGCTTCCAGCACTCTGGGAAGCTAAGGAACAACTCGCTCTACACACCTCTCTTACAGCCTACCGGGAACATCTCTTCCAAAGGCCTGTGAAACGCAGTTTCTTTGCAGGCCTGATCTGGCTGAAGTAGGACTTCTGCTCTGGGTGTGCTACATTGCCCTAGAGCTGAAAGGCACAACGTGCAGGCTTCTTTCCAAAGGGCGAGTTGGGCCCCACAGCATCTTGCTTCCAGCTCTTTGGGAAGCTAAGAAACAACTCGCTCTGCACAGTGCTCTTACAGCCTACCGGGAACATGTCTTCCAAAGGCCTGTGAAACGCAGTTTCTTTGCAGGCCTGATCTGGCTGAAGTAGGACTTCTGCTCTGGGTGTGCTACTTTGCCCTAGAGCTGAAAGGCACAACGTGCAGGCTTCTTTCCAAAGGGCGAGTTGGGCCCCACAGCATCGTGCTTCCAGCTCTTTGGGAAGCTAAGAAACAACTCGCTCTGCACAGTGCTCTTACAGCCTACCGGGAACATCTCTTCCAAAGGCCTGTGAAACGCAGTTTCTTTGCAGGCCTGATCTGGCTGAAGTAGGACTTCTGCTCTGGGTGTGCTCCATTGCCCTAGAGCTGAAAGGCACAACGCGCAGGCTTCTTTCCAAAGGGCGAGTTGGGCCCCACAGCATCTTGCTTCCAGCTCTTTGGGAAGCTAAGAAACAACTCGCTCTGCATAGGGCTCTTACACCCTACCGCGAACATGTCTTACAAAGGACTGTGAAAGGCAGTTTCTTCCCAGCCCTGATATGGCTGAAGTAGTACTTCTGCTCTGCCGTGTCCTACATGGCCCTAGAGCTGCAAGGCACAAAGTTCTGCCTTGTTTCCCCAAGGGGAGACTAGTCACTCAGCAACCTGCTTCCAGCTCTTGGGCAGCTAAGAAACAACTTGCTCTGCACAGGGCTCTTCCAGCCTCCCTGGAACATGTCTCACAAAGGCCTGTGAAACGCAGTTTCTTCCCAGGGCTGATCTCGCTGAAGGCGAACTTCTGCGCTGCCGTGTCCTACATGGGCCTAGAGCTGCAAGGCACAAAGTCCTGCCTTGTGTCCTCACGGGCAGACAGGCCCCACAGCGTGGGACTTCCAGCTCTTTGGGCAGCTAAGAAACAACTTGCTTTGCACTGGTGTTTTGCAGCCTGCAGGGAACGAGTCTTAAAAAGGCCTGTGAAACGCAGTTTCTTCCCAGGCCTGATCTCGCTGAAGAAGAACTTCTGCTCTGCCGTGCCTACATGGGCCTAGAGCTGCAAGGAACAAAGTTCTGCCTTGTTTCTACAAGGGGACACAAGTCCCTCAGCGTCCAGCTTCCAGCTCCTTGGGCAGATAAGAAACAACTCGCTCTGCACAGTGCTCTTACAGCCTACCGGGAACATCTCTTACAAATCCTGTGAAACGCAGTTTCTATGCAGAACTGATCTGGGTGAAGTAGAACTTCTGCTCTGGGTGTGCTACATTGCCCTAGAGCTGAAAGGCACAACGTGCAGGCTTCTTTCCAAAGGGCGAGTTGGGACCCACAGCATCTTTCTTCCAGCTCTTTGGGAAGCTAAGAAACAACTCGCTCTGCACAGTGCTCTTACAGCCTAGTGGGAACATCTCTTCCAAAGGCCTGTGAAACACAGTTTCTTTGCAGGCCTGATCTGGCTGAAGTAGGACTTCTGCTCTGGGTGTGCTCCATTGCCCTAGAGCTGAAAGGCACAACGCGCAGGCTTCTTTCCAAAGGGCGAGTTGGGCCCCACAGCATCTTGCTTCCAGCTCTTTGGGAAGCTAAGAAACAACTCGCTCTGCATAGGGCTCTTACACCCTACTGGGCACATGTCTTACAAAGGCCTGTGAAAGGCAGTTTCTTCCCAGCCCTGATATGGCTGAAGTAGTACTTCTGCTCTGCCGTGTCCTACATGGCCCTAGAGCTGCAAGGCACAAAGTCCTGCCTTGCTTCCCCAAGGGGAGACTAGTCACTCAGCAACCTGCTTCCAGCTCTTGGGCAGCTAAGAAACAACTTGCTCTGCACAGGGCTCTTCCAGCCTCCCTGGAACATGTCTCACAAAGGCCTGTGAAACGCAGTTTCTTCCCAGGGCTGATCTCGCTGAAGGCGAACTTCTGCGCTGCCGTGTCCTACATGGGCCTAGAGCTGCAAGGCACAAAGTCCAGCCTTGTTTCCCCAAGGGGAGACAGGCCCCACAGCGTGGGGCTTCCAGCTCTTTGGGCAGCTAAGAAACAACTTGCTGTGCACTGGTGTTTTACAGCCTACAGGGAACGAGTCTTACAAAGGCCTGTGTAACGCAGTTTCTTCCCAGGCCTGATCTTGCTGAAGTAGAACTTCTGCTCTGCCCTGTCCTACATGGGCCTAGAGCTGCAAGGCACAAATTCCTGCCTTGTGTCCTCAAGGGCAGACAGGCCCCACAGCATGGGGCTTCCAGCTCTTTGGGCAGCTGAGAAACAACTTGCTCTGCACTGGTGTTTTACAGCCTACAGGGATCGAGTCTTACAAAGGCCTGCGAAATGCAGTTTCTTCCCAGGACTTATCTTGCTGAAGTAGAACTTCTGCTCTGCCGTGTCCTACTTGGGCCTAGAGCTGCAAGGCACAAAGTCCTGCCTTGCTTCCCCAAGGGGAGACTAGACCCTCAGCATCCAGCTACCAGCTCTTTGTGCAGCTAGGCAACAACTCGCTCTGCATTGGTGTTTTACAGCCTACCGCGAAGATATCTTACAAAGGCCTGTGAAACGCAGTTTCTTGGTAGGCCTGATCTGACTGAAGCAGAACTTCTGCACTGGGTGTGCTGCATTGGCATAGAGCTGCCATGCCCAAAGTGCTGGCTTCCTTGCAAAGGGGTAGAGAGGCCCCAAAGCATCTTGCTTCCAGCTCTTTGGGTAGCTAAGAAACTACTGGCTCTGCCCAGTGTTCTTACAACCTACCCGGAACATCTGTTACCAGGGTCTGTGAAATGCAGTTTCTTGGCAGGCCTGATCTGGTTGAAGTAGGACTTCTGCTCTGGGTGTGCTACATTGCCCTAGAGCTGAAAGGCACAACGTGCAGGCTTCTTTCCAAAGAGCGAGTTGGGCCCCACAGCATCTTGCTTCCAGCACTCTGGGAAGCTAAGGAACAACTCGCTCTGCACAGTGCTCTTACAGCCTACCGGGAACATCTCTTCCAAAGGCCTGTGAAACGCAGTTTCTTTGCAGGCCTGATCTGGCTGAAGTAGGACTTCTGCTCTGGGTGTGCTACTTTGCCCTAGAGCTGAAAGGCACAACGTGCAGGCTTCTTTCCAAAGGGCGAGTTGGGCCCCACAGCATCTTGCTTCCAGCTCTTTGGGAAGCTAAGAAACAACTCGCTCTGCATAGGGCTCTTACACCCTACCGCGAACATGTCTTACAAAGGCCTGTGAAAGGCAGTTTCTTCCCAGCCCTGATATGGCTGAAGTAGTACTTCTGCTCTGCCGTGTCCTACATGGCCCTAGAGCTGCAAGGCACAAAGTTCTGCCTTGTTTCCCCAAGGGGAGACTAGTCACTCAGCAACCTGCTTCCAGCTCTTGGGCAGCTAAGAAACAACTTGCTCTGCACAGGGCTCTTCCAGCCTCCCTGGAACATGTCTCACAAAGGCCTGTGAAACGCAGTTTCTTCCCAGGGCTGATCTCGCTGAAGGCGAACTTCTGCGCTGCCGTGTCCTACATGGGCCTAGAGCTGCAAGGCACAAAGTCCTGCCTTGTGTCCTCACGGGCAGACAGGCCCCACAGCGTGGGACCTCCAGCTCTTTGGGCAGCTAAGAAACAACTTGCTTTGCACTGGTGTTTTGCAGCCTGCAGGGAACGAGTCTTAAAAAGGCCTGTGAAACGCAGTTTCTTCCCAGGCCTGATCTCGCTGAAGAAGAACTTCTACTCTGCCGTGCCTACATGGGCCTAGAGCTGCAAGGAACAAAGTTCTGCCTTGTTTCTACAAGGGGACACAAGTCCCTCAGCGTCCAGCTTCCAGCTCCTTGGGCAGATAAGAAACAACTCGCTCTGCACAGTGCTCTTACAGCCTACCGGGAACATCTCTTACAAATCCTGTGAAACGCAGTTTCTATGCAGAACTGATCTGGGTGAAGTAGAACTTCTGCTCTGGGTGTGCTACATTGCCCTAGAGCTGAAAGGCACAACGTGCAGGCTTCTTTCCAAAGGGCGAGTTGGGCCCCACAGCATCTTGCTTCCAGCTCTTTTGGAGGCTAAGAAACAACTCGCTCTGCACAGTGCTCTTACAGAATACCGGGAACATCTCTTCCAAAGGCCTGTGAAACGCAGTTTCTTTGCAGGCCTGATCTGTCTGAAGTAGGACTTCTGCTCTGGGTGTGCTCCATTGCCCTAGAGCTGAAAGGCACAACGCGCAGGCTTCTTTCCAAAGGGCGAGTTGGGCCCCACAGCATCTTGCTTCCAGCTCTTTGGGAAGCTAAGAAACAACTCGCTCTGCATAGGGCTCTTACACCCTACTGGGCACATGTCTTACAAAGGCCTGTGAAAGGCAGTTTCTTCCCAGCCCTGATATGGCTGAAGTAGTACTTCTGCTCTGCCGTGTCCTACATGGCCCTAGAGCTGCAAGGCACAAAGTCCTGCCTTGCTTCCCCAAGGGGAGACTAGTCACTCAGCAACCTGCTTCCAGCTCTTGGGCAGCTAAGAAACAACTTGCTCTGCACAGGGCTCTTCCAGCCTCCCTGGAACATGTCTCACAAAGGCCTGTGAAACGCAGTTTCTTCCCAGGGCTGATCTCGCTGAAGGCGAACTTCTGCGCTGCCATGTCCTACATGGGCCTAGAGCTGCAAGGCACAAAGTCCAGCCTTGTTTCCCCAAGGGGAGACAGGCCCCACAGCGTGGGGCTTCCAGCTCTTTGGGCAGCTAAGAAACAACTTGCTGTGCACTGGTGTTTTACAGCCTACAGGGAACGAGTCTTACAAAGGCCTGTGTAACGCAGTTTCTTCCCAGGCCTGATCTTGCTGAAGTAGAACTTCTGCTCTGCCCTGTCCTACATGGGCCTAGAGCTGCAAGGCACAAGTTCCTGCCTTGTGTCCTCAAGGGCAGACAGGCCCCACAGCATGGGGCTTCCAGCTCTTTGGGCAGCTGAGAAACAACTTGCTCTGCACTGGTGTTTTACAGCCTACAGGGATCGAGTCTTACAAGGGCCTGCGAAATGCAGTTTCTTCCCAGGACTTATCTTGCTGAAGTAGAACTTCTGCTCTGCCGTGTCCTACATGGGCCTAGAGCTGCAAGGCACAAAGTCCTGCCTTGCTTCCCCAAGGGGAGACTAGACCCTCAGCATCCAGCTACCAGCTCTTTGTGCAGCTAGGCAACAACTCGCTCTGCATTGGTGTTTTACAGCCTACCGCGAAGATATCTTACAAAGGCCTGTGAAACGCAGTTTCTTGGTAGGCCTGATCTGACTGAAGCAGAACTTCTGCACTGGGTGTGCTGCATTGGCATAGAGCTGCCATGCCCAAAGTGCTGGCTTCCTTGCAAAGGGGTAGAGAGGCCCCAAAGCATCTTGCTTCCAGCTCTTTGGGTAGCTAAGAAACTACTGGCTCTGCCCAGTGTTCTTACAACCTACCTGGAACATCTGTTACCAGGGTCTGTGAAATGCAGTTTCTTGGCAGGCCTGATCTGGTTGAAGTAGGACTTCTGCTCTGGGTGTGCTACATTGCCCTAGAGCTGAAAGGCACAACGTGCAGGCTTCTTTCCAAAGAGCGAGTTGGGCCTCACAGCATCTTGCTTCCAGCACTCTGGGAAGCTAAGGAACAACTCGCTCTGCACAGTGCTCTTACAGCCTACCGGGAACATCTCTTCCAAAGGCCTGTGAAACGCAGTTTCTTTGCAGGCCTGATCTGGCTGAAGTAGGACTTCTGCTCTGGGTGTGCTACTTTGTCCTAGAGCTGAAAGGCACAACGTGCAGGCTTCTTTCCAAAGGGCGAGTTGGGCCCCACAGCATCTTGCTTCCAGCTCTTTGGGAAGCTAAGAAACAACTCGCTCTCCATAGGGCTCTTACACCCTACCGCGAACATGTCTTACGAAGGCCTGTGAAAGGCAGTTTCTTCCCAGCCCTTATATGGCTGAAGTAGTACTTCTGCTCTCCCGTGTCCTACATGGCCCTAGAGCTGCAAGGCACAAAGTTCTGCCTTGTTTCCCCAAGGGGAGACTAGTCACTCAGCAACCTGCTTCCAGCTCTTGGGCAGCTAAGAAACAACTTGCTCTGCACAGGGCTCTTCCAGCCTCCCTGGAACATGTCTCACAAAGGCCTGTGAAACGCAGTTTCTTCCCAGGGCTGATCTCGCTGAAGGCGAACTTCTGCGCTGCCGTGTCCTACATGGGCCTAGAGCTGCAAGGCACAAAGTCCTGCCTTGTGTCCTCACGGGCAGACAGGCCCCACAGCGTGGGACCTCCAGCTCTTTGGGCAGCTAAGAAACAACTTGCTTTGCACTGGTGTTTTGCAGCCTGCAGGGAACGAGTCTTAAAAAGGCCTGTGAAACGCAGTTTCTTCCCAGGCCTGATCTCGCTGAAGAAGAACTTCTGCTCTGCCGTGCCTACATGGGCCTAGAGCTGCAAGGAACAAAGTTCTGCCTTGTTTCTACAAGGGGACACAAGTCCCTCAGCGTCCAGCTTCCAGCTCCTTGGGCAGATAAGAAACAACTCGCTCTGCACAGTGCTCTTACAGCCTACCGGGAACATCTCTTACAAATCCTGTGAAACGCAGTTTCTATGCAGAACTGATCTGGGTGAAGTAGAACTTCTGCTCTGGGTGTGCTACATTGCCCTAGAGCTGAAAGGCACAACGTGCAGGCTTCTTTCCAAAGGGCGAGTTGGGCCCCACAGCATCTTGCTTCCAGCTCTTTTGGAGGCTAAGAAACAACTCGCTCTGCACAGTGATCTTACAGCCTACCGGGAACATCTCTTCCAAAGGCCTGTGAAACGCAGTTTCTTTGCAGGCCTGATCTGTCTGAAGTAGGACTTCTGCTCTGGGTGTGCTCCATTGCCCTAGAGCTGAAAGGCACAACGCGCAGGCTTCTTTCCAAAGGGCGAGTTGGGCCCCACAGCATCTTGCTTCCAGCTCTTTGGGAAGCTAAGAAACAACTCGCTCTGCATAGGGCTCTTACACCCTACTGGGCACATGTCTTACAAAGGCCTGTGAAAGGCAGTTTCTTCCCAGCCCTGATATGGCTGAAGTAGTACTTCTGCTCTGCCATGTCCTACATGGCCCTAGAGCTGCAAGGCACAAAGTCCTGCCTTGCTTCCCCAAGGGGAGACTAGTCACTCAGCAACCTGCTTCCAGCTCTTGGGCAGCTAAGAAACAACTTGCTCTGCACAGGGCTCTTCCAGCCTCCCTGGAACATGTCTCACAAAGGCCTGTGAAACGCAGTTTCTTCCCAGGGCTGATCTCGCTGAAGGCGAACTTCTGCGCTGCCATGTCCTACATGGGCCTAGAGCTGCAAGGCACAAAGTCCAGCCTTGTTTCCCCAAGGGGAGACAGGCCCCACAGCGTGGGGCTTCCAGCTCTTTGGGCAGCTAAGAAACAACTTGCTGTGCACTGGTGTTTTACAGCCTACAGGGAACGAGACTTACAAAGGCCTGTGTAACGCAGTTTCTTCCCAGGCCTGATCTTGCTGAAGTAGAACTTCTGCTCTGCCGTGTCCTACATGGGCCTAGAGCTGCAAGGCACAAGTTCCTGCCTTGTGTCCTCAAGGGCAGACAGGCCCCACAGCATGGGGCTTCCAGCTCTTTGGGCAGCTGAGAAACAACTTGCTCTGCACTGGTGTTTTACAGCCTACAGGGATCGAGTCTTACAAAGGCCTGCGAAATGCAGTTTCTTCCCAGGACTTATCTTGCTGAAGTAGAACTTCTGCTCTGCCGTGTCCTACATGGGCCTAGAGCTGCAAGGCACAAAGTCCTGCCTTGCTTCCCCAAGGGGAGACTAGACCCTCAGCATCCAGCTACCAGCTCTTTGTGCAGCTAGGCAACAACTCGCTCTGCATTGGTGTTTTACAGCCTACCGGAAAGATATCTTACAAAGGCCTGTGAAACGCAGTTTCTTGGTAGGCCTGATCTGACTGAAGCAGAACTTCTGCACTGGGTGTGCTGCATTGGCATAGAGCTGCCATGCCCAAAGTGCTGGCTTCCTTGCAAAGGGGTAGAGAGGCCCCAAAGCATCTTGCTTCCAGCTCTTTGGGTAGCTAAGAAACTACTGGCTCTGCCCAGTGTTCTTACAACCTACCTGGAACATCTGTTACCAGGGTCGGTGAAATGCAGTTTCTTGGCAGGCCTGATCTGGTTGAAGTAGGACTTCTGCTCTGGGTGTGCTACATTGCCCTAGAGCTGAAAGGCACAACGTGCAGGCTTCTTTCCAAAGAGCGAGTTGGGCCCCACAGCATCTTGCTTCCAGCACTCTGGGAAGCTAAGGAACAACTCGCTCTACACACCTCTCTTACAGCCTACCGGGAACATCTCTTCCAAAGGCCTGTGAAACGCAGTTTCTTTGCAGGCCTGATCTGGCTGAAGTAGGACTTCTGCTCTGGGTGTGCTACATTGCCCTAGAGCTGAAAGGCACAACGTGCAGGCTTCTTTCCAAAGGGCGAGTTGGGCCCCACAGCATCTTGCTTCCAGCTCTTTGGGAAGCTAAGAAACAACTCGCTCTGCACAGTGCTCTTACAGCCTACCGGGAACATGTCTTCCAAAGGCCTGTGAAACGCAGTTTCTTTGCAGGCCTGATCTGGCTGAAGTAGGACTTCTGCTCTGGGTGTGCTACTTTGCCCTAGAGCTGAAAGGCACAACGTGCAGGCTTCTTTCCAAAGGGCGAGTTGGGCCCCACAGCATCGTGCTTCCAGCTCTTTGGGAAGCTAAGAAACAACTCGCTCTGCACAGTGCTCTTACAGCCTACCGGGAACATCTCTTCCAAAGGCCTGTGAAACGCAGTTTCTTTGCAGGCCTGATCTGGCTGAAGTAGGACTTCTGCTCTGGGTGTGCTCCATTGCCCTAGAGCTGAAAGGCACAACGCGCAGGCTTCTTTCCAAAGGGCGAGTTGGGCCCCACAGCATCTTGCTTCCAGCTCTTTGGGAAGCTAAGAAACAACTCGCTCTGCATAGGGCTCTTACACCCTACCGCGAACATGTCTTACAAAGGACTGTGAAAGGCAGTTTCTTCCCAGCCCTGATATGGCTGAAGTAGTACTTCTGCTCTGCCGTGTCCTACATGGCCCTAGAGCTGCAAGGCACAAAGTTCTGCCTTGTTTCCCCAAGGGGAGACTAGTCACTCAGCAACCTGCTTCCAGCTCTTGGGCAGCTAAGAAACAACTTGCTCTGCACAGGGCTCTTCCAGCCTCCCTGGAACATGTCTCACAAAGGCCTGTGAAACGCAGTTTCTTCCCAGGGCTGATCTCGCTGAAGGCGAACTTCTGCGCTGCCGTGTCCTACATGGGCCTAGAGCTGCAAGGCACAAAGTCCTGCCTTGTGTCCTCACGGGCAGACAGGCCCCACAGCGTGGGACTTCCAGCTCTTTGGGCAGCTAAGAAACAACTTGCTTTGCACTGGTGTTTTGCAGCCTGCAGGGAACGAGTCTTAAAAAGGCCTGTGAAACGCAGTTTCTTCCCAGGCCTGATCTCGCTGAAGAAGAACTTCTGCTCTGCCGTGCCTACATGGGCCTAGAGCTGCAAGGAACAAAGTTCTGCCTTGTTTCTACAAGGGGACACAAGTCCCTCAGCGTCCAGCTTCCAGCTCCTTGGGCAGATAAGAAACAACTCGCTCTGCACAGTGCTCTTACAGCCTACCGGGAACATCTCTTACAAATCCTGTGAAACGCAGTTTCTATGCAGAACTGATCTGGGTGAAGTAGAACTTCTGCTCTGGGTGTGCTACATTGCCCTAGAGCTGAAAGGCACAACGTGCAGGCTTCTTTCCAAAGGGCGAGTTGGGACCCACAGCATCTTTCTTCCAGCTCTTTGGGAAGCTAAGAAACAACTCGCTCTGCACAGTGCTCTTACAGCCTAGTGGGAACATCTCTTCCAAAGGCCTGTGAAACACAGTTTCTTTGCAGGCCTGATCTGGCTGAAGTAGGACTTCTGCTCTGGGTGTGCTCCATTGCCCTAGAGCTGAAAGGCACAACGCGCAGGCTTCTTTCCAAAGGGCGAGTTGGGCCCCACAGCATCTTGCTTCCAGCTCTTTGGGAAGCTAAGAAACAACTCGCTCTGCATAGGGCTCTTACACCCTACTGGGCACATGTCTTACAAAGGCCTGTGAAAGGCAGTTTCTTCCCAGCCCTGATATGGCTGAAGTAGTACTTCTGCTCTGCCGTGTCCTACATGGCCCTAGAGCTGCAAGGCACAAAGTCCTGCCTTGCTTCCCCAAGGGGAGACTAGTCACTCAGCAACCTGCTTCCAGCTCTTGGGCAGCTAAGAAACAACTTGCTCTGCACAGGGCTCTTCCAGCCTCCCTGGAACATGTCTCACAAAGGCCTGTGAAACGCAGTTTCTTCCCAGGGCTGATCTCGCTGAAGGCGAACTTCTGCGCTGCCGTGTCCTACATGGGCCTAGAGCTGCAAGGCACAAAGTCCAGCCTTGTTTCCCCAAGGGGAGACAGGCCCCACAGCGTGGGGCTTCCAGCTCTTTGGGCAGCTAAGAAACAACTTGCTGTGCACTGGTGTTTTACAGCCTACAGGGAACGAGTCTTACAAAGGCCTGTGTAACGCAGTTTCTTCCCAGGCCTGATCTTGCTGAAGTAGAACTTCTGCTCTGCCCTGTCCTACATGGGCCTAGAGCTGCAAGGCACAAATTCCTGCCTTGTGTCCTCAAGGGCAGACAGGCCCCACAGCATGGGGCTTCCAGCTCTTTGGGCAGCTGAGAAACAACTTGCTCTGCACTGGTGTTTTACAGCCTACAGGGATCGAGTCTTACAAAGGCCTGCGAAATGCAGTTTCTTCCCAGGACTTATCTTGCTGAAGTAGAACTTCTGCTCTGCCGTGTCCTACTTGGGCCTAGAGCTGCAAGGCACAAAGTCCTGCCTTGCTTCCCCAAGGGGAGACTAGACCCTCAGCATCCAGCTACCAGCTCTTTGTGCAGCTAGGCAACAACTCGCTCTGCATTGGTGTTTTACAGCCTACCGCGAAGATATCTTACAAAGGCCTGTGAAACGCAGTTTCTTGGTAGGCCTGATCTGACTGAAGCAGAACTTCTGCACTGGGTGTGCTGCATTGGCATAGAGCTGCCATGCCCAAAGTGCTGGCTTCCTTGCAAAGGGGTAGAGAGGCCCCAAAGCATCTTGCTTCCAGCTCTTTGGGTAGCTAAGAAACTACTGGCTCTGCCCAGTGTTCTTACAACCTACCCGGAACATCTGTTACCAGGGTCTGTGAAATGCAGTTTCTTGGCAGGCCTGATCTGGTTGAAGTAGGACTTCTGCTCTGGGTGTGCTACATTGCCCTAGAGCTGAAAGGCACAACGTGCAGGCTTCTTTCCAAAGAGCGAGTTGGGCCTCACAGCATCTTGCTTCCAGCACTCTGGGAAGCTAAGGAACAACTCGCTCTGCACAGTGCTCTTACAGCCTACCGGGAACATCTCTTCCAAAGGCCTGTGAAACGCAGTTTCTTTGCAGGCCTGATCTGGCTGAAGTAGGACTTCTGCTCTGGGTGTGCTACTTTGCCCTAGAGCTGAAAGGCACAACGTGCAGGCTTCTTTCCAAAGGGCGAGTTGGGCCCCACAGCATCTTGCTTCCAGCTCTTTGGGAAGCTAAGAAACAACTCGCTCTGCATAGGGCTCTTACACCCTACCGCGAACATGTCTTACAAAGGCCTGTGAAAGGCAGTTTCTTCCCAGCCCTGATATGGCTGAAGTAGTACTTCTGCTCTGCCGTGTCCTACATGGCCCTAGAGCTGCAAGGCACAAAGTTCTGCCTTGTTTCCCCAAGGGGAGACTAGTCACTCAGCAACCTGCTTCCAGCTCTTGGGCAGCTAAGAAACAACTTGCTCTGCACAGGGCTCTTCCAGCCTCCCTGGAACATGTCTCACAAAGGCCTGTGAAACGCAGTTTCTTCCCAGGGCTGATCTCGCTGAAGGCGAACTTCTGCGCTGCCGTGTCCTACATGGGCCTAGAGCTGCAAGGCACAAAGTCCTGCCTTGTGTCCTCACGGGCAGACAGGCCCCACAGCGTGGGACCTCCAGCTCTTTGGGCAGCTAAGAAACAACTTGCTTTGCACTGGTGTTTTGCAGCCTGCAGGGAACGAGTCTTAAAAAGGCCTGTGAAACGCAGTTTCTTCCCAGGCCTGATCTCGCTGAAGAAGAACTTCTACTCTGCCGTGCCTACATGGGCCTAGAGCTGCAAGGAACAAAGTTCTGCCTTGTTTCTACAAGGGGACACAAGTCCCTCAGCGTCCAGCTTCCAGCTCCTTGGGCAGATAAGAAACAACTCGCTCTGCACAGTGCTCTTACAGCCTACCGGGAACATCTCTTACAAATCCTGTGAAACGCAGTTTCTATGCAGAACTGATCTGGGTGAAGTAGAACTTCTGCTCTGGGTGTGCTACATTGCCCTAGAGCTGAAAGGCACAACGTGCAGGCTTCTTTCCAAAGGGCGAGTTGGGCCCCACAGCATCTTGCTTCCAGCTCTTTTGGAGGCTAAGAAACAACTCGCTCTGCACAGTGCTCTTACAGAATACCGGGAACATCTCTTCCAAAGGCCTGTGAAACGCAGTTTCTTTGCAGGCCTGATCTGTCTGAAGTAGGACTTCTGCTCTGGGTGTGCTCCATTGCCCTAGAGCTGAAAGGCACAACGCGCAGGCTTCTTTCCAAAGGGCGAGTTGGGCCCCACAGCATCTTGCTTCCAGCTCTTTGGGAAGCTAAGAAACAACTCGCTCTGCATAGGGCTCTTACACCCTACTGGGCACATGTCTTACAAAGGCCTGTGAAAGGCAGTTTCTTCCCAGCCCTGATATGGCTGAAGTGGTACTTCTGCTCTGCCGTGTCCTACATGGCCCTAGAGCTGCAAGGCACAAAGTCCTGCCTTGCTTCCCCAAGGGGAGACTAGTCACTCAGCAACCTGCTTCCAGCTCTTGGGCAGCTAAGAAACAACTTGCTCTGCACAGGGCTCTTCCAGCCTCCCTGGAACATGTCTCACAAAGGCCTGTGAAACGCAGTTTCTTCCCAGGGCTGATCTCGCTGAAGGCGAACTTCTGCGCTGCCATGTCCTACATGGGCCTAGAGCTGCAAGGCACAAAGTCCAGCCTTGTTTCCCCAAGGGGAGACAGGCCCCACAGCGTGGGGCTTCCAGCTCTTTGGGCAGCTAAGAAACAACTTGCTGTGCACTGGTGTTTTACAGCCTACAGGGAACGAGTCTTACAAAGGCCTGTGTAACGCAGTTTCTTCCCAGGCCTGATCTTGCTGAAGTAGAACTTCTGCTCTGCCCTGTCCTACATGGGCCTAGAGCTGCAAGGCACAAGTTCCTGCCTTGTGTCCTCAAGGGCAGACAGGCCCCACAGCATGGGGCTTCCAGCTCTTTGGGCAGCTGAGAAACAACTTGCTCTGCACTGGTGTTTTACAGCCTACAGGGATCGAGTCTTACAAAGGCCTGCGAAATGCAGTTTCTTCCCAGGACTTATCTTGCTGAAGTAGAACTTCTGCTCTGCCGTGTCCTACATGGGCCTAGAGCTGCAAGGCACAAAGTCCTGCCTTGCTTCCCCAAGGGGAGACTAGACCCTCAGCATCCAGCTACCAGCTCTTTGTGCAGCTAGGCAACAACTCGCTCTGCATTGGTGTTTTACAGCCTACCGCGAAGATATCTTACAAAGGCCTGTGAAACGCAGTTTCTTGGTAGGCCTGATCTGACTGAAGCAGAACTTCTGCACTGGGTGTGCTGCATTGGCATAGAGCTGCCATGCCCAAAGTGCTGGCTTCCTTGCAAAGGGGTAGAGAGGCCCCAAAGCATCTTGCTTCCAGCTCTTTGGGTAGCTAAGAAACTACTGGCTCTGCCCAGTGTTCTTACAACCTACCTGGAACATCTGTTACCAGGGTCTGTGAAATGCAGTTTCTTGGCAGGCCTGATCTGGTTGAAGTAGGACTTCTGCTCTGGGTGTGCTACATTGCCCTAGAGCTGAAAGGCACAACGTGCAGGCTTCTTTCCAAAGAGCGAGTTGGGCCTCACAGCATCTTGCTTCCAGCACTCTGGGAAGCTAAGGAACAACTCGCTCTGCACAGTGCTCTTACAGCCTACCGGGAACATCTCTTCCAAAGGCCTGTGAAACGCAGTTTCTTTGCAGGCCTGATCTGGCTGAAGTAGGACTTCTGCTCTGGGTGTGCTACTTTGTCCTAGAGCTGAAAGGCACAACGTGCAGGCTTCTTTCCAAAGGGCGAGTTGGGCCCCACAGCATCTTGCTTCCAGCTCTTTGGGAAGCTAAGAAACAACTCGCTCTCCATAGGGCTCTTACACCCTACCGCGAACATGTCTTACGAAGGCCTGTGAAAGGCAGTTTCTTCCCAGCCCTTATATGGCTGAAGTAGTACTTCTGCTCTGCCGTGTCCTACATGGCCCTAGAGCTGCAAGGCACAAAGTTCTGCCTTGTTTCCCCAAGGGGAGACTAGTCACTCAGCAACCTGCTTCCAGCTCTTGGGCAGCTAAGAAACAACTTGCTCTGCACAGGGCTCTTCCAGCCTCCCTGGAACATGTCTCACAAAGGCCTGTGAAACGCAGTTTCTTCCCAGGGCTGATCTCGCTGAAGGCGAACTTCTGCGCTGCCGTGTCCTACATGGGCCTAGAGCTGCAAGGCACAAAGTCCTGCCTTGTGTCCTCACGGGCAGACAGGCCCCACAGCGTGGGACCTCCAGCTCTTTGGGCAGCTAAGAAACAACTTGCTTTGCACTGGTGTTTTGCAGCCTGCAGGGAACGAGTCTTAAAAAGGCCTGTGAAACGCAGTTTCTTCCCAGGCCTGATCTCGCTGAAGAAGAACTTCTGCTCTGCCGTGCCTACATGGGCCTAGAGCTGCAAGGAACAAAGTTCTGCCTTGTTTCTACAAGGGGACACAAGTCCCTCAGCGTCCAGCTTCCAGCTCCTTGGGCAGATAAGAAACAACTCGCTCTGCACAGTGCTCTTACAGCCTACCGGGAACATCTCTTACAAATCCTGTGAAACGCAGTTTCTATGCAGAACTGATCTGGGTGAAGTAGAACTTCTGCTCTGGGTGTGCTACATTGCCCTAGAGCTGAAAGGCACAACGTGCAGGCTTCTTTCCAAAGGGCGAGTTGGGCCCCACAGCATCTTGCTTCCAGCTCTTTTGGAGGCTAAGAAACAACTCGCTCTGCACAGTGATCTTACAGCCTACCGGGAACATCTCTTCCAAAGGCCTGTGAAACGCAGTTTCTTTGCAGGCCTGATCTGTCTGAAGTAGGACTTCTGCTCTGGGTGTGCTCCATTGCCCTAGAGCTGAAAGGCACAACGCGCAGGCTTCTTTCCAAAGGGCGAGTTGGGCCCCACAGCATCTTGCTTCCAGCTCTTTGGGAAGCTAAGAAACAACTCGCTCTGCATAGGGCTCTTACACCCTACTGGGCACATGTCTTACAAAGGCCTGTGAAAGGCAGTTTCTTCCCAGCCCTGATATGGCTGAAGTAGTACTTCTGCTCTGCCATGTCCTACATGGCCCTAGAGCTGCAAGGCACAAAGTCCTGCCTTGCTTCCCCAAGGGGAGACTAGTCACTCAGCAACCTGCTTCCAGCTCTTGGGCAGCTAAGAAACAACTTGCTCTGCACAGGGCTCTTCCAGCCTCCCTGGAACATGTCTCACAAAGGCCTGTGAAACGCAGTTTCTTCCCAGGGCTGATCTCGCTGAAGGCGAACTTCTGCGCTGCCATGTCCTACATGGGCCTAGAGCTGCAAGGCACAAAGTCCAGCCTTGTTTCCCCAAGGGGAGACAGGCCCCACAGCGTGGGGCTTCCAGCTCTTTGGGCAGCTAAGAAACAACTTGCTGTGCACTTGTGTTACAGCCTACAGGGAACGAGACTTGCAAAGGCCTGTGTAACGCAGTTTCTTCCCAGGCCTGATCTTGCTGAAGTAGAACTTCTGCTCTGCCGTGTCCTACATGGGCCTAGAGCTGCAAGGCACAAAGTCCTGCCTTGCTTCCCCAAGGGGAGACTAGACCCTCAGCATCCAGCTACCAGCTCTTTGTGCAGCTAGGCAACAACTCGCTCTGCATTGGTGTTTTGCAGCCTACCGGGAAGATATCTTACAAAGGCCTGTGAAACGCAGTTTCTTGGTAGGCCTGATCTGACTGAAGCAGAACTTCTGCACTGGGTGTGCTGCATTGGCATAGAGCTGCCATGCCCAAAGTGCTGGCTTCCTTGCAAAGGGGTAGAGAGGCCCCAAAGCATCTTGCTTCCAGCTCTTTGGGTAGCTAAGAAACTACTGGCTCTGCCCAGTGTTCTTACAACCTACCTGGAACATCTGTTACCAGGGTCGGTGAAATGCAGTTTCTTGGCAGGCCTGATCTGGTTGAAGTAGGACTTCTGCTCTGGGTGTGCTACATTGCCCTAGAGCTGAAAGGCACAACGTGCAGGCTTCTTTCCAAAGAGCGAGTTGGGCCCCACAGCATCTTGCTTCCAGCACTCTGGGAAGCTAAGGAACAACTCGCTCTACACACCTCTCTTACAGCCTACCGGGAACATCTCTTCCAAAGGCCTGTGAAACGCAGTTTCTTTGCAGGCCTGATCTGGCTGAAGTAGGACTTCTGCTCTGGGTGTGCTACATTGCCCTAGAGCTGAAAGGCACAACGTGCAGGCTTCTTTCCAAAGGGCGAGTTGGGCCCCACAGCATCTTGCTTCCAGCTCTTTGGGAAGCTAAGAAACAACTCGCTCTGCACAGTGCTCTTACAGCCTACCGGGAACATGTCTTCCAAAGGCCTGTGAAACGCAGTTTCTTTGCAGGCCTGATCTGGCTGAAGTAGGACTTCTGCTCTGGGTGTGCTACTTTGCCCTAGAGCTGAAAGGCACAACGTGCAGGCTTCTTTCCAAAGGGCGAGTTGGGCCCCACAGCATCGTGCTTCCAGCTCTTTGGGAAGCTAAGAAACAACTCGCTCTGCACAGTGCTCTTACAGCCTACCGGGAACATCTCTTCCAAAGGCCTGTGAAACGCAGTTTCTTTGCAGGCCTGATCTGGCTGAAGTAGGACTTCTGCTCTGGGTGTGCTCCATTGCCCTAGAGCTGAAAGGCACAACGCGCAGGCTTCTTTCCAAAGGGCGAGTTGGGCCCCACAGCATCTTGCTTCCAGCTCTTTGGGAAGCTAAGAAACAACTCGCTCTGCATAGGGCTCTTACACCCTACCGCGAACATGTCTTACAAAGGACTGTGAAAGGCAGTTTCTTCCCAGCCCTGATATGGCTGAAGTAGTACTTCTGCTCTGCCGTGTCCTACATGGCCCTAGAGCTGCAAGGCACAAAGTTCTGCCTTGTTTCCCCAAGGGGAGACTAGTCACTCAGCAACCTGCTTCCAGCTCTTGGGCAGCTAAGAAACAACTTGCTCTGCACAGGGCTCTTCCAGCCTCCCTGGAACATGTCTCACAAAGGCCTGTGAAACGCAGTTTCTTCCCAGGGCTGATCTCGCTGAAGGCGAACTTCTGCGCTGCCGTGTCCTACATGGGCCTAGAGCTGCAAGGCACAAAGTCCTGCCTTGTGTCCTCACGGGCAGACAGGCCCCACAGCGTGGGACTTCCAGCTCTTTGGGCAGCTAAGAAACAACTTGCTTTGCACTGGTGTTTTGCAGCCTGCAGGGAACGAGTCTTAAAAAGGCCTGTGAAACGCAGTTTCTTCCCAGGCCTGATCTCGCTGAAGAAGAACTTCTGCTCTGCCGTGCCTACATGGGCCTAGAGCTGCAAGGAACAAAGTTCTGCCTTGTTTCTACAAGGGGACACAAGTCCCTCAGCGTCCAGCTTCCAGCTCCTTGGGCAGATAAGAAACAACTCGCTCTGCACAGTGCTCTTACAGCCTACCGGGAACATCTCTTACAAATCCTGTGAAACGCAGTTTCTATGCAGAACTGATCTGGGTGAAGTAGAACTTCTGCTCTGGGTGTGCTACTTTGCCCTAGAGCTGAAAGGCACAACGTGCAGGCTTCTTTCCAAAGGGCGAGTTGGGACCCACAGCATCTTTCTTCCAGCTCTTTGGGAAGCTAAGAAACAACTCGCTCTGCACAGTGCTCTTACAGCCTAGTGGGAACATCTCTTCCAAAGGCCTGTGAAACACAGTTTCTTTGCAGGCCTGATCTGGCTGAAGTAGGACTTCTGCTCTGGGTGTGCTCCATTGCCCTAGAGCTGAAAGGCACAACGCGCAGGCTTCTTTCCAAAGGGCGAGTTGGGCCCCACAGCATCTTGCTTCCAGCTCTTTGGGAAGCTAAGAAACAACTCGCTCTGCATAGGGCTCTTACACCCTACTGGGCACATGTCTTACAAAGGCCTGTGAAAGGCAGTTTCTTCCCAGCCCTGATATGGCTGAAGTAGTACTTCTGCTCTGCCGTGTCCTACATGGCCCTAGAGCTGCAAGGCACAAAGTCCTGCCTTGCTTCCCCAAGGGGAGACTAGTCACTCAGCAACCTGCTTCCAGCTCTTGGGCAGCTAAGAAACAACTTGCTCTGCACAGGGCTCTTCCAGCCTCCCTGGAACATGTCTCACAAAGGCCTGTGAAACGCAGTTTCTTCCCAGGGCTGATCTCGCTGAAGGCGAACTTCTGCGCTGCCGTGTCCTACATGGGCCTAGAGCTGCAAGGCACAAAGTCCAGCCTTGTTTCCCCAAGGGGAGACAGGCCCCACAGCGTGGGGCTTCCAGCTCTTTGGGCAGCTAAGAAACAACTTGCTGTGCACTGGTGTTTTACAGCCTACAGGGAACGAGTCTTACAAAGGCCTGTGTAACGCAGTTTCTTCCCAGGCCTGATCTTGCTGAAGTAGAACTTCTGCTCTGCCCTGTCCTACATGGGCCTAGAGCTGCAAGGCACAAATTCCTGCCTTGTGTCCTCAAGGGCAGACAGGCCCCACAGCATGGGGCTTCCAGCTCTTTGGGCAGCTGAGAAACAACTTGCTCTGCACTGGTGTTTTACAGCCTACAGGGATCGAGTCTTACAAAGGCCTGCGAAATGCAGTTTCTTCCCAGGACTTATCTTGCTGAAGTAGAACTTCTGCTCTGCCGTGTCCTACTTGGGCCTAGAGCTGCAAGGCACAAAGTCCTGCCTTGCTTCCCCAAGGGGAGACTAGACCCTCAGCATCCAGCTACCAGCTCTTTGTGCAGCTAGGCAACAACTCGCTCTGCATTGGTGTTTTACAGCCTACCGCGAAGATATCTTACAAAGGCCTGTGAAACGCAGTTTCTTGGTAGGCCTGATCTGACTGAAGCAGAACTTCTGCACTGGGTGTGCTGCATTGGCATAGAGCTGCCATGCCCAAAGTGCTGGCTTCCTTGCAAAGGGGTAGAGAGGCCCCAAAGCATCTTGCTTCCAGCTCTTTGGGTAGCTAAGAAACTACTGGCTCTGCCCAGTGTTCTTACAACCTACCCGGAACATCTGTTACCAGGGTCTGTGAAATGCAGTTTCTTGGCAGGCCTGATCTGGTTGAAGTAGGACTTCTGCTCTGGGTGTGCTACATTGCCCTAGAGCTGAAAGGCACAACGTGCAGGCTTCTTTCCAAAGAGCGAGTTGGGCCCCACAGCATCTTGCTTCCAGCACTCTGGGAAGCTAAGGAACAACTCGCTCTGCACAGTGCTCTTACAGCCTACCGGGAACATCTCTTCCAAAGGCCTGTGAAACGCAGTTTCTTTGCAGGCCTGATCTGGCTGAAGTAGGACTTCTGCTCTGGGTGTGCTACTTTGCCCTAGAGCTGAAAGGCACAACGTGCAGGCTTCTTTCCAAAGGGCGAGTTGGGCCCCACAGCATCTTGCTTCCAGCTCTTTGGGAAGCTAAGAAACAACTCGCTCTGCATAGGGCTCTTACACCCTACCGCGAACATGTCTTACAAAGGCCTGTGAAAGGCAGTTTCTTCCCAGCCCTGATATGGCTGAAGTAGTACTTCTGCTCTGCCGTGTCCTACATGGCCCTAGAGCTGCAAGGCACAAAGTTCTGCCTTGTTTCCCCAAGGGGAGACTAGTCACTCAGCAACCTGCTTCCAGCTCTTGGGCAGCTAAGAAACAACTTGCTCTGCACAGGGCTCTTCCAGCCTCCCTGGAACATGTCTCACAAAGGCCTGTGAAACGCAGTTTCTTCCCAGGGCTGATCTCGCTGAAGGCGAACTTCTGCGCTGCCGTGTCCTACATGGGCCTAGAGCTGCAAGGCACAAAGTCCTGCCTTGTGTCCTCACGGGCAGACAGGCCCCACAGCGTGGGACCTCCAGCTCTTTGGGCAGCTAAGAAACAACTTGCTTTGCACTGGTGTTTTGCAGCCTGCAGGGAACGAGTCTTAAAAAGGCCTGTGAAACGCAGTTTCTTCCCAGGCCTGATCTCGCTGAAGAAGAACTTCTACTCTGCCGTGCCTACATGGGCCTAGAGCTGCAAGGAACAAAGTTCTGCCTTGTTTCTACAAGGGGACACAAGTCCCTCAGCGTCCAGCTTCCAGCTCCTTGGGCAGATAAGAAACAACTCGCTCTGCACAGTGCTCTTACAGCCTACCGGGAACATCTCTTACAAATCCTGTGAAACGCAGTTTCTATGCAGAACTGATCTGGGTGAAGTAGAACTTCTGCTCTGGGTGTGCTACATTGCCCTAGAGCTGAAAGGCACAACGTGCAGGCTTCTTTCCAAAGGGCGAGTTGGGCCCCACAGCATCTTGCTTCCAGCTCTTTTGGAGGCTAAGAAACAACTCGCTCTGCACAGTGCTCTTACAGAATACCGGGAACATCTCTTCCAAAGGCCTGTGAAACGCAGTTTCTTTGCAGGCCTGATCTGTCTGAAGTAGGACTTCTGCTCTGGGTGTGCTCCATTGCCCTAGAGCTGAAAGGCACAACGCGCAGGCTTCTTTCCAAAGGGCGAGTTGGGCCCCACAGCATCTTGCTTCCAGCTCTTTGGGAAGCTAAGAAACAACTCGCTCTGCATAGGGCTCTTACACCCTACTGGGCACATGTCTTACAAAGGCCTGTGAAAGGCAGTTTCTTCCCAGCCCTGATATGGCTGAAGTAGTACTTCTGCTCTGCCGTGTCCTACATGGCCCTAGAGCTGCAAGGCACAAAGTCCTGCCTTGCTTCCCCAAGGGGAGACTAGTCACTCAGCAACCTGCTTCCAGCTCTTGGGCAGCTAAGAAACAACTTGCTCTGCACAGGGCTCTTCCAGCCTCCCTGGAACATGTCTCACAAAGGCCTGTGAAACGCAGTTTCTTCCCAGGGCTGATCTCGCTGAAGGCGAACTTCTGCGCTGCCATGTCCTACATGGGCCTAGAGCTGCAAGGCACAAAGTCCAGCCTTGTTTCCCCAAGGGGAGACAGGCCCCACAGCGTGGGGCTTCCAGCTCTTTGGGCAGCTAAGAAACAACTTGCTGTGCACTGGTGTTTTACAGCCTACAGGGAACGAGTCTTACAAAGGCCTGTGTAACGCAGTTTCTTCCCAGGCCTGATCTTGCTGAAGTAGAACTTCTGCTCTGCCCTGTCCTACATGGGCCTAGAGCTGCAAGGCACAAGTTCCTGCCTTGTGTCCTCAAGGGCAGACAGGCCCCACAGCATGGGGCTTCCAGCTCTTTGGGCAGCTGAGAAACAACTTGCTCTGCACTGGTGTTTTACAGCCTACAGGGATCGAGTCTTACAAGGGCCTGCGAAATGCAGTTTCTTCCCAGGACTTATCTTGCTGAAGTAGAACTTCTGCTCTGCCGTGTCCTACATGGGCCTAGAGCTGCAAGGCACAAAGTCCTGCCTTGCTTCCCCAAGGGGAGACTAGACCCTCAGCATCCAGCTACCAGCTCTTTGTGCAGCTAGGCAACAACTCGCTCTGCATTGGTGTTTTACAGCCTACCGCGAAGATATCTTACAAAGGCCTGTGAAACGCAGTTTCTTGGTAGGCCTGATCTGACTGAAGCAGAACTTCTGCACTGGGTGTGCTGCATTGGCATAGAGCTGCCATGCCCAAAGTGCTGGCTTCCTTGCAAAGGGGTAGAGAGGCCCCAAAGCATCTTGCTTCCAGCTCTTTGGGTAGCTAAGAAACTACTGGCTCTGCCCAGTGTTCTTACAACCTACCTGGAACATCTGTTACCAGGGTCTGTGAAATGCAGTTTCTTGGCAGGCCTGATCTGGTTGAAGTAGGACTTCTGCTCTGGGTGTGCTACATTGCCCTAGAGCTGAAAGGCACAACGTGCAGGCTTCTTTCCAAAGAGCGAGTTGGGCCTCACAGCATCTTGCTTCCAGCACTCTGGGAAGCTAAGGAACAACTCGCTCTGCACAGTGCTCTTACAGCCTACCGGGAACATCTCTTCCAAAGGCCTGTGAAACGCAGTTTCTTTGCAGGCCTGATCTGGCTGAAGTAGGACTTCTGCTCTGGGTGTGCTACTTTGTCCTAGAGCTGAAAGGCACAACGTGCAGGCTTCTTTCCAAAGGGCGAGTTGGGCCCCACAGCATCTTGCTTCCAGCTCTTTGGGAAGCTAAGAAACAACTCGCTCTCCATAGGGCTCTTACACCCTACCGCGAACATGTCTTACGAAGGCCTGTGAAAGGCAGTTTCTTCCCAGCCCTTATATGGCTGAAGTAGTACTTCTGCTCTCCCGTGTCCTACATGGCCCTAGAGCTGCAAGGCACAAAGTTCTGCCTTGTTTCCCCAAGGGGAGACTAGTCACTCAGCAACCTGCTTCCAGCTCTTGGGCAGCTAAGAAACAACTTGCTCTGCACAGGGCTCTTCCAGCCTCCCTGGAACATGTCTCACAAAGGCCTGTGAAACGCAGTTTCTTCCCAGGGCTGATCTCGCTGAAGGCGAACTTCTGCGCTGCCGTGTCCTACATGGGCCTAGAGCTGCAAGGCACAAAGTCCTGCCTTGTGTCCTCACGGGCAGACAGGCCCCACAGCGTGGGACCTCCAGCTCTTTGGGCAGCTAAGAAACAACTTGCTTTGCACTGGTGTTTTGCAGCCTGCAGGGAACGAGTCTTAAAAAGGCCTGTGAAACGCAGTTTCTTCCCAGGCCTGATCTCGCTGAAGAAGAACTTCTGCTCTGCCGTGCCTACATGGGCCTAGAGCTGCAAGGAACAAAGTTCTGCCTTGTTTCTACAAGGGGACACAAGTCCCTCAGCGTCCAGCTTCCAGCTCCTTGGGCAGATAAGAAACAACTCGCTCTGCACAGTGCTCTTACAGCCTACCGGGAACATCTCTTACAAATCCTGTGAAACGCAGTTTCTATGCAGAACTGATCTGGGTGAAGTAGAACTTCTGCTCTGGGTGTGCTACATTGCCCTAGAGCTGAAAGGCACAACGTGCAGGCTTCTTTCCAAAGGGCGAGTTGGGCCCCACAGCATCTTGCTTCCAGCTCTTTTGGAGGCTAAGAAACAACTCGCTCTGCACAGTGATCTTACAGCCTACCGGGAACATCTCTTCCAAAGGCCTGTGAAACGCAGTTTCTTTGCAGGCCTGATCTGTCTGAAGTAGGACTTCTGCTCTGGGTGTGCTCCATTGCCCTAGAGCTGAAAGGCACAACGCGCAGGCTTCTTTCCAAAGGGCGAGTTGGGCCCCACAGCATCTTGCTTCCAGCTCTTTGGGAAGCTAAGAAACAACTCGCTCTGCATAGGGCTCTTACACCCTACTGGGCACATGTCTTACAAAGGCCTGTGAAAGGCAGTTTCTTCCCAGCCCTGATATGGCTGAAGTAGTACTTCTGCTCTGCCATGTCCTACATGGCCCTAGAGCTGCAAGGCACAAAGTCCTGCCTTGCTTCCCCAAGGGGAGACTAGTCACTCAGCAACCTGCTTCCAGCTCTTGGGCAGCTAAGAAACAACTTGCTCTGCACAGGGCTCTTCCAGCCTCCCTGGAACATGTCTCACAAAGGCCTGTGAAACGCAGTTTCTTCCCAGGGCTGATCTCGCTGAAGGCGAACTTCTGCGCTGCCATGTCCTACATGGGCCTAGAGCTGCAAGGCACAAAGTCCAGCCTTGTTTCCCCAAGGGGAGACAGGCCCCACAGCGTGGGGCTTCCAGCTCTTTGGGCAGCTAAGAAACAACTTGCTGTGCACTGGTGTTTTACAGCCTACAGGGAACGAGACTTACAAAGGCCTGTGTAACGCAGTTTCTTCCCAGGCCTGATCTTGCTGAAGTAGAACTTCTGCTCTGCCGTGTCCTACATGGGCCTAGAGCTGCAAGGCACAAGTTCCTGCCTTGTGTCCTCAAGGGCAGACAGGCCCCACAGCATGGGGCTTCCAGCTCTTTGGGCAGCTGAGAAACAACTTGCTCTGCACTGGTGTTTTACAGCCTACAGGGATCGAGTCTTACAAAGGCCTGCGAAATGCAGTTTCTTCCCAGGACTTATCTTGCTGAAGTAGAACTTCTGCTCTGCCGTGTCCTACATGGGCCTAGAGCTGCAAGGCACAAAGTCCTGCCTTGCTTCCCCAAGGGGAGACTAGACCCTCAGCATCCAGCTACCAGCTCTTTGTGCAGCTAGGCAACAACTCGCTCTGCATTGGTGTTTTACAGCCTACCGGAAAGATATCTTACAAAGGCCTGTGAAACGCAGTTTCTTGGTAGGCCTGATCTGACTGAAGCAGAACTTCTGCACTGGGTGTGCTGCATTGGCATAGAGCTGCCATGCCCAAAGTGCTGGCTTCCTTGCAAAGGGGTAGAGAGGCCCCAAAGCATCTTGCTTCCAGCTCTTTGGGTAGCTAAGAAACTACTGGCTCTGCCCAGTGTTCTTACAACCTACCTGGAACATCTGTTACCAGGGTCGGTGAAATGCAGTTTCTTGGCAGGCCTGATCTGGTTGAAGTAGGACTTCTGCTCTGGGTGTGCTACATTGCCCTAGAGCTGAAAGGCACAACGTGCAGGCTTCTTTCCAAAGAGCGAGTTGGGCCCCACAGCATCTTGCTTCCAGCACTCTGGGAAGCTAAGGAACAACTCGCTCTACACACCTCTCTTACAGCCTACCGGGAACATCTCTTCCAAAGGCCTGTGAAACGCAGTTTCTTTGCAGGCCTGATCTGGCTGAAGTAGGACTTCTGCTCTGGGTGTGCTACATTGCCCTAGAGCTGAAAGGCACAACGTGCAGGCTTCTTTCCAAAGGGCGAGTTGGGCCCCACAGCATCTTGCTTCCAGCTCTTTGGGAAGCTAAGAAACAACTCGCTCTGCACAGTGCTCTTACAGCCTACCGGGAACATGTCTTCCAAAGGCCTGTGAAACGCAGTTTCTTTGCAGGCCTGATCTGGCTGAAGTAGGACTTCTGCTCTGGGTGTGCTACTTTGCCCTAGAGCTGAAAGGCACAACGTGCAGGCTTCTTTCCAAAGGGCGAGTTGGGCCCCACAGCATCGTGCTTCCAGCTCTTTGGGAAGCTAAGAAACAACTCGCTCTGCACAGTGCTCTTACAGCCTACCGGGAACATCTCTTCCAAAGGCCTGTGAAACGCAGTTTCTTTGCAGGCCTGATCTGGCTGAAGTAGGACTTCTGCTCTGGGTGTGCTCCATTGCCCTAGAGCTGAAAGGCACAACGCGCAGGCTTCTTTCCAAAGGGCGAGTTGGGCCCCACAGCATCTTGCTTCCGGCTCTTTGGGAAGCTAAGAAACAACTCGCTCTGCATAGGGCTCTTACACCCTACCGCGAACATGTCTTACAAAGGACTGTGAAAGGCAGTTTCTTCCCAGCCCTGATATGGCTGAAGTAGTACTTCTGCTCTGCCGTGTCCTACATGGCCCTAGAGCTGCAAGGCACAAAGTTCTGCCTTGTTTCCCCAAGGGGAGACTAGTCACTCAGCAACCTGCTTCCAGCTCTTGGGCAGCTAAGAAACAACTTGCTCTGCACAGGGCTCTTCCAGCCTCCCTGGAACATGTCTCACAAAGGCCTGTGAAACGCAGTTTCTTCCCAGGGCTGATCTCACTGAAGGCGAACTTCTGCGCTGCCGTGTCCTACATGGGCCTAGAGCTGCAAGGCACAAAGTCCTGCCTTGTGTCCTCACGGGCAGACAGGCCCCACAGCGTGGGACTTCCAGCTCTTTGGGCAGCTAAGAAACAACTTGCTTTGCACTGGTGTTTTGCAGCCTGCAGGGAACGAGTCTTAAAAAGGCCTGTGAAACGCAGTTTCTTCCCAGGCCTGATCTCGCTGAAGAAGAACTTCTGCTCTGCCGTGCCTACATGGGCCTAGAGCTGCAAGGAACAAAGTTCTGCCTTGTTTCTACAAGGGGACACAAGTCCCTCAGCGTCCAGCTTCCAGCTCCTTGGGCAGATAAGAAACAACTCGCTCTGCACAGTGCTCTTACAGCCTACCGGGAACATCTCTTACAAATCCTGTGAAACGCAGTTTCTATGCAGAACTGATCTGGGTGAAGTAGAACTTCTGCTCTGGGTGTGCTACATTGCCCTAGAGCTGAAAGGCACAACGTGCAGGCTTCTTTCCAAAGGGCGAGTTGGGACCCACAGCATCTTTCTTCCAGCTCTTTGGGAAGCTAAGAAACAACTCGCTCTGCACAGTGCTCTTACAGCCTAGTGGGAACATCTCTTCCAAAGGCCTGTGAAACACAGTTTCTTTGCAGGCCTGATCTGGCTGAAGTAGGACTTCTGCTCTGGGTGTGCTCCATTGCCCTAGAGCTGAAAGGCACAACGCGCAGGCTTCTTTCCAAAGGGCGAGTTGGGCCCCACAGCATCTTGCTTCCAGCTCTTTGGGAAGCTAAGAAACAACTCGCTCTGCATAGGGCTCTTACACTCTACTGGGCACATGTCTTACAAAGGCCTGTGAAAGGCAGTTTCTTCCCAGCCCTGATATGGCTGAAGTAGTACTTCTGCTCTGCCGTGTCCTACATGGCCCTAGAGCTGCAAGGCACAAAGTCCTGCCTTGCTTCCCCAAGGGGAGACTAGTCACTCAGCAACCTGCTTCCAGCTCTTGGGCAGCTAAGAAACAACTTGCTCTGCACAGGGCTCTTCCAGCCTCCCTGGAACATGTCTCACAAAGGCCTGTGAAACGCAGTTTCTTCCCAGGGCTGATCTCGCTGAAGGCGAACTTCTGCGCTGCCGTGTCCTACATGGGCCTAGAGCTGCAAGGCACAAAGTCCAGCCTTGTTTCCCCAAGGGGAGACAGGCCCCACAGCGTGGGGCTTCCAGCTCTTTGGGCAGCTAAGAAACAACTTGCTGTGCACTGGTGTTTTACAGCCTACAGGGAACGAGTCTTACAAAGGCCTGTGTAACGCAGTTTCTTCCCAGGCCTGATCTTGCTGAAGTAGAACTTCTGCTCTGCCGTGTCCTACATGGGCCTAGAGCTGCAAGGCACAAATTCCTGCCTTGTGTCCTCAAGGGCAGACAGGCCCCACAGCATGGGGCTTCCAGCTCTTTGGGCAGCTGAGAAACAACTTGCTCTGCACTGGTGTTTTACAGCCTACAGGGATCGAGTCTTACAAAGGCCTGCGAAATGCAGTTTCTTCCCAGGACTTATCTTGCTGAAGTAGAACTTCTGCTCTGCCGTGTCCTACATGGGCCTAGAGCTGCAAGGCACAAAGTCCTGCCTTGCTTCCCCAAGGCGAGACTAGACCCTCAGCATCCAGCTACCAGCTCTTTGTGCAGCTAGGCAACAACTCGCTCTGCATTGGTGTTTTACAGCCTACCGCGAAGATATCTTACAAAGGCCTGTGAAACGCAGTTTCTTGGTAGGCCTGATCTGACTGAAGCAGAACTTCTGCACTGGGTGTGCTGCATTGGCATAGAGCTGCCATGCCCAAAGTGCTGGCTTCCTTGCAAAGGGGTAGAGAGGCCCCAAAGCATCTTGCTTCCAGCTCTTTGGGTAGCTAAGAAACTACTGGCTCTGCCCAGTGTTCTTACAACCTACCCGGAACATCTGTTACCAGGGTCTGTGAAATGCAGTTTCTTGGCAGGCCTGATCTGGTTGAAGTAGGACTTCTGCTCTGGGTGTGCTACATTGCCCTAGAGCTGAAAGGCACAACGTGCAGGCTTCTTTCCAAAGAGCGAGTTGGGCCCCACAGCATCTTGCTTCCAGCACTCTGGGAAGCTAAGGAACAACTCGCTCTGCACAGTGCTCTTACAGCCTACCGGGAACATCTCTTCCAAAGGCCTGTGAAACGCAGTTTCTTTGCAGGCCTGATCTGGCTGAAGTAGGACTTCTGCTCTGGGTGTGCTACTTTGCCCTAGAGCTGAAAGGCACAACGTGCAGGCTTCTTTCCAAAGGGCGAGTTGGGCCCCACAGCATCTTGCTTCCAGCTCTTTGGGAAGCTAAGAAACAACTCGCTCTGCATAGGGCTCTTACACCCTACCGCGAACATGTCTTACAAAGGCCTGTGAAAGGCAGTTTCTTCCCAGCCCTGATATGGCTGAAGTAGTACTTCTGCTCTGCCGTGTCCTACATGGCCCTAGAGCTGCAAGGCACAAAGTTCTGCCTTGTTTCCCCAAGGGGAGACTAGTCACTCAGCAACCTGCTTCCAGCTCTTGGGCAGCTAAGAAACAACTTGCTCTGCACAGGGCTCTTCCAGCCTCCCTGGAACAAGTCTCACAAAGGCCTGTGAAACGCAGTTTCTTCCCAGGGCTGATCTCGCTGAAGGCGAACTTCTGCGCTGCCGTGTCCTACATGGGCCTAGAGCTGCAAGGCACAAAGTCCTGCCTTGTGTCCTCACGGGCAGACAGGCCCCACAGCGTGGGACCTCCAGCTCTTTGGGCAGCTAAGAAACAACTTGCTTTGCACTGGTGTTTTGCAGCCTGCAGGGAACGAGTCTTAAAAAGGCCTGTGAAACGCAGTTTCTTCCCAGGCCTGATCTCGCTGAAGAAGAACTTCTACTCTGCCGTGCCTACATGGGCCTAGAGCTGCAAGGAACAAAGTTCTGCCTTGTTTCTACAAGGGGACACAAGTCCCTCAGCGTCCAGCTTCCAGCTCCTTGGGCAGATAAGAAACAACTCGCTCTGCACAGTGCTCTTACAGCCTACCGGGAACATCTCTTACAAATCCTGTGAAACGCAGTTTCTATGCAGAACTGATCTGGGTGAAGTAGAACTTCTGCTCTGGGTGTGCTACATTGCCCTAGAGCTGAAAGGCACAACGTGCAGGCTTCTTTCCAAAGGGCGAGTTGGGCCCCACAGCATCTTGCTTCCAGCTCTTTTGGAGGCTAAGAAACAACTCGCTCTGCACAGTGCTCTTACAGCCTACCGGGAACATCTCTTCCAAAGGCCTGTGAAACGCAGTTTCTTTGCAGGCCTGATCTGTCTGAAGTAGGACTTCTGCTCTGGGTGTGCTCCATTGCCCTAGAGCTGAAAGGCACAACGCGCAGGCTTCTTTCCAAAGGGCGAGTTGGGCCCCACAGCATCTTGCTTCCAGCTCTTTGGGAAGCTAAGAAACAACTCGCTCTGCATAGGGCTCTTACACCCTACTGGGCACATGTCTTACAAAGGCCTGTGAAAGGCAGTTTCTTCCCAGCCCTGATATGGCTGAAGTAGTACTTCTGCTCTGCCGTGTCCTACATGGCCCTAGAGCTGCAAGGCACAAAGTCCTGCCTTGCTTCCCCAAGGGGAGACTAGTCACTCAGCAACCTGCTTCCAGCTCTTGGGCAGCTAAGAAACAACTTGCTCTGCACAGGGCTCTTCCAGCCTCCCTGGAACATGTCTCACAAAGGCCTGTGAAACGCAGTTTCTTCCCAGGGCTGATCTCGCTGAAGGCGAACTTCTGCGCTGCCATGTCCTACATGGGCCTAGAGCTGCAAGGCACAAAGTCCAGCCTTGTTTCCCCAAGGGGTGACAGGCCCCACAGCGTGGGGCTTCCAGCTCTTTGGGCAGCTAAGAAACAACTTGCTGTGCACTGGTGTTTTACAGCCTACAGGGAACGAGTCTTACAAAGGCCTGTGTAACGCAGTTTCTTCCCAGGCCTGATCTTGCTGAAGTAGAACTTCTGCTCTGCCGTGTCCTACATGGGCCTAGAGCTGCAAGGCACAAGTTCCTGCCTTGTGTCCTCAAGGGCAGACAGGCCCCACAGCATGGGGCTTCCAGCTCTTTGGGCAGCTGAGAAACAACTTGCTCTGCACTGGTGTTTTACAGCCTACAGGGATCGAGTCTTACAAAGGCCTGCGAAATGCAGTTTCTTCCCAGGACTTATCTTGCTGAAGTAGAACTTCTGCTCTGCCGTGTCCTACATGGGCCTAGAGCTGCAAGGCACAAAGTCCTGCCTTGCTTCCCCAAGGGGAGACTAGACCCTCAGCATCCAGCTACCAGCTCTTTGTGCAGCTAGGCAACAACTCGCTCTGCATTGGTGTTTTACAGCCTACCGGAAAGATATCTTACAAAGGCCTGTGAAACGCAGTTTCTTGGTAGGCCTGATCTGACTGAAGCAGAACTTCTGCACTGGGTGTGCTGCATTGGCATAGAGCTGCCATGCCCAAAGTGCTGGCTTCCTTGCAAAGGGGTAGAGAGGCCCCAAAGCATCTTGCTTCCAGCTCTTTGGGTAGCTAAGAAACTACTGGCTCTGCCCAGTGTTCTTACAACCTACCTGGAACATCTGTTACCAGGGTCTGTGAAATGCAGTTTCTTGGCAGGCCTGATCTGGTTGAAGTAGGACTTCTGCTCTGGGTGTGCTACATTGCCCTAGAGCTGAAAGGCACAACGTGCAGGCTTCTTTCCAAAGAGCGAGTTGGGCCCCACAGCATCTTGCTTCCAGCACTCTGGGAAGCTAAGGAACAACTCGCTCTACACACCTCTCTTACAGCCTACCGGGAACATCTCTTCCAAAGGCCTGTGAAACGCAGTTTCTTTGCAGGCCTGATCTGGCTGAAGTAGGACTTCTGCTCTGGGTGTGCTACATTGCCCTAGAGCTGAAAGGCACAACGTGCAGGCTTCTTTCCAAAGGGCGAGTTGGGCCCCACAGCATCTTGCTTCCAGCTCTTTGGGAAGCTAAGAAACAACTCGCTCTGCACAGTGCTCTTACAGCCTACCGGGAACATGTCTTCCAAAGGCCTGTGAAGCGCAGTTTCTTTGCAGGCCTGATCTGGCTGAAGTAGGACTTCTGCTCTGGGTGTGCTACTTTGCCCTAGAGCTGAAAGGCACAACGTGCAGGCTTCTTTCGAAAGGGCGAGTTGGGCCCCACAGCATCGTGCTTCCAGCTCTTTGGGAAGCTAAGAAACAACTCGCTCTGCACAGTGCTCTTACAGCCTACCGGGAACATCTCTTCCAAAGGCCTGTGAAACGGAGTTTCTTTGCAGGCCTGATCTGGCTGAAGTAGGACTTCTGCTCTGGGTGTGCTCCATTGCCCTAGAGCTGAAAGGCACAACGCGCAGGCTTCTTTCCAAAGGGCGAGTTGGGCCCCACAGCATCTTGCTTCCAGCTCTTTGGGAAGCTAAGAAACAACTCGCTCTGCATAGGGCTCTTACACCCTACCGCGAACATGTCTTACAAAGGACTGTGAAAGGCAGTTTCTTCCCAGCCCTGATATGGCTGAAGTAGTACTTCTGCTCTGCCGTGTCCTACATGGCCCTAGAGCTGCAAGGCACAAAGTTCTGCCTTGTTTCCCCAAGGGGAGACTAGTCACTCAGCAACCTGCTTCCAGCTCTTGGGCAGCTAAGAAACAACTTGCTCTGCACAGGGCTCTTCCAGCCTCCCTGGAACATGTCTCACAAAGGCCTGTGAAACGCAGTTTCTTCCCAGGGCTGATCTCGCTGAAGGCGAACTTCTGCGCTGCCGTGTCCTACATGGGCCTAGAGCTGCAAGGCACAAAGTCCTGCCTTGTGTCCTCACGGGCAGACAGGCCCCACAGCGTGGGACTTCCAGCTCTTTGGGCAGCTAAGAAACAACTTGCTTTGCACTGGTGTTTTGCAGCCTGCAGGGAACGAGTCTTAAAAAGGCCTGTGAAACGCAGTTTCTTCCCAGGCCTGATCTCGCTGAAGAAGAACTTCTGCTCTGCCGTGCCTACATGGGCCTAGAGCTGCAAGGAACAAAGTTCTGCCTTGTTTCTACAAGGGGACACAAGTCCCTCAGCGTCCAGCTTCCAGCTCCTTGGGCAGATAAGAAACAACTCGCTCTGCACAGTGCTCTTACAGCCTACCGGGAACATCTCTTACAAATCCTGTGAAACGCAGTTTCTATGCAGAACTGATCGGGGTGAAGTAGAACTTCTGCTCTGGGTGTGCTACATTGCCCTAGAGCTGAAAGGCACAACGTGCAGGCTTCTTTCCAAAGGGCGAGTTGGGACCCACAGCATCTTGCTTCCAGCTCTTTGGGAAGCTAAGAAACAACTCGCTCTGCACAGTGCTCTTACAGCCTAGTGGGAACATCTCTTCCAAAGGCCTGTGAAACACAGTTTCTTTGCAGGCCTGATCTGGCTGAAGTAGGACTTCTGCTCTGGGTGTGCTCCATTGCCCTAGAGCTGAAAGGCACAACGCGCAGGCTT
Organism: Equus caballus; assembly: GCF_041296265.1. NCBI lineage: Eukaryota > Metazoa > Chordata > Mammalia > Perissodactyla > Equidae > Equus > Equus caballus. The sequence continues at coordinate 132,850 of NC_091697.1, forward strand.
CTTTCCAAAGGGCGAGTTGGGCCCCACAGCATCTTGCTTCCAGCTCTTTGGGAAGCTAAGAAACAACTCGCTCTGCATAGGGCTCTTACACCCTACTGGGCACATGTCTTACAAAGGCCTGTGAAAGGCAGTTTCTTCCCAGCCCTGATATGGCTGAAGTAGTACTTCTGCTCTGCCGTGTCCTACATGGCCCTAGAGCTGCAAGGCACAAAGTCCTGCCTTGCTTCCCCAAGGGGAGACTAGTCACTCAGCAACCTGCTTCCAGCTCTTGGGCAGCTAAGAAACAACTTGCTCTGCACAGGGCTCTTCCAGCCTCCCTGGAACATGTCTCACAAAGGCCTGTGAAACGCAGTTCTTCCCAGGGCTGATCTCGCTGAAGGCGAACTTCTGCACTGCCGTGTCCTACATGGGCCTAGAGCTGCAAGGCACAAAGTCCAGCCTTGTTTCCCCAAGGGGAGACAGGCCCCACAGCGTGGGGCTTCCAGCTCTTTGGGCAGCTAAGAAACAACTTGCTGTGCACTGGTGTTTTACAGCCTACAGGGAACGAGTCTTACAAAGGCCTGTGTAACGCAGTTTCTTCCCAGGCCTGATCTTGCTGAAGTAGAACTTCTGCTCTGCCCTGTCCTACATGGGCCTAGAGCTGCAAGGCACAAGTTCCTGCCTTGTGTCCTCAAGGGCAGACAGGCCCCACAGCATGGGGCTTCCAGCTCTTTGGGCAGCTGAGAAACAACTTGCTCTGCACTGGTGTTTTACAGCCTACAGGGATCGAGTCTTACAAAGGCCTGCGAAATGCAGTTTCTTCCCAGGACTTATCTTGCTGAAGTAGAACTTCTGCTCTGCCGTGTCCTACATGGGCCTAGAGCTGCAAGGCACAAAGTCCTGCCTTGCTTCCCCAAGGGGAGACTAGACCCTCAGCATCCAGCTACCAGCTCTTTGTGCAGCTAGGCAACAACTCGCTCTGCATTGGTGTTTTACAGCCTACCGCGAAGATATCTTACAAAGGCCTGTGAAACGCAGTTTCTTGGTAGGCCTGATCTGACTGAAGCAGAACTTCTGCACTGGGTGTGCTGCATTGGCATAGAGCTGCCATGCCCAAAGTGCTGGCTTCCTTGCAAAGGGGTAGAGAGGCCCCAAAGCATCTTGCTTCCAGCTCTTTGGGTAGCTAAGAAACTACTGGCTCTGCCCAGTGTTCTTACAACCTACCTGGAACATCTGTTACCAGGGTCTGTGAAATGCAGTTTCTTGGCAGGCCTGATCTGGTTGAAGTAGGACTTCTGCTCTGGGTGTGCTACATTGCCCTAGAGCTGAAAGGCACAACGTGCAGGCTTCTTTCCAAAGAGCGAGTTGGGCCCCACAGCATCTTGCTTCCAGCACTCTGGGAAGCTAAGGAACAACTCGCTCTACACACCTCTCTTACAGCCTACCGGGAACATCTCTTCCAAAGGCCTGTGAAACGCAGTTTCTTTGCAGGCCTGATCTGGCTGAAGTAGGACTTCTGCTCTGGGTGTGCTACATTGCCCTAGAGCTGAAAGGCACAACGTGCAGGCTTCTTTCCAAAGGGCGAGTTGGGCCCCACAGCATCTTGCTTCCAGCTCTTTGGGAAGCTAAGAAACAACTCGCTCTGCACAGTGCTCTTACAGCCTACCGGGAACATGTCTTCCAAAGGCCTGTGAAGCGCAGTTTCTTTGCAGGCCTGATCTGGCTGAAGTAGGACTTCTGCTCTGGGTGTGCTACTTTGCCCTAGAGCTGAAAGGCACAACGTGCAGGCTTCTTTCGAAAGGGCGAGTTGGGCCCCACAGCATCGTGCTTCCAGCTCTTTGGGAAGCTAAGAAACAACTCGCTCTGCACAGTGCTCTTACAGCCTACCGGGAACATCTCTTCCAAAGGCCTGTGAAACGGAGTTTCTTTGCAGGCCTGATCTGGCTGAAGTAGGACTTCTGCTCTGGGTGTGCTCCATTGCCCTAGAGCTGAAAGGCACAACGCGCAGGCTTCTTTCCAAAGGGCGAGTTGGGCCCCACAGCATCTTGCTTCCAGCTCTTTGGGAAGCTAAGAAACAACTCGCTCTGCATAGGGCTCTTACACCCTACCGCGAACATGTCTTACAAAGGACTGTGAAAGGCAGTTTCTTCCCAGCCCTGATATGGCTGAAGTAGTACTTCTGCTCTGCCGTGTCCTACATGGCCCTAGAGCTGCAAGGCACAAAGTTCTGCCTTGTTTCCCCAAGGGGAGACTAGTCACTCAGCAACCTGCTTCCAGCTCTTGGGCAGCTAAGAAACAACTTGCTCTGCACAGGGCTCTTCCAGCCTCCCTGGAACATGTCTCACAAAGGCCTGTGAAACGCAGTTTCTTCCCAGGGCTGATCTCGCTGAAGGCGAACTTCTGCGCTGCCGTGTCCTACATGGGCCTAGAGCTGCAAGGCACAAAGTCCTGCCTTGTGTCCTCACGGGCAGACAGGCCCCACAGCGTGGGACTTCCAGCTCTTTGGGCAGCTAAGAAACAACTTGCTTTGCACTGGTGTTTTGCAGCCTGCAGGGAACGAGTCTTAAAAAGGCCTGTGAAACGCAGTTTCTTCCCAGGCCTGATCTCGCTGAAGAAGAACTTCTGCTCTGCCGTGCCTACATGGGCCTAGAGCTGCAAGGAACAAAGTTCTGCCTTGTTTCTACAAGGGGACACAAGTCCCTCAGCGTCCAGCTTCCAGCTCCTTGGGCAGATAAGAAACAACTCGCTCTGCACAGTGCTCTTACAGCCTACCGGGAACATCTCTTACAAATCCTGTGAAACGCAGTTTCTATGCAGAACTGATCGGGGTGAAGTAGAACTTCTGCTCTGGGTGTGCTACATTGCCCTAGAGCTGAAAGGCACAACGTGCAGGCTTCTTTCCAAAGGGCGAGTTGGGACCCACAGCATCTTGCTTCCAGCTCTTTGGGAAGCTAAGAAACAACTCGCTCTGCACAGTGCTCTTACAGCCTAGTGGGAACATCTCTTCCAAAGGCCTGTGAAACACAGTTTCTTTGCAGGCCTGATCTGGCTGAAGTAGGACTTCTGCTCTGGGTGTGCTCCATTGCCCTAGAGCTGAAAGGCACAACGCGCAGGCTTCTTTCCAAAGGGCGAGTTGGGCCCCACAGCATCTTGCTTCCAGCTCTTTGGGAAGCTAAGAAACAACTCGCTCTGCATAGGGCTCTTACACCCTACTGGGCACATGTCTTACAAAGGCCTGTGAAAGGCAGTTTCTTCCCAGCCCTGATATGGCTGAAGTAGTACTTCTGCTCTGCCGTGTCCTACATGGCCCTAGAGCTGCAAGGCACAAAGTCCTGCCTTGCTTCCCCAAGGGGAGACTAGTCACTCAGCAACCTGCTTCCAGCTCTTGGGCAGCTAAGAAACAACTTGCTCTGCACAGGGCTCTTCCAGCCTCCCTGGAACATGTCTCACAAAGGCCTGTGAAACGCAGTTCTTCCCAGGGCTGATCTCGCTGAAGGCGAACTTCTGCACTGCCGTGTCCTACATGGGCCTAGAGCTGCAAGGCACAAAGTCCAGCCTTGTTTCCCCAAGGGGAGACAGGCCCCACAGCGTGGGGCTTCCAGCTCTTTGGGCAGCTAAGAAACAACTTGCTGTGCACTGGTGTTTTACAGCCTACAGGGAACGAGTCTTACAAAGGCCTGTGTAACGCAGTTTCTTCCCAGGCCTGATCTTGCTGAAGTAGAACTTCTGCTCTGCCCTGTCCTACATGGGCCTAGAGCTGCAAGGCACAAGTTCCTGCCTTGTGTCCTCAAGGGCAGACAGGCCCCACAGCATGGGGCTTCCAGCTCTTTGGGCAGCTGAGAAACAACTTGCTCTGCACTGGTGTTTTACAGCCTACAGGGATCGAGTCTTACAAAGGCCTGCGAAATGCAGTTTCTTCCCAGGACTTATCTTGCTGAAGTAGAACTTCTGCTCTGCCGTGTCCTACATGGGCCTAGAGCTGCAAGGCACAAAGTCCTGCCTTGCTTCCCCAAGGGGAGACTAGACCCTCAGCATCCAGCTACCAGCTCTTTGTGCAGCTAGGCAACAACTCGCTCTGCATTGGTGTTTTACAGCCTACCGGAAAGATATCTTACAAAGGCCTGTGAAACGCAGTTTCTTGGTAGGCCTGATCTGACTGAAGCAGAACTTCTGCACTGGGTGTGCTGCATTGGCATAGAGCTGCCATGCCCAAAGTGCTGGCTTCCTTGCAAAGGGGTAGAGAGGCCCCAAAGCATCTTGCTTCCAGCTCTTTGGGTAGCTAAGAAACTACTGGCTCTGCCCAGTGTTCTTACAACCTACCTGGAACATCTGTTACCAGGGTCTGTGAAATGCAGTTTCTTGGCAGGCCTGATCTGGTTGAAGTAGGACTTCTGCTCTGGGTGTGCTACATTGCCCTAGAGCTGAAAGGCACAACGTGCAGGCTTCTTTCCAAAGAGCGAGTTGGGCCCCACAGCATCTTGCTTCCAGCACTCTGGGAAGCTAAGGAACAACTCGCTCTACACACCACTCTTACAGCCTACCGGGAACATCTCTTCCAAAGGCCTGTGAAACGCAGTTTCTTTGCAGGCCTGATCTGGCTGAAGTAGGACTTCTGCTCTGGGTGTGCTACATTGCCCTAGAGCTGAAAGGCACAACGTGCAGGCTTCTATCCAAAGGGCGAGTTGGGCCCCACAGCATCTTGCTTCCAGCTCTTTGGGAAGCTAAGAAACAACTCGCTCTGCACAGTGCTCTTACAGCCTACCGGGAACATGTCTTCCAAAGGCCTGTGAAACGCAGTTTCTTTGCAGGCCTGATCTGGCTGAAGTAGGACTTCTGCTCTGGGTGTGCTACTTTGCCCTAGAGCTGAAAGGCACAACGTGCAGGCTTCTTTCCAAAGGGCGAGTTGGGCCCCACAGCATCGTGCTTCCAGCTCTTTGGGAATCTAAGAAACAACTCGCTCTGCATAGGGCTCTTACACCCTACCGCGAACATGTCTTACAAAGGACTGTGAAAGGCAGTTTCTTCCCAGCCCTGATATGGCTGAAGTAGTACTTCTGCTCTGCCGTGTCCTACATGGCCCTAGAGCTGCAAGGCACAAAGTTCTGCCTTGTTTCCCCAAGGGGAGACTAGTCACTCAGCAACCTGCTTCCAGCTCTTGGGCAGCTAAGAAACAACTTGCTCTGCACAGGGCTCTTCCAGCCTCCCTGGAACATGTCTCACAAAGGCCTGTGAAACGCAGTTTCTTCCCAGGGCTGATCTCGCTGAAGGCGAACTTCTGCGCTGCCGTGTCCTACATGGGCCTAGAGCTGCAAGGCACAAAGTCCTGCCTTGTGTCCTCACGGGCAGACAGGCCCCACAGCGTGGGACTTCCAGCTCTTTGGGCAGCTAAGAAACAACTTGCTTTGCACTGGTGTTTTGCAGCCTGCAGGGAACGAGTCTTAAAAAGGCCTGTGAAACGCAGTTTCTTCCCAGGCCTGATCTCGCTGAAGAAGAACTTCTGCTCTGCCGTGCCTACATGGGCCTAGAGCTGCAAGGAACAAAGTTCTGCCTTGTTTCTACAAGGGGACACAAGTCCCTCAGCGTCCAGCTTCCAGCTCCTTGGGCAGATAAGAAACAACTCGCTCTGCACAGTGCTCTTACAGCCTACCGGGAACATCTCTTACAAATCCTGTGAAACGCAGTTTCTATGCAGAACTGATCTGGGTGAAGTAGAACTTCTGCTCTGGGTGTGCTACATTGCCCTAGAGCTGAAAGGCACAACGTGCAGGCTTCTTTCCAAAGGGCGAGTTGGGACCCACAGCATCTTGCTTCCAGCTCTTTGGGAAGCTAAGAAACAACTCGCTCTGCACAGTGCTCTTACAGCCTAGTGGGAACATCTCTTCCAAAGGCCTGTGAAACACAGTTTCTTTGCAGGCCTGATCTGTCTGAAGTAGGACTTCTGCTCTGGGTGTGCTCCATTGCCCTAGAGCTGAAAGGCACAACGCGCAGGCTTCTTTCCAAAGGGCGAGTTGGGCCCCACAGCATCTTGCTTCCAGCTCTTTGGGAAGCTAAGAAACAACTCGCTCTGCATAGGGCTCTTACACCCTACTGGGCACATGTCTTACAAAGGCCTGTGAAAGGCAGTTTCTTCCCAGCCCTGATATGGCTGAAGTAGTACTTCTGCTCTGCCGTGTCCTACATGGCCCTAGAGCTGCAAGGCACAAAGTCCTGCCTTGCTTCCCCAAGGGGAGACTAGTCACTCAGCAACCTGCTTCCAGCTCTTGGGCAGCTAAGAAACAACTTGCTCTGCACAGTGCTCTTCCAGCCTCCCTGGAACATGTCTCACAAAGGCCTGTGAAACGCAGTTTCTTCCCAGGGCTGATCTCGCTGAAGGCGAACTTCTGCACTGCCGTGTCCTACATGGGCCTAGAGCTGCAAGGCACAAAGTCCAGCCTTGTTTCCCCAAGGGGAGACAGGCCCCACAGCGTGGGGCTTCCAGCTCTTTGGGCAGCTAAGAAACAACTTGCTGTGCACTGGTGTTTTACAGCCTACAGGGAACGAGTCTTACAAAGGCCTGTGTAACGCAGTTTCTTCCCAGGCCTGATCTTGCTGAAGTAGAACTTCTGCTCTGCCGTGTCCTACATGGGCCTAGAGCTGCAAGGCACAAGTTCCTGCCTTGTGTCCTCAAGGGCAGACAGGCCCCACAGCATGGGGCTTCCAGCTCTTTGGGCAGCTGAGAAACAACTTGCTCTGCACTGGTGTTTTACAGCCTACAGGGATCGAGTCTTACAAAGGCCTGCGAAATGCAGTTTCTTCCCAGGACTTATCTTGCTGAAGTAGAACTTCTGCTCTGCCGTGTCCTACATGGGCCTAGAGCTGCAAGGCACAAAGTCCTGCCTTGCTTCCCCAAGGGGAGACTAGACCCTCAGCATCCAGCTACCAGCTCTTTGTGCAGCTAGGCAACAACTCGCTCTGCATTGGTGTTTTACAGCCTACCGGAAAGATATCTTACAAAGGCCTGTGAAACGCAGTTTCTTGGTAGGCCTGATCTGACTGAAGCAGAACTTCTGCACTGGGTGTGCTGCATTGGCATAGAGCTGCCATGCCCAAAGTGCTGGCTTCCTTGCAAAGGGGTAGAGAGGCCCCAAAGCATCTTGCTTCCAGCTCTTTGGGTAGCTAAGAAACTACTGGCTCTGCCCAGTGTTCTTACAACCTACCTGGAACATCTGTTACCAGGGTCGGTGAAATGCAGTTTCTTGGCAGGCCTGATCTGGTTGAAGTAGGACTTCTGCTCTGGGTGTGCTACATTGCCCTAGAGCTGAAAGGCACAACGTGCAGGCTTCTTTCCAAAGAGCGAGTTGGGCCCCACAGCATCTTGCTTCCAGCACTCTGGGAAGCTAAGGAACAACTCGCTCTACACACCTCTCTTACAGCCTACCGGGAACATCTCTTCCAAAGGCCTGTGAAACGCAGTTTCTTTGCAGGCCTGATCTGGCTGAAGTAGGACTTCTGCTCTGGGTGTGCTACATTGCCCTAGAGCTGAAAGGCACAACGTGCAGGCTTCTTTCCAAAGGGCGAGTTGGGCCCCACAGCATCTTGCTTCCAGCTCTTTGGGAAGCTAAGAAACAACTCGCTCTGCACAGTGCTCTTACACCCTACCGGGAACATGTCTTCCAAAGGCCTGTGAAACGCAGTTTCTTTGCATGCCTGATCTGGCTGAAGTAGGACTTCTGCTCTGGGTGTGCTACTTTGCCCTAGAGCTGAAAGGCACAACGTGCAGGCTTCTTTCCAAAGGGCGAGTTGGGCCCCACAGCATCGTGCTTCCAGCTCTTTGGGAAGCTAAGAAACAACTCGCTCTGCACAGTGCTCTTACAGCCTACCGGGAACATCTCTTCCAAAGGCCTGTGAAACGCAGTTTCTTTGCAGGCCTGATCTGGCTGAAGTAGGACTTCTGCTCTGGGTGTGCTCCATTGCCCTAGAGCTGAAAGGCACAACGCTCAGGCTTCTTTCCAAAGGGCGAGTTGGGCCCCACAGCATCTTGCTTCCAGCTCTTTGGGAAGCTAAGAAACAACTCGCTCTGCATAGGGCTCTTACACCCTACCGCGAACATGTCTTACAAAGGACTGTGAAAGGCAGTTTCTTCCCAGCCCTGATATGGCTGAAGTAGTACTTCTGCTCTGCCGTGTCCTACATGGCCCTAGAGCTGCAAGGCACAAAGTTCTGCCTTGTTTCCCCAAGGGGAGACTAGTCACTCAGCAACCTGCTTCCAGCTCTTGGGCAGCTAAGAAACAACTTGCTCTGCACAGGGCTCTTCCAGCCTCCCTGGAACATGTCTCACAAAGGCCTGTGAAACGCAGTTTCTTCCCAGGGCTGATCTCGCTGAAGGCGAACTTCTGCGCTGCCGTGTCCTACATGGGCCTAGAGCTGCAAGGCACAAAGTCCTGCCTTGTGTCCTCACGGGCAGACAGGCCCCACAGCGTGGGACTTCCAGCTCTTTGGGCAGCTAAGAAACAACTTGCTTTGCACTGGTGTTTTGCAGCCTGCAGGGAACGAGTCTTAAAAAGGCCTGTGAAACGCAGTTTCTTCCCAGGCCTGATCTCGCTGAAGAAGAACTTCTGCTCTGCCGTGCCTACATGGGCCTAGAGCTGCAAGGAACAAAGTTCTGCCTTGTTTCTACAAGGGGACACAGGTCCCTCAGCGTCCAGCTTCCAGCTCCTTGGGCAGATAAGAAACAACTCGCTCTGCACAGTGCTCTTACAGCCTACCGGGAACATCTCTTACAAATCCTGTGAAACGCAGTTTCTATGCAGAACTGATCTGGGTGAAGTAGAACTTCTGCTCTGGGTGTGCTACATTGCCCTAGAGCTGAAAGGCACAACGTGCAGGCTTCTTTCCAAAGGGCGAGTTGGGCCCCACAGCATGTTGCTTCCAGCTCTTTGGGAAGCTAAGAAACAACTCGCTCTGCACAGTGCTCTTACAGCCTACCGGGAACATCTCTTCCAAAGGCCTGTGAAACGCAGTTTCTTTGCAGGCCTGATCTGGCTGAAGTAGTACTTCTGCTCTGCCGTGTCCTACATGGCCCTAGAGCTGCAAGGCACAAAGTCCTGCCTTGCTTCCCCAAGGGGAGACTAGTCACTCAGCAACCTGCTTCCAGCTCTTGGGCAGCTAAGAAACAACTTGCTCTGCACAGGGCTCTTCCAGCCTCCCTGGAACATGTCTCACAAAGGCCTGTGAAACGCAGTTTCTTCCCAGGGCTGATCTCGCTGAAGGCGAACTTCTGCGCTGCCGTGTCCTACATGGGCCTAGAGCTGCAAGGCACAAAGTCCAGCCTTGTTTCCCCAAGGGGAGACAGGCCCCACAGCGTGGGGCTTCCAGCTCTTTGGGCAGCTAAGAAACAACTTGCTGTGCACTGGTGTTTTACAGCCTACAGGGAACGAGTCTTACAAAGGCCTGTGTAACGCAGTTTCTTCCCAGGCCTGATCTTGCTGAAGTAGAACTTCTGCTCTGCCCTGTCCTACATGGGCCTAGAGCTGCAAGGCACAAGTTCCTGCCTTGTGTCCTCAAGGGCAGACAGGCCCCACAGCATGGGGCTTCCAGCTCTTTGGGCAGCTGAGAAACAACTTGCTCTGCACTGGTGTTTTACAGCCTACAGGGATCGAGTCTTACAAAGGCCTGCGAAATGCAGTTTCTTCCCAGGACTTATCTTGCTGAAGTAGAACTTCTGCTCTGCCGTGTCCTACATGGGCCTAGAGCTGCAAGGCACAAAGTCCTGCCTTGCTTCCCCAAGGGGAGACTAGACCCTCAGCATCCAGCTACCAGCTCTTTGTGCAGCTAGGCAACAACTCGCTCTGCATTGGTGTTTTACAGCCTACCGGAAAGATATCTTACAAAGGCCTGTGAAACGCAGTTTCTTGGTAGGCCTGATCTGACTGAAGCAGAACTTCTGCACTGGGTGTGCTGCATTGGCATAGAGCTGCCATGCCCAAAGTGCTGGCTTCCTTGCAAAGGGGTAGAGAGGCCCCAAAGCATCTTGCTTCCAGCTCTTTGGGTAGCTAAGAAACTACTGGCTCTGCCCAGTGTTCTTACAACCTACCTGGAACATCTGTTACCAAGGTCTGTGAAATGCAGTTTCTTGGCAGGCGTGATCTGGCTGAAGTAGGACTTCTGCTCTGGGTGTGCTACATTGCCCTAGAGCTGAAAGGCACAACGTGCAGGCTTCTTTCCAAAGGGTGAGTTGGGCCCCACAGCATCTTGCTTCCAGCTCTTTGGGAAGCTAAGAAACAACTCGCTCTGCATAGGGCTGTTACACCCTACTGGGAACATGTCTTGCAAAGGCCTGTGAAAGGCAGTTTCTTCCCAGCCCTGATATGGCTGAAGTAGTACTTCTGCTCTGCCGTGTCCTACATGGGCCTAGAGCTGCAAGGCACAAAGTCCAGCCTTGTTTCCCCAAGGGGAGACAGGCCCCACAGCGTGGGGCTTCCAGCTCTTTGGGCAGTTAAGAAACAACTTGCTGTGCACTGGTGTTTTACAGCCTACAGGGAACGAGTCTTACAAAGGCCTGTGTAACGCAGTTTCTTCCCAGGCCTGATCTCGCTGAAGAAGAACTTCTGCTCTGCCGTGCCTACATGGGCCTAGAGCTGCAAGGAACAAGTTCTGCCTTGTTTCTACAAGGGGACACAAGTCCCTCAGCGTCCAGCTTCCAGCTCCTTGGGCAGATAAGAAACAACTCGCTCTGCACAGTGCTCTTACAGCCTACCGGGAACATCTCTTACAAATCCTGTGAAACGCAGTTTCTATGCAGAACTGATCTGGGTGAAGTAGAACTTCTGCTCTGGGTGTGCTACATTGCCCTAGAGCTGAAAGGCACAACGTGCAGGCTTCTTTCCAAAGGGCGAGTTGGGCCCCACAGCATCTTGCTTCCAGCTCTTTGGGAAGCTAAGAAACAACTCGCTCTGCATAGGGCTCTTACACCCTACTGGGCACATGTCTTACAAAGGCCTGTGAAAGGCAGTTTCTTCCCAGCCCTGATATGGCTGAAGTAGTACTTCTGCTCTGCCGTGTCCTACATGGCCCTAGAGCTGCAAGGCACAAAGTCCTGCCTTGCTTCCCCAAGGGGAGACTAGTCACTCAGCAACCTGCTTCCAGCTCTTGGGCAGCTAAGAAACAACTTGCTCTGCACAGGGCTCTTCCAGCCTCCCTGGAACATGTCTCACAAATGCCTGTGAAACGCAGTTTCTTCCCAGGGCTGATCTCGCTGAAGGCGAACTTCTGCGCTGCCGTGTCCTACATGGGCCTAGAGCTGCAAGGCACAAATTCCTGCCTTGTGTCCTCAAGGGCAGACAGGACCCACAGCATGGGGCTTACAGCTCTTTGGGCAGCTGAGAAACAACTTGCTCTGCACTGGTGTTTTACAGCCTACAGGGATCGAGTCTTACAAAGGCCTGCGAAATGCAGTTTCTTCCCAGGACTTATCTTGCTGAAGTAGAACTTCTGCTCTGCCGTGTCCTACATGGGCCTAGAGCTGCAAGGCACAAAGACCTGCCTTGCTTCCCCAAGGGGAGACTAGACCCTCAGCATCCAGCTACCAGCTCTTTGTGCAGCTAGGCTACAACTCGCTCTGCATTGGTGTTTTACAGCCTACCGGAAAGATATCTTACAAAGGCCTGTGAAACGCAGTTTCTTGGTAGGCCTGATCTGACTGAAGCAGAACTTCTGCACTGGGTGTGCTGCATTGGCATAGAGCTGCCATGCCCAAAGTGCTGGCTTCCTTGCAAAGGGGTAGAGAGGCCCCAAAGCATCTTGCTTCCAGCTCTTTGGGTAGCTAAGAAACTACTGGCTCTGCCCAGTGTTCTTACAACCTACCTGGAACATCTGTTACCAAGGTCTGTGAAATGCAGTTTCTTGGCAGGCGTGATCTGGCTGAAGTAGGACTTCTGCTCTGGGTGTGCTACATTGCCCTAGAGCTGAAAGGCACAACGTGCAGGCTTCTTTCCAAAGAGCGAGTTGGGCCCCACAGCATCTTGCTTCCAGCACTTTGGGAAGCTAAGGAACAACTCGCTCTACACACCTCTCTTACAGCCTACCGTGAACATCTCTTCCAAAGGCCTCTGAAACGCAGTTTCTTTGTAGGCCTCATCTGGCTGAAGTAGGACTTCTGCTCTGGGTGTGCTACATTGCCCTAGAGCTGAAAGGCACAACGTGCAGGCTTCTTTCCAAAGGGTGAGTTGGGCCCCACAGCATCTTGCTTCCAACTCTTTGGGAAGCTAAGAAACAACTCGCTCTGCACAGTGCTCTTACAGCCTATGTGGAACATCTGTTCCCAATGCCCGTGAATGCAGTTTCTTGGCAGGCCTGATCTGGCTGAAGTAGAACTTCTGCTCTGGGTGTGCTACATTGCCCTAGAGCTGCAAGGAACAAAGTGCTGTCTTCTTTCCAAAGGGCGAGTTGGGCCCCAAAGCATCTTGCTTCCAGCTCTTTTGGAAGCTGAGAAACAACTCGCTCTGCATAGGGCTGTTACACCCTACTGGGAACATGTCTTGCAAAGGCCTGTGAAAGGCAGTTTCTTCCCAGCCCTGATATGGCTGAAGTAGTACTTCTGCTCTGCCGTGTCCTACATGGGCCTAGAGCTGCAAGGCACAAAGTCCAGCCTTGTTTCCCCAAGGGGAGACAGGCCCCACAGCGTGGGGCTTCCAGCTCTTTGGGCAGTTAAGAAACAACTTGCTGTGCACTGGTGTTTTACAGCCTACAGGGAACGAGTCTTACAAAGGCCTGTGTAACGCAGTTTCTTCCCAGGCCTGATCTTGCTGAAGTAGAACTTCTGCTCTGCCCTGTCCTACATGGGCCTAGAGCTGCAAGGCACAAGTTCCTGCCTTGTGTCCTCAAGGGCAGACAGGCCCCACAGCATGGGGCTTCCAGCTCTTTGGGCAGCTGAGAAACAACTTGCTCTGCACTGGTGTTTTACAGCCTACAGGGATCGAGTCTTACAAAGGCCTGCGAAATGCAGTTTCTTCCCAGGACTTATCTTGCTGAAGTAGAACTTCTGCTCTGCCGTGTCCTACATGGGCCTAGAGCTGCAAGGCACAAAGTCCTGCCTTGCTTCCCCAAGGGGAGACTAGACCCTCAGCATCCAGCTACCAGCTCTTTGTGCAGCTAGGCAACAACTCGCTCTGCATTGGTGTTTTACAGCCTACCGCGAAGATATCTTACAAAGGCCTGTGAAACGCAGTTTCTTGGTAGGCCTGATCTGACTGAAGCAGAACTTCTGCACTGGGTGTGCTGCATTGGCATAGAGCTGCCATGCCCAAAGTGCTGGCTTCCTTGCAAAGGGGTAGAGAGGCCCCAAAGCATCTTGCTTCCAGCTCTTTGGGTAGCTAAGAAACTACTGGCTCTGCCCAGTGTTCTTACAACCTACCTGGAACATCTGTTACCAGGGTCTGTGAAATGCAGTTTCTTGGCAGGCGTGATCTGGCTGAAGTAGGACTTCTGCTCTGGGTGTGCTACATTGCCCTAGAGCTGAAAGGCACAACGTGCAGGCTTCTTTCCAAAGAGCGAGTTGGGCCCCACAGCATCTTGCTTCCAGCACTTTGGGAAGCTAAGGAACAACTCGCTCTACACACCTCTCTTACAGCCTACCGGGAACATCTCTTCCAAAGGCCTCTGAAACGCAGTTTCTTTGTAGGCCTCATCTGGCTGAAGTAGGACTTGTGCTCTGGGTGTGCTACATTGCCCTAGAGCTGAAAGGCACAACGTGCAGGCTTCTTTCCAAAGGGTGAGTTGGGCCCCACAGCATCTTGCTTCCAGCTCTTTGGGAAGCTAAGAAAAAACTCGCTCTGCACAGTGCTCTTACAGCCTATGTGGAACATCTGTTCCCAAGGCCTGTGAACGCAGTTTCTTGGCAGGCCTGATCTGGCTGAAGTAGAACTTCTGCTCTGGGTGTGCTACATTGCCCTAGAGCTGCAAGGAACAAAGTGCTGTCTTCTTTCCAAAGGGCGAGTTGGGCCCCAAAGCATCTTGCTTCCAGCTCTTTGGGAAGCTGAGAAACAACTCGCTCTGCATAGGGCTGTTACACCCTACTGGGAACATGTCTTGCAAAGGCCTGTGAAAGGCAGTTTCTTCCCAGCCCTGATATGGCTGAAGTAGTACTTCTGCTCTGCCGTGTCCTACATGGGCCTAGAGCTGCAAGGCACAAAGTCCAGCCTTGTTTCCCCAAGGGGAGACAGGCCCCACAGCGTGGGGCTTCCAGCTCTTTGGGCAGTTAAGAAACAACTTGCTGTGCACTGGTGTTTTACAGCCTACAGGGAACGAGTCTTACAAAGGCCTGTGTAACGCAGTTTCTTCCCAGGCCTGATCTTGCTGAAGTAGAACTTCTGCTCTGCCCTGTCCTACATGGGCCTAGAGCTGCAAGGCACAAGTTCCTGCCTTGTGTCCTCAAGGGCAGACAGGCCCCACAGCATGGGGCTTCCAGCTCTTTGGGCAGCTGAGAAACAACTTGCTCTGCACTGGTGTTTTACAGCCTACAGGGATCGAGTCTTACAAAGGCCTGCGAAATGCAGTTTCTTCCCAGGACTTATCTTGCTGAAGTAGAACTTCTGCTCTGCCGTGTCCTACATGGGCCTAGAGCTGCAAGGCACAAAGTCCTGCCTTGCTTCCCCAAGGGGAGACTAGACCCTCAGCATCCAGCTACCAGCTCTTTGTGCAGCTAGGCAACAACTCGCTCTGCATTGGTGTTTTACAGCCTACCGCGAAGATATCTTACAAAGGCCTGTGAAACGCAGTTTCTTGGTAGGCCTGATCTGACTGAAGCAGAACTTCTGCACTGGGTGTGCTGCATTGGCATAGAGCTGCCATGCCCAAAGTGCTGGCTTCCTTGCAAAGGGGTAGAGAGGCCCCAAAGCATCTTGCTTCCAGCTCTTTGGGTAGCTAAGAAACTACTGGCTCTGCCCAGTGTTCTTACAACCTACCTGGAATATCTGTTACCAGGGTCTGTGAAATGCAGTTTCTTGGCAGGCCTGATCTGGTTGAAGTAGGACTTCTGCTCTGGGTGTGCTACATTGCCCTAGAGCTGAAAGGCACAACGTGCAGGCTTCTTTCCAAAGAGCGAGTTGGGCCCCACAGCATCTTGCTTCCAGCACTCTGGGAAGCTAAGGAACAACTCGCTCTGCACAGTGCTCTTACAGCCTACCGGGAACATCTCTTCCAAAGGCCTGTGAAACGCAGTTTCTTTGCAGGCCTGATCTGGCTGAAGTAGGACTTCTGCTCTGGGTGTGCTACTTTGCCCTAGAGCTGAAAGTCACAACGTGCAGGCTTCTTTCCAAAGGGCGAGTTGGGCCCCACAGCATCTTGCTTCCAGCTCTTTGGGAAGCTAAGAAACAACTCGCTCTGCACAGTGCTCTTACAGCCTACCGGGAACATCTCTTCCAAAGGCCTGTGAAACGCAGTTTCTTTGCAGGCCTGATCTGGCTGAAGTAGGACTTCTGCTCTGGGTGTGCTCCATTGCCCTAGAGCTGAAAGGCACAACGCGCAGGCTTCTTTCCAAAGGGCGAGTTGGGCCCCACAGCATCTTGCTTCCAGCTCTTTGGGAAGCTAAGAAACAACTCGCTCTGCATAGGGCTCTTACACCCTACCGCGAACATGTCTTACAAAGGACTGTGAAAGGCAGTTTCTTCCCAGCCCTGATATGGCTGAAGTAGTACTTCTGCTCTGCCGTGTCCTACATGGCCCTAGAGCTGCAAGGCACAATGTTCTGCCCTGTTTCCCCAAGGGGAGACTAGTCACTCAGCAACCTGCTTCCAGCTCTTGGGCAGCTAAGAAACAACTTGCTCTGCACAGGGCTCTTCCAGCCTCCCTGGAACATGTCTCACAAAGGCCTGTGAAACACAGTTTCTTCCCAGGGCTGATCTCGCTGAAGGCGAACTTCTGCGCTGCCGTGTCCTACATGGGCCTAGAGCTGCAAGGCACAAAGTCCTGCCTTGTGTCCTCACGGGCAGACAGGCCCAACAGCGTGGGACTTCCAGCTCTTTGGGCAGCTAAGAAACAACTTGCTTTGCACTGGTGTTTTGCAGCCTGCAGGGAACGAGTCTTAAAAAGGCCTGTGAAACGCAGTTTCTTCCCAGGCCTGATCTCGCTGAAGAAGAACTTCTGCTCTGCCGTGCCTACATGGGCCTAGAGCTGCAAGGAACAAAGTTCTGCCTTGTTTCTACAAGGGGACACAAGTCCCTCAGCGTCCAGCTTCCAGCTCCTTGGGCAGATAAGAAACAACTCGCTCTGCACAGTGCTCTTACAGCCTACCGGGAACATCTCTTACAAATCCTGTGAAACGCAGTTTCTATGCAGAACTGATCTGGGTGAAGTAGAACTTCTGCTCTGGGTGTGCTACATTGCCCTAGAGCTGAAAGGCACAACGTGCAGGCTTCTTTCCAAAGGGCGAGTTGGGCCCCACAGCATCTTGCTTCCAGCTCTTTGGGAAGCTAAGAAACAAGTCGCTCTGCACAGTGCTCTTACAGCCTACCGGGAACATCTCTTCCAAAGGCCTGTGAAACGCAGTTTCTTTGCAGGCCTGATCTGGCTGAAGTAGGACTTCTGCTCTGGGTGTGCTCCATTGCCCTAGAGCTGAAAGGCACAACGCGCAGGCTTCTTTCCAAAGGGCGAGTTGGGCCCCACAGCATCTTGCTTCCAGCTCTTTGGGAAGCTAAGAAACAACTCGCTCTGCATAGGGCTCTTAAACCCTACTGGGCACATGTCTTACAAAGGCCTGTGAAAGGCAGTTTCTTCCCAGCCCTGATATGGCTGAAGTAGTACTTCTGCTCTGCCGTGTCCTACATGGCCCTAGAGCTGCAAGGCACAAAGTCCTGCCTTGCTTCCCCAAGGGGAGACTAGTCACTCAGCAACCTGCTTCCAGCTCTTGGGCAGCTAAGAAACAACTTGCTCTGCACAGGGCTCTTCCAGCCTCCCTGGAACATGTCTCACAAAGGCCTGTGAAACGCAGTTTCTTGGTAGGCCTGATCTGACTGAAGCAGAACTTCTGCACTGGGTGTGCTGCATTGGCATAGAGCTGCCATGCCCAAAGTGCTGGCTTCCTTGCAAAGGGGAAGAGAGGCCCCAAAGCATCTTGCTTCCAGCTCTTTGGGTAGCTAAGAAACTACTGGCTCTGCCCAGTGTTCTTACAACCTACCTGGAACATCTGTTACCAGGGTCTGTGAAATGCAGTTTCTTGGCAGGCGTGATCTGGCTGAAGTAGGACTTCTGCTCTGGGTGTGCTACATTGCCCTAGAGCTGAAAGGCACAACGTGCAGGCTTCTTTCCAAAGAGCGAGTTGGGCCCCACAGCATCTTGCTTCCAGCACTTTGGGAAGCTAAGGAACAACTCGCTCTACACACCTCTCTTACAGCCTACCGGGAACATCTCTTCCAAAGGCCTCTGAAACGCAGTTTCTTTGTAGGCCTCATCTGGCTGAAGTAGGACTTCTGCTCTGGGTGTGCTACATTGCCCTAGAGCTGAAAGGCACAACGTGCAGGCTTCTTTCCAAAGGGTGAGTTGGGCCCCACAGCATCTTGCTTCCAGCTCTTTGGGAAGCTAAGAAAAAACTCGCTCTGCACAGTGCTCTTACAGCCTATGTGGAACATCTGTTCCCAAGGCCTGTGAACGCAGTTTCTTGGCAGGCCTGATCTGGCTGAAGTAGAACTTCTGCTCTGGGTGTGCTACATTGCCCTAGAGCTGCAAGGAACAAAGTGCTGTCTTCTTTCCAAAGGGCGAGTTGGGCCCCAAAGCATCTTGCTTCCAGCTCTTTGGGAAGCTGAGAAACAACTCGCTCTGCATAGGGCTGTTACACCCTACTGGGAACATGTCTTGCAAAGGCCTGTGAAAGGCAGTTTCTTCCCAGCCCTGATATGGCTGAAGTAGTACTTCTGCTCTGCCGTGTCCTACATGGGCCTAGAGCTGCAAGGCACAAAGTCCAGCCTTGTTTCCCCAAGGGGAGACAGGCCCCACAGCGTGGGGCTTCCAGCTCTTTGGGCAGTTAAGAAACAACTTGCTGTGCACTGGTGTTTTACAGCCTACAGGGAACGAGTCTTACAAAGGCCTGTGTAACGCAGTTTCTTCCCAGGCCTGATCTTGCTGAAGTAGAACTTCTGCTCTGCCCTGTCCTACATGGGCCTAGAGCTGCAAGGCACAAGTTCCTGCCTTGTGTCCTCAAGGGCAGACAGGCCCCACAGCATGGGGCTTCCAGCTCTTTGGGCAGCTGAGAAACAACTTGCTCTGCACTGGTGTTTTACAGCCTACAGGGATCGAGTCTTACAAAGGCCTGCGAAATGCAGTTTCTTCCCAGGACTTATCTTGCTGAAGTAGAACTTCTGCTCTGCCGTGTCCTACATGGGCCTAGAGCTGCAAGGCACAAAGTCCTGCCTTGCTTCCCCAAGGGGAGACTAGACCCTCAGCATCCAGCTACCAGCTCTTTGTGCAGCTAGGCAACAACTCGCTCTGCATTGGTGTTTTACAGCCTACCGCGAAGATATCTTACAAAGGCCTGTGAAACGCAGTTTCTTGGT
This sequence comes from Equus caballus, assembly GCF_041296265.1. NCBI lineage: Eukaryota > Metazoa > Chordata > Mammalia > Perissodactyla > Equidae > Equus > Equus caballus. The sequence continues at coordinate 151,350 of NC_091697.1, forward strand.
AGGCCTGATCTGACTGAAGCAGAACTTCTGCACTGGGTGTGCTGCATTGGCATAGAGCTGCCATGCCCAAAGTGCTGGCTTCCTTGCAAAGGGGTAGAGAGGCCCCAAAGCATCTTGCTTCCAGCTCTTTGGGTAGCTAAGAAACTACTGGCTCTGCCCAGTGTTCTTACAACCTACCTGGAATATCTGTTACCAGGGTCTGTGAAATGCAGTTTCTTGGCAGGCCTGATCTGGTTGAAGTAGGACTTCTGCTCTGGGTGTGCTACATTGCCCTAGAGCTGAAAGGCACAACGTGCAGGCTTCTTTCCAAAGAGCGAGTTGGGCCCCACAGCATCTTGCTTCCAGCACTCTGGGAAGCTAAGGAACAACTCGCTCTGCACAGTGCTCTTACAGCCTACCGGGAACATCTCTTCCAAAGGCCTGTGAAACGCAGTTTCTTTGCAGGCCTGATCTGGCTGAAGTAGGACTTCTGCTCTGGGTGTGCTACTTTGCCCTAGAGCTGAAAGTCACAACGTGCAGGCTTCTTTCCAAAGGGCGAGTTGGGCCCCACAGCATCTTGCTTCCAGCTCTTTGGGAAGCTAAGAAACAACTCGCTCTGCACAGTGCTCTTACAGCCTACCGGGAACATCTCTTCCAAAGGCCTGTGAAACGCAGTTTCTTTGCAGGCCTGATCTGGCTGAAGTAGGACTTCTGCTCTGGGTGTGCTCCATTGCCCTAGAGCTGAAAGGCACAACGCGCAGGCTTCTTTCCAAAGGGCGAGTTGGGCCCCACAGCATCTTGCTTCCAGCTCTTTGGGAAGCTAAGAAACAACTCGCTCTGCATAGGGCTCTTACACCCTACCGCGAACATGTCTTACAAAGGACTGTGAAAGGCAGTTTCTTCCCAGCCCTGATATGGCTGAAGTAGTACTTCTGCTCTGCCGTGTCCTACATGGCCCTAGAGCTGCAAGGCACAATGTTCTGCCCTGTTTCCCCAAGGGGAGACTAGTCACTCAGCAACCTGCTTCCAGCTCTTGGGCAGCTAAGAAACAACTTGCTCTGCACAGGGCTCTTCCAGCCTCCCTGGAACATGTCTCACAAAGGCCTGTGAAACACAGTTTCTTCCCAGGGCTGATCTCGCTGAAGGCGAACTTCTGCGCTGCCGTGTCCTACATGGGCCTAGAGCTGCAAGGCACAAAGTCCTGCCTTGTGTCCTCACGGGCAGACAGGCCCAACAGCGTGGGACTTCCAGCTCTTTGGGCAGCTAAGAAACAACTTGCTTTGCACTGGTGTTTTGCAGCCTGCAGGGAACGAGTCTTAAAAAGGCCTGTGAAACGCAGTTTCTTCCCAGGCCTGATCTCGCTGAAGAAGAACTTCTGCTCTGCCGTGCCTACATGGGCCTAGAGCTGCAAGGAACAAAGTTCTGCCTTGTTTCTACAAGGGGACACAAGTCCCTCAGCGTCCAGCTTCCAGCTCCTTGGGCAGATAAGAAACAACTCGCTCTGCACAGTGCTCTTACAGCCTACCGGGAACATCTCTTACAAATCCTGTGAAACGCAGTTTCTATGCAGAACTGATCTGGGTGAAGTAGAACTTCTGCTCTGGGTGTGCTACATTGCCCTAGAGCTGAAAGGCACAACGTGCAGGCTTCTTTCCAAAGGGCGAGTTGGGCCCCACAGCATCTTGCTTCCAGCTCTTTGGGAAGCTAAGAAACAAGTCGCTCTGCACAGTGCTCTTACAGCCTACCGGGAACATCTCTTCCAAAGGCCTGTGAAACGCAGTTTCTTTGCAGGCCTGATCTGGCTGAAGTAGGACTTCTGCTCTGGGTGTGCTCCATTGCCCTAGAGCTGAAAGGCACAACGCGCAGGCTTCTTTCCAAAGGGCGAGTTGGGCCCCACAGCATCTTGCTTCCAGCTCTTTGGGAAGCTAAGAAACAACTCGCTCTGCATAGGGCTCTTAAACCCTACTGGGCACATGTCTTACAAAGGCCTGTGAAAGGCAGTTTCTTCCCAGCCCTGATATGGCTGAAGTAGTACTTCTGCTCTGCCGTGTCCTACATGGCCCTAGAGCTGCAAGGCACAAAGTCCTGCCTTGCTTCCCCAAGGGGAGACTAGTCACTCAGCAACCTGCTTCCAGCTCTTGGGCAGCTAAGAAACAACTTGCTCTGCACAGGGCTCTTCCAGCCTCCCTGGAACATGTCTCACAAAGGCCTGTGAAACGCAGTTTCTTGGTAGGCCTGATCTGACTGAAGCAGAACTTCTGCACTGGGTGTGCTGCATTGGCATAGAGCTGCCATGCCCAAAGTGCTGGCTTCCTTGCAAAGGGGAAGAGAGGCCCCAAAGCATCTTGCTTCCAGCTCTTTGGGTAGCTAAGAAACTACTGGCTCTGCCCAGTGTTCTTACAACCTACCTGGAACATCTGTTACCAAGGTCTGTGAAATGCAGTTTCTTGGCAGGCGTGATCTGGCTGAAGTAGGACTTCTGCTCTGGGTGTGCTACATTGCCCTAGAGCTGAAAGGCACAACGTGCAGGCTTCTTTCCAAAGAGCGAGTTGGGCCCCACAGCATCTTGCTTCCAGCACTTTGGGAAGCTAAGGAACAACTCGCTCTACACACCTCTCTTACAGCCTACCGGGAACATCTCTTCCAAAGGCCTCTGAAACGCAGTTTCTTTGTAGGCCTCATCTGGCTGAAGTAGGACTTCTGCTCTGGGTGTGCTACATTGCCCTAGAGCTGAAAGGCACAACGTGCAGGCTTCTTTCCAAAGGGTGAGTTGGGCCCCACAGCATCTTGCTTCCAGCTCTTTGGGAAGCTAAGAAACAACTCGCTCTGCACAGTGCTCTTACAGCCTATGTGGAACATCTGTTCCCAAGGCCTGTGAACGCAGTTTCTTGGCAGGCCTGATCTGGCTGAAGTAGAACTTCTGCTCTGGGTGTGCTACATTGCCCTAGAGCTGCAAGGAACAAAGTGCTGTCTTCTTTCCAAAGGGCGAGTTGGGCCCCAAAGCATCTTGCTTACAGCTCTTTGGGAAGCTGAGAAACAACTCGCTCTGCATAGGGCTGTTACACCCTACTGGGACCATGTCTTGCAAAGGCCTGTGAAACGCAGTTTCTTCCCAGGGCTGATCTCGCTGAAGGCGAACTTCTGCGCTGCCGTGTCCTACATGGGCCTAGAGCTGCAAGGCACAAAGTCCAGCCTTGTTTCCCCAAGGGGAGACAGGCCCCACAGCGTGGGGCTTCCAGCTCTTTGGGCAGCTAAGAAACAACTTGCTGTGCACTGGTGTTTTACAGCCTACAGGGAACGAGTCTTACAAAGGCCTGTGTAACGCAGTTTCTTCCCAGGCCTGATCTTGCTGAAGTAGAACTTCTGCTCTGCCGTGTCCTACATGGGCCTAGAGCTGCAAGGCACAAATTCCTGCCTTGTGTCCTCAAGGGCAGACAGGCCCCACAGCATGGGGCTTCCAGCTCTTTGGGCAGCTGAGAAACAACTTGCTCTGCACTGGTGTTTTACAGCCTACAGGGATCGAGTCTTACAAAGGCCTGCGAAATGCAGTTTCTTCCCAGGACTTATCTTGCTGAAGTAGAACTTCTGCTCTGCCGTGTCCTACATGGGCCTAGAGCTGCAAGGCACAAAGTCCTGCCTTGCTTCCCCAAGGCGAGACTAGACCCTCAGCATCCAGCTACCAGCTCTTTGTGCAGCTAGGCAACAACTCGCTCTGCATTGGTGTTTTACAGCCTACCGGAAAGATATCTTACAAAGGCCTGTGAAACGCAGTTTCTTGGTAGGCCTGATCTGACTGAAGCAGAACTTCTGCACTGGGTGTGCTGCATTGGCATAGAGCTGCCATGCCCAAAGTGCTGGCTTCCTTGCAAAGGGGAAGAGAGGCCCCAAAGCATCTTGCTTCCAGCTATTTGGGTAGCTAAGAAACTACTGGCTCTGCCCAGTGTTCTTACAACCTACCTGGAACATCTGTTACCAAGGTCTGTGAAATGCAGTTTCTTGGCAGGCGTGATCTGGCTGAAGTAGGACTTCTGCTCTGGGTGTGCTACATTGCCCTAGAGCTGAAAGGCACAACGTGCAGGCTTCTTTCCAAAGAGCGAGTTGGGCCCCACAGCATCTTGCTTCCAGCACTTTGGGAAGCTAAGGAACAACTCGCTCTACACACCTCTCTTACAGCCTACCGGGAACATCTCTTCCAAAGGCCTCTGAAACGCAGTTTCTTTGTAGGCCTCATCTGGCTGAAGTAGGACTTCTGCTCTGGGTGTGCTACATTGCCCTAGAGCTGAAAGGCACAACGTGCAGGCTTCTTTCCAAAGGGCGAGTTGGGCCCCACAGCATCTTGCTTCCAGCTCTTTGGGAAGCTAAGAAACAACTCGCTCTGCACAGTGCTCTTACAGCCTAGTGGGAACATCTGTTCCCAAGGCCTGTGAACGCAGTTTCTTGGCAGGCCTGATCTGGCTGAAGTAGAACTTCTGCTCTTGGTGTGCTACATTGCCCTAGAGCTGCAAGGAACAAAGTGCTGTCTTCTTTCCAAAGGGCGAGTTGGGCCCCAAAGCATCTTGCTTCCAGCTCTTTTGGAAGCTGAGAAACAACTCGCTCTGCATAGGGCTGTTACACCCTACTGGGAACATGTCTTGCAAAGGCCTGTGAAAGGCAGTTTCTTCCCAGCCCTGATATGGCTGAAGTAGTACTTCTGCTCTGCCGTGTCCTACATGGGCCTAGAGCTGCAAGGCACAAAGTCCAGCCTTGTTTCCCCAAGGGGAGACAGGCCCCACAGCGTGGGGCTTCCAGCTCTTTGGGCAGTTAAGAAACAACTTGCTGTGCACTGGTGTTTTACAGCCTACAGGGAACGAGTCTTACAAAGGCCTGTGTAACGCAGTTTCTTCCCAGGCCTGATCTTGCTGAAGTAGAACTTCTGCTCTGCCCTGTCCTACATGGGCCTAGAGCTGCAAGGCACAAGTTCCTGCCTTGTGTCCTCAAGGGCAGACAGGCCCCACAGCATGGGGCTTCCAGCTCTTTGGGCAGCTGAGAAACAACTTGCTCTGCACTGGTGTTTTACAGCCTACAGGGATCGAGTCTTACAAAGGCCTGCGAAATGCAGTTTCTTCCCAGGACTTATCTTGCTGAAGTAGAACTTCTGCTCTGCCGTGTCCTACATGGGCCTAGAGCTGCAAGGCACAAAGTCCTGCCTTGCTTCCCCAAGGGGAGACTAGACCCTCAGCATCCAGCTACCAGCTCTTTGTGCAGCTAGGCAACAACTCGCTCTGCATTGGTGTTTTACAGCCTACCGCGAAGATATCTTACAAAGGCCTGTGAAACGCAGTTTCTTGGTAGGCCTGATCTGACTGAAGCAGAACTTCTGCACTGGGTGTGCTGCATTGGCATAGAGCTGCCATGCCCAAAGTGCTGGCTTCCTTGCAAAGGGGTAGAGAGGCCCCAAAGCATCTTGCTTCCAGCTCTTTGGGTAGCTAAGAAACTACTGGCTCTGCCCAGTGTTCTTACAACCTACCTGGAACATCTGTTACCAGGGTCTGTGAAATGCAGTTTCTTGGCAGGCGTGATCTGGCTGAAGTAGGACTTCTGCTCTGGGTGTGCTACATTGCCCTAGAGCTGAAAGGCACAACGTGCAGGCTTCTTTCCAAAGAGCGAGTTGGGCCCCACAGCATCTTGCTTCCAGCACTTTGGGAAGCTAAGGAACAACTCGCTCTACACACCTCTCTTACAGCCTACCGGGAACATCTCTTCCAAAGGCCTCTGAAACGCAGTTTCTTTGTAGGCCTCATCTGGCTGAAGTAGGACTTCTGCTCTGGGTGTGCTACATTGCCCTAGAGCTGAAAGGCACAACGTGCAGGCTTCTTTCCAAAGGGTGAGTTGGGCCCCACAGCATCTTGCTTCCAGCTCTTTGGGAAGCTAAGAAAAAACTCGCTCTGCACAGTGCTCTTACAGCCTATGTGGAACATCTGTTCCCAAGGCCTGTGAACGCAGTTTCTTGGCAGGCCTGATCTGGCTGAAGTAGAACTTCTGCTCTGGGTGTGCTACATTGCCCTAGAGCTGCAAGGAACAAAGTGCTGTCTTCTTTCCAAAGGGCGAGTTGGGCCCCAAAGCATCTTGCTTCCAGCTCTTTGGGAAGCTGAGAAACAACTCGCTCTGCATAGGGCTGTTACACCCTACTGGGAACATGTCTTGCAAAGGCCTGTGAAAGGCAGTTTCTTCCCAGCCCTGATATGGCTGAAGTAGTACTTCTGCTCTGCCGTGTCCTACATGGGCCTAGAGCTGCAAGGCACAAAGTCCAGCCTTGTTTCCCCAAGGGGAGACAGGCCCCACAGCGTGGGGCTTCCAGCTCTTTGGGCAGTTAAGAAACAACTTGCTGTGCACTGGTGTTTTACAGCCTACAGGGAACGAGTCTTACAAAGGCCTGTGTAACGCAGTTTCTTCCCAGGCCTGATCTTGCTGAAGAAGAACTTCTGCTCTGCCGTGCCTACATGGGCCTAGAGCTGCAAGGAACAAAGTTCTGCCTTGTTTCTACAAGGGGACACAAGTCCCTCAGCGTCCAGCTTCCAGCTCCTTGGGCAGATAAGAAACAACTCGCTCTGCACAGTGCTCTTACAGCCTACCGGGAACATCTCTTACAAATCCTGTGAAACGCAGTTTCTATGCAGAACTGATCTGGGTGAAGTAGAACTTCTGCTCTGGGTGTGCTACATTGCCCTAGAGCTGAAAGTCACAACGTGCAGGCTTCTTTCCAAAGGGCGAGTTGGGACCCACAGCATCTTGCTTCCAGCTCTTTGGGAAGCTAAGAAACAACTCGCTCTGCACAGTGCTCTTACAGCCTAGTGGGAACATCTCTTCCAAAGGCCTGTGAAACACAGTTTCTTTGCAGGCCTGATCTGGCTGAAGTAGGACTTCTGCTCTGGGTGTGCTCCATTGCCCTAGAGCTGAAAGGCACAACGCGCAGGCTTCTTTCCAAAGGGCGAGTTGGGCCCCACAGCATCTTGCTTCCAGCTCTTTGGGAAGCTAAGAAACAACTCGCTCTGCATAGGGCTCTTACACCCTACTGGGCACATGTCTTACAAAGGCCTGTGAAAGGCAGTTTCTTCCCAGCCCTGATATGGCTGAAGTAGTACTTCTGCTCTGCCGTGTCCTACATGGCCCTAGAGCTGCAAGGCACAAAGTCCTGCCTTGCTTCCCCAAGGGGAGACTAGTCACTCAGCAACCTGCTTCCAGCTCTTGGGCAGCTAAGAAACAACTTGCTCTGCACAGGGCTCTTCCAGCCTCCCAGGAACATGTCTCACAAAGGCCTGTGAAACGCAGTTTCTTCCCAGGGCTGATCTCGCTGAAGGCGAACTTCTGCACTGCCGTGTCCTACATGGGCCTAGAGCTGCAAGGCACAAAGTCCAGCCTTGTTTCCCCAAGGGGAGACAGGCCCCACAGCGTGGGGCTTCCAGCTCTTTGGGCAGCTAAGAAACAACTTGCTGTGCACTGGTGTTTTACAGCCTACAGGGAACGAGTCTTACAAAGGCCTGTGTAACGCAGTTTCTTCCCAGGCCTGATCTTGCTGAAGTAGAACTTCTGCTCTGCCGTGTCCTACATGGGCCTAGAGCTGCAAGGCACAAGTTCCTGCCTTGTGTCCTCAAGGGCAGACAGGCCCCACAGCATGGGGCTTCCAGCTCTTTGGGCAGCTGAGAAACAACTTGCTCTGCACTGGTGTTTTACAGCCTACAGGGATCGAGTCTTACAAGGGCCTGCGAAATGCAGTTTCTTCCCAGGACTTATCTTGCTGAAGTAGAACTTCTGCTCTGCCGTGTCCTACATGGGCCTAGAGCTGCAAGGCACAAAGTCCTGCCTTGCTTCCCCAAGGGGAGACTAGACCCTCAGCATCCAGCTACCAGCTCTTTGTGCAGCTAGGCAACAACTCGCTCTGCATTGGTGTTTTACAGCCTACCGGAAAGATATCTTACAAAGGCCTGTGAAACGCAGTTTCTTGGTAGGCCTGATCTGACTGAAGCAGAACTTCTGCACTGGGTGTGCTGCATTGGCATAGAGCTGCCATGCCCAAAGTGCTGGCTTCCTTGCAAAGGGGTAGAGAGGCCCCAAAGCATCTTCCTTCCAGCTCTTTGGGTAGCTAAGAAACTACTGGCTCTGCCCAGTGTTCTTACAACCTACCTGGAACATCTGTTACCACGGTCGGTGAAATGCAGTTTCTTGGCAGGCCTGATCTGGTTGAAGTAGGACTTCTGCTCTGGGTGTGCTACATTGCCCTAGAGCTGAAAGGCACAACGTGCAGGCTTCTTTCCAAAGAGCGAGTTGGGCCCCACAGCATCTTGCTTCCAGCACTCTGGGAAGCTAAGGAACAACTCGCTCTACACACCTCTCTTACAGCCTACCGGGAACATCTCTTCCAAAGGCCTGTGAAACGCAGTTTCTTTGCATGCCTGATCTGGCTGAAGTAGGACTTCTGCTCTGGGTGTGCTACTTTGCCCTAGAGCTGAAAGGCACAACGTGCAGGCTTCTTTCCAAAGGGCGAGTTGGGCCCCACAGCATCGTGCTTCCAGCTCTTTGGGAAGCTAAGAAACAACTCGCTCTGCACAGTGCTCTTACAGCCTACCGGGAACATCTCTTCCAAAGGCCTGTGAAACGCAGTTTCTTTGCAGGCCTGATCTGGCTGAAGTAGGACTTCTGCTCTGGGTGTGCTCCATTGCCCTAGAGCTGAAAGGCACAACGCTCAGGCTTCTTTCCAAAGGGCGAGTTGGGCCCCACAGCATCTTGCTTCCAGCTCTTTGGGAAGCTAAGAAACAACTCGCTCTGCATAGGGCTCTTACACCCTACCGCGAACATGTCTTACAAAGGACTGTGAAAGGCAGTTTCTTCCCAGCCCTGATATGGCTGAAGTAGTACTTCTGCTCTGCCGTGTCCTACATGGCCCTAGAGCTGCAAGGCACAAAGTTCTGCCTTGTTTCCCCAAGGGGAGACTAGTCACTCAGCAACCTGCTTCCAGCTCTTGGGCAGCTAAGAAACAACTTGCTCTGCACAGGGCTCTTCCAGCCTCCCTGGAACATGTCTCACAAAGGCCTGTGAAACGCAGTTTCTTCCCAGGGCTGATCTCGCTGAAGGCGAACTTCTGCGCTGCCGTGTCCTACATGGGCCTAGAGCTGCAAGGCACAAAGTCCTGCCTTGTGTCCTCACGGGCAGACAGGCCCCACAGCGTGGGACTTCCAGCTCTTTGGGCAGCTAAGAAACAACTTGCTTTGCACTGGTGTTTTGCAGCCTGCAGGGAACGAGTCTTAAAAAGGCCTGTGAAACGCAGTTTCTTCCCAGGCCTGATCTCGCTGAAGAAGAACTTCTGCTCTGCCGTGCCTACATGGGCCTAGAGCTGCAAGGAACAAAGTTCTGCCTTGTTTCTACAAGGGGACACAAGTCCCTCAGCGTCCAGCTTCCAGCTCCTTGGGCAGATAAGAAACAACTCGCTCTGCACAGTGCTCTTACAGCCTACCGGGAACATCTCTTACAAATCCTGTGAAACGCAGTTTCTATGCAGAACTGATCTGGGTGAAGTAGAACTTCTGCTCTGGGTGTGCTACATTGCCCTAGAGCTGAAAGGCACAACGTGCAGGCTTCTTTCCAAAGGGCGAGTTGGGACCCACAGCATGTTGCTTCCAGCTCTTTGGGAAGCTAAGAAACAACTCGCTCTGCACAGTGCTCTTACAGCCTACCGGGAACATCTCTTCCAAAGGCCTGTGAAACGCAGTTTCTTTGCAGGCCTGATCTGGCTGAAGTAGGACTTCTGCTCTGGGTGTGCTCCATTGCCCTAGAGCTGAAAGGCACAACGCGCAGGCTTCTTTCCAAAGGGCGAGTTGGGCCCCACAGCATCTTGCTTCCAGCTCTTTGGGAAGCTAAGAAACAACTCGCTCTGCATAGGGCTCTTACACCCTACTGGGCACATGTCTTACAAAGGCCTGTGAAAGGCAGTTTCTTCCCAGCCCTGATATGGCTGAAGTAGTACTTCTGCTCTGCCGTGTCCTACATGGCCCTAGAGCTGCAAGGCACAAAGTCCTGCCTTGCTTCCCCAAGGGGAGACTAGTCACTCAGCAACCTGCTTCCAGCTCTTGGGCAGCTAAGAAACAACTTGCTCTGCACAGGGCTCTTCCAGCCTCCCTGGAACATGTCTCACAAAGGCCTGTGAAACGCAGTTTCTTCCCAGGGCTGATCTCGCTGAAGGCGAACTTCTGCGCTGCCATGTCCTACATGGGCCTAGAGCTGCAAGGCACAAAGTCCAGCCTTGTTTCCCCAAGGGGAGACAGGCCCCACAGCGTGGGGCTTCCAGCTCTTTGGGCAGCTAAGAAACAACTTGCTGTGCACTGGTGTTTTACAGCCTACAGGGAACGAGTCTTACAAAGGCCTGTGTAACGCAGTTTCTTCCCAGGCCTGATCTTGCTGAAGTAGAACTTCTGCTCTGCCGTGTCCTACATGGGCCTAGAGCTGCAAGGCACAAGTTCCTGCCTTGTGTCCTCAAGGGCAGACAGGCCCCACAGCATGGGGCTTCCAGCTCTTTGGGCAGCTGAGAAACAACTTGCTCTGCACTGGTGTTTTACAGCCTACAGGGATCGAGTCTTACAAAGGCCTGCGAAATGCAGTTTCTTCCCAGGACTTATCTTGCTGAAGTAGAACTTCTGCTCTGCCGTGTCCTACATGGGCCTAGAGCTGCAAGGCACAAAGTCCTGCCTTGCTTCCCCAAGGGGAGACTAGACCCTCAGCATCCAGCTACCAGCTCTTTGTGCAGCTAGGCAACAACTCGCTCTGCATTGGTGTTTTACAGCCTACCGGAAAGATATCTTACAAAGGCCTGTGAAACGCAGTTTCTTGGTAGGCCTGATCTGACTGAAGCAGAACTTCTGCACTGGGTGTGCTGCATTGGCATAGAGCTGCCATGCCCAAAGTGCTGGCTTCCTTGCAAAGGGGTAGAGAGGCCCCAAAGCATCTTGCTTCCAGCTCTTTGGGTAGCTAAGAAACTACTGGCTCTGCCCAGTGTTCTTACAACCTACCTGGAACATCTGTTACCAAGGTCTGTGAAATGCAGTTTCTTGGCAGGCGTGATCTGGCTGAAGTAGGACTTCTGCTCTGGGTGTGCTACATTGCCCTAGAGCTGAAAGGCACAACGTGCAGGCTTCTTTCCAAAGGGTGAGTTGGGCCCCACAGCATCTTGCTTCCAGCTCTTTGGGAAGCTAAGAAACAACTCGCTCTGCATAGGGCTGTTACACCCTACTGGGAACATGTCTTGCAAAGGCCTGTGAAAGGCAGTTTCTTCCCAGCCCTGATATGGCTGAAGTAGTACTTCTGCTCTGCCGTGTCCTACATGGGCCTAGAGCTGCAAGGCACAAAGTCCAGCCTTGTTTCCCCAAGGGGAGACAGGCCCCACAGCGTGGGGCTTCCAGCTCTTTGGGCAGTTAAGAAACAACTTGCTGTGCACTGGTGTTTTACAGCCTACAGGGAACGAGTCTTACAAAGGCCTGTGTAACGCAGTTTCTTCCCAGGCCTGATCTCGCTGAAGAAGAACTTCTGCTCTGCCGTGCCTACATGGGCCTAGAGCTGCAAGGAACAAGTTCTGCCTTGTTTCTACAAGGGGATACAAGTCCCTCAGCGTCCAGCTTCCAGCTCCTTGGGCAGATAAGAAACAACTCGCTCTGCACAGTGCTCTTACAGCCTACCGGGAACATCTCTTACAAATCCTGTGAAACGCAGTTTCTATGCAGAACTGATCTGGGTGAAGTAGAACTTCTGCTCTGGGTGTGCTACATTGCCCTAGAGCTGAAAGGCACAACGTGCAGGCTTCTTTCCAAAGGGCGAGTTGGGCCCCACAGCATCTTGCTTCCAGCTCTTTGGGAAGCTAAGAAACAACTCGCTCTGCATAGGGCTCTTACACCCTACTGGGCACATGTCTTACAAAGGCCTGTGAAAGGCAGTTTCTTCCCAGCCCTGATATGGCTGAAGTAGTACTTCTGCTCTGCCGTGTCCTACATGGCCCTAGAGCTGCAAGGCACAAAGTCCTGCCTTGCTTCCCCAAGGGGAGACTAGTCACTCAGCAACCTGCTTCCAGCTCTTGGGCAGCTAAGAAACAACTTGCTCTGCACAGGGCTCTTCCAGCCTCCCTGGAACATGTCTCACAAATGCCTGTGAAACGCAGTTTCTTCCCAGGGCTGATCTCGCTGAAGGCGAACTTCTGCGCTGCCGTGTCCTACATGGGCCTAGAGCTGCAAGGCACAAATTCCTGCCTTGTGTCCTCAAGGGCAGACAGGACCCACAGCATGGGGCTTACAGCTCTTTGGGCAGCTGAGAAACAACTTGCTCTGCACTGGTGTTTTACAGCCTACAGGGATCGAGTCTTACAAAGGCCTGCGAAATGCAGTTTCTTCCCAGGACTTATCTTGCTGAAGTAGAACTTCTGCTCTGCCGTGTCCTACATGGGCCTAGAGCTGCAAGGCACAAAGACCTGCCTTGCTTCCCCAAGGGGAGACTAGACCCTCAGCATCCAGCTACTAGCTCTTTGTGCAGCTAGGCTACAACTCGCTCTGCATTGGTGTTTTACAGCCTACCGGAAAGATATCTTACAAAGGCCTGTGAAACGCAGTTTCTTGGTAGGCCTGATCTGACTGAAGCAGAACTTCTGCACTGGGTGTGCTGCATTGGCATAGAGCTGCCATGCCCAAAGTGCTGGCTTCCTTGCAAAGGGGTAGAGAGGCCCCAAAGCATCTTGCTTCCAGCTCTTTGGGTAGCTAAGAAACTACTGGCTCTGCCCAGTGTTCTTACAACCTACCTGGAACATCTGTTACCAAGGTCTGTGAAATGCAGTTTCTTGGCAGGCGTGATCTGGCTGAAGTAGGACTTCTGCTCTGGGTGTGCTACATTGCCCTAGAGCTGAAAGGCACAACGTGCAGGCTTCTTTCCAAAGAGCGAGTTGGGCCCCACAGCATCTTGCTTCCAGCACTTTGGGAAGCTAAGGAACAACTCGCTCTACACACCTCTCTTACAGCCTACCGTGAACATCTCTTCCAAAGGCCTCTGAAACGCAGTTTCTTTGTAGGCCTCATCTGGCTGAAGTAGGACTTCTGCTCTGGGTGTGCTACATTGCCCTAGAGCTGAAAGGCACAACGTGCAGGCTTCTTTCCAAAGGGTGAGTTGGGCCCCACAGCATCTTGCTTCCAACTCTTTGGGAAGCTAAGAAACAACTCGCTCTGCACAGTGCTCTTACAGCCTATGTGGAACATCTGTTCCCAATGCCTGTGAATGCAGTTTCTTGGCAGGCCTGATCTGGCTGAAGTAGAACTTCTGCTTTGGGTGTGCTACATTGCCCTAGAGCTGCAAGGAACAAAGTGCTGTCTTCTTTCCAAAGGGCGAGTTGGGCCCCAAAGCATCTTGCTTCCAGCTCTTTTGGAAGCTGAGAAACAACTCGCTCTGCATAGGGCTGTTACACCCTACTGGGAACATGTCTTGCAAAGGCCTGTGAAAGGCAGTTTCTTCCCAGCCCTGATATGGCTGAAGTAGTACTTCTGCTCTGCCGTGTCCTACATGGGCCTAGAGCTGCAAGGCACAAAGTCCAGCCTTGTTTCCCCAAGGGGAGACAGGCCCCACAGCGTGGGGCTTCCAGCTCTTTGGGCAGTTAAGAAACAACTTGCTGTGCACTGGTGTTTTACAGCCTACAGGGAACGAGTCTTACAAAGGCCTGTGTAACGCAGTTTCTTCCCAGGCCTGATCTTGCTGAAGTAGAACTTCTGCTCTGCCCTGTCCTACATGGGCCTAGAGCTGCAAGGCACAAGTTCCTGCCTTGTGTCCTCAAGGGCAGACAGGCCCCACAGCATGGGGCTTCCAGCTCTTTGGGCAGCTGAGAAACAACTTGCTCTGCACTGGTGTTTTACAGCCTACAGGGATCGAGTCTTACAAAGGCCTGCGAAATGCAGTTTCTTCCCAGGACTTATCTTGCTGAAGTAGAACTTCTGCTCTGCCGTGTCCTACATGGGCCTAGAGCTGCAAGGCACAAAGTCCTGCCTTGCTTCCCCAAGGGGAGACTAGACCCTCAGCATCCAGCTACCAGCTCTTTGTGCAGCTAGGCAACAACTCGCTCTGCATTGGTGTTTTACAGCCTACCGCGAAGATATCTTACAAAGGCCTGTGAAACGCAGTTTCTTGGTAGGCCTGATCTGACTGAAGCAGAACTTCTGCACTGGGTGTGCTGCATTGGCATAGAGCTGCCATGCCCAAAGTGCTGGCTTCCTTGCAAAGGGGTAGAGAGGCCCCAAAGCATCTTGCTTCCAGCTCTTTGGGTAGCTAAGAAACTACTGGCTCTGCCCAGTGTTCTTACAACCTACCTGGAACATCTGCTACCAGGGTCTGTGAAATGCAGTTTCTTGGCAGGCGTGATCTGGCTGAAGTAGGACTTCTGCTCTGGGTGTGCTACATTGCCCTAGAGCTGAAAGGCACAACGTGCAGGCTTCTTTCCAAAGAGCGAGTTGGGCCCCACAGCATCTTGCTTCCAGCACTTTGGGAAGCTAAGGAACAACTCGCTCTACACACCTCTCTTACAGCCTACCGGGAACATCTCTTCCAAAGGCCTCTGAAACGCAGTTTCTTTGTAGGCCTCATCTGGCTGAAGTAGGACTTCTGCTCTGGGTGTGCTACATTGCCCTAGAGCTGAAAGGCACAACGTGCAGGCTTCTTTCCAAAGGGTGAGTTGGGCCCCACAGCATCTTGCTTCCAGCTCTTTGGGAAGCTAAGAAAAAACTCGCTCTGCACAGTGCTCTTACAGCCTATGTGGAACATCTGTTCCCAAGGCCTGTGAACGCAGTTTCTTGGCAGGCCTGATCTGGCTGAAGTAGAACTTCTGCTCTGGGTGTGCTACATTGCCCTAGAGCTGCAAGGAACAAAGTGCTGTCTTCTTTCCAAAGGGCGAGTTGGGCCCCAAAGCATCTTGCTTCCAGCTCTTTGGGAAGCTGAGAAACAACTCGCTCTGCATAGGGCTGTTACACCCTACTGGGAACATGTCTTGCAAAGGCCTGTGAAAGGCAGTTTCTTCCCAGCCCTGATATGGCTGAAGTAGTACTTCTGCTCTGCCGTGTCCTACATGGGCCTAGAGCTGCAAGGCACAAAGTCCAGCCTTGTTTCCCCAAGGGGAGACAGGCCCCACAGCGTGGGGCTTCCAGCTCTTTGGGCAGTTAAGAAACAACTTGCTGTGCACTGGTGTTTTACAGCCTACAGGGAACGAGTCTTACAAAGGCCTGTGTAACGCAGTTTCTTCCCAGGCCTGATCTTGCTGAAGTAGAACTTCTGCTCTGCCCTGTCCTACATGGGCCTAGAGCTGCAAGGCACAAGTTCCTGCCTTGTGTCCTCAAGGGCAGACAGGCCCCACAGCATGGGGCTTCCAGCTCTTTGGGCAGCTGAGAAACAACTTGCTCTGCACTGGTGTTTTACAGCCTACAGGGATCGAGTCTTACAAAGGCCTGCGAAATGCAGTTTCTTCCCAGGACTTATCTTGCTGAAGTAGAACTTCTGCTCTGCCGTGTCCTACATGGGCCTAGAGCTGCAAGGCACAAAGTCCTGCCTTGCTTCCCCAAGGGGAGACTAGACCCTCAGCATCCAGCTACCAGCTCTTTGTGCAGCTAGGCAACAACTCGCTCTGCATTGGTGTTTTACAGCCTACCGCGAAGATATCTTACAAAGGCCTGTGAAACGCAGTTTCTTGGTAGGCCTGATCTGACTGAAGCAGAACTTCTGCACTGGGTGTGCTGCATTGGCATAGAGCTGCCATGCCCAAAGTGCTGGCTTCCTTGCAAAGGGGTAGAGAGGCCCCAAAGCATCTTGCTTCCAGCTCTTTGGGTAGCTAAGAAACTACTGGCTCTGCCCAGTGTTCTTACAACCTACCTGGAATATCTGTTACCAGGGTCTGTGAAATGCAGTTTCTTGGCAGGCCTGATCTGGTTGAAGTAGGACTTCTGCTCTGGGTGTGCTACATTGCCCTAGAGCTGAAAGGCACAACGTGCAGGCTTCTTTCCAAAGAGCGAGTTGGGCCCCACAGCATCTTGCTTCCAGCTCTTTGGGAAGCTAAGAAACAACTCGCTCTGCACAGTGCTCTTACAGCCTACCGGGAACATCTCTTCCAAAGGCCTGTGAAACGCAGTTTCTTTGCAGGCCTGATCTGGCTGAAGTAGGACTTCTGCTCTGGGTGTGCTACTTTGCCCTAGAGCTGAAAGTCACAACGTGCAGGCTTCTTTCCAAAGGGCGAGTTGGGCCCCACAGCATGTTGCTTCCAGCTCTTTGGGAAGCTAAGAAACAACTCGCTCTGCACAGTGCTCTTACAGCCTACCGGGAACATCTCTTCCAAAGGCCTGTGAAACGCAGTTTCTTTGCAGGCCTGATCTGGCTGAAGTAGGACTTCTGCTCTGGGTGTGCTCCATTGCCCTAGAGCTGAAAGGCACAACGCGCAGGCTTCTTTCCAAAGGGCGAGTTGGGCCCCACAGCATCTTGCTTCCAGCTCTTTGGGAAGCTAAGAAACAACTCGCTCTGCATAGGGCTCTTACACCCTACCGCGAACATGTCTTACAAAGGACTGTGAAAGGCAGTTTCTTCCCAGCCCTGATATGGCTGAAGTAGTACTTCTGCTCTGCCGTGTCCTACATGGCCCTAGAGCTGCAAGGCACAATGTTCTGCCCTGTTTCCCCAAGGGGAGACTAGTCACTCAGCAACCTGCTTCCAGCTCTTGGGCAGCTAAGAAACAACTTGCTCTGCACAGGGCTCTTCCAGCCTCCCTGGAACATGTCTCACAAAGGCCTGTGAAACGCAGTTTCTTCCCAGGGCTGATCTCGCTGAAGGCGAACTTCTGCGCTGCCGTGTCCTACATGGGCCTAGAGCTGCAAGGCACAAAGTCCTGCCTTGTGTCCTCACGGGCAGACAGGCCCAACAGCGTGGGACTTCCAGCTCTTTGGGCAGCTAAGAAACAACTTGCTTTGCACTGGTGTTTTGCAGCCTGCAGGGAACGAGTCTTAAAAAGGCCTGTGAAACGCAGTTTCTTCCCAGGCCTGATCTCGCTGAAGAAGAACTTCTGCTCTGCCGTGCCTACATGGGCCTAGAGCTGCAAGGAACAAAGTTCTGCCTTGTTTCTACAAGGGGACACAAGTCCCTCAGCGTCCAGCTTCCAGCTCCTTGGGCAGATAAGAAACAACTCGCTCTGCACAGTGCTCTTACAGCCTACCGGGAACATCTCTTACAAATCCTGTGAAACGCAGTTTCTATGCAGAACTGATCTGGGTGAAGTAGAACTTCTGCTCTGGGTGTGCTACATTGCCCTAGAGCTGAAAGGCACAACGTGCAGGCTTCTTTCCAAAGGGCGAGTTGGGCCCCACAGCATCTTGCTTCCAGCTCTTTGGGAAGCTAAGAAACAACTCGCTCTGCACAGTGCTCTTACAGCCTACCGGGAACATCTCTTCCAAAGGCCTGTGAAACGCAGTTTCTTTGCAGGCCTGATCTGGCTGAAGTAGGACTTCTGCTCTGGGTGTGCTCCATTGCCCTAGAGCTGAAAGGCACAACGCGCAGGCTTCTTTCCAAAGGGCGAGTTGGGCCCCACAGCATCTTGCTTCCAGCTCTTTGGGAAGCTAAGAAACAACTCGCTCTGCATAGGGCTCTTAAACCCTACTGGGCACATGTCTTACAAAGGCCTGTGAAAGGCAGTTTCTTCCCAGCCCTGATATGGCTGAAGTAGTACTTCTGCTCTGCCGTGTCCTACATGGCCCTAGAGCTGCAAGGCACAAAGTCCTGCCTTGCTTCCCCAAGGGGAGACTAGTCACTCAGCAACCTGCTTCCAGCTCTTGGGCAGCTAAGAAACAACTTGCTCTGCACAGGGCTCTTCCAGCCTCCCTGGAACATGTCTCACAAAGGCCTGTGAAACGCTGTTTCTTCCCAGGGCTGATCTCGCTGAAGTAGAACTTCTGCTCTGCCGTGTCCTACATGGGCCTAGAGCTGCAAGGCACAAATTCCTGCCTTGTGTCCTCAAGGGCAGACAGGCCCCACAGCATGGGGCTTCCAGCTCTTTGGGCAGCTGAGAAACAACTTGCTCTGCACTGGTGTTTTACAGCCTACAGGGATCGAGTCTTACAAAGGCCTGCGAAATGCAGTTTCTTCCCAGGACTTATCTTGCTGAAGTAGAACTTCTGCTCTGCCGTGTCCTACATGGGCCTAGAGCTGCAAGGCACAAAGTCCTGCCTTGCTTCCCCAAGGCGAGACTAGACCCTCAGCATCCAGCTACCAGCTCTTTGTGCAGCTAGGCAACAACTCGCTCTGCATTGGTGTTTTACAGCCTACCGGAAAGATATCTTACAAAGGCCTGTGAAACGCAGTTTCTTGGTAGGCCTGATCTGACTGAAGCAGAACTTCTGCACTGGGTGTGCTGCATTGGCATAGAGCTGCCATGCCCAAAGTGCTGGCTTCCTTGCAAAGGGGAAGAGAGGCCCCAAAGCATCTTGCTTCCAGCTCTTTGGGTAGCTAAGAAACTACTGGCTCTGCCCAGTGTTCTTACAACCTACCTGGAACATCTGTTACCAAGGTCTGTGAAATGCAGTTTCTTGGCAGGCGTGATCTGGCTGAAGTAGGACTTCTGCTCTGGGTGTGCTACATTGCCCTAGAGCTGAAAGGCACAACGTGCAGGCTTCTTTCCAAAGAGCGAGTTGGGCCCCACAGCATCTTGCTTCCAGCACTTTGGGAAGCTAAGGAACAACTCGCTCTACACACCTCTCTTACAGCCTACCGGGAACATCTCTTCCAAAGGCCTCTGAAACGCAGTTTCTTTGTAGGCCTCATCTGGCTGAAGTAGGACTTCTGCTCTGGGTGTGCTACATTGCCCTAGAGCTGAAAGGCACAACGTGCAGGCTTCTTTCCAAAGGGTGAGTTGGGCCCCACAGCATCTTGCTTCCAGCTCTTTGGGAAGCTAAGAAACAACTCGCTCTGCACAGTGCTCTTACAGCCTATGTGGAACATCTGTTCCCAAGGCCTGTGAACGCAGTTTCTTGGCAGGCCTGATCTGGCTGAAGTAGAACTTCTGCTCTGGGTGTGCTACATTGCCCTAGAGCTGCAAGGAACAAAGTGCTGTCTTCTTTCCAAAGGGCGAGTTGGGCCCCAAAGCATCTTGCTTACAGCTCTTTGGGAAGCTGAGAAACAACTCGCTCTGCATAGGGCTGTTACACCCTACTGGGACCATGTCTTGCAAAGGCCTGTGAAACGCAGTTTCTTCCCAGGGCTGATCTCGCTGAAGGCGAACTTCTGCGCTGCCGTGTCCTACATGGGCCTAGAGCTGCAAGGCACAAAGTCCAGCCTTGTTTCCCCAAGGGGAGACAGGCCCCACAGCGTGGGGCTTCCAGCTCTTTGGGCAGTTAAGAAACAACTTGCTGTGCACTGGTGTTTTACAGCCTACAGGGAACGAGTCTTACAAAGGCCTGTGTAACGCAGTTTCTTCCCAGGCCTGATCTTGCTGAAGTAGAACTTCTGCTCTGCCCTGTCCTACATGGGCCTAGAGCTGCAAGGCACAAGTTCCTGCCTTGTGTCCTCAAGGGCAGACAGGCCCCACAGCATGGGGCTTCCAGCTCTTTGGGCAGCTGAGAAACAACTTGCTCTGCACTGGTGTTTTACAGCCTACAGGGATCGAGTCTTACAAAGGCCTGCGAAATGCAGTTTCTTCCCAGGACTTATCTTGCTGAAGTAGAACTTCTGCTCTGCCGTGTCCTACATGGGCCTAGAGCTGCAAGGCACAAAGTCCTGCCTTGCTTCCCCAAGGGGAGACTAGACCCTCAGCATCCAGCTACCAGCTCTTTGTGCAGCTAGGCAACAACTCGCTCTGCATTGGTGTTTTACAGCCTACCGCGAAGATATCTTACAAAGGCCTGTGAAACGCAGTTTCTTGGTAGGCCTGATCTGACTGAAGCAGAACTTCTGCACTGGGTGTGCTGCATTGGCATAGAGCTGCCATGCCCAAAGTGCTGGCTTCCTTGCAAAGGGGTAGAGAGGCCCCAAAGCATCTTGCTTCCAGCTCTTTGGGTAGCTAAGAAACTACTGGCTCTGCCCAGTGTTCTTACAACCTACCTGGAACATCTGTTACCAGGGTCTGTGAAATGCAGTTTCTTGGCAGGCCTGATCTGGTTGAAGTAGGACTTCTGCTCTGGGTGTGCTACATTGCCCTAGAGCTGAAAGGCACAACGTGCAGGCTTCTTTCCAAAGAGCGAGTTGGGCCCCACAGCATCTTGCTTCCAGCACTCTGGGAAGCTAAGGAACAACTCGCTCTGCACAGTGCTCTTACAGCCTACCGGGAACATCTCTTCCAAAGGCCTGTGAAACGCAGTTTCTTTGCAGGCCTGATCTGGCTGAAGTAGGACTTCTGCTCTGGGTGTGCTACTTTGCCCTAGAGCTGAAAGGCACAACGTGCAGGCTTCTTTCCAAAGGGCGAGTTGGGCCCCACAGCATCTTGCTTCCAGCTCTTTGGGAAGCTAAGAAACAACTCGCTCTGCACAGTGCTCTTACAGCCTACCGGGAACATCTCTTCCAAAGGCCTGTGAAACGCAGTTTCTTTGCAGGCCTGATCTGGCTGAAGTAGGACTTCTGCTCTGGGTGTGCTCCATTGCCCTAGAGCTGAAAGGCACAACGCGCAGGCTTCTTTCCAAAGGGCGAGTTGGGCCCCACAGCATCTTGCTTCCAGC
The DNA here is from genome assembly GCF_041296265.1 of Equus caballus. Lineage (NCBI taxonomy): Eukaryota > Metazoa > Chordata > Mammalia > Perissodactyla > Equidae > Equus > Equus caballus. Next base: position 172,046 of record NC_091697.1, read on the forward strand.
TCTTTGGGAAGCTAAGAAACAACTCGCTCTGCATAGGGCTCTTACACCCTACCGCGAACATGTCTTACAAAGGCCTGTGAAAGGCAGTTTCTTCCCAGCCCTGATATGGCTGAAGTAGTACTTCTGCTCTGCCGTGTCCTACATGGCCCTAGAGCTGCAAGGCACAAAGTTCTGCCTTTTTTCCCCAAGGGGAGACTAGTCACTCAGCAACCTGCTTCCAGCTCTTGGGCAGCTAAGAAACAACTTGCTCTGCACAGGGCTCTTCCAGCCTCCCTGGAACATGTCTCACAAAGGCCTGTGAAACGCAGTTTCTTCCCAGGGCTGATCTCGCTGAAGGCGAACTTCTGCGCTGCCGTGTCCTACATGGGCCTAGAGCTGCAAGGCACAAAGTCCTGCCTTGTGTCCTCACGGGCAGACAGGCCCCACAGCGTGGGACCTCCAGCTCTTTGGGCAGCTAAGAAACAACTTGTTTGCTCTGGTGTTTTGCAGCCTGCAGGGAACGAGTCTTAAAAAGGCCTGTGAAACGGAGTTTCTTCCCAGGCCTGATCTCGCTGAAGAAGAACTTCTGCTCTGCCGTGCCTACATGGGCCTAGAGCTGCAAGGAACAAAGTTCTGCCTTGTTTCTACAAGGGGACACAAGTCCCTCAGCGTCCAGCTTCCAGCTCCTTGGGCAGATAAGAAACAACTCGCTCTGCACAGTGCTCTTACAGCCTACCGGGAACATCTCTTACAAATCCTGTGAAACGCAGTTTCTATGCAGAACTGATCTGGGTGAAGTAGAACTTCTGCTCTGGGTGTGCTACATTGCCCTAGAGCTGAAAGGCACAACGTGCAGGCTTCTTTCCAAAGGGCGAGTTGGGCCCCACAGCATCTTGCTTCCAGCTCTTTGGGAAGCTAAGAAACAACTCGCTCTGCACAGTGCTCTTACAGCCTACCGGGAACATCTCTTCCAAAGGCCTGTGAAACGCAGTTTCTTTGCAGGCCTGATCTGGCTGAAGTAGGACTTCTGCTCTGGGTGTGCTCCATTGCCCTAGAGCTGAAAGGCACAACGCGCAGGCTTCTTTCCAAAGGGCGAGTTGGGCCCCACAGCATCTTGCTTCCAGCTCTTTGGGAAGCTAAGAAACAACTCGCTCTGCATAGGGCTCTTAAACCCTACTGGGCACATGTCTTACAAAGGCCTGTGAAAGGCAGTTTCTTCCCAGCCCTGATATGGCTGAAGTAGTACTTCTGCTCTGCCGTGTCCTACATGGCCCTAGAGCTGCAAGGCACAAAGTCCTGCCTTGCTTCCCCAAGGGGAGACTAGTCACTCAGCAACCTGCTTCCAGCTCTTGGGCAGCTAAGAAACAACTTGCTCTGCACAGGGCTCTTCCAGCCTCCCTGGAACATGTCTCACAAAGGCCTGTGAAACGCTGTTTCTTCCCAGGGCTGATCTCGCTGAAGTAGAACTTCTGCTCTGCCGTGTCCTACATGGGCCTAGAGCTGCAAGGCACAAATTCCTGCCTTGTGTCCTCAAGGGCAGACAGGCCCCACAGCATGGGGCTTCCAGCTCTTTGGGCAGCTGAGAAACAACTTGCTCTGCACTGGTGTTTTACAGCCTACAGGGATCGAGTCTTACAAAGGCCTGCGAAATGCAGTTTCTTCCCAGGACTTATCTTGCTGAAGTAGAACTTCTGCTCTGCCGTGTCCTACATGGGCCTAGAGCTGCAAGGCACAAAGTCCTGCCTTGCTTCCCCAAGGCGAGACTAGACCCTCAGCATCCAGCTACCAGCTCTTTGTGCAGCTAGGCAACAACTCGCTCTGCATTGGTGTTTTACAGCCTACCGGAAAGATATCTTACAAAGGCCTGTGAAACGCAGTTTCTTGGTAGGCCTGATCTGACTGAAGCAGAACTTCTGCACTGGGTGTGCTGCATTGGCATAGAGCTGCCATGCCCAAAGTGCTGGCTTCCTTGCAAAGGGGAAGAGAGGCCCCAAAGCATCTTGCTTCCAGCTCTTTGGGTAGCTAAGAAACTACTGGCTCTGCCCAGTGTTCTTACAACCTACCTGGAACATCTGTTACCAAGGTCTGTGAAATGCAGTTTCTTGGCAGGCGTGATCTGGCTGAAGTAGGACTTCTGCTCTGGGTGTGCTACATTGCCCTAGAGCTGAAAGGCACAACGTGCAGGCTTCTTTCCAAAGAGCGAGTTGGGCCCCACAGCATCTTGCTTCCAGCACTTTGGGAAGCTAAGGAACAACTCGCTCTACACACCTCTCTTACAGCCTACCGGGAACATCTCTTCCAAAGGCCTCTGAAACGCAGTTTCTTTGTAGGCCTCATCTGGCTGAAATAGGACTTCTGCTCTGGGTGTGCTACATTGCCCTAGAGCTGAAAGGCACAACGTGCAGGCTTCTTTCCAAAGGGTGAGTTGGGCCCCACAGCATCTTGCTTCCAGCTCTTTGGGAAGCTAAGAAACAACTCGCTCTGCACAGTGCTCTTACAGCCTATGTGGAACATCTGTTCCCAAGGCCTGTGAACGCAGTTTCTTGGCAGGCCTGATCTGGCTGAAGTAGAACTTCTGCTCTGGGTGTGCTACATTGCCCTAGAGCTGCAAGGAACAAAGTGCTGTCTTCTTTCCAAAGGGCGAGTTGGGCCCCAAAGCATCTTGCTTACAGCTCTTTGGGAAGCTGAGAAACAACTCGCTCTGCATAGGGCTGTTACACCCTACTGGGACCATGTCTTGCAAAGGCCTGTGAAACGCAGTTTCTTCCCAGGGCTGATCTCGCTGAAGGCGAACTTCTGCGCTGCCGTGTCCTACATGGGCCTAGAGCTGCAAGGCACAAAGTCCAGCCTTGTTTCCCCAAGGGGAGACAGGCCCCACAGCGTGGGGCTTCCAGCTCTTTGGGCAGCTAAGAAACAACTTGCTGTGCACTGGTGTTTTACAGCCTACAGGGAACGAGTCTTACAAAGGCCTGTGTAACGCAGTTTCTTCCCAGGCCTGATCTTGCTGAAGTAGAACTTCTGCTCTGCCGTGTCCTACATGGGCCTAGAGCTGCAAGGCACAAATTCCTGCCTTGTGTCCTCAAGGGCAGACAGGCCCCACAGCATGGGGCTTCCAGCTCTTTGGGCAGCTGAGAAACAACTTGCTCTGCACTGGTGTTTTACAGCCTACAGGGATCGAGTCTTACAAAGGCCTGCGAAATGCAGTTTCTTCCCAGGACTTATCTTGCTGAAGTAGAACTTCTGCTCTGCCGTGTCCTACATGGGCCTAGAGCTGCAAGGCACAAAGTCCTGCCTTGCTTCCCCAAGGGGAGACTAGACCCTCAGCATCCAGCTACCAGCTCTTTGTGCAGCTAGGCAACAACTCGCTCTGCATTGGTGTTTTACAGCCTACCGGAAAGATATCTTACAAAGGCCTGTGAAACGCAGTTTCTTGGTAGGCCTGATCTGACTGAAGCAGAACTTCTGCACTGGGTGTGCTGCATTGGCATAGAGCTGCCATGCCCAAAGTGCTGGCTTCCTTGCAAAGGGGAAGAGAGGCCCCAAAGCATCTTGCTTCCAGCTATTTGGGTAGCTAAGAAACTACTGGCTCTGCCCAGTGTTCTTACAACCTACCTGGAACATCTGTTACCAAGGTCTGTGAAATGCAGTTTCTTGGCAGGCGTGATCTGGCTGAAGTAGGACTTCTGCTCTGGGTGTGCTACATTGCCCTAGAGCTGAAAGGCACAACGTGCAGGCTTCTTTCCAAAGAGCGAGTTGGGCCCCACAGCATCTTGCTTCCAGCACTTTGGGAAGCTAAGGAACAACTCGCTCTACACACCTCTCTTACAGCCTACCGGGAACATCTCTTCCAAAGGCCTCTGAAACGCAGTTTCTTTGTAGGCCTCATCTGGCTGAAGTAGGACTTCTGCTCTGGGTGTGCTACATTGCCCTAGAGCTGAAAGGCACAACGTGCAGGCTTCTTTCCAAAGGGCGAGTTGGGCCCCACAGCATCTTGCTTCCAGCTCTTTGGGAAGCTAAGAAACAACTCGCTCTGCACAGTGCTCTTACAGCCTAGTGGGAACATCTGTTCCCAAGGCCTGTGAACGCAGTTTCTTGGCAGGCCTGATCTGGCTGAAGTAGAACTTCTGCTCTGGGTGTGCTACATTGCCCTAGAGCTGCAAGGAACAAAGTGCTGTCTTCTTTCCAAAGGGCGAGTTGGGCCCCAAAGCATCTTGCTTCCAGCTCTTTGGGAAGCTGAGAAACAACTCGCTCTGCATAGGGCTGTTACACCCTACTGGGAACATGTCTTGCAAAGGCCTGTGAAACGCAGTTTCTTCCCAGGGCTGATCTCGCTGAAGGCGAACTTCTGTGCTGCCGTGTCCTACATGGGCCTAGAGCTGCAAGGCACAAATTCCAGCCTTGTTTCCCCAAGGGGAGACAGGCCCCACAGCGTGGGGCTTCCAGCTCTTTGGGCAGCTAAGAAACAACTTGCTGTGCACTGGTGTTTTACAGCCTACAGGGAACGAGTCTTACAAAGGCCTGTGTAACGCAGTTTCTTCCCAGGCCTGATCTTGCTGAAGTAGAACTTCTGCTCTGCCCTGTCCTACATGGGCCTAGAGCTGCAAGGCACAAATTCCTGCCTTGTGTCCTCAAGGGCAGACAGGCCCCACAGCATGGGGCTTCCAGCTCTTTGGGCAGCTGAGAAACAACTTGCTCTGCACTGGTGTTTTACAGCCTACAGGGATCGAGTCTTACAAAGGCCTGCGAAATGCAGTTTCTTCCCAGGACTTATCTTGCTGAAGTAGAACTTCTGCTCTGCCGTGTCCTACATGGGCCTAGAGCTGCAAGGCACAAAGTCCTGCCTTGCTTCCCCAAGGGGAGACTAGACCCTCAGCATCCAGCTACCAGCTCTTTGTGCAGCTAGGCAACAACTCGCTCTGCATTGGTGTTTTACAGCCTACCGGAAAGATATCTTACAAAGGCCTGTGAAACGCAGTTTCTTGGTAGGCCTGATCTGACTGAAGCAGAACTTCTGCACTGGGTGTGCTGCATTGGCATAGAGCTGCCATGCCCAAAGTGCTGGCTTCCTTGCAAAGGGGTAGAGAGGCCCCAAAGCATCTTGCTTCCAGCTCTTTGGGTAGCTAAGAAACTACTGGCTCTGCCCAGTGTTCTTACAACCTACCTGGAACATCTGTTACCAAGGTCTGTGAAATGCAGTTTCTTGGCAGGCGTGATCTGGCTGAAGTAGGACTTCTGCTCTGGGTGTGCTACATTGCCCTAGAGCTGAAAGGCACAACGTGCAGGCTTCTTTCCAAAGAGCGAGTTGGGCCCCACAGCATCTTGCTTCCAGCACTTTGGGAAGCTAAGGAACAACTCGCTCTACACACCTCTCTTACAGCCTACCGGGAACATCTCTTCCAAAGGCCTCTGAAACGCAGTTTCTTTGTAGGCCTCATCTGGCTGAAGTAGAACTTCTGCTCTGGGTGTGCTACATTGCCCTAGAGCTGAAAGGCACAACGTGCAGGCTTCTTTCCAAAGGGCGAGTTGGGCCCCACAGCATCTTGCTTCCAGCTCTTTGGGAAGCTAAGAAACAACTCGCTCTGCACAGTGCTCTTACACCCTACCGGGAACATGTCTTCCAAAGGCCTGTGAAAGGCAGTTTCTTCCCAGCCCTGATATGGCTGAAGTAGTACTTCTGCTCTGCCGTGTCCTACATGGCCCTAGAGCTGCAAGGCACAAAGTCCTGCCTTGCTTCCCCAAGGGGAGACTAGTCACTCAGCAACCTGCTTCCAGCTCTTGGGCAGCTAACAAACAACTTGCTCTGCACAGGGCTCTTCCAGCCTCCCTGGAACATGTCTCACAAAGGCCTGTGAAACGCAGTTTCTTTGCAGGCCTGATCTGGCTGAAGTAGGACTAATGCTCTGGGTGTGCTACATTGCCCTAGAGCTGAAAGGCACAACGTGCAGGCTTCTTTCCAAAGGGCGAGTTGGGCCCCACAGCATCTTGCTTCCAGCTCTTTGGGAAGCTAAGAAACAACTCGCTCTGCACAGTGCTCTTACAGCCTATGTGGAACATCTGTTCCCAAGGCCTGTGAACGCAGTTTCTTGGCAGGCCTGATCTGGCTGAAGTAGAACTTCTGCTCTGGGTGTGCTACATTGCCCTAGAGCTGCAAGGAACAAAGTGCTGTCTTCTTTCCAAAGGGCGAGTTGGGCCCCAAAGCATCTTGCTTCCAGCTCGTTGGGAAGCTGAGAAACAACTCGCTCTGCATAGGGCTCTTACACCCTACCGGGAACATGTCTTGCAAAGGCCTGTGAAAGGCAGTTTCTTCCCATCCCTGATATGGCTGAAGTAGTACTTCTGCTCTGCCGTGTCCTACATGGGCCTAGAGCTGCAAGGCACAAAGTCCAGCCTTGTTTCCCCAAGGGGAGACAGGCCCCACAGCGTGGGGCTTCCAGCTCTTTGGGCAGCTAAGAAACAACTTGCTGTGCACTGGTGTTTTACAGCCTACAGGGATCGAGTCTTACAAAGGCCTGTGTAACGCAGTTTCTTCCCAGGCCTGATCTTGCTGAAGTAGAACTTCTGCTCTGCCCTGTCCTACATGGGCCTAGAGCTGCAAGGCACAAGTTCCTGCCTTGTGTCCTCAAGGGCAGACAGGCCCCACAGCATGGGGCTTCCAGCTCTTTGGGCAGCTGAGATACAACTTGCTCTGCACTGGTGTTTTACAGCCTACAGGGATCGAGTCTTACAAAGGCCTGCGAAATGCAGTTTCTTCCCAGGACTTATCTTGCTGAAGTAGAACTTCTGCTCTGCCGTGTCCTACATGGGCCTAGAGCTGCAAGGCACAAAGTCCTGCCTTGCTTCCCCAAGGGGAGACTAGACCCTCAGCATCCAGCTACCAGCTCTTTGTGCAGCTAGGCAACAACTCGCTCTGCATTGGTGTTTTACAGCCTACCGCGAAGATATCTTACAAAGGCCTGTGAAACGCAGTTTCTTGGTAGGCCTGATCTGACTGAAGCAGAACTTCTGCACTGGGTGTGCTGCATTGGCATAGAGCTGCCGTGCCCAAAGTGCTGGCTTCCTTGCAAAGGGGTAGAGAGGCCCCAAAGCATCTTGCTTCCAGCTCTTTGGGTAGCTAAGAAACTACTGGCTCTGCCCAGTGTTCTTACAACCTACCTGGAACATCTGTTACCAGGGTCTGTGAAATGCAGTTTCTTGGCAGGCCTGATCTGGCTGAAGTAGGACTTCTGCTCTGGGTGTGCTACATTGCCCTAGAGCTGAAAGGCACAACGTGCAGGCTTCTTTCCAAAGGGCGAGTTGGGCCCCACAGCATCTTGCTTCCAGCTCTTTGGGAAGCTAAGAAACAACTCGCTCTGCACAGTGCTCTTACAGCCTACCGGGAACATCTCTTCCAAAGGCCTGTGAAACGCAGTGTCTTTGCAGGCCTGATCTGGCTGAAGTAGGACTTCTGTTCTGGGTGTGCTACTTTGCCCTAGAGCTGAAAGGCACAACGTGCAGGCTTCTTTCCAAAGGGCGAGTTGGGCCCCACAGCATCTTGCTTCCAGCTCTTTGGGAAGCTAAGAATCAACTCGCTCTGCACAGTGCTCTTACAGCCTACGGGGAACATCTCTTCCAAAGGCCTGTGAAACGTAGTTTCTTTGCAGGCCTGATCTGGCTGAAGTAGGACTTCTGCTCTGGGTGTGCTACTTTGCCCTAGAGCTGAAAGGCACAACGTGCAGGCTTCTTTCCAAAGGGCGAGTTGGGCCCCACAGCATCTTGCTTCCAGCTCTTTGGGAAGCAAAGAAACAACTCGCTCTGCACAGTGCTCTTACAGCCTACCGGGAACATCTCTTCCAAAGGCCTGTGAAACGCAGTTTCTTTGCAGGCCTGATCTGGCTGAAGTAGGACTTCTGCTCTGGGTGTGCTACTTTGCCCTAGAGCTGAAAGGCACAACGTGCAGGCTTCTTTCCAAAGGGCGAGTTGGGCCCCACAGCATCTTGCTTCCAGCTCTTTGGGAAGCTAAGAAACAACTCGCTCTGCACAGTGCTCTTACAGCCTACCGGGAACATCTCTTCCAAAGGCCTGTGAAACGCAGTTTCTTTGCAGGCCTGATCTGGCTGAAGTAGGACTTCTGCTCTGGGTGTGCTACTTTGCCCTAGAGCTGAAAGGCACAACGTGCAGGCTTCTTTCCAAAGGGCGAGTTGGGCCCCACAGCATCTTGCTTCCAGCTCTTTGGGAAGCTAAGAAACAACTCGCTCTGCACAGTGCTCTTACAGCCTACCGGGAACATCTCTTCCAAAGGCCTGTGAAACGCAGTTTCTTTGCAGGCCTGATCTGGCTGAAGTAGGACTTCTGCTCTGGGTGTGCTCCATTGCCCTAGAGCTGAAAGGCACAACGCGCAGGCTTCTTTCCAAAGAGCGAGTTGGGCCCCACAGCATCTTGCTTCCAGCTCTTTGGGAAGCTAAGAAACAACTCGCTCTGCATAGGGCTCTTACACCCTACTGGGCACATGTCTTACAAAGGCCTGTGAAAGGCAGTTTCTTCCCAGCCCTGATATGGCTGAAGTAGTAATTCTGCTCTACCGTGTCCTACATGGCCCTAGAGCTGCAAGGCACAAAGTCCTGCCTTGTTTCCCCAAGGGGAGACTAGTCACTCAGCAACCAGCTTTCAGCTCTTGGGCAGCTAAGAAACAACTTGCTCTGCACAGGGCTCTTCCAGCCTCCCTGGAACATGTCTCACAAAGGCCTGTGAAACGCAGTTTCTTCCAAGGGCTGATCTCGCTGAAGGCGAACTTCTGCGCTGCCGTGTCCTACATGGGCCTAGAGCTGCAAGGCACAAAGTCCAGCCTTGTTTCCCCAAGGGGAGACCGGCCCCACAGCGTGGGGCTTCCAGCTCTTTGGGCAGCTAAGAAACAACTTGCTGTGCACTGGTGTTTTACAGCCTACAGGGAACGAGTCTTACAAAGGCCTGTGTAACACACTTTCTTCCCAGGCCTGATCTTGCTGAAGTAGAACTTCTGCTCTGCCGTGTCCTACATGGGCCTAGAGCTGCAAGGCACAAATTCCTGCCTTGTGTCCTCAAGGGCAGACAGGCCCCACAGCATGGGGCTTCCAGCTCTTTGGGCAGCTGAGAAACAACTTGCTCTGCACTGGTGTTTTACAGCCTACAGGGATCGAGTCTTACAAAGGCCTGCGAAATGCAGTTTCTTCCCAGGCCTGATATTGCTGAAGTAGAACTTCTTCTCTGCCGTGTCCCACATGGGCCTAGAGCTGCAAGGCACAAAGTCCTGCCTTGCTTCCCCAAGGGGAGACTAGACCCTCAGCATCCAGCTACCAGCTCTTTGTGCAGCTAGGCAACAACTCGCTCTGCATTGGTGTTTTACAGCCTACCGGGAAAATGTCTTACAAAGGCCTGTGAAACGCAGTTTCTTGGTAGGCCTGATCTGACTGAAGCAGAACTTCTGCACTGGGAGTGCTGCATTGGCATAGAGCTGCCATGCCCAAAGTGCTGGCTTCCTTGCAAAGGGGTAGAGAGGCCCCAAAGCATCTTGCTTCCAGCTCTTTGGGAAGCTAAGAAACAACTCGCTCTGCAGACCTCTCTTACAGCCAACCGGGAACATCTCTTGCAAAGGCCTGAGAAATACAGTTTCCTTGCAGGGCTTATCTCGCTGAGGTAGAACTGCTGCTATGCCGTGTCCTACATCGGCCTAGAGTTGCAAGGCTCAAAGTCCTGCCTTGACTCCTCAAGGGCAGACAGGCCCCACAGCGTGGGGCTTCCAGCTCTTTGGGCAGCTAAGAAACAACTTGCTCTGCACTGGTGTTTTACAGCCTACAGGGAACGAGTCTTACAAAGGCCTGTGAAACGCAGTTTCTTCCCAGCCCTGATCTGGCTGAAGTAGAACTTCTGCTCTGCCGGGTCCTACATGGCGCTAGAGCTGCAAGGCACAAACTCCTGCCTTGATTCCACAAGGGTAGACAAGTCCCTCAAGTCTAGCATCCAGCTCTTTTGGCAGCTAAGAAACAATTCGCTCTGCATAGGGCTCTTACAGCCTACCAGGAACATGTCTTACAAAGGACTGTGAAACGCAGTTTCTTCCCAGCCCTGATCTGGCTGAAGCAGAACTTCTGCTCTGCCGTGTGCAACATGGCCCTAGAGATGCAAGGCACAAAGTCCTGCCCTGTTTCCCCAAGGAGAGACTAGTACTTCAGCGTCCAGCTTCCAGCTCTTGGAGCAGCTAAGAAACAGCTTGCTGTGCACAGGGCTCTTCCAGCCTACCTGGAAGATCTCTTCCAAAGGCCTGTGAACTGCAGTTTCTTTGCAGGCCTGATCTGGCTGAAGTAGGACTTCTGCTCTGGGTGTGCTACATTGCCCTAGAGCTGAAAGGCACAACGTGCAGGCTTCTTTCCAAAGGGCGAGTTGGGCCCCACAGCATCTTGCTTCCAGCTCTTTGGGAAGCTGAGAAACAACTCGCTCTGCATAGTGCTCTTACAGCCTACCGGGAACATCTCTTCCAAAGGCCTGTGAAACGCAGTTTCTTTGCAGGCCTGATCTGGCTGAAGTAGGACTTCTGCTCTGGGTGTGCTCCATTGCCCTAGAGCTGAAAGGCACAACGTGCAGGCTTCTTTCCAAACGGCGAGTTGGGCCCCACAGCATCTTGCTTCCAGCTCTTTGGGAAGCTAAGAAACAACTCGCTCTGCACAGTGCTCTTACAGCCTACCGGGAACATCTCTTCCAAAGGCCTGTGAAACGCAGTTTCTTTGCAGGCCTGATCTGGCTGAAGTAGGACTTCTGCTCTGGGTGTGCTACATTGCCCTAGAGCTGAAAGGCACAACGTGCAGGCTTCTTTCCAAAGGGCGAGTTGTGGCCCACAGCATCTTGCTTCCAGCTCTTTGGGAAGCTAAGAAACAACTCGCTCTGCAAGTGCTCTTACAGCCTACCGGGAACATCTCTTCCAAAGGCCTGTGTAACGCAGTTTCTTTGCAGGCCTCATCTGGCTCAAGTAGGACTTCTGCTCTGGGTGTGCTACATTGCCCTAGAGCTGAAAGGCACAACCCGCAGTCTTCTTTCCAAAGAGCGAGTTGGGCCCCAAAGCATCTTGCTTCCAGCTCTTTGGGAAGCTAAGAAACAACTCGCTCTGCACAGGGCTCTTACAGCCTACCGGGAACATCTCTTACAAAGGCCTGTGAAACGCAGTTTCTTTGCAGGCCTCATCTGGCTGAAGTAGAACTTCTGCTCTGGGTGTGCTACATTGCCCTGGAGATGAAAGGCACAACCCGCAGTCTTCTTTCCAAAGGGCGAGTTGGGCCCCAAAGCATCTTGCTTCCAGCTCTTTGGGAAGCTAAGAAACAACTCGCTCTGCAGACCTCTCTTACAGCCAACTGGGAACATGTCTTGCAAAGGCCTGAGAAATACAGTTTCCTTGCAGGGCTTATCTTGCTGAGGTAGAACTGCTGCTATGCCGTGTCCTACATCGGCCTAGAGTTGCAAGGCTCAAAGTCCTGCCTTGACTCCTCAAGGGCAGACAGGCCCCACAGCGTGGGGCTTCCAGCTCTTTGGGCAGCTAAGAAACAACTTGCTCTGCACTGGTGTTTTACAGCCTACAGGGAACGAGTCTTACAAAGGCCTGTGAAACGCAGTTTCTTCCCAGCCCTGATCTGGCTGAAGTAGAACTTCTGCTCTGCCGGGTCCTACATGGCGCTAGAGCTGCAAGGCACAAACTCCTGCCTTGATTCCACAAGGGTAGACAAGTCCCTCAAGTCTAGCATCCAGCTCTTTCGGCAGCTAAGAAACAAGTCGCTCTGCATAGGGCTCTTACAGCCTACCAGGAACATGTCTTACAAAGGACTGTGAAACGCATTTCTTCCCAGCCCTGATCTGGCTGAAGCAGAACTTCTGCTCTGCCGTGTGCAACATGGCCCTAGAGATGCAAGGCACAAAGTCCTGCCTTGTTTCCCCAAGGAGAGACTAGTACCTCAGCGTCCAGCTTCCAGCTCTTGGAGCAGCTAAGAAACAGCTTGCTGTGCACAGGGCTCTTCCAGCCTACCTGGAAGATCTCTTCCAAAGGCCTGTGAACTGCAGTTTCTTTGCAGGCCTGATCTGGCTGAAGTAGGACTTCTGCTCTGGGTGTGCTACATTGCCCTAGAGATGAAAGGCACAACGTGCAGGCTTCTTTCCAAAGGGCGAGTTGGGCCTCACAGCATCTTGCTTCCAGCTCTTTGGGAAGCTAAGAAACAACTCGCTCTGCTCAGTGCTCTTACAGCCTACCGGGAACATCTCTTCCAAAGGCCTGTGAAACGCAGTTTCTTTGCAGGCCTGATCTGGCTGAAGTAGGACTTCTGCTCTGGGTGTGCTCCATTGCCCAAGAGCTGAAAGGCACAACGTGCAGGCTTCTTTCCAAAGGGCGAGTTGGGCCCCACAGCATCTTGCTTCCAGCTCTTTGGGAAGCTAAGAAACAACTCGCTCTGCACAGTGCTCTTACAGCCTACCGGGAACATCTCTTCCAAAGGCCTGTGAAACGCAGTCTCTTTGCAGGCCTGATCTGGCTCAAGTAGGACTTCTGCTCTGGGTGTGCTACATTGCCCTAGAGCTGAAAGGCACAACGTGCGGGCTTCTTTCCAAAGGGTGAGTTGGGCCCCACAGCATCTTGCTTCCAGCTCTTTGGGAAGCTAAGAAACAACTCGCTCTGCTCAATGCTATTACAGCCTACCAGGAACATCCCTTCCAAAGGCCTGTGAAATGCAGTTTCTTTGCAGGCCTGATCTGGCTGAAGTAGTACTTCTGCTCTGGTTATGCTACATTGCCCTAGAGCTGAAAGTCACAACGTGCAGGCTTCTTTCCAAAGGGCGAGTTGGGCCCCACAGCCTCTTGCTTCCAGCTCTTTGGGAAGCTAAGAAACAACTCGCTCTGCTCAATGCTCTTACAGCCTACCGGGAACATCCCTTCCAAAGGCATGTGAAACGCAGTTTCTTTGCAGGCCTGATCTGGCTGATGTAGGACTTCTGCTCTGGGTGTCCTACATTGCCCTAGAGCTGAAAGGCACAACGTGCAGGCTTCTTTCCAAAGGGCGAGTTGGGGCCCACAGCATCTTGCTTCCAGCTCTTTGGGAAGCTAAGAAACAACTCGCTCTGCACAGTGCTCTTACAGCCTACCGGGAACATCTCTTCCAAAGGCCTGTGAAACGCAGTTTCTTTGCAGGCCTGATCTGGCTGAAGTAGGACTTCTGCTCTGGGTGTGCTACATTGCCCTAGAGCTGAAAGGCACAACGTGCAGGCTTCTTTCCAAAGGGCGAGTTGGGGCCCACAGCATCTTGCTTCCAGCTCTTTGGGAAGCTAAGAAACAACTCGCTCTGCACAGTGCTCTTACAGCCTACCGGGAACATCTTTTCCAAAGGCCTGTGTAACGCAGTTTCTTTGCAGGCCTCATCTGGCTCAAGTAGGACTTCTGCTCTGGGTGTGCTACATTGCCCTAGAGCTGAAAGGCACAACCCGCAGTCTTCTTTCCAAAGAGCGAGTTGGGCCCCAAAGCATCTTGCTTCCAGCTCTTTGGGAAGCTAAGAAACAACTCGCTCTGCATAGGGCTCTTACACCCTACCGGGAACATGTCTTACAAAGGACTGTGAAAGGCAGTTTCTTCCCAGCCCTGATATGGCTGAAGTAGTACTTCTGCTCTGCCGTGTCCTACATGGCCCTAGAGCTGCAAGGCACAAAGTTCTGCCTTGTTTCCCCAAGGGGAGACTAGTCACTCAGCAACCTGCTTCCAGCTCTTGGGCAGCTAAGAAACAACTTGCTCTGCACAGGGCTCTTCCAACCTCCCTGGAACATGTCTCACAAAGGCCTGTGAAACGCAGTTTCTTCCCAGGGCTGATCTCGCTGAAGGCGAACTTCTGCGCTGCCGTGTCCTACATGGGCCTAGAGCTGCAAGGCACAAAGTCCTGCCTTGTGTCCTCACGGGCAGACAGGCCCCACAGCGTGGGAATTCCAGCTCTTTGGGCAGCTAAGAAACAACTTGCTTTGCACTGGTGTTTTGCAGCCTGCAGGGAACGAGTCTTAAAAAGGCCTGTGAAACGCAGTTTCTTCCAGGCCTGATCTCGCGGAAGAAGAACTTCTGCTCTGCCGTGCCTACATGGGCCTAGAGCTGCAAGGAACAAAGTTCTGCCTTGTTTCTACAAGGGGACACAAGTCCCTCAGCGTCCAGCTTCCAGCTCCTTGGGCAGATAAGAAACAACTCGCTCTGCACAGTGCTCTTACAGCCTACCGGGAACATCTCTTACAAATCCTGTGAAACGCAGTTTCTATGCAGGCCTGATCTGGCTGAAGTAGGACTTCTGCTCTGGGTGTGCTACTTTGCCCTAGAGCTGAAAGGCACAACGTGCAGGCTTCTTTCCAAAGGGCGAGTTGGGCCCCACAGCATCTTGCTTCCAGCTCTTTGGGAAGCTAAGAAACAACTCGCTCTGCACAGTGCTCTTACAGCCTACCGGGAACATCTCTTCCAAAGGCCTGTGAAACGCAGTTTCTTTGCAGGCCTGATCTGGCTGAAGTAGGACTTCTGCTCTGGGTGTGCTCCATTGCCCTAGAGCTGAAAGGCACAACGCGCAGGCTTCTTTCCAAAGAGCGAGTTGGGCCCCACAGCATCTTGCTTCCAGCTCTTTGGGAAGCTAAGAAACAACTCGCTCTGCATAGGGCTCTTACACCCTACTGGGCACATGTCTTACAAAGGCCTGTGAAAGGCAGTTTCTTCCCAGCCCTGATATGGCTGAAGTAGTACTTCTGCTCTGCCGTGTCCTACATGGGCCTAGAGCTGCAAGGCACAAAGTCCAGCCTTGTTTCCCCAAGGGGAGACAGGCCCCACAGCATGGGGCTTCCAGCTCTTTGGACAGCTGAGAAACAACTTGCTCTGCACTGGTGTTTTACAGCCTACACGGATCGAGTCTTACAAAGGCCTGCGAAATGCAGTTTCTTCCCAGGACTTATCTTGCTGAAGTAGAACTTCTGCTCTGCCGTGTCCTACATGGGCCTAGAGCTGCAAGGCACAAAGTCCTGCCTTGCTTCCCCAAGGGGAGACTAGACCCTCAGCATCCAGCTACCAGCTCTTTGTGCAGCTAGGCAACAACTCGCTCTGCATTGGTGTTTTACAGCCTACCGGAAAGATATCTTACAAAGGCCTGTGAAACGCAGTTTCTTGGTAGGCCTGATCTGACTGAAGCAGAACTTCTGCACTGGGTGTGCTGCATTGGCATAGAGCTGCCATGCGCAAAGTGCTGGCTTCCTTGCAAAGGGGTAGAGAGGCCCCAAAGCATCTTGCTTCCAGCTCTTTGGGTAGCTAAGAAACTACTGGCTCTGCCCAGTGTTCTTACAACCTACCTGGAACATCTGTTACCAAGGTCTGTGAAATGCAGTTTATTGGCAGGCCTGATCTGGCTGAAGTAGGACTTCTGCTCTGGGTGTGCTACATTGCCCTAGAGCTGAAAGGCACAACGTGCAGGCTTCTTTCCAAAGAGCGAGTTGGGTCCCACAGCATCTTGCTTCCAGCACTTTGGGAAGCTAAGGATCAACTCGCTCTACACACCTCTCTTACAGCCTACCGGGAACATCTCTTCCAAAGGCCTGTGAAACACAGTTTCTTTGCAGGCCTCATCTGGCTGAAGTAGGACTTCTGCTCTGGGTGTGCTACATTGCCCTAGAGCTGAAAGGCACAAAGTGCAGGCTTCTTTCCAAAGGGCGAGTTGGGCCCCACAGCATCTTGCTTCCAGCTCTTGGGAAGCTAAGAAACAACTCGCTCTGCTCAGTGCTCTTACAGCCGCCCGGGAACATCTCTTCCAAAGGCCTGTGAAACGCAGTTTCTTTGCAGGCCTGATCTGGCTGAAGTAGGACTTCTGCTCTGGGTAGTGCTACATTGCCCTAGAGCTGAAAGGCACAACCCGCAGTCTTCTTTCCAAAGGGCGAGTTGGGCCCCAAAGCATCTTGCTTCCAGCTCTTTGGTAAGCTAAGAAACAACTCGCTCTGCAGACCTCTCTTACAGCCAACCGGGAACATCTCTTGCAAAGGCCTGAGAAATACAGTTTCCTTGCAGGGCTTATCTCGCTGAGGTAGAACTGCTGCTATGCCGTGTCCTACATCGGCCTAGAGTTGCAAGGCTCAAAGTCCTGCCTTGACTCCTCAAGGGCAGACAGGCCCCACAGCGTGGGGCTTCCAGCTCTTTGGGCAGCTAAGAAACAACTTGCTCTGCACTGGTGTTTTACAGCCTACAGGGAACGAGTCTTACAAAGGCCTGTGAAACGCAGTTTCTTCCCAGCCCTGATCTGGCTGAAGTAGAACTTCTGCTCTGCCGGGTCCTACATGGCGCTAGAGCTGCAAGGCACAAAGTCCTGCCTTGATTCCACAAGGGTAGACAAGTCCCTCAAGTCTAGCATCCAGCTCTTTCGGCAGCTAAGAAACAACTCGCTCTGCATAGGGCTCTTACAGCCTACCAGGAACATGTCTTACAAAGGACTGTGAAACGCAGTTTCTTCCCAGCCCTGATCTGGCTGAAGCAGAACTTCTGCTCTGCCGTGTGCAACATGGCCCTAGAGATGCAAGGCACAAAGTCCTGCCTTGTTTCCCCAAGGAGAGACTAGTACCTCAGCGTCCAGCTTCCAGCTCTTGGAGCAGCTAAGAAAGAGCTTGCTGTGCACAGGGCTCTTCCAGCCTACCTGGAAGATCTCTTCCAAAGGCCTGTGAACTGCAGTTTCTTTGGAGGCCTGATCTGGCTGAAGTAGGACTTCTGCTCTGGGTGTGCTACATTGCCCTAGAGCTGAAAGGCACAACGTGCAGGCTTCTTTCCAAAGGGCGAGTTGGGCCCCACAGCATCTTGCTTCCAGCTCTTTGGGAAGCTAAGAAACAACTCGCTCTGCACAGTGCTCTTACAGCCTACCGGGAACATCTCTTCCAAAGGCCTGTGAAACGCAGTTTCTTTGCAGGCCTGATCTGGCTGAAGTAGGACTTCTGCTCTGGGTGTGCTCCATTGCCCTAGAGTTGAAAGGCACAACGTGCAGGCTTCTTTCCAAAGGGCGAGTTGGGCCCCACAGCATGTTGCTTCCAGCTCTTTGGGAAGCTAAGAAACAACTCGCTCTGAACAGTGCTCTTACAGCCTACTGGGAACATCTCTTCCAAAGGCCTGTGAAACGCAGTTTCTTTGCAGGCCTCATCTGGCTGAAGTAGAAATTCTCCTCTGGGTGTGCTACATTGCCCTGGAGCTGAAAGGCACAACCCGCAGTCTTCTTTCCAAAGGGCGAGTTGGGCCCCAAAGTATCTTGCTTCCAGCTCTTTGGTAAGCTAAGAAACAACTCGCTCTGCAGACCTCTCTTACAGCCAACCGGGAACATCTCTTGCAAAGGCCTGAGAAATACAGTTTCCTTGCAGGGCTTATCTCGCTGAGGTAGAACTGCTGCTATGCCGTGTCCTATATCGGCCTAGAGTTGCAAGGCTCAAAGTCCTGCCTTGACTCCTGAAGGGCAGACAGGCCCCACAGCGTGGGGCTTCCAGCTCTTTGGGCAGCTAAGAAACAACTTGCTCTGCACTGGTGTTTTACAGCCTACAGGGAACGAGTCTTACAAAGGCCTTTGTAATGCAGTTTCTTCCCAGCCCTGATCTGGCTGAAGTAGAACTTCTGCTCTGCCGGGTCCTACATGGCGCTAGAGCTGCAAGGCACAAAGTCCTGCCTTGATTCCACAAGGGTAGACAAGTCCCTCAAGTCTAGCATCCAGCTCTTTCGGCAGCTAAGAAACAACTCGCTCTGCATAGGGCTCTTACAGCCTACGAGGAACATGTCTTACAAAGGACTGTGAAACGCAGTTTCTTCCCAGCCCTGATCTGGCTGAAGCAGAACTTCTGCTCTGCCGTGTGCAACATGGCCCTAGAGATGCAAGGCACAAAGTCCTGCCTTGTTTCCCCAAGGAGAGACTAGTACCTCAGTGTCCAGCTTCCAGCTCTTGGAGCAGCTAAGAAACAGCTTGCTGTGCACAGGGCTCTTCCAGCCTACCTGGAAGATCTCTTCCAAAGGCCTGTGAACTGCAGTTTCTTTGGAGGCCTGATCTGGCTGAAGTAGGACTTCTGCTCTGGGTGTGCTACATTGCCCTAGAGCTGAAAGCACAACGTGCAGGCTTCTTTCCAAAGGGCGAGTTGGGCCCCACAGCATCTTGCTTCCAGCTCTTTGGGAAGCTAAGAAACAACTCGCTCTGCACAGTGCTCTTACAGCCTACCGGGAACATCTCTTCCAAAGGCCTGTGAAACGCAGTTTCTTTGCAGGCCTGATCTGGCTGAAGTAGGACTTCTGCTCTGGGTGTGCTCCATTGCCCTAGAGCTGAAAGGCACAACGTGCAGGCTTCTTTCCAAACGGCGAGTTGGGCCCCACAGCATCTTGCTTCCAGCTCTTTGGGAAGCTAAGAAACAACTCGCTCTGCACAGTGCTCTTACAGCCTACCGGGAACATCTCTTCCAAAGGCCTGTGAAACGCAGTTTCTTTGCAGGCCTGATCTGGCTCAAGTAGGACTTCTGCTCTGGGTGTGCTACATTGCCCTAGAGCTGAAAGGCACAACGTGCAGGCTTCTTTCCAAAGGGTGAGTTGGGCCCCACAGCATCTTGCTTCCAGCTCTTTGGGAAGCTAAGAAACAACTCGCTCTGCTCAATGCTCTTACAGCCTACCGGGAACATCCCTTCCAAAGGCCTGTGAAATGCAGTTTCTTTGCAGGCCTGATCTAGCTGAAGTAGTACTTCTGCTCTGGGTATGCTACATTGCCCTAGAGCTGAAAGTCACAACGTGCAGGCTTCTTTCCAAAGGGCGAGTTGGGCCCCACAGCATCTTGCTTCCAGCTCTTTGGGAAGCTAAGAAACAACTCGCTCTGCACAGTGCTCTTACAGCCGACCGGGAACATCTCTTGCAAAGGCCTGTGAAACGCAGTTTCTTTGCAGGCCTGATCTGGCTGAAGTAGGACTTCTGCTCTGGGTGTGCTACTTTGCCCTAGAGCTGAAAGGCACAACGTGCAGCCTTCTTTCCAAAGGGCGAGTTGGGCCCCACAGCATCTTGCTTCCAGCTCTTTGGGAAGCTAAGAAACAACTCGCTCTTCTCAATGCTCTTACAGCCTACCGGGAACATCCCTTCCAAAGGCATCTGAAACGCAGTTTCTTTGCAGGCCTGATCTGGCTGAAGTAGGACTTCTGCTCTGAGTGTGCTACATTGCCGTAGAGCTGAAAGGCACAACGTGCAGGCTTCTTTCCAAAGGGCGAGTTGGGCCCCACAGCATCTTGCTTCCAGCTCTTTGGGAACCTAAGAAACAACTCGCTCTGCACAGTGCTCCTACAGCCGACCGGGAACATCTCTTCCAAAGGCCTGTGAAACGCACTTTCTTTGCAGGCCTGATCTGGCTGAAGTAGGACTTCTGCTCTGGCTGTACTCCATTGCCCTAGAGCTGAAAGGCACAACGTGCAGGCTTCTTTCCAAAGGGCGAGTTGGGCCCCACAGCATCTTGCTTCCAGCTCTTTGGGAAGCTAAGAAACAACTCGCTCTGCACAGTGCTCTTACAGCCTACCGGGAACATCTCTTCCAAAGGCCTGTGAAACGCAGTTTCTTTGCAGGCCTGATCTGGCTGAAGTAGGACTTCTGCTCTGGGTGTGCTACTTTGCCCTAGAGCTGAAAGGCACAACGTGCAGGCTTCTTTCCAAAGGGCGAGTTGGGCCCCACAGCATCTTGCTTCCAGCTCTTTGGGAAGCTAAGAAACAACTCGCTCTGCACAGTGCTCTTACAGCCTAGTGGGAACATCTCTTCCAAAGGCCTGTGAAACGCAGTTTCTTTGCAGGCCTGATCTGGCTCAAGTAGGACTTCTGCTCTGGGTGTGCTACTTTGCCCTAAAGCTGAAAGGCACAACGTGCAGGCTTCTTTCCAAAGGGCGAGTTGGGCCCCACAGCATCTTGATTCCAGCTCTTTGGGAAGCTAAGAAACAACTCACTCTGCACAGTGCTCTTACAGCCTACCGGGAACATCTCTTCCAAAGGCCTGTGAAACGCAGTTTCTTTGCAGGCCTGATCTGGCTCAAGTAGGACTTCTGCTCTGGGTGTGCTCCATTGCCCTAGAGCTGAAAGGCACAACGCGCAGGCTTCTTTCCAAAGGACGAGTGTGGCCCCACAGCATCTTGCTTCCAGCTCTTTGGGAAGCTAAGAAACAACTCGCTCTGCATAGGGCTCTTACACCCTACCGGGAACATGTCTTACAAAGGACTGTGAAAGGCAGTTTCTTCCCAGCCCTGATATGGCTGAAGTAGTACTTCTGCTCTGCCGTGTCCTACATGGCCCTAGAGCTGCAAGGCACAAAGTTCTGCCTTGTTTCCCCAAGGGGAGACTAGTCACTCAGCAACCTGCTTCCAGCTCTTGGGCAGCTAAGAAACAACTTGCTCTGCACAGGGCTCTTCCAGCCTCCCTGGAACATGTCTCACAAAGGCCTGTGAAACGCAGTTTCTCCCCAGGGCTGATCTCGCTGAAGGCGAACTTCTGCGCTGCCGTGTCCTACATGGGCCTAGAGCTGCAAGGCACAAAGTCCTGCCTTGTGTCCTCACGGGCAGACAGGCCCCACAGCGTGGGACTTCCAGCTCTTTGGGCAGCTAAGAAACAACTTGCTTTGCACTGGTGTTTTGCAGCCTGCAGGGAACGAGTCTTAAAAAGGCCTGTGAAACGCAGTTTCTTCCAGGCCTGATCTCGCGGAAGAAGAACTTCTGCTCTGCCGTGCCTACATGGGCCTAGAGCTGCAAGGAACAAAGTTCTGCCTTGTTTCTACAAGGGGACACAAGTCCCTCAGCGTCCAGCTTCCAGCTCCTTGGGCAGATAAGAAACAACTCGCTCTGCACAGTGCTCTTACAGCCTACCGGGAACATCTCTTACAAATCCTGTGAAACGCAGTTTCTATGCAGAACTGATCTGGGTGAAGTAGAACTTCTGCTCTGGGTGTGCTACATTGCCCTAGAGCTGAAAGGCACAACGTGCAGGCTTCTTTCCAAAGGGCGAGTTGGGACCCACAGCATCTTGCTTCCAGCTCTTTGGGAAGCTAAGAAACAAGTCGCTCTGCACAGTGCTCTTACAGCCTACCGGGAACATCTCTTCCAAAGGCCTGTGAAACGCAGTTTCTTTGCAGGCCTGATCTGGCTGAAGTAGGACTTCTGCTCTGGGTGTGCTCCATTGCCCTAGAGCTGAAAGGCAGAACGCGCAGGCTTCTTTCCAAAGGGCGAGTTGGGCCCCACAGCATCTTGCTTCCAGCTCTTTGGGAAGCTGAGAAACAACTCGCTCTGCATCGGGCTCTTACACCCTACTGGGCACATGTCTTACAAAGGCCTGTGAAAGGCAGTTTCTTCCCAGCCCTGATATGGCTGAAGTAGTACTTCTGCTCTGCCGTGTCCTACATGGGCCTAGAGCTGCAAGGCACAAAGTCCAGCCTTGTTTCCCCAAGGGGAGACAGGCCCCACAGCGTGGGGCTTCCAGCTCTTTGGGCAGTTAAGAAACAACTTGCTGTGCACCGGTGTTTTACAGCCTACAGGGAACGAGTCTTACAAAGGCCTGTGTAACGCAGTTTCTTCCCAGGCCTGATCTTGCTGAAGTAGAACTTCTGCTCTGCCCTGTCCTACATGGGCCTAGAGCTGCAAGGCACAAGTTCCTGCCTTGCGTCCTCAAGGGCTGACAGGCCCCACAGCATGGGGCTTCCAGCTCTTTGGACAGCTGAGAAACAACTTGCTCTGCACTGGTGTTTTACAGCCTACAGGGATCGAGTCTTACAAAGGCCTGCGAAATGCAGTTTCTTCCCAGGACTTATCTTGCTGAAGTAGAACTTCTGCTCTGCCGTGTCCTACATGGGCCTAGAGCTCCAAGGCACAAAGTCCTGCCTTGCTTCCCCAAGGGGAGACTAGACCCTCAGCATCCAGCTACCAGCTCTTTGTGCAGCTAGGCAACAACTCGCTCTGCATTGGTGTTTTACAGCCTACCGGGAAGATATCTTACAAAGGCCTGTGAAACGCAGTTTCTTGGTAGGCCTGATCTGACTGAAGCAGAACTTCTGCACTGGGTGTGCTGCATTGGCATAGAGCTGCCATGCCCAAAGTGCTGGCTTCCTTGCAAAGGGGTAGAGAGGCCCCAAAGCATCTTGCTTCCAGCTCTTTGGGTAGCTAAGAAACTACTGGCTCTGCCCAGTGTTCTTACAACCTACCTGGAACATCTCTTCCAAAGGCCTGTGAAACACAGTTTCTTTGCCGGCCTCATCTGGCTGAAGTAGGACTTCTGCTCTGGGTGTGCTACATTGCCCTAGAGCTGAAAGGCACAACGTGCAGGCTTCTTTCCAAAGGGCGAGTTGGGCCCCACAGCATCTTGCTTCCAGCTCTTTGGGAAGCTAAGAAACAACTCGCTCTGCTCAATGCTCTTACAGCCTACCGGGAACATCCCTTCCAAAGGCCTGTGTAACGCAGTTTCTTTGCCGGCCTCATCTGGCTCAAGTAGGACTTCTGCTCTGGGTGTGCTACATTGCCCTAGAGCTGAAAGGCACAACCCGCAGTCTTCTTTCCAAAGAGCGAGTTGGGCCCCAAAGCATCTTGCTTCCAGCTCTTTGGGAAGCTAAGAAACAACTCGCTCTGCACAGGGCTCTTACAGCCTACCGGGAACATCTCTTACAAAGGCCTGTGAAACGCAGTTTCTTTGCAGGCCTCATCTGGGTGAAGTAGAAATTCTGCTCTGGGTGTGCTACATTGCCCTGGAGCTGAAAGGCACAACCCGCAGTCTTCTTTCCAAAGGGCGAGTTGGGCCCCAAAGCATCTTGCTTCCAGCTCTTTGGTAAGCTAAGAAACAACTCGCTCTGCAGACCTCTCTTACAGCCAACCGGGAACATCTCTTGCAAAGGCCTGAGAAATACAGTTTCCTTGCAGGGCTTATCTCGCTGAGGTAGAACTGCTGCTATGCCGTGTCCTACATCGGCCTAGAGTTGCAAGGCTCAAAGTCCTGCCTTGACTCCTCAAGGGCAGACAGGCCCCACAGCGTGGGGCTTCCAGCTCTTTGGGCAGCTGAGAAACAACTTGCTCTGCACTGGTGTTTTACAGCCTACAGGGAACGAGTCTTACAAAGGCCTGTGAAACGCAGTTTCTTCCCAGCCCTGATCTGGCTGAAGTAGAACTTCTGCTCTGCCGGGTCCTACATGGCGCTAGAGCTGCAAGGCACAAACTCCTGCCTTGATTCCACAAGGGTAGACAAGTCCCTCAAGTCTAGCATCCAGCTCTTTCGGCAGCTAAGAAACAACTCGCTCTGCATAGGGCTCTTACAGCCTACCAGGAACATGTCTTACAAAGGACTGTGAAACGCAGTTTCTTCCCAGCCCTGATCTGGCTGAAGCAGAACTTCTGCTCTGCCGTGTGCAACATGGCCCTAGAGATGCAAGGCACAAAGTCCTGCCTTGTTTCCCCAAGGAGAGACTAGTACCTCAGCGTCCAGCTTCCAGCTCTTGGAGCAGCTAAGAAACAGCTTGCTGTGCACAGGGCTCTTCCAGCCTACCTGGAAGATCTCTTCCAAAGGCCTGTGAACTGCAGTTTCTTTGCAGGCCTGATCTGGCTGAAGTAGGACTTCTGCTCTGGGTGTGCTACATTGCCCTAGAGCTGAAAGGCACAACGTGCAGGCTTCTTTCCAAAGGGCGAGTTGGGCCCCACAGCATCTTGCTTCCAGCTCTTTGGGAAGCTAAGAAACAACTCGCTGTGCACAGTGCTCTTACAGCCTACCGGGAACATCTCTTCCAAAGGTCTGTGAAACGCAGTGTCTTTGCAGGCCTGATCTGGCTCAAGTAGGACTTCTGCTCTGGGTGTGCTACATTGCCCTAGAGCTGAAAGGCACAACGTGCAGGCTTCTTTCCAAAGGGCGAGTTGGGCCCCACAGCATCTTGCTTCCAGCTCTTTGGGAAGCTAAGAAACAACTCGCTCTGCACAGTGCTCTTACAGCCTAGTGGGAACATCTCTTCCAAAGGCCTGTGAAACGCAGTTTCTTTGCAGGCCTGATCTGGCTGAAGTAGGACTTCTGCTCTGGGTGTGCTACTTTGCCCTAGAGCTGAAAGGCACAACGTGCAGGCTTCTTTCCAAAGGGCGAGTTGGGCCCCACAGCATCTTGCTTCCAGCTCTTTGGGAAGCTAAGAAACAACTCGCTCTGCATAGGGCTCTTACACCCTACTGGGCACATGTCTTACAAAGGCCTGTGAAAGGCAGTTTCTTCCCAGCCCTGATATGGCTGAAGTAGTACTTCTGCTCTGCCGTGTCCTACATGGCCCTAGAGCTGCAAGGCACAAAGTCCTGCCTTGCTTCCCCAAGGGGAGACTAGTCACTCAGCAACCTGCTTCCAGCTCTTGGGCAGCTAAGAAACAACTTGCTCTGCACAGGGCTCTTCCAGCCTCCCTGGAACATGTCTCACAAAGGCCTGTGAAACGCAGTTTCTTCCCAGGGCTGATCTCGCTGAAGGCGAACTTCTGCGCTGCCGTGTCCTACATGGGCCTAGAGCTGCAAGGCACAAAGTCCAGCCTTGTTTCCCCAAGGGGAGACAGGCCCCACAGCGTGGGGCTTCCAGCTCTTTGGGCAGCTAAGAAACAAGTTCCTGTGCACTGGTGTTTTACAGCCTACAGGGAACGAGTCTTACAAAGGCCTGTGTAACGCAGTTTCTTCCCAGGCCTGATCTTGCTGAAGTAGAACTTCTGCTCTGCCGTGTCCTACATGGGCCTAGAGCTGCAAGGCACAAGTTCCTGCCTTGTGTCCTCAAGGGCAGACAGGCCCCACAGCATGGGGCTTCCAGCTCTTTGGGCAGCTGAGAAACAACTTGCTCTGCACTGGTGTTTTACAGCCTACAGGGATCGAGTCTTACAAAGGCCTGCGAAATGCAGTTTCTTCCCAGGACTTATCTTGCTGAAGTAGAACTTCTGCTCTGCCGTGTCCTACATGGGCCTAGAGCTGCAAGGCACAAAGTCCTGCCTTGCTTCCCCAAGGGGAGACTAGACCCTCAGCATCCAGCTACCAGCTCTTTGTGCAGCTAGGCAACAACTCGCTCTGCATTGGTGTTTTACAGCCTACCGGAAAGATATCTTACAAAGGCCTGTGAAACGCAGTTTCTTGGTAGGCCTGATCTGACTGAAGCAGAACTTCTGCACTGGGTGTGCTGCATTGGCATAGAGCTGCCATGCCCAAAGTGCTGGCTTCCTTGCAAAGGGGAAGAGAGGCCCCAAAGCATCTTGCTTCCAGCTCTTTGGGTAGCTAAGAAACTACTGGCTCTGCCCAGTGTTCTTACAACCTACCTGGAACATCTGTTACCAAGGTCTGTGAAATGCAGTTTCTTGGCAGGCGTGATCTGGCTGAAGTAGGACTTCTGCTCTGGGTGTGCTACATTGCCCTAGAGCTGAAAGGCACAACGTGCAGGCTTCTTTCCAAAGAGCGAGTTGGGCCCCACAGCATCTTGCTTCCAGCACTTTGGGAAGCTAAGGAACAACTCGCTCTACACACCTCTCTTACAGCCTACCGGGAACATCTCTTCCAAAGGACTCTGAAACGCAGTTTCTTTGTAGGCCTCATCTGGCTGAAGTAGCACTTCTGCTCTGGGTGTGCTACATTGCCCTAGAGCTGAGAGGCACAACGTGCAGGCTTCTTTCCAAAGGGTGAGTTGGGCCCCACAGCATCTTGCTTCCAGCTCTTTGGGAAGCTAAGAAACAACTCGCTCTGCACAGTGCTCTTACAGCCTATGTGGAACATCTCTTCCCAAGGCCTGTGAACGCAGTTTCTTGGCAGGCCTGATCTGGCTGAAGTAGAACTTCTGCTCTGGGTGTGCTACATTGCCCTAGAGCTGCAAGGAACAAAGTGCTGTCTTCTTTCCAAAGGGCGAGTTGGGCCCCAAAGCATCTTGCTTCCAGCTCTTTGGGAAGCTGAGAAACAACTCGCTCTGCATAGGGCTGTTACACCCTACTGGGAACATGTCTTGCAAAGGCCTGTGAAACGCAGTTTCTTCCCAGGGCTGATCTCGCTGAGGTAGAACTGCTGCTATGCCGTGTCCTACATCGGCCTAGAGTTGCAAGGCTCAAAGTTCTGCCTTGACTCCTCAAGGGCAGACAGGCCCCACAGCGTGGGGCTTCCAGCTCTTTGGGCAGCTGAGAAACAACTTGCTCTGCACTGGTGTTTTACAGCCTACAGGGAACGAGTCTTACAAAGGCCTGTGAAACGCAGTTTCTTCCCAGCCCTGATCTGGCTGAAGTAGAACTTCTGCTCTGCCGGGTCCTACATGGCGCTAGAGCTGCAAGGCACAAACTCCTGCCTTGATTCCACAAGGGTAGACAAGTCCCTCAAGTCTAGCATCCAGCTCTTTTGGCAGCTAAGAAACAACTCGCTCTGCTCAATGCTCTTACAGCCTACCGGGAACATCCCTTCCAAAGGCCTGTGTAACGCAGTTTCTTTGCCGGCCTCATCTGGCTCAAGTAGGACTTCTGCTCTGGGTGTGCTACATTGCCCTAGAGCTGAAAGGCACAACCCGCAGTCTTCTTTCCAAAGAGCGAGTTGGGCCCCAAAGCATCTTGCTTCCAGCTCTTTGGGAAGCTAAGAAACAACTCGCTCTGCACAGGGCTCTTACAGCCTACCGGGAACATCTCTTACAAAGGCCTGTGAAACGCAGTTTCTTTGCAGGCCTCATCTGGGTGAAGTAGAAATTCTGCTCTGGGTGTGCTACATTGCCCTGGAGCTGAAAGGCACAACCCGCAGTCTTCTTTCCAAAGGGCGAGTTGGGCCCCAAAGCATCTTGCTTCCAGCTCTTTGGTAAGCTAAGAAACAACTCGCTCTGCAGACCTCTCTTACAGCCAACCGGGAACATCTCTTGCAAAGGCCTGAGAAATACAGTTTCCTTGCAGGGCTTATCTCGCTGAGGTAGAACTGCTGCTATGCCGTGTCCTACATCGGCCTAGAGTTGCAAGGCTCAAAGTCCTGCCTTGACTCCTCAAGGGCAGACAGGCCCCACAGCGTGGGGCTTCCAGCTCTTTGGGCAGCTGAGAAACAACTTGCTCTGCACTGGTGTTTTACAGCCTACAGGGAACGAGTCTTACAAAGGCCTGTGAAACGCAGTTTCTTCCCAGCCCTGATCTGGCTGAAGTAGAACTTCTGCTCTGCCGGGTCCTACATGGCGCTAGAGCTGCAAGGCACAAACTCCTGCCTTGATTCCACAAGGGTAGACAAGTCCCTCAAGTCTAGCATCCAGCTCTTTCGGCAGCTAAGAAACAACTCGCTCTGCATAGGGCTCTTACAGCCTACCAGGAACATGTCTTACAAAGGACTGTGAAACGCAGTTTCTTCCCAGCCCTGATCTGGCTGAGGCAGAACTTCTGCTCTGCCGTGTGCAACATGGCCCTAGAGATGCAAGGCACAAAGTCCTGCCTTGTTTCCCCAAGGAGAGACTAGTACCTCAGCGTCCAGCTTCCAGCTCTTGGAGCAGCTAAGAAACAGCTTGCTGTGCACAGGGCTCTTCCAGCCTACCTGGAAGATCTCTTCCAAAGGCCTGTGAACTGCAGTTTCTTTGCAGGCCTGATCTGGCTGAAGTAGGACTTCTGCTCTGGGTGTGCTACATTGCCCTAGAGCTGAAAGGCACAACGTGCAGGCTTCTTTCCAAAGGGCGAGTTGGGCCCCACAGCATCTTGCTTCCAGCTCTTTGGGAAGCTAAGAAACAACTCGCTGTGCACAGTGCTCTTACAGCCTACCGGGAACATCTCTTCCAAAGGTCTGTGAAACGCAGTGTCTTTGCAGGCCTGATCTGGCTCAAGTAGGACTTCTGCTCTGGGTGTGCTACATTGCCCTAGAGCTGAAAGGCACAACGTGCAGGCTTCTTTCCAAAGGGCGAGTTGGGCCCCACAGCATCTTGCTTCCAGCTCTTTGGGAAGCTAAGAAACAACTCGCTCTGCATAGGGCTCTTACACCCTACTGGGCACATGTCTTACAAAGGCCTGTGAAAGGCAGTTTCTTCCCAGCCCTGATATGGCTGAAGTAGTACTTCTGCTCTGCCGTGTCCTACATGGCCCTAGAGCTGCAAGGCACAAAGTCCTGCCTTGCTTCCCCAAGGGGAGACTAGTCACTCAGCAACCTGCTTCCAGCTCTTGGGCAGCTAAGAAACAACTTGCTCTGCACAGGGCTCTTCCAGCCTCCCTGGAACATGTCTCACAAAGGCCTGTGAAACGCAGTTTCTTCCCAGGGCTGATCTCGCTGAAGGCGAACTTCTGCGCTGCCGTGTCCTACATGGGCCTAGAGCTGCAAGGCACAAAGTCCAGCCTTGTTTCCCCAAGGGGAGACAGGCCCCACAGCGTGGGGCTTCCAGCTCTTTGGGCAGCTAAGAAACAAGTTCCTGTGCACTGGTGTTTTACAGCCTACAGGGAACGAGTCTTACAAAGGCCTGTGTAACGCAGTTTCTTCCCAGGCCTGATCTTGCTGAAGTAGAACTTCTGCTCTGCCGTGTCCTACATGGGCCTAGAGCTGCAAGGCACAAGTTCCTGCCTTGTGTCCTCAAGGGCAGACAGGCCCCACAGCATGGGGCTTCCAGCTCTTTGGGCAGCTGAGAAACAACTTGCTCTGCACTGGTGTTTTACAGCCTACAGGGATCGAGTCTTACAAAGGCCTGCGAAATGCAGTTTCTTCCCAGGACTTATCTTGCTGAAGTAGAACTTCTGCTCTGCCGTGTCCTACATGGGCCTAGAGCTGCAAGGCACAAAGTCCTGCCTTGCTTCCCCAAGGGGAGACTAGACCCTCAGCATCCAGCTACCAGCTCTTTGTGCAGCTAGGCAACAACTCGCTCTGCATTGGTGTTTTACAGCCTACCGGAAAGATATCTTACAAAGGCCTGTGAAACGCAGTTTCTTGGTAGGCCTGATCTGACTGAAGCAGAACTTCTGCACTGGGTGTGCTGCATTGGCATAGAGCTGCCATGCCCAAAGTGCTGGCTTCCTTGCAAAGGGGAAGAGAGGCCCCAAAGCATCTTGCTTCCAGCTCTTTGGGTAGCTAAGAAACTACTGGCTCTGCCCAGTGTTCTTACAACCTACCTGGAACATCTGTTACCAAGGTCTGTGAAATGCAGTTTCTTGGCAGGCGTGATCTGGCTGAAGTAGGACTTCTGCTCTGGGTGTGCTACATTGCCCTAGAGCTGAAAGGCACAACGTGCAGGCTTCTTTCCAAAGAGCGAGTTGGGCCCCACAGCATCTTGCTTCCAGCACTTTGGGAAGCTAAGGAACAACTCGCTCTACACACCTCTCTTACAGCCTACCGGGAACATCTCTTCCAAAGGACTCTGAAACGCAGTTTCTTTGTAGGCCTCATCTGGCTGAAGTAGCACTTCTGCTCTGGGTGTGCTACATTGCCCTAGAGCTGAGAGGCACAACGTGCAGGCTTCTTTCCAAAGGGTGAGTTGGGCCCCACAGCATCTTGCTTCCAGCTCTTTGGGAAGCTAAGAAACAACTCGCTCTGCACAGTGCTCTTACAGCCTATGTGGAACATCTCTTCCCAAGGCCTGTGAACGCAGTTTCTTGGCAGGCCTGATCTGGCTGAAGTAGAACTTCTGCTCTGGGTGTGCTACATTGCCCTAGAGCTGCAAGGAACAAAGTGCTGTCTTCTTTCCAAAGGGCGAGTTGGGCCCCAAAGCATCTTGCTTCCAGCTCTTTGGGAAGCTGAGAAACAACTCGCTCTGCATAGGGCTGTTACACCCTACTGGGAACATGTCTTGCAAAGGCCTGTGAAACGCAGTTTCTTCCCAGGGCTGATCTCGCTGAGGTAGAACTGCTGCTATGCCGTGTCCTACATCGGCCTAGAGTTGCAAGGCTCAAAGTCCTGCCTTGACTCCTCAAGGGCAGACAGGCCCCACAGCGTGGGGCTTCCAGCTCTTTGGGCAGCTGAGAAACAACTTGCTCTGCACTGGTGTTTTACAGCCTACAGGGAACGAGTCTTACAAAGGCCTGTGAAACGCAGTTTCTTCCCAGCCCTGATCTGGCTGAAGTAGAACTTCTGCTCTGCCGGGTCCTACATGGCGCTAGAGCTGCAAGGCACAAACTCCTGCCTTGATTCCACAAGGGTAGACAAGTCCCTCAAGTCTAGCATCCAGCTCTTTTGGCAGCTAAGAAACAATTCGCTCTGCATAGGGCTCTTACAGCCTACCAGGAACATGTCTTACAAAGGACTGTGAAACGCAGTTTCTTCCCAGCCCTGATCTGGCTGAAGCAGAACTTCTGCTCTGCCGTGTGCAACATGGCCCTAGAGATGCAAGGCACAAAGTCCTGCCCTGTTTCCCCAAGGAGAGACTAGTACTTCAGCGTCCAGCTTCCAGCTCTTGGAGCAGCTAAGAAACAGCTTGCTGTGCACAGGGCTCTTCCAGCCTACCTGGAAGATCTCTTCCAAAGGCCTGTGAACTGCAGTTTCTTTGCAGGCCTGATCTGGCTGAAGTAGGACTTCTGCTCTGGGTGTGCTACATTGCCCTAGAGCTGAAAGGCACAACGTGCAGGCTTCTTTCCAAAGGGCGAGTTGGGCCCCACAGCATCTTGCTTCCAGCTCTTTGGGAAGCTGAGAAACAACTCGCTCTGCATAGTGCTCTTACAGTCTACCGGGAACATCTCTTACAAAGGCCTGTGAAACGCAGTTTCTTTGCAGGCCTGATCTGGCTGAAGTAGGACTTCTGCTCTGGGTGTGCTCCACTGCCCTAGAGCTGAAAGGCACAACGTGCAGGGTTCTTTCCAAACGGCGAGTTGGGCCCCACAGCATCTTGCTTCCAGCTCTTTGGGAAGCTAAGAAACAACTCGCTCTGCACAGTGCTCTTACAGCCTACCGGGAACATCTCTTCCAAAGGCCTGTGAAACGCAGTTTCTTTGCAGGCCTGATCTGGCTGAAGTAGGACTTCTGCTCTGGGTGTGCTACATTGCCCTAGAGCTGAAAGGCACAACGTGCAGGCTTCTTTCCAAAGGGCGAGTTGTGGCCCACAGCATCTTGCTTCCAGCTCTTTGGGAAGCTAAGAAACAACTCGCTCTGCAAGTGCTCTTACAGCCTACCGGGAACATCTCTTCCAAAGGCCTGTGTAACGCAGTTTCTTTGCAGGCCTCATCTGGCTCAAGTAGGACTTCTGCTCTGGGTGTGCTACATTGCCCTAGAGCTGAAAGGCACAACCCGCAGTCTTCTTTCCAAAGAGCGAGTTGGGCCCCAAAGCATCTTGCTTCCAGCTCTTTGGGAAGCTAAGAAACAACTCGCTCTGCACAGGGCTCTTACAGCCTACCGGGAACATCTCTTACAAAGGCCTGTGAAACGCAGTTTCTTTGCAGGCCTCATCTGGCTGAAGTAGAACTTCTGCTCTGGGTGTGCTACATTGCCCTGGAGATGAAAGGCACAACCCGCAGTCTTCTTTCCAAAGGGCGAGTTGGGCCCCAAAGCATCTTGCTTCCAGCTCTTTGGGAAGCTAAGAAACAACTCGCTCTGCAGACCTCTCTTACAGCCAACCGGGAACATGTCTTGCAAAGGCCTGAGAAATACAGTTTCCTTGCAGGGCTTATCTTGCTGAGGTAGAACTGCTGCTATGCCGTGTCCTACATCGGCCTAGAGTTGCAAGGCTCAAAGTCCTGCCTTGACTCCTCAAGGGCAGACAGGCCCCACAGCGTGGGGCTTCCAGCTCTTTGGGCAGGTAAGAAACAACTTGCTCTGCACTGGTGTTTTACAGCCTACAGGGAACGAGTCTTACAAAGGCCTGTGAAACGCAGTTTCTTCCCAGCCCTGATCTGGCTGAAGTAGAACTTCTGCTCTGCCGGGTCCTACATGGCGCTAGAGCTGCAAGGCACAAACTCCTGCCTTGATTCCACAAGGGTAGACAAGTCCCTCAAGTCTAGCATCCAGCTCTTTCGGCAGCTAAGAAACAAGTCGCTCTGCATAGGGCTCTTACAGCCTACCAGGAACATGTCTTACAAAGGACTGTGAAACGCATTTCTTCCCAGCCCTGATCTGGCTGAAGCAGAACTTCTGCTCTGCCGTGTGCAACATGGCCCTAGAGATGCAAGGCACAAAGTCCTGCCTTGTTTCCCCAAGGAGAGACTAGTACCTCAGCGTCCAGCTTCCAGCTCTTGGAGCAGCTAAGAAACAGCTTGCTGTGCACAGGGCTCTTCCAGCCTACCTGGAAGATCTCTTCCAAAGGCCTGTGAACTGCAGTTTCTTTGCAGGCCTGATCTGGCTGAAGTAGGACTTCTGCTCTGGGTGTGCTACATTGCCCTAGAGCTGAAAGGCACAACGTGCAGGCTTCTTTCCAAAGGGCGAGGTGGGCCTCACAGCATCTTGCTTCCAGCTCTTTGGGAAGCTAAGAAACAACTCGCTCTGCTCAGTGCTCTTACAGCCTACCGGGAACATCTCTTCCAAAGGCCTGTGAAACGCAGTTTCTTTGCAGGCCTGATCTGGCTGAAGTAGGACTTCTGCTCTGGGTGTGCTCCATTGCCCAAGAGCTGAAAGGCACAACGTGCAGGCTTCTTTCCAAAGGGCAAGTTGGGCCCCACAGCATCTTGCTTCCAGCTCTTTGGGAAGCTAAGAAACAACTCGCTCTGCACAGTGCTCTTACAGCCGACCGGGAACATCTCTTGCAAAGGCCTGTGAAACGCAGTTTCTTTGCAGGCCTGATCTGGCTGAAGTAGGACTTCTGCTCTGGGTGTGCTACTTTGCCCTAGAGCTGAAAGGCACAACGTGCAGCCTTCTTTCCAAAAGGCGAGTTGGGCCCCACAGCATCTTGCTTCCAGCTCTTTGGGAAGCTAAGAAACAACTCGCTCTTCTCAATGCTCTTACAGCCTACCGGGAACATCCCTTCCAAAGGCATCTGAAACGCAGTTTCTTTGCAGGCCTGATCTGGCTGAAGTAGGACTTCTGCTCTGAGTGTGCTACATTGCCGTAGAGCTGAAAGGCACAACGTGCAGGCTTCTTTCCAAAGGGCGAGTTGGGCCCCACAGCATCTTGCTTCCAGCTCTTTGGGAACCTAAGAAAGAACTCGCTCTGCACAGTGCTCCTACAGCCGACCGGGAACATCTCTTCCAAAGGCCTGTGAAACGCAGTTTCTTTGCAGGCCTGATCTGGCTGAAGTAGGACTTCTGCTCTGGCTGTACTCCATTGCCCTAGAGCTGAAAGGCACAACGTGCAGGCTTCTTTCCAAAGGGCGAGTTGGGCCCCACAGCATCTTGCTTCCAGCTCTTTGGGAAGCTAAGAAACAACTCGCTCTGCACAGTGCTCTTACAGCCTACCGGGAACATCTCTTCCAAAGGCCTGTGAAACGCAGTTTCTTTGCAGGCCTGATCTGGCTGAAGTAGGACTTCTGCTCTGGGTGTGCTACTTTGCCCTAGAGCTGAAAGGCACAACGTGCAGGCTTCTTTCCAAAGGGCGAGTTGGGCCCCACAGCATGTTGCTTCCAGCTCTTTGGGAAGCTAAGAAACAACTCGCTCTGCACAGTGCTCTTACAGCCTAGTGGGAACATCTCTTCCAAAGGCCTGTGAAACGCAGTTTCTTTGCAGGCCTGATCTGGCTCAAGTAGGACTTCTGCTCTGGGTGTGCTACTTTGCCCTAAAGCTGAAAGGCACAACGTGCAGGCTTCTTTCCAAAGGGCGAGTTGGGCCCCACAGCATCTTGATTCCAGCTCTTTGGGAAGCTAAGAAACAACTCACTCTGCACAGTGCTCTTACAGCCTACCGGGAACATGTCTTCCAAAGGTCTGTGAAACGCAGTGTCTTTGCAGGCCTGATCTGGCTCAAGTAGGACTTCTGCTCTGGGTGTGCTACATTGCCCTAGAGCTGAAAGGCACAACGTGCAGGCTTCTTTCCAAAGGGCGAGTTGGGCCCCACAGCATCTTGCTTCCAGCTCTTTGGGAAGCTAAGAAACAACTCGCTCTGCACAGTGCTCTTACAGCCTAGTGGGAACATCTCTTCCAAAGGCCTGTGAAACGCAGTTTCTTTGCAGGCCTGATCTGGCTGAAGTAGGACTTCTGCTCTGGGTGTGCTACTTTGCCCTAGAGCTGAAAGGCACAACGTGCAGGCTTCTTTCCAAAGGGCGAGTTGGGCCCCACAGCATCTTGCTTCCAGCTCTTTGGGAAGCTAAGAAACAACTCGCTCTGCATAGGGCTCTTACACCCTACTGGGCACATGTCTTACAAAGGCCTGTGAAAGGCAGTTTCTTCCCAGCCCTGATATGGCTGAAGTAGTACTTCTGCTCTGCCGTGTCCTACATGGCCCTAGAGCTGCAAGGCACAAAGTCCTGCCTTGCTTCCCCAAGGGGAGACTAGTCACTCAGCAACCTGCTTCCAGCTCTTGGGCAGCTAAGAAACAACTTGCTCTGCACAGGGCTCTTCCAGCCTCCCTGGAACATGTCTCACAAAGGCCTGTGAAACGCAGTTTCTTCCCAGGGCTGATCTCGCTGAAGGCGAACTTCTGCGCTGCCGTGTCCTACATGGGCCTAGAGCTGCAAGGCACAAAGTCCAGCCTTGTTTCCCCAAGGGGAGACAGGGCCCACAGCGTGGGGCTTCCAGCTCTTTGGGCAGCTAAGAAACAAGTTCCTGTGCACTGGTGTTTTACAGCCTACAGGGAACGAGTCTTACAAAGGCCTGTGTAACGCAGTTTCTTCCCAGGCCTGATCTTGCTGAAGTAGAACTTCTGCTCTGCCCTGTCCTACATGGGCCTAGAGCTGCAAGGCACAAGTTCCTGCCTTGTGTCCTCAAGGGCAGACAGGCCCCACAGCATGGGGCTTCCAGCTCTTTGGGCAGCTGAGAAACAACTTGCTCTGCACTGGTGTTTTACAGCCTACAGGGATCGAGTCTTACAAAGGCCTGCGAAATGCAGTTTCTTCCCAGGACTTATCTTGCTGAAGTAGAACTTCTGCTCTGCCGTGTCCTACATGGGCCTAGAGCTGCAAGGCACAAAGTCCTGCCTTGCTTCCCCAAGGGGAGACTAGACCCTCAGCATCCAGCTACCAGCTCTTTGTGCAGCTAGGCAACAACTCGCTCTGCATTGGTGTTTTACAGCCTACCGTGAAGATATCTTACAAAGGCCTGTGAAACGCAGTTTCTTGGTAGGCCTGATGTGACTGAAGCAGAACTTCTGCACTGGGTGTGCTGCATTGGCATAGAGCTGCCATGCCCAAAGTGCTGGCTTCCTTGCAAATGGGTAGAGAGGCCCCAAAGCATCTTGCTTCCAGCTCTTTGGGTAGCTAAGAAACTACTGGCTCTGCCCAGTGTTCTTACAACCTACCTGGAACATCTGTTACCAGGGTCTGTGAAATGCAGTTTCTTGGCAGGCGTGATCTGGTTGAAGTAGGACTTCTGCTCTGGGTGTGCTACATTGCCCTAGAGCTGAAAGGCACAACGTGCAGGCTTCTTTCCAAAGAGCGAGTTGGGCCCCACAGCATCTTGCTTCCAGCACTCTGGGAAGCTAAGGAACAACTCGCTCTGCACAGTGCTCTTACAGCCTACCGGGAACATCTCTTCCAAAGGCCTGTGAAACGCAGTTTCTTTGCAGGCCTGATCTGGCTGAAGTAGGACTTCTGCTCTGGGTGTGCTACTTTGCCCTAGAGCCGAAAGGCACAACGTGCAGGCTTCTTTCCAAAGGGCGAGTTGGGCCCCACAGCATCTTGCTTCCAGCTCTTTGGGAAGCTAAGAAACAACTCGCTCTGCACAGTGCTCTTACAGCCTACCGGGAACATCTCTTCCAAAGGCCTGTGAAACGCAGTTTCTTTGCAGGCCTGATCTGGCTGAAGTAGGACTTCTGCTCTGGGTGTGCTCCATTGCCCTAGAGCTGAAAGGCACAACGCGCAGGCTTCTTTCCAAAGGGCGAGTTGGGCCCCACAGCAT
The DNA here is from genome assembly GCF_041296265.1 of Equus caballus. Taxonomy (NCBI): domain Eukaryota; kingdom Metazoa; phylum Chordata; class Mammalia; order Perissodactyla; family Equidae; genus Equus; species Equus caballus. Next base: position 207,868 of record NC_091697.1, read on the forward strand.
CTTGCTTCCAGCTCTTTGGGAAGCTAAGAAACAACTCGCTCTGCATAGGGCTCTTACACCCTACCGCGAACATGTCTTACAAAGGACTGTGAAAGGCAGTTTCTTCCCAGCCCTGATATGGCTGAAGTAGTACTTCTGCTCTGCCGTGTCCTACATGGCCCTAGAGCTGCAAGGCACAAAGTTCTGCCCTGTTTCCCCAAGGGGAGACTAGTCACTCAGCAACCTGCTTCCAGCTCTTGGGCAGCTAAGAAACAACTTGCTCTGCACAGGGCTCTTCCAGCCTCCCTGGAACATGTCTCACAAAGGCCTGTGAAACGCAGTTTCTTCCCAGGGCTGATCTCGCTGAAGGCGAACTTCTGCGCTGCAGTGTCCTACATGGGCCTAGAGCTGCAAGGCACAAAGTCCTGCCTTGTGTCCTCACGGGCAGACAGGCCCCACAGCGTGGGACTTCCAGCTCTTTGGGCAGCTAAGAAACAACTTGGTTTGCACTGGTGTTTTGCAGCCTGCAGGGAACGAGTCTTAAAAAGGCCTGTCAAACGCAGTTTCTTCCCAGGCCTGACCTCGCTGAAGAAGAACTTCTGCTCTGCCGTGCCTACATGGGCCTAGAGCTGCAAGGAACAAAGTTCTGCCTTGTTTCTACAAGGGGACACAAGTCCCTCAGCGTCCAGCTTCCAGCTCCTTGGGCAGATAAGAAACAACTCGCTCTGCACAGTGCTCTTACAGCCTACCGGGAACATCTCTTACAAATCCTGTGAAACGCAGTTTCTATGCAGAACTGATCTGGGTGAAGTAGAACTTCTGCTCTGGGTGTGCTACATTGCCCTAGAGCTGAAAGGCACAACGTGCAGGCTTCTTTCCAAAGGGCGAGTTGGGACCCACAGCATCTTGCTTCCAGCTCTTTGGGAAGCTAAGAAACAACTCGCTCTGCACAGTGCTCTTACAGCCTAGTGGGAACATCTCTTCCAAAGGCCTGTGAAACGCAGTTTCTTTGCAGGCCTGATCTGGCTGAAGTAGGACTTCTGCTCTGGGTGTGCTCCATTGCCCTAGAGCTGAAAGGCACAACGCGCAGGCTTCTTTCCAAAGGGCGAGTTGGGCCCCACAGCATCTTGCTTCCAGCTCTTTGGGAAGCTAAGAAACAACTCGCTCTGCATAGGGCTCTTACACCCTACTGGGCACATGTCTTACAAAGGCCTGTGAAAGGCAGTTTCTTCCCAGCCCTGATATGGCTGAAGTAGTACTTCTGCTCTGCCGTGTCCTACATGGCCCTAGAGCTGCAAGGCACAAAGTCCTGCCTTGCTTCCCCAAGGGGAGACTAGTCACTCAGCAACCTGCTTCCAGCTCTTGGGCAGCTAAGAAACAACTTGCTCTGCACAGGGCTCTTCCAGCCTCCCTGGAACATGTCTCACAAAGGCCTGTGAAACGCAGTTTCTTCCCAGGGCGGATCTCGCTGAAGGCGAACTTCTGCGCTGCCGTGTCCTACATGGGCCTAGAGCTGCAAGGCACAAAGTCCAGCCTTGTTTCCCCAAGGGGAGACAGGCCCCACAGCGTGGGGCTTCCAGCTCTTTGGGCAGCTAAGAAACAACTTGCTGTGCACTGGTGTTTTACAGCCTACAGGGAACGAGTCTTACAAAGGCCTGTGTAACGCAGTTTCTTCCCAGGCCTGATCTTGCTGAAGTAGAACTTCTGCTCTGCCGTGTCCTACATGGGCCTAGAGCTGCAAGGCACAAATTCCTGCCTTGTGTCCTCAAGGGCAGACAGGCCCCACAGCATGGGGCTTCCAGCTCTTTGGGCAGCTGAGAAACAACTTGCTCTGCACTGGTGTTTTACAGCCTACAGGGATCGAGTCTTACAAAGGCCTGCGAAATGCAGTTTCTTCCCAGGACTTATCTTGCTGAAGTAGAACTTCTGCTCTGCCGTGTCCTACATGGGCCTAGAGCTGCAAGGCACAAAGTCCTGCCTTGCTTCCCCAAGGGGAGACTAGACCCTCAGCATCCAGCTACCAGCTCTTTGTGCAGCTAGGCAACAACTCGCTCTGCATTGGTGTTTTACAGCCTACCGGGAAGATATCTTACAAAGGCCTGTTAAACGCAGTTTCTTGGTAGGCCTGATCTGACTGAAGCAGAACTTCTGCACTGGGTGTGCTGCATTGGCAAAGAGCTGCCATGCCCAAAGTGCTGGCTTCCTTGCAAAGGGGAAGAGAGGCCCCAAAGCATCTTGCTTCCAGCTCTTTGGGTAGCTAAGAAACTACTGGCTCTGCCCAGTGTTCTTACAACCTACCTGGAACATCTGTTACCAAGGTCTGTGAAATGCAGTTTCTTGGCAGGCCTGATCTGGCTGAAGAAGGACTTCTGCTCTGGGTGTGCTACATTGCCCTACAGCTGAAAGGCACAACTTGCAGGCTTCTTTCCAAAGGGCGAGTTGGGCCCCACAGCATCTTTCTTCCAGCTCTTTGGGAAGCTAAGAAACAACTCGCTCTGCACAGTGCTCTTACAGCCTACCGGGAACATGTCTTCCAAAGGCCTGTGAAACGCAGTTTCTTTGCAGGCCTGATCTGTCTGAAGTAGGACTTCTGCTCTGGGTGTGCTCCATTGCCCTAGAGCTGAAAGGCACAACGCGCAGGCTTCTTTCCAAAGAGCGAGTTGGGCCCCACAGCATCTTGCTTCCAGCTCTTTGGGAAGCTAAGAAACAACTCGCTCTGCATAGGGCTCTTACACCCTACTGGGCACATGTCTTACAAAGGCCTGTGAAAGGCAGTTTCTTCCCAGCCCTGATATGGCTGAAGTAGTACTTCTGCTCTACCGTGTCCTACATGGCCCTAGAGCTGCAAGGCACAAAGTCCTGCCTTGTTTCCCCAAGGGGAGACTAGTCACTCAGCAACCAGCTTTCAGCTCTTGGGCAGCTAAGAAACAACTTGCTCTGCACAGGGCTCTTCCAGCCTCCCTGGAACATGTCTCACAAAGGCCTGTGAAACGCAGTTTCTTCCCAGGGCTGATCTCGCTGAAGGCGAACTTCTGCGCTGCCGTGTCCTACATGGGCCTAGAGCTGCAAGGCACAAAGTCCAGCCTTGTTTCCCCAAGGGGAGACCGGCCCCACAGCGTGGGGCTTCCAGCTCTTTGGGCAGCTAAGAAACAACTTTCTGTGCACTGGTGTTTTACAGCCTACAGGGAACGAGTCTTACAAAGGCCTGTGTAACACAGTTTCTTCCCAGGCCTGATCTTGCTGAAGTAGAACTTCTGCTCTGCAGTGTCCTACATGGGCCTAGAGCTGCAAGGCACAAATTCCTGCCTTGTGTCCTCAAGGGCAGACAGGCCCCACAGCATGGGGCTTCCAGCTCTTTGGGCAGCTGAGAAACAACTTGCTGTGCACTGGTGTTTTACAGCCTACAGGGAACGAGTCTTACAAAGGCCTGTGTAACACAGTTTCTTCCCTGGCCTGATCTTGCTGAAGTAGAACTTCTGCTCTGCCGTGTCCTACATGGGCCTAGAGCTGCAAGGCACAAATTCCTGCCTTGTGTCCTCAAGGGCAGACAGGCCCCACAGCATGGGGCTTCCAGCTCTTTGGGCAGCTGAGAAACAACTTGCTCTGCACTGGTGTTTTACAGCCTACAGGGATCGAGTCTTACAAAGGCCTGCGAAATGCAGTTTCTTCCCAGGCCTGATCTTGCTGAAGTAGAACTTCTTCTCTGCCGTGTCCTACATGGGCCTAGAGCTGCAAGGCACAAAGTCCTGCCTTGCTTCCCCAAGGGGAGACTAGACCCTCAGCATCCAGCTACCAGCTCTTTGTGCAGCTAGGCAACAACTCGCTCTGCATTGGTGTTTTACAGCCTACCGGGAAGATGTCTTACAAAGGCCTGTGAAACGCAGTTTCTTGGTAGGCCTGATCTGACTGAAGCAGAACTTCTGCACTGGGAGTGCTGCATTGGCATAGAGCTGCCATGCCCAAAGTGCTGGCTTCCTTGCAAAGGGGTAGAGAGGCCCCAAAGCATCTTGCTTCCAGCTCTTTGGGTAGCTAAGAAACTACTGGCTCTGTCCAGTGTTCTTACAACCTACCTGGAACATCTGTTACCAAGGTCTGTGAAATGCAGATTCTTGGCAGGCCTGATCTGGCTGAAGTAGGACTTCTGCTCTGGGTGTGCTACATTGCCCTAGAGCTGAAAGGCACAACGTGCAGGCTTCTTTCCAAAGAGCGAGTTGGGCCCCACAGCATCTTGCTTCCAGCACTTTGGGAAGCTAAGGAACAACTCCCTCTAAACACCTCTCTTACAGCCTACCGGGAACATCTCTTCCAAAGGCCTGTGAAACGCAGTGTCTTTGCAGGCCTGATCTGGCTGAAGTAGGACTTCTGTTCTGGGTGTGCTACTTTGCCCTAGAGCTGAAAGGCACAACGTGCAGGCTTCTTTCCAAAGGGCGAGTTGGGCCCCACAGCATCTTGCTTCCAGCTCTTTGGGAAGCTAAGAATCAACTCGCTCTGCACAGTGCTCTTACAGCCTACGGGGAACATCTCTTCCAAAGGCCTGTGAAACGCAGTTTCTTTGCAGGCCTGATCTGGCTGAAGTAGGACTTCTGCTCTGGGTGTGCTACTTTGCCCTAGAGCTGAAAGGCACAACGTGCAGGCTTCTTTCCAAAGAGCGAGTTGGGCCCCACAGCATCTTGCTTCCAGCTCTTTGGGAAGCTAAGAAACAACTCGCTCTGCACAGTGCTCTTACAGCCTATGTGGAACATCTGTTCCCTAGGCCTGTGAACGCAGTTTCTTGGCAGGCCTGATCTGGCTGAAGTAGGACTTCTGCTCTGGGTGTGCTACATTGCCCTAGAGCTGAAAGGCACAACGTGCAGGCTTCTTTCCAAAGGACGAGTTGGGCCACACAGCATCTTGCTTCCAGCTCTTTGGGAAGCTGAGAAACAACTCAATCTGCACAGTGCTCATACAGCATACCGGGAACATCTCTTCCAAAGGCCTGTGAAACGCAGTTTCTTTGCAGGCCTGATCTGGCTGAAGTAGGACTTCTGCTCTGGGTGTTCTACATCGCCCTAGAGCTGAAAGGCACAGCGTGCAGGCTTCTTTCCAAAGGGCGAGTTGGGCCCCACAGCATCTTGCTTCCAGCTCTTTGGGAAGCTAAGAAACAACTCGCTCTGCACAGTGCTCTTACAGCCTATGTGGAACATCTGTTCCCAAGGCCTGTGAACGCAGTTTCTTGGCAGGCCTGATCTGGCTGAAGTAGAACTTCTGCTCTGGGTGTGCTACATTGCCCTACAGCTGCAAGGAACAAAGTGCTGTCTTCTTTCCAAAGGGCGAGTTGGGCCCCAAAGCATCTTGCTTCGAGCTCTTTGGGAAGCTGAGAAACAACTCGCTCTGAATAGGGCTCTTACACCCTACCTGGAACATGTCTTACAAAGGCCTGTGAAAGGCAGTTTCTTCCCAGCCCTGATATGGCTGAAGTAGTACTTCTGCTCTGCCGTGTCCTACATGGGCTTAAAGCTGCAAGGCACAAAGTCCAGCCTTGTTTCCCCAAGGGGAGACAGGCCCCACAGCGTGGGGCTTCCAGCTCTTTGGGCAGTTAAGAAACAACTTGCTGTGCACTGGTGTTTTACAGCCTACAGGGAACGAGTCTTACAAAGGCCTGTGTAATGCAGTTTCTTCCCAGGCCTGATCTTGCTGAAGTAGAGCTTCTGCTCTGCCCTGTCCTACATGGGCCTAGAGCTGCAAGGCACAAGTTCCTGCCTTGCGTCCTCAAGGGCAGACAGGCCCCACAGCATGGGGCTTCCAGCTCTTTGGGCAGCTGAGATACAACTTGCTCTGCACTGGTGTTTTACAGCCTACAGGCATCGAGTCTTACAAAGGCCTGCGAAATGCAGTTTCTTCCCAGGCCTGATCTTGCCGAAGTAGAACTTCTGCTCTGCCGTGTCCTACATGGGCCTAGAGCTGCAAGGCACAAAGTCCTGCCTTGCTTCCCCAAGGGGAGACTAGACCCTCAGCATCCAGCTACCAGCTCTTTGTGCAGCTAGGCAACAACTCGCTCTGCATTGGTGTTTTACAGCCTACCGGGAAGATATCTTACAAAGGCCTGTGAAACGCAGTTTCTTGGTAGGCCTGATCTGACTGAAGCAGAACTTCTGCACTGGGTGTGCTGCATTGGCATAGAGCTGCCATGCCCAAAGTGCTGGCTTCCTTGCAAAGGGGTAGAGAGGCCCCAAAGCATCTTGCTTCCAGCTCTTTGGGTAGCTAAGAAACTACTGGCTCTGCCCAGTGCTCTTACAGCCTACCGGGAACATCTCTTACAAAGGCCTGTGAAACGCAGTTTCTATGCAGGCCTGATCTGGCTGAAGTAGAACTTCTGCTCTGGGTGTGCTACATTGCCCTGGAGCTGAAAGGCACAATCAGCAGTCTTCTTTCCAAAGGGCGAGTTGGGCCCCAAAGCATCTTGCTTCCAGCTCTTTGGGAAGCTAAGAAACAACTCGCTCTGCAGACCTCTCTTACAGCCAACCGGGAACATCTCTTGCAAAGGCCTGAGAAATACAGTTTCCTTGCACTGCTTATCTCGCTGAGGTAGAACTGCTGCTATGCCGTGTCCTACATCGGCCTAGAGTTGCAAGGCTCAAAGTCCTGCCTTGACTCCTCAAGGGCAGACAGGCCCCACAGCGTGGGGCTTCCAGCTCTTTGGGCAGGTAAGAAACAACTTGCTCTGCACTGGTGTTTTACAGCCTACAGGGAACGAGTCTTACAAAGGCCTGTGAAACGCAGTTTCTTCCCAGCCCTGATCTGGCTGAAGTAGAACTTCTGCTCTGCCGGGTCCTACATGGCGCTAGAGCTGCAAGGCACAAACTCCTGCCTTGATTCCACAAGGGTAGACAAGTCCCTCAAGTCTAGCATCCAGCTCTTTCGGCAGCTAAGAAACAACTCGCTCTGCATAGGGCTCTTACAGCCTACCAGGAACATGTCTTACAAAGGACTGTGAAACGCAGTTTCTTCCCAGCCCTGATCTGGCTGAAGCAGAACTTCTGCTCTGCCGTGTGCAACATGGCCCTAGAGATGCAAGGCACAAAGTCCTGCCTTGTTTCCCCAAGGAGAGACTAGTACCTCAGCGTCCAGCTTCCAGCTCTTGGAGCAGCTAAGAAACAGCTTGCTGTGCAAAGGGCTCTTCCAGCCTATCTGGAAGATCTCTTCCAAAGGCCTGTGAACTGCCGTTTCTTTGCAGGCCTGATCTGGCTGAAGTAGGACTTCTGCTCTGGGTGTGCTACTTTGCCCTGGAGCTGAAAGGCACAACGTGCAGGCTTCTTTCCAAAGGGCGAGTTGGGCCCCACAGCATCTTGCTTCCAGCTCTTTGGGAAGCTAAGAAACAACTCGCTCTGCACAGTGCTCTTACAGCCTACCGGGAACATGTCTTCCAATGGCCTGTGAAACGCAGTTTCTTTGCAGGCCTGATCTGGCTGAAGTAGGACTTCTGCTCTGGGTGTGCTCCATTGCCCTAGAGCTGAAAGGCACAACGTGCAGGCTTCTTTCCAAAGGGCGAGTTGGTCCCCACAGCATCTTGCTTCCAGCTCTTTGGGAAGCTAAGAAACAACTCGCTCTGCACAGTGCTCTTACAGCCTACCGGGAACATCTCTTCCAAAGGCCTGTGAAATGCAGTTTCTTTGCAGGCCTGATCTGGCTGAAGTAGGACTTCTGCTCTGGGTGTGCTACTTTGCCCTAGAGCTGAAAGGCACAAGGTGCAGGCTTCTTTCCAAAGGGCGAGTTGGGCCCCACAGCATCTTGCTTCCAGCTCTTTGGGAAGCTAAGAAACAACTCGCTCTGCACAGTGCTCTTACAGCCTACCGGGAACATCTCTTCCAAAGGCCTGTGAAACGCAGTTTCTTTGCAGGCCTGATCTGGCTGAAGTAGGACTTCTGCTCTGGGTGTGCTACTTTGCCCTAGAGCTGAAAGGCACAACGTGCAGGCTTCTTTCCAAAGGGCGAGTTGGGCCCCACAGCATCTTGCTTCCAGCTCTTTGGGAAGCTAAGCAACAACTCGCTCTGCACAGTGCTCTTACAGCCTACCGGGAACATCTCTTCCAAAGGCCTGTGAAACGCAGTTTCTTTGAAGGCCTGATCTGGCTGAAGAAGGACTTCTGCTCTGGGTGTGCTACTTTGCCCTAGAGCTGAAAGGCACAACGTGCAGGCTTCTTTCCAAAGGGCGAGTTGGGCCCCACAGCATCTTGCTTCCAGCCCTTTGGGAAGCTAAGAAACAACTCGCTCTGCACAGTGCTCTTACAGCCTACCGGGAACATCTCTTCCAAAGGCCTGTGAAACGCAGTTTCTTTGCAGGCCTGATCTGGCTGAAGTAGGACTTCTGCTCTGGGTGTGCTACTTTGCCCTAGAGCTGAAAGGCACAACGTGCAGGCTTCTTTCCAAAGGGCGAGTTGGGCCCCACAGCATCTTGCTTCCAGCTCTTTGGGAAGCTAAGAAACAACTCGCTCTGCACAGTGCTCTTACAGCCTACCGGGAACATCTCTTCCAAAGGCCTGTGAAACGCAGTTTCTTTGCAGGCCTGATCTGGCAGAAGTAGGACTTCTGCTCTGGGTGTGCTACTTTGCCCTAGAGCTGAAAGGCACAACGTGCAGGCTTCTTTCCAAAGGGCGAGTTGGGCCCCACAGCATCTTGCTTCCAGCTCTTTGGGAAGCTAAGAAACAACTCGCTCTGCACAGTGCTCTTACAGCCTAGTGGGAACATCTCTTCCAAAGGCCTGTGAAATGCAGTTTCTTTGCAGGCCTGATCTGGCTGAAGTAGGACTTCTGCTCTGGGTGTGCTACTTTGCCCTAGAGCTGAAAGGCACAACGTGCAGGCTTCTTTCCAAAGGGCGAGTTGGGCCCCACAGCATCTTGCTTCCAGCTCTTTGGGAAGCTAAGAAACAACTCGCTCTGCACAGTGCTCTTACAGCCTACCGGGAACATCTCTTCCAAAGGCCTGTGAAACGCAGTTTCTTTGCAGGCCTGATCTGGCTGAAGTAGGACTTCTGCTCTGGGTGTGCTACTTTGCCCTAGAGCTGAAAGGCACAACGTGCAGGCTTCTTTCCAAAGGGCGAGTTGGGCCCCACAGCATCTTGCTTCCAGCTCTTTGGGAAGCTAAGAAACAACTCTCTCTGCACAGTGCTCTTACAGCCTAGTGGGAACATCTCTTCCAAAGGCCTGTGAAACGCAGTTTCTTTGCAGGTCTGATCTGGCTGAAGTAGGACTTCTGCTCTGGGTGTGCTACTTTGCCCTAGAGCTGAAAGGCACAACCCGCAGTCTTCTTTCCAAAGGGCGAGTTGGGCCCCAAAGCATCTTGCTTCCAGCTCTTTGGGAAGCTAAGAAACAACTCGCTCTGCAGACCTCTCTTACAGCCAACCGGGAACATCTCTTGCAAAGGCCTGTGAAATACAGTTTCCTTGCAGGGCTTATCTCGCTGAGGTAGAACTGATGCTATGCCGTGTCCTACATCGGCCTAGAGTTGCAAGGCTCAAAGTCCTGCCTTGACTCCTCAAGGGCAGACAGGCCCCACAGCGTGGGGCTTCCAGCTCTTTGGGCAGCTAAGAAACAACTTGCTCTGCACTGGTGTTTTACAGCCTACAGGGAACGAGTCTTACAAAGGCCTGTGAAACGCAGTTTCTTCCCAGCCCTGATCTGGCTGAAGTAGAACTTCTGCTCTGCCGGGTCCTACATGGCGCTAGAGCTGCAAGGCACAAACTCCTGCCTTGATTCCACAAGGGTAGACAAGTCCCTCAAGTCTAGCATCCAGCTCTTTTGGCAGCTAAGAAACAACTCGCTCTGCATAGGGCTCTTACAGCCTACCAGGAACATGTCTTACAAAGGACTGTGAAACGCATTTCTTCCCAGCCCTGATCTGGCTGAAGCAGAACTTCTGCTCTGCCGTGTGCAACATGGCCCTAGAGATGCAAGGCACAAAGTCCTGCCCTGTTTCCCCAAGGAGAGACTAGTACCTCAGCGTCCAGCTTCCAGCTCTTGGAACAGCTAAGAAACAGCTTGCTGTGCACAGGGCTCTTCCAGCCTACCTGGAAGATCTCTTCCAAAGGCCTGTGAACTGCAGTTTCTTTGCAGGCCTGATCTGGCTGAAGTAGGACTTCTGCTCTGGGTGTGCTACATTGCCCTAGAGCTGAAAGGCACAACGTGCAGGCTTCTTTCCAAAGGGCGAGTTGGGCCCCACAGCATCTTGCTTCCAGCTCTTTGGGAAGCTGAGAAACAACTCGCTCTGCACAGTGCTCTTACAGCCTACCGGGAACATCTCTTCCAAAGGCCTGTGAAACGCAGTTTCTTTGCAGGCCTGATCTGGCTGAAGTAGGACTTCTGCTCTGGGTGTGCTACATTGCCCTAGAGCTGAAAGGCACAACGTGCAGGCTTCTTTCCAAAGGGCGAGTTGGGGCCCACAGCATCTTGCTTCCAGCTCTTTGGGAAGCTAAGAAACAACTCGCTCTGCAAGTGCTCTTACAGCCTACCGGGAACATCTCTTCCAAAGGCCTGTGTAACGCAGTTTCTTTGCAGGCCTCATCTGGCTCAAGTAGGACTTCTGCTCTGGGTGTGCTACATTGCCCTAGAGCTGAAAGGCACAACCCGCAGTCTTCTTTCCAAAGAGCGAGTTGGGCCCCAAAGCATCTTGCTTCCAGCTCTTTGGGAAGCTAAGAAACAACTCGCTCTGCACAGGGCTCTTACAGCCTACCGGGAACATCTCTTACAAAGGCCTGTGAAACGCAGTTTCTTTGCAGGCCTCATCTGGCTGAAGTAGAACTTCTGCTCTGGGTGTGCTACATTGCCCTGGAGATGAAAGGCACAACCCGCAGTCTTCTTTCCAAAGGGCGAGTTGGGCCCCAAAGCATCTTGCTTCCAGCTCTTTGGGAAGCTAAGAAACAACTCGCTCTGCAGACCTCTCTTACAGCCAACTGGGAACATGTCTTGCAAAGGCCTGAGAAATACAGTTTCCTTGCAGGGCTTATCTTGCTGAGGTAGAACTGCTGCTATTCCGTGTCCTACATCGTCCTAGAGTTGCAAGGCTCAAAGTCCTGCCTTGACTCCTCAAGGGCAGACAGGCCCCACAGCGTGGGGCTTCCAGCTCTTTGGGCAGCTAAGAAACAACTTGCTCTGCACTGGTGTTTTACAGCCTACAGGGAACGAGTCTTACAAAGGCCTGTGAAACGCAGTTTCTTCCCAGCCCTGATCTGGCTGAAGTAGAACTTCTGCTCTGCCGGGTCCTACATGGCGCTAGAGCTGCAAGGCACAAACTCCTGCCTTGATTCCACAAGGGTAGACAAGTCCCTCAAGTCTAGCATCCAGCTCTTTCGGCAGCTAAGAAACAACTCGCTCTGCATAGGGCTCTTACAGCCTACCAGGAACATGTCTTACAAAGGACTGTGAAACGCAGTTTCTTCCCAGCCCTGATCTGGCTGAAGCAGAACTTTTGCTCTGCCGTGTGCAACATGGCCCTAGAGATGCAAGGCACAAAGTCCTGCCTTGTTTCCCCAAGGAGAGACTAGTACCTCAGCGTCCAGCTTCCAGCTCTTGGAGCAGCTAAGAAACAGCTTGCTGTGCACAGGGCTCTTCCAGCCTACCTGGAAGATCTCTTCCAAAGGCCTGTGAAATGCAGTTTCTTTGCAGGCCTGATCTGGCTGAAGTAGGACTTCTGCTCTGGGTGTGCTACATTGCCCTAGAGCTGAAAGGCACAACGTGCAGGCTTCTTTCCAAAGGGCGAGTTGGGCCCCACAGCATCTTGCTTCCAGCTCTTTGGGAAGCTAAGAATCAACTCGCTCTGCACAGTGCTCTTACAGCCTACGGGGAACATCTCTTCCAAAGGCCTGTGAAACGCAGTTTCTTTGCAGGCCTGATCTGGCTGAAGTAGGACTTCTGCTCTGGGTGTGCTACTTTGCCCTAGAGCTGAAAGGCACAACGTGCAGGCTTCTTTCCAAAGAGCGAGTTGGGCCCCACAGCATCTTGCTTCCAGCTCTTTGGGAAGCTAAGAAACAACTCGCTCTGCACAGTGCTCTTACAGCCTATGTGGAACATCTGTTCCCTAGGCCTGTGAACGCAGTTTCTTGGCAGGCCTGATCTGGCTGAAGTAGGACTTCTGCTCTGGGTGTGCTACATTGCCCTAGAGCTGAAAGGCACAACGTGCAGGCTTCTTTCCAAAGGACGAGTTGGGCCACACAGCATCTTGCTTCCAGCTCTTTGGGAAGCTGAGAAACAACTCGCTCTGCACAGTGCTCATACAGCATACCGGGAACATCTCTTCCAAAGGCCTGTGAAACGCAGTTTCTTTGCAGGCCTGATCTGGCTGAAGTAGGACTTCTGCTCTGGGTGTTCTACATCGCCCTAGAGCTGAAAGGCACAGCGTGCAGGCTTCTTTCCAAAGGGCGAGTTGGGCCCCACAGCATCTTGCTTCCAGCTCTTTGGGAAGCTAAGAAACAACTCGCTCTGCACAGTGCTCTTACAGCCTATGTGGAACATCTGTTCCCAAGGCCTGTGAACGCAGTTTCTTGGCAGGCCTGATCTGGCTGAAGTAGAACTTCTGCTCTGGGTGTGCTACATTGCCCTACAGCTGCAAGGAACAAAGTGCTGTCTTCTTTCCAAAGGGCGAGTTGGGCCCCAAAGCATCTTGCTTCGAGCTCTTTGGGAAGCTGAGAAACAACTCGCTCTGCATAGGGCTCTTACACCCTACCTGGAACATGTCTTACAAAGGCCTGTGAAAGGCAGTTTCTTCCCAGCCCTGATATGGCTGAAGTAGTACTTCTGCTCTGCCGTGTCCTACATGGGCTTAAAGCTGCAAGGCACAAAGTCCAGCCTTGTTTCCCCAAGGGGAGACAGGCCCCACAGCGTGGGGCTTCCAGCTCTTTGGGCAGTTAAGAAACAACTTGCTGTGCACTGGTGTTTTACAGCCTACAGGGAACGAGTCTTACAAAGGCCTGTGTAATGCAGTTTCTTCCCAGGCCTGATCTTGCTGAAGTAGAGCTTCTGCTCTGCCCTGTCCTACATGGGCCTAGAGCTGCAAGGCACAAGTTCCTGCCTTGCGTCCTCAAGGGCAGACAGGCCCCACAGCATGGGGCTTCCAGCTCTTTGGGCAGCTGAGATACAACTTGCTCTGCACTGGTGTTTTACAGCCTACAGGCATCGAGTCTTACAAAGGCCTGCGAAATGCAGTTTCTTCCCAGGCCTGATCTTGCCGAAGTAGAACTTCTGCTCTGCCGTGTCCTACATGGGCCTAGAGCTGCAAGGCACAAAGTCCTGCCTTGCTTCCCCAAGGGGAGACTAGACCCTCAGCATCCAGCTACCAGCTCTTTGTGCAGCTAGGCAACAACTCGCTCTGCATTGGTGTTTTACAGCCTACCGGGAAGATATCTTACAAAGGCCTGTGAAACGCAGTTTCTTGGTAGGCCTGATCTGACTGAAGCAGAACTTCTGCACTGGGTGTGCTGCATTGGCATAGAGCTGCCATGCCCAAAGTGCTGGCTTCCTTGCAAAGGGGTAGAGAGGCCCCAAAGCATCTTGCTTCCAGCTCTTTGGGTAGCTAAGAAACTACTGGCTCTGCCCAGTGCTCTTACAGCCTACCGGGAACATCTCTTACAAAGGCCTGTGAAACGCAGTTTCTATGCAGGCCTGATCTGGCTGAAGTAGAACTTCTGCTCTGGGTGTGCTACATTGCCCTGGAGCTGAAAGGCACAATCAGCAGTCTTCTTTCCAAAGGGCGAGTTGGGCCCCAAAGCATCTTGCTTCCAGCTCTTTGGGAAGCTAAGAAACAACTCGCTCTGCAGACCTCTCTTACAGCCAACCGGGAACATCTCTTGCAAAGGCTTGAGAAATACAGTTTCCTTGCACTGCTTATCTCGCTGAGGTAGAACTGCTGCTATGCCGTGTCCTACATCGGCCTAGAGTTGCAAGGCTCAAAGTCCTGCCTTGACTCCTCAAGGGCAGACAGGCCCCACAGCGTGGGGCTTCCAGCTCTTTGGGCAGGTAAGAAACAACTTGCTCTGCACTGGTGTTTTACAGCCTACAGGGAACGAGTCTTACAAAGGCCTGTGAAACGCAGTTTCTTCCCAGCCCTGATCTGGCTGAAGTAGAACTTCTGCTCTGCCGGGTCCTACATGGCGCTAGAGCTGCAAGGCACAAACTCCTGCCTTGATTCCACAAGGGTAGACAAGTCCCTCAAGTCTAGCATCCAGCTCTTTCGGCAGCTAAGAAACAACTCGCTCTGCATAGGGCTCTTACAGCCTACCAGGAACATGTCTTACAAAGGACTGTGAAACGCAGTTTCTTCCCAGCCCTGATCTGGCTGAAGCAGAACTTCTGCTCTGCCGTGTGCAACATGGCCCTAGAGATGCAAGGCACAAAGTCCTGCCTTGTTTCCCCAAGGAGAGACTAGTACCTCAGCGTCCAGCTTCCAGCTCTTGGAGCAGCTAAGAAACAGCTTGCTGTGCAAAGGGCTCTTCCAGCCTATCTGGAAGATCTCTTCCAAAGGCCTGTGAACTGCCGTTTCTTTGCAGGCCTGATCTGGCTGAAGTAGGATTTCTGCTCTGGGTGTGCTACTTTGCCCTGGAGCTGAAAGGCACAACGTGCAGGCTTCTTTCCAAAGGGCGAGTTGGGCCCCACAGCATCTTGCTTCCAGCTCTTTGGGAAGCTAAGAAACAACTCGCTCTGCACAGTGCTCTTACAGCCTACCGGGAACATGTCTTCCAAAGGCCTGTGAAACGCAGTTTCTTTGCAGGCCTGATCTGGCTGAAGTAGGACTTCTGCTCTGGGTGTGCTCCATTGCCCTAGAGCTGAAAGGCACAACGTGCAGGCTTCTTTCCAAAGGGCGAGTTGGTCCCCACAGCATCTTGCTTCCAGCTCTTTGGGAAGCTAAGAAACAACTCGCTCTGCACAGTGCTCTTACAGCCTACCGGGAACATCTCTTCCAAAGGCCTGTGAAATGCAGTTTCTTTGCAGGCCTGATCTGGCTGAAGTAGGACTTCTGCTCTGGGTGTGCTACTTTGCCCTAGAGCTGAAAGGCACAAGGTGCAGGCTTCTTTCCAAAGGGCGAGTTGGGCCCCACAGCATCTTGCTTCCAGCTCTTTGGGAAGCTAAGAAACAACTCGCTCTGCACAGTGCTCTTACAGCCTACCGGGAACATCTCTTCCAAAGGCCTGTGAAACGCAGTTTCTTTGAAGGCCTGATCTGGCTGAAGTAGGACTTCTGCTCTGGGTGTGCTACTTTGCCCTAGAGCTGAAAGGCACAACGTGCAGGCTTCTTTCCAAAGGGCGAGTTGGGCCCCACAGCATCTTGCTTCCAGCCCTTTGGGAAGCTAAGAAACAACTCGCTCTGCACAGTGCTCTTACAGCCTACCGGGAACATCTCTTCCAAAGGCCTGTGAAACGCAGTTTCTTTGCAGGCCTGATCTGGCTGAAGTAGGACTTCTGCTCTGGGTGTGCTACTTTGCCCTAGAGCTGAAAGGCACAACGTGCAGGCTTCTTTCCAAAGGGCGAGTTGGGCCCCACAGCATCTTGCTTCCAGCTCTTTGGGAAGCTAAGAAACAACTCGCTCTGCACAGTGCTCTTACAGCCTACCGGGAACATCTCTTCCAAAGGCCTGTGAAACGCAGTTTCTTTGCAGGCCTGATCTGGCAGAAGTAGGACTTCTGCTCTGGGTGTGCTACTTTGCCCTAGAGCTGAAAGGCACAACGTGCAGGCTTCTTTCCAAAGGGCGAGTTGGGCCCCACAGCATCTTGCTTCCAGCTCTTTGGGAAGCTAAGAAACAACTCGCTCTGCACAGTGCTCTTACAGCCTAGTGGGAACATCTCTTCCAAAGGCCTGTGAAATGCAGTTTCTTTGCAGGCCTGATCTGGCTGAAGTAGGACTTCTGCTCTGGGTGTGCTACTTTGCCCTAGAGCTGAAAGGCACAACGTGCAGGCTTCTTTCCAAAGGGCGAGTTGGGCCCCACAGCATCTTGCTTCCAGCTCTTTGGGAAGCTAAGAAACAACTCGCTCTGCACAGTGCTCTTACAGCCTACCGGGAACATCTCTTCCAAAGGCCTGTGAAACGCAGTTTCTTTGCAGGCCTGATCTGGCTGAAGTAGGACTTCTGCTCTGGGTGTGCTACTTTGCCCTAGAGCTGAAAGGCACAACGTGCAGGCTTCTTTCCAAAGGGCGAGTTGGGCCCCACAGCATCTTGCTTCCAGCTCTTTGGGAAGCTAAGAAACAACTCTCTCTGCACAGTGCTCTTACAGCCTAGTGGGAACATCTCTTCCAAAGGCCTGTGAAACGCAGTTTCTTTGCAGGTCTGATCTGGCTGAAGTAGGACTTCTGCTCTGGGTGTGCTACTTTGCCCTAGAGCTGAAAGGCACAACCCGCAGTCTTCTTTCCAAAGGGCGAGTTGGGCCCCAAAGCATCTTGCTTCCAGCTCTTTGGGAAGCTAAGAAACAACTCGCTCTGCAGACCTCTCTTACAGCCAACCGGGAACATCTCTTGCAAAGGCCTGTGAAATACAGTTTCCTTGCAGGGCTTATCTCGCTGAGGTAGAACTGATGCTATGCCGTGTCCTACATCGGCCTAGAGTTGCAAGGCTCAAAGTCCTGCCTTGACTCCTCAAGGGCAGACAGGCCCCACAGCGTGGGGCTTCCAGCTCTTTGGGCAGCTAAGAAACAACTTGCTCTGCACTGGTGTTTTACAGCCTACAGGGAACGAGTCTTACAAAGGCCTGTGAAACGCAGTTTCTTCCCAGCCCTGATCTGGCTGAAGTAGAACTTCTGCTCTGCCGGGTCCTACATGGCGCTAGAGCTGCAAGGCACAAACTCCTGCCTTGATTCCACAAGGGTAGACAAGTCCCTCAAGTCTAGCATCCAGCTCTTTTGGCAGCTAAGAAACAACTCGCTCTGCATAGGGCTCTTACAGCCTACCAGGAACATGTCTTACAAAGGACTGTGAAACGCATTTCTTCCCAGCCCTGATCTGGCTGAAGCAGAACTTCTGCTCTGCCGTGTGCAACATGGCCCTAGAGATGCAAGGCACAAAGTCCTGCCCTGTTTCCCCAAGGAGAGACTAGTACCTCAGCGTCCAGCTTCCAGCTCTTGGAACAGCTAAGAAACAGCTTGCTGTGCACAGGGCTCTTCCAGCCTACCTGGAAGATCTCTTCCAAAGGCCTGTGAACTGCAGTTTCTTTGCAGGCCTGATCTGGCTGAAGTAGGACTTCTGCTCTGGGTGTGCTACATTGCCCTAGAGCTGAAAGGCACAACGTGCAGGCTTCTTTCCAAAGGGCGAGTTGGGCCCCACAGCATCTTGCTTCCAGCTCTTTGGGAAGCTGAGAAACAACTCGCTCTGCACAGTGCTCTTACAGCCTACCGGGAACATCTCTTCCAAAGGCCTGTGAAACGCAGTTTCTTTGCAGGCCTGATCTGGCTGAAGTAGGACTTCTGCTCTGGGTGTGCTACATTGCCCTAGAGCTGAAAGGCACAACGTGCAGGCTTCTTTCCAAAGGGCGAGTTGGGGCCCACAGCATCTTGCTTCCAGCTCTTTGGGAAGCTAAGAAACAACTCGCTCTGCAAGTGCTCTTACAGCCTACCGGGAACATCTCTTCCAAAGGCCTGTGTAACGCAGTTTCTTTGCAGGCCTCATCTGGCTCAAGTAGGACTTCTGCTCTGGGTGTGCTACATTGCCCTAGAGCTGAAAGGCACAACCCGCAGTCTTCTTTCCAAAGAGCGAGTTGGGCCCCAAAGCATCTTGCTTCCAGCTCTTTGGGAAGCTAAGAAACAACTCGCTCTGCACAGGGCTCTTACAGCCTACCGGGAACATCTCTTACAAAGGCCTGTGAAACGCAGTTTCTTTGCAGGCCTCATCTGGCTGAAGTAGAACTTCTGCTCTGGGTGTGCTACATTGCCCTGGAGATGAAAGGCACAACCCGCAGTCTTCTTTCCAAAGGGCGAGTTGGGCCCCAAAGCATCTTGCTTCCAGCTCTTTGGGAAGCTAAGAAACAACTCGCTCTGCAGACCTCTCTTACAGCCAACTGGGAACATGTCTTGCAAAGGCCTGAGAAATACAGTTTCCTTGCAGGGCTTATCTTGCTGAGGTAGAACTGCTGCTATTCCGTGTCCTACATCGTCCTAGAGTTGCAAGGCTCAAAGTCCTGCCTTGACTCCTCAAGGGCAGACAGGCCCCACAGCGTGGGGCTTCCAGCTCTTTGGGCAGCTAAGAAACAACTTGCTCTGCACTGGTGTTTTACAGCCTACAGGGAACGAGTCTTACAAAGGCCTGTGAAACGCAGTTTCTTCCCAGCCCTGATCTGGCTGAAGTAGAACTTCTGCTCTGCCGGGTCCTACATGGCGCTAGAGCTGCAAGGCACAAACTCCTGCCTTGATTCCACAAGGGTAGACAAGTCCCTCAAGTCTAGCATCCAGCTCTTTCGGCAGCTAAGAAACAACTCGCTCTGCATAGGGCTCTTACAGCCTACCAGGAACATGTCTTACAAAGGACTGTGAAACGCAGTTTCTTCCCAGCCCTGATCTGGCTGAAGCAGAACTTTTGCTCTGCCGTGTGCAACATGGCCCTAGAGATGCAAGGCACAAAGTCCTGCCTTGTTTCCCCAAGGAGAGACTAGTACCTCAGCGTCCAGCTTCCAGCTCTTGGAGCAGCTAAGAAACAGCTTGCTGTGCACAGGGCTCTTCCAGCCTACCTGGAAGATCTCTTCCAAAGGCCTGTGAACTGCAGTTTCTTTGCAGGCCTGATCTGGCTGAAGTAGGACTTCTGCTCTGGGTGTGCTACATTGCCCTAGAGCTGAAAGGCACAACGTGCAGGCTTCTTTCCAAAGGGCGAGTTGGGCCTCACAGCATCTTGCTTCCAGCTCTTTGGGAAGCTAAGAAACAACTCGCTCTGCTCAGTGCTCTTACAGCCTACCGGGAACATCTCTTCCAAAGGCCTGTGAAACGCAGTTTCTTTGCAGGCCTGATCTGGCTGAAGTAGGACTTCTGCTCTGGGTGTGCTACTTTGCCCTAGAGCTGAAAGGCACAACGTGCAGGCTTCTTTCCAAAGGGCGAGTTGGGCCCCACAGCATCTTGCTTCCAGCTCTTTGGGAAGCTAAGAAACAACTCGCTCTGCACAGTGCTCTTACACCCTACCGGGAACATGTCTTCCAAAGGCCTGTGAAAGGCAGTTTCTTCCCAGCCCTGATATGGCTGAAGTAGTACTTCTGCTCTGCCGTGTCCTACATGGCCCTAGAGCTGCAAGGCACAAAGTCCTGCCTTGCTTCCCCAAGGGGAGACTAGTCACTCAGCAACCTGCTTCCAGCTCTTGGGCAGCTAAGAAACAACTTGCTCTGCACAGGGCTCTTCCAGCCTCCCTGGAACATGTCTCACAAAGGCCTGTGAAACGCAGTTTCTTTGCAGGCCTGATCTGGCTGAAGTAGGACTAATGCTCTGGGTGTGCTACATTGCCCTAGAGCTGAAAGGCACAACGTGCAGGCTTCTTTCCAAAGGGCGAGTTGGGCCCCACAGCATCTTGCTTCCAGCTCTTTGGGAAGCTAAGAAACAACTCGCTCTGCACAGTGCTCTTACAGCCTATGTGGAACATCTGTTCCCAAGGCCTGTGAACGCAGTTTCTTGGCAGGCCTGATCTGGCTGAAGTAGAACTTCTGCTCTGGGTGTGCTACATTGCCCTAGAGCTGCAAGGAACAAAGTGCTGTCTTCTTTCCAAAGGGCGAGTTGGGCCCCAAAGCATCTTGCTTCCAGCTCGTTGGGAAGCTGAGAAACAACTCGCTCTGCATAGGGCTCTTACACCCTACCGGGAACATGTCTTACAAAGGCCTGTGAAAGGCAGTTTCTTCCCAGCCCTGATATGGCTGAAGTAGTACTTCTGCTCTGCCGTGTCCTACATGGGCCTAGAGCTGCAAGGCACAAAGTCCAGCCTTGTTTCCCCAAGGGAGACAGGCCCCACAGCGTGGGGCTTCCAGCTCTTTGGGCAGCTAAGAAACAACTTGCTGTGCACTGGTGTTTTACAGCCTACAGGGAACGAGTCTTACAAAGGCCTGTGTAACGCAGTTTCTTCCCAGGCCTGATCTTGCTGAAGTAGAACTTCTGCTCTGCCCTGTCCTACATGGGCCTAGAGCTGCAAGGCACAAGTTCCTGCCTTGTGTCCTCAAGGGCAGACAGGCCCCACAGCATGGGGCTTCCAGCTCTTTGGGCAGCTGAGATACAACTTGCTCTGCACTGGTGTTTTACAGCCTACAGTCATCGAGTCTTACAAAGGCCTGCGAAATGCAGTTTCTTCCCAGGACTTATCTTGCTGAAGTAGAACTTCTGCTCTGCCGTGTCCTACATGGGCCTAGAGCTGCAAGGCACAAAGTCCTGCCTTGCTTCCCCAAGGGGAGACTAGACCCTCAGCATCCAGCTACCAGCTCTTTGTGCAGCTAGGCAACAACTCGCTCTGCATTGGTGTTTTACAGCCTACCGCGAAGATATCTTACAAAGGCCTGTGAAACGCAGTTTCTTGGTAGGCCTGATCTGACTGAAGCAGAACTTCTGCACTGGGTGTGCTGCATTGGCATAGAGCTGCCGTGCCCAAAGTGCTGGCTTCCTTGCAAAGGGGTAGAGAGGCCCCAAAGCATCTTGCTTCCAGCTCTTTGGGTAGCTAAGAAACTACTGGCTCTGCCCAGTGTTCTTACAACCTACCTGGAACATCTGTTACCAGGGTCTGTGAAATGCAGTTTCTTGGCAGGCCTGATCTGGCTGAAGTAGGACTTCTGCTCTGGGTGTGCTACATTGCCCTAGAGCTGAAAGGCACAACGTGCAGGCTTCTTTCCAAAGGGCGAGTTGGGCCCCACAGCATCTTGCTTCCAGCTCTTTGGGAAGCTAAGAAACAACTCGCTCTGCACAGTGCTCTTACAGCCTACCGGGAACATCTCTTCCAAAGGCCTGTGAAACGCAGTGTCTTTGCAGGCCTGATCTGGCTGAAGTAGGACTTCTGCTCTGGGTGTGCTACTTTGCCCTAGAGCTGAAAGGCACAACGTGCAGGCTTCTTTCCAAAGGGCGAGTTGGGCCCCACAGCATCTTGCTTCCAGCTCTTTGGGAAGCTAAGAATCAACTCGCTCTGCACAGTGCTGTTACAGCCTACGGGGAACATCTCTTCCAAAGGCCTGTGTAACGCAGTTTCTTTGCAGGCCTCATCTGGCTCAAGTAGGACTTCTGCTCTGGGTGTGCTACATTGCCCTAGAGCTGAAAGGCACAACCCGCAGTCTTCTTTCCAAAGAGCGAGTTGGGCCCCAAAGCATCTTGCTTCCAGCTCTTTGGGAAGGTAAGAAACAACTCGCTCTGCACAGGGCTCTTACAGCCTACCGGGAACATCTCTTACAAAGGCCTGTGAAACGCAGTTTCTTTGCAGGCCTCATCTGGCTGAAGTAGAAATTCTGCTCTGGGTGTGCTACATTGCCCTGGAGATGAAAGGCACAACCCGCAGTCTTCTTTCCAAAGGGCGAGTTGGGCCCCAAAGCATCTTGCTTCCAGCTCTTTGGTAAGCTAAGAAACAACTCGCTCTGCAGACCTCTCTTACAGCCAACTGGGAACATGTCTTGCAAAGGCCTGAGAAATACAGTTTCCTTGCAGGGCTTATCTTGCTGAGGTAGAACTGCTGCTATGCCGTGTCCTACATCGGCCTAGAGTTGCAAGGCTCAAAGTCCTGCCTTGACTCCTCAAGGGCAGACAGGCCCCACAGCGTGGGGCTTCCAGCTCTTTGGGCAGCTAAGAAACAACTTGCTCTGCACTGCTGTTTTACAGCCTACAGGGAACGAGTCTTCACAGGCCTGTGAAACGCAGTTTCTTCCCAGCCCTGATCTGGCTGAAGTAGAACTTCTGCTCTGCCGGGTCCTACATGGCGCTAGAGCTGCAAGGCACAAACTCCTGCCTTGATTCCACAAGGGTAGACAAGTCCCTCAAGTCTAGCATCCAGCTCTTTCGGCAGCTAAGAAACAACTCGCTCTGCATAGGGCTCTTACAGCCTACCAGGAACATGTCTTACAAAGGACTGTGAAACGCATTTCTTCCCAGCCCTGATCTGGCTGAAGCAGAACTTCTGCTCTGCCGTGTGCAACATGGCCCTAGAGATGCAAGGCACAAAGTCCTGCCTTGTTTCCCCAAGGAGAGACTAGTACCTCAGCGTCCAGCTTCCAGCTCTTGGAGCAGCTAAGAAACAGCTTGCTGTGCACAGGGCTCTTACAGCCTACCTGGAAGATCTCTTCCAAAGGCCTGTGAACTGCAGTTTCTTTGCAGGCCTGATCTGGCTGAAGTAGGACTTCTGCTCTGGGTGTGCTACATTGCCCTAGAGATGAAAGGCACAACGTGCAGGCTTCTTTCCAAAGGGCGAGTTGGGCCTCACAGCATCTTGCTTCCAGCTCTTTGGGAAGCTAAGAAACAACTCGCTCTGCTCAGTGCTCTTACAGCCTACCGGGAACATCTCTTCCAAAGGCCTGTGAAACGCAGTTTCTTTGCAGGCCTGATCTGGCTGAAGTAGGACTTCTGCTCTGGGTGTGCTACTTTGCCCTAGAGCTGAAAGGCACAACGTGCAGGCTTCTTTCCAAAGGGCGAGTTGGGCCCCACAGCATCTTGCTTCCAGCTCTTTGGGAAGCTAAGAAACAACTCGCTCTGCACAGTGCTCTTACACCCTACCGGGAACATGTCTTCCAAAGGCCTGTGAAAGGCAGTTTCTTCCCAGCCCTGATATGGCTGAAGTAGTACTTCTGCTCTGCCGTGTCCTACATGGCCCTAGAGCTGCAAGGCACAAAGTCCTGCCTTGCTTCCCCAAGGGGAGACTAGTCACTCAGCAACCTGCTTCCAGCTCTTGGGCAGCTAAGAAACAACTTGCTCTGCACAGGGCTCTTCCAGCCTCCCTGGAACATGTCTCACAAAGGCCTGTGAAACGCAGTTTCTTTGCAGGCCTGATCTGGCTGAAGTAGGACTAATGCTCTGGGTGTGCTACATTGCCCTAGAGCTGAAAGGCACAACGTGCAGGCTTCTTTCCAAAGGGCGAGTTGGGCCCCACAGCATCTTGCTTCCAGCTCTTTGGGAAGCTAAGAAACAACTCGCTCTGCACAGTGCTCTTACAGCCTATGTGGAACATCTGTTCCCAAGGCCTGTGAACGCAGTTTCTTGGCAGGCCTGATCTGGCTGAAGTAGAACTTCTGCTCTGGGTGTGCTACATTGCCCTAGAGCTGCAAGGAACAAAGTGCTGTCTTCTTTCCAAAGGGCGAGTTGGGCCCCAAAGCATCTTGCTTCCAGCTCGTTGGGAAGCTGAGAAACAACTCGCTCTGCATAGGGCTCTTACACCCTACCGGGAACATGTCTTACAAAGGCCTGTGAAAGGCAGTTTCTTCCCAGCCCTGATATGGCTGAAGTAGTACTTCTGCTCTGCCGTGTCCTACATGGGCCTAGAGCTGCAAGGCACAAAGTCCAGCCTTGTTTCCCCAAGGGAGACAGGCCCCACAGCGTGGGGCTTCCAGCTCTTTGGGCAGCTAAGAAACAACTTGCTGTGCACTGGTGTTTTACAGCCTACAGGGAACGAGTCTTACAAAGGCCTGTGTAACGCAGTTTCTTCCCAGGCCTGATCTTGCTGAAGTAGAACTTCTGCTCTGCCCTGTCCTACATGGGCCTAGAGCTGCAAGGCACAAGTTCCTGCCTTGTGTCCTCAAGGGCAGACAGGCCCCACAGCATGGGGCTTCCAGCTCTTTGGGCAGCTGAGATACAACTTGCTCTGCACTGGTGTTTTACAGCCTACAGTCATCGAGTCTTACAAAGGCCTGCGAAATGCAGTTTCTTCCCAGGACTTATCTTGCTGAAGTAGAACTTCTGCTCTGCCGTGTCCTACATGGGCCTAGAGCTGCAAGGCACAAAGTCCTGCCTTGCTTCCCCAAGGGGAGACTAGACCCTCAGCATCCAGCTACCAGCTCTTTGTGCAGCTAGGCAACAACTCGCTCTGCATTGGTGTTTTACAGCCTACCGCGAAGATATCTTACAAAGGCCTGTGAAACGCAGTTTCTTGGTAGGCCTGATCTGACTGAAGCAGAACTTCTGCACTGGGTGTGCTGCATTGGCATAGAGCTGCCGTGCCCAAAGTGCTGGCTTCCTTGCAAAGGGGTAGAGAGGCCCCAAAGCATCTTGCTTCCAGCTCTTTGGGTAGCTAAGAAACTACTGGCTCTGCCCAGTGTTCTTACAACCTACCTGGAACATCTGTTACCAGGGTCTGTGAAATGCAGTTTCTTGGCAGGCCTGATCTGGCTGAAGTAGGACTTCTGCTCTGGGTGTGCTACATTGCCCTAGAGCTGAAAGGCACAACGTGCAGGCTTCTTTCCAAAGGGCGAGTTGGGCCCCACAGCATCTTGCTTCCAGCTCTTTGGGAAGCTAAGAAACAACTCGCTCTGCACAGTGCTCTTACAGCCTACCGGGAACATCTCTTCCAAAGGCCTGTGAAACGCAGTGTCTTTGCAGGCCTGATCTGGCTGAAGTAGGACTTCTGCTCTGGGTGTGCTACTTTGCCCTAGAGCTGAAAGGCACAACGTGCAGGCTTCTTTCCAAAGGGCGAGTTGGGCCCCACAGCATCTTGCTTCCAGCTCTTTGGGAAGCTAAGAATCAACTCGCTCTGCACAGTGCTGTTACAGCCTACGGGGAACATCTCTTCCAAAGGCCTGTGAAACGCAGTTTCTTTGCAGGCCTGATCTGGCTGAAGTAGGACTTCTGCTCTGGGTGTGCTACTTTGCCCTAGAGCTGAAAGGCACAACGTGCAGGCTTCTTTCCAAAGGGCGAGTTGGGCCCCACAGCATCTTGCTTCCAGCTCTTTGGGAAGCAAAGAAACAACTCGCTCTGCACAGTGCTCTTACAGCCTACCGGGAACATCTCTTCCAAAGGCCTGTGAAACGCAGTTTCTTTGCAGGCCTGATCTGGCTGAAGTAGGACTTCTGCTCTGGGTGTGCTACTTTGCCCTAGAGCTGAAAGGCACAACGTGCAGGCTTCTTTCCAAAGGGCGAGTTGGGCCCCACAGCATCTTGCTTCCAGCTCTTTGGGAAGCTAAGAAACAACTCGCTCTGCACAGTGCTCTTACAGCCTACCGGGAACATCTCTTCCAAAGGCCTGTGAAACGCAGTTTCTTTGCAGGCCTGATCTGGCTGAAGTAGGACTTCTGCTCTGGGTGTGCTACTTTGCCCTAGAGCTGAAAGGCACAACGTGCAGGCTTCTTTCCAAAGGGCGAGTTGGGCCCCACAGCATCTTGCTTCCAGCTCTTTGGGAAGCTAAGAAACAACTCGCTCTGCACAGTGCTCTTACAGCCTACCGGGAACATCTCTTCCAAAGGCCTGTGAAACGCAGTTTCTTTGCAGGCCTGATCTGGCTGAAGTAGGACTTCTGCTCTGGGTGTGCTCCATTGCCCTAGAGCTGAAAGGCACAACGCGCAGGCTTCTTTCCAAAGAGCGAGTTGGGCCCCACAGCATCTTGCTTCCAGCTCTTTGGGAAGCTAAGAAACAACTCGCTCTGCATAGGGCTCTTACACCCTACTGGGCACATGTCTTACAAAGGCCTGTGAAAGGCAGTTTCTTCCCAGCCCTGATATGGCTGAAGTAGTACTTCTGCTCTACCGTGTCCTACATGGCCCTAGAGATGCAAGGCACAAAGTCCTGCCTTGTTTCCCCAAGGGGAGACTAGTCACTCAGCAACCAGCTTTCAGCTCTTGGGCAGCTAAGAAACAACTTGCTCTGCACAGGGCTCTTCCAGCCTCCCTGGAACATGTCTCACAAAGGCCTGTGAAACGCAGTTTCTTCCAAGGGCTGATCTCGCTGAAGGCGAACTTCTGCGCTGCCGTGTCCTACATGGGCCTAGAGCTGCAAGGCACAAAGTCCAGCCTTGTTTCCCCAAGGGGAGACCGGCCCCACAGCGTGGGGCTTCCAGCTCTTTGGGCAGCTAAGAAACAACTTGCTGTGCACTGGTGTTTTACAGCCTACAGGGAACGAGTCTTACAAAGGCCTGTGTAACACACTTTCTTCCCAGGCCTGATCTTGCTGAAGTAGAACTTCTGCTCTGCCGTGTCCTACATGGGCCTAGAGCTGCAAGGCACAAATTCCTGCCTTGTGTCCTCAAGGGCAGACAGGCCCCACAGCATGGGGCTTCCAGCTCTTTGGGCAGCTGAGAAACAACTTGCTCTGCACTGGTGTTTTACAGCCTACAGGGATCGAGTCTTACAAAGGCCTGCGAAATGCAGTTTCTTCCCAGGCCTGATATTGCTGAAGTAGAACTTCTTCTCTGCCGTGTCCTACATGGGCCTAGAGCTGCAAGGCACAAAGTCCTGCCTTGCTTCCCCAAGGGGAGACTAGACCCTCAGCATCCAGCTACCAGCTCTTTGTGCAGCTAGGCAACAACTCGCTCTGCATTGGTGTTTTACAGCCTACCGGGAAAATGTCTTACAAAGGCCTGTGAAACGCAGTTTCTTGGTAGGCCTGATCTGACTGAAGCAGAACTTCTGCACTGGGAGTGCTGCATTGGCATAGAGCTGCCATGCCCAAAGTGCTGGCTTCCTTGCAAAGGGGTAGAGAGGCCCCAAAGCATCTTGCTTCCAGCTCTTTGGGAAGCTAAGAAACAACTCGCTCTGCAGACCTCTCTTACAGCCAACCGGGAACATCTCTTGCAAAGGCCTGAGAAATACAGTTTCCTTGCAGGGCTTATCTCGCTGAGGTAGAACTGCTGCTATGCCGTGTCCTACATCGGCCTAGAGTTGCAAGGCTCAAAGTCCTGCCTTGACTCCTCAAGGGCAGACAGGCCCCACAGCGTGGGGCTTCCAGCTCTTTGGGCAGCTAAGAAACAACTTGCTCTGCACTGGTGTTTTACAGCCTACAGGGAACGAGTCTTACAAAGGCCTGTGAAACGCAGTTTCTTCCCAGCCCTGATCTGGCTGAAGTAGAACTTCTGCTCTGCCGGGTCCTACATGGCGCTAGAGCTGCAAGGCACAAACTCCTGCCTTGATTCCACAAGGGTAGACAAGTCCCTCAAGTCTAGCATCCAGCTCTTTTGGCAGCTAAGAAACAATTCGCTCTGCATAGGGCTCTTACAGCCTACCAGGAACATGTCTTACAAAGGACTGTGAAACGCAGTTTCTTCCCAGCCCTGATCTGGCTGAAGCAGAACTTCTGCTCTGCCGTGTGCAACATGGCCCTAGAGATGCAAGGCACAAAGTCCTGCCCTGTTTCCCCAAGGAGAGACTAGTACTTCAGCGTCCAGCTTCCAGCTCTTGGAGCAGCTAAGAAACAGCTTGCTGTGCACAGGGCTCTTCCAGCCTACCTGGAAGATCTCTTCCAAAGGCCTGTGAACTGCAGTTTCTTTGCAGGCCTGATCTGGCTGAAGTAGGACTTCTGCTCTGGGTGTGCTACATTGCCCTAGAGCTGAAAGGCACAACGTGCAGGCTTCTTTCCAAAGGGCGAGTTGGGCCCCACAGCATCTTGCTTCCAGCTCTTTGGGAAGCTGAGAAACAACTCGCTCTGCATAGTGCTCTTACAGCCTACCGGGAACATCTCTTCCAAAGGCCTGTGAAACGCAGTTTCTTTGCAGGCCTGATCTGGCTGAAGTAGGACTTCTGCTCTGGGTGTGCTCCATTGCCCTAGAGCTGAAAGGCACAACGTGCAGGCTTCTTTCCAAACGGCGAGTTGGGCCCCACAGCATCTTGCTTCCAGCTCTTTGGGAAGCTAAGAAACAACTCGCTCTGCACAGTGCTCTTACAGCCTACCGGGAACATCTCTTCCAAAGGCCTGTGAAACGCAGTTTCTTTGCAGGCCTGATCTGGCTGAAGTAGGACTTCTGCTCTGGGTGTGCTACATTGCCCTAGAGCTGAAAGGCACAACGTGCAGGCTTCTTTCCAAAGGGCGAGTTGTGGCCCACAGCATCTTGCTTCCAGCTCTTTGGGAAGCTAAGAAACAACTCGCTCTGCAAGTGCTCTTACAGCCTACCGGGAACATCTCTTCCAAAGGCCTGTGTAACGCAGTTTCTTTGCAGGCCTCATCTGGCTCAAGTAGGACTTCTGCTCTGGGTGTGCTACATTGCCCTAGAGCTGAAAGGCACAACCCGCAGTCTTCTTTCCAAAGAGCGAGTTGGGCCCCAAAGCATCTTGCTTCCAGCTCTTTGGGAAGCTAAGAAACAACTCGCTCTGCACAGGGCTCTTACAGCCTACCGGGAACATCTCTTACAAAGGCCTGTGAAACGCAGTTTCTTTGCAGGCCTCATCTGGCTGAAGTAGAACTTCTGCTCTGGGTGTGCTACATTGCCCTGGAGATGAAAGGCACAACCCGCAGTCTTCTTTCCAAAGGGCGAGTTGGGCCCCAAAGCATCTTGCTTCCAGCTCTTTGGGAAGCTAAGAAACAACTCGCTCTGCAGACCTCTCTTACAGCCAACTGGGAACATGTCTTGCAAAGGCCTGAGAAATACAGTTTCCTTGCAGGGCTTATCTTGCTGAGGTAGAACTGCTGCTATGCCGTGTCCTACATCGGCCTAGAGTTGCAAGGCTCAAAGTCCTGCCTTGACTCCTCAAGGGCAGACAGGCCCCACAGCGTGGGGCTTCCAGCTCTTTGGGCAGCTAAGAAACAACTTGCTCTGCACTGGTGTTTTACAGCCTACAGGGAACGAGTCTTACAAAGGCCTGTGAAACGCAGTTTCTTCCCAGCCCTGATCTGGCTGAAGTAGAACTTCTGCTCTGCCGGGTCCTACATGGCGCTAGAGCTGCAAGGCACAAACTCCTGCCTTGATTCCACAAGGGTAGACAAGTCCCTCAAGTCTAGCATCCAGCTCTTTCGGCAGCTAAGAAACAAGTCGCTCTGCATAGGGCTCTTACAGCCTACCAGGAACATGTCTTACAAAGGACTGTGAAACGCATTTCTTCCCAGCCCTGATCTGGCTGAAGCAGAACTTCTGCTCTGCCGTGTGCAACATGGCCCTAGAGATGCAAGGCACAAAGTCCTGCCTTGTTTCCCCAAGGAGAGA
This sequence comes from Equus caballus, assembly GCF_041296265.1. Lineage (NCBI taxonomy): Eukaryota > Metazoa > Chordata > Mammalia > Perissodactyla > Equidae > Equus > Equus caballus. The sequence continues at coordinate 236,828 of NC_091697.1, forward strand.
CTAGTACCTCAGCGTCCAGCTTCCAGCTCTTGGAGCAGCTAAGAAACAGCTTGCTGTGCACAGGGCTCTTCCAGCCTACCTGGAAGATCTCTTCCAAAGGCCTGTGAACTGCAGTTTCTTTGCAGGCCTGATCTGGCTGAAGTAGGACTTCTGCTCTGGGTGTGCTACATTGCCCTAGAGATGAAAGGCACAACGTGCAGGCTTCTTTCCAAAGGGCGAGTTGGGCCTCACAGCATCTTGCTTCCAGCTCTTTGGGAAGCTAAGAAACAACTCGCTCTGCTCAGTGCTCTTACAGCCTACCGGGAACATCTCTTCCAAAGGCCTGTGAAACGCAGTTTCTTTGCAGGCCTGATCTGGCTGAAGTAGGACTTCTGCTCTGGGTGTGCTCCATTGCCCAAGAGCTGAAAGGCACAACGTGCAGGCTTCTTTCCAAAGGGCGAGTTGGGCCCCACAGCATCTTGCTTCCAGCTCTTTGGGAAGCTAAGAAACAACTCGCTCTGCACAGTGCTCTTACAGCCTACCGGGAACATCTCTTCCAAAGGCCTGTGAAACGCAGTCTCTTTGCAGGCCTGATCTGGCTCAAGTAGGACTTCTGCTCTGGGTGTGCTACATTGCCCTAGAGCTGAAAGGCACAACGTGCGGGCTTCTTTCCAAAGGGTGAGTTGGGCCCCACAGCATCTTGCTTCCAGCTCTTTGGGAAGCTAAGAAACAACTCGCTCTGCTCAATGCTATTACAGCCTACCAGGAACATCCCTTCCAAAGGCCTGTGAAATGCAGTTTCTTTGCAGGCCTGATCTGGCTGAAGTAGTACTTCTGCTCTGGTTATGCTACATTGCCCTAGAGCTGAAAGTCACAACGTGCAGGCTTCTTTCCAAAGGGCGAGTTGGGCCCCACAGCCTCTTGCTTCCAGCTCTTTGGGAAGCTAAGAAACAACTCGCTCTGCTCAATGCTCTTACAGCCTACCGGGAACATCCCTTCCAAAGGCATGTGAAACGCAGTTTCTTTGCAGGCCTGATCTGGCTGATGTAGGACTTCTGCTCTGGGTGTGCTACATTGCCCTAGAGCTGAAAGGCACAACGTGCAGGCTTCTTTCCAAAGGGCGAGTTGGGGCCCACAGCATCTTGCTTCCAGCTCTTTGGGAAGCTAAGAAACAACTCGCTCTGCACAGTGCTCTTACAGCCTACCGGGAACATCTCTTCCAAAGGCCTGTGAAACGCAGTTTCTTTGCAGGCCTGATCTGGCTGAAGTAGGACTTCTGCTCTGGGTGTGCTACATTGCCCTAGAGCTGAAAGGCACAACGTGCAGGCTTCTTTCCAAAGGGCGAGTTGGGGCCCACAGCATCTTGCTTCCAGCTCTTTGGGAAGCTAAGAAACAACTCGCTCTGCACAGTGCTCTTACAGCCTACCGGGAACATCTTTTCCAAAGGCCTGTGTAACGCAGTTTCTTTGCAGGCCTCATCTGGCTCAAGTAGGACTTCTGCTCTGGGTGTGCTACATTGCCCTAGAGCTGAAAGGCACAACCCGCAGTCTTCTTTCCAAAGAGCGAGTTGGGCCCCAAAGCATCTTGCTTCCAGCTCTTTGGGAAGCTAAGAAACAACTCGCTCTGCATAGGGCTCTTACACCCTACCGGGAACATGTCTTACAAAGGACTGTGAAAGGCAGTTTCTTCCCAGCCCTGATATGGCTGAAGTAGTACTTCTGCTCTGCCGTGTCCTACATGGCCCTAGAGCTGCAAGGCACAAAGTTCTGCCTTGTTTCCCCAAGGGGAGACTAGTCACTCAGCAACCTGCTTCCAGCTCTTGGGCAGCTAAGAAACAACTTGCTCTGCACAGGGCTCTTCCAGCCTCCCTGGAACATGTCTCACAAAGGCCTGTGAAACGCAGTTTCTTCCCAGGGCTGATCTCGCTGAAGGCGAACTTCTGCGCTGCCGTGTCCTACATGGGCCTAGAGCTGCAAGGCACAAAGTCCTGCCTTGTGTCCTCACGGGCAGACAGGCCCCACAGCGTGGGAATTCCAGCTCTTTGGGCAGCTAAGAAACAACTTGCTTTGCACTGGTGTTTTGCAGCCTGCAGGGAACGAGTCTTAAAAAGGCCTGTGAAACGCAGTTTCTTCCAGGCCTGATCTCGCGGAAGAAGAACTTCTGCTCTGCCGTGCCTACATGGGCCTAGAGCTGCAAGGAACAAAGTTCTGCCTTGTTTCTACAAGGGGACACAAGTCCCTCAGCGTCCAGCTTCCAGCTCCTTGGGCAGATAAGAAACAACTCGCTCTGCACAGTGCTCTTACAGCCTACCGGGAACATCTCTTACAAATCCTGTGAAACGCAGTTTCTATGCAGGCCTGATCTGGCTGAAGTAGGACTTCTGCTCTGGGTGTGCTACTTTGCCCTAGAGCTGAAAGGCACAACGTGCAGGCTTCTTTCCAAAGGGCGAGTTGGGCCCCACAGCATCTTGCTTCCAGCTCTTTGGGAAGCTAAGAAACAACTCGCTCTGCACAGTGCTCTTACAGCCTACCGGGAACATCTCTTCCAAAGGCCTGTGAAACGCAGTTTCTTTGCAGGCCTGATCTGGCTGAAGTAGGACTTCTGCTCTGGGTGTGCTCCATTGCCCTAGAGCTGAAAGGCACAACGCGCAGGCTTCTTTCCAAAGAGCGAGTTGGGCCCCACAGCATCTTGCTTCCAGCTCTTTGGGAAGCTAAGAAACAACTCGCTCTGCATAGGGCTCTTACACCCTACTGGGCACATGTCTTACAAAGGCCTGTGAAAGGCAGTTTCTTCCCAGCCCTGATATGGCTGAAGTAGTACTTCTGCTCTGCCGTGTCCTACATGGGCCTAGAGCTGCAAGGCACAAAGTCCAGCCTTGTTTCCCCAAGGGGAGACAGGCCCCACAGCATGGGGCTTCCAGCTCTTTGGACAGCTGAGAAACAACTTGCTCTGCACTGGTGTTTTACAGCCTACAGGGATCGAGTCTTACAAAGGCCTGCGAAATGCAGTTTCTTCCCAGGACATATCTTGCTGAAGTAGAACTTCTGCTCTGCCGTGTCCTACATGGGCCTAGAGCTGCAACGCACAAAGTCCTGCCTTGCTTCCCCAAGGGGATACTAGACCCTCAGCATCCAGCTACCAGCTCTTTGTGCAGCTAGGCAACAACTCGCTCTGCATTGGTGTTTTACAGCCTACCGGAAAGATATCTTACAAAGGCCTGTGAAACGCAGTTTCTTGGTAGGCCTGATCTGACTGAAGCAGAACTTCTGCACTGGGTGTGCTGCATTGGCATAGAGCTGCCATGCGCAAAGTGCTGGCTTCCTTGCAAAGGGGTAGAGAGGCCCCAAAGCATCTTGCTTCCAGCTCTTTGGGTAGCTAAGAAACTACTGGCTCTGCCCAGTGTTCTTACAACCTGCCTGGAACATCTGTTACCAAGGTCTGTGAAATGCAGTTTATTGGCAGGCCTGATCTGGCTGAAGTAGGACTTCTGCTCTGGGTGTGCTACATTGCCCTAGAGCTGAAAGGCACAACGTGCAGGCTTCTTTCCAAAGAGCGAGTTATGTCCCACAGCATCTTGCTTCCAGCACTTTGGGAAGCTAAGGAACAACTCGCTCTACACACCTCTCTTACAGCCTACCGGGAACATCTCTTCCAAAGGCCTGTGAAACACAGTTTCTTTGCAGGCCTCATCTGGCTGAAGTAGGACTTCTGCTCTGGGTGTGCTACATTGCCCTAGAGCTGAAAGGCACAAAGTGCAGGCTTCTTTCCAAAGGGCGAGTTGGGCCCCAAAGCATCTTGCTTCCAGCTCTTGGGAAGCTAAGAAACAACTCGCTCTGCTCAGTGCTCTTACAGCCGCCCGGGAACATCTCTTCCAAAGGCCTGTGAAACGCAGTTTCTTTGCAGGCCTGATCTGGCTGAAGTAGGACTTCTGCTCTGGGTAGTGCTACATTGCCCTAGAGCTGAAAGGCACAACCCGCAGTCTTCTTTCCAAAGGGCGAGTTGGGCCCCAAAGCATCTTGCTTCCAGCTCTTTGGTAAGCTAAGAAACAACTCGCTCTGCAGACCTCTCTTACAGCCAACCGGGAACATCTCTTGCAAAGGCCTGAGAAATACAGTTTCCTTGCAGGGCTTATCTCGCTGAGGTAGAACTGCTGCTATGCCGTGTCCTACATCGGCCTAGAGTTGCAAGGCTCAAAGTCCTGCCTTGACTCCTCAAGGGCAGACAGGCCCCACAGCGTGGGGCTTCCAGCTCTTTGGGCAGCTAAGAAACAACTTGCTCTGCACTGGTGTTTTACAGCCTACAGGGAACGAGTCTTACAAAGGCCTGTGAAACGCAGTTTCTTCCCAGCCCTGATCTGGCTGAAGTAGAACTTCTGCTCTGCCGGGTCCTACATGGCGCTAGAGCTGCAAGGCACAAACTCCTGCCTTGATTCCACAAGGGTAGACAAGTCCCTCAAGTCTAGCATCCAGCTCTTTCGGCAGCTAAGAAACAACTCGCTCTGCATAGGGCTCTTACAGCCTACCAGGAACATGTCTTACAAAGGACTGTGAAACGCAGTTTCTTCCCAGCCCTGATCTGGCTGAAGCAGAACTTCTGCTCTGCCGTGTGCAACATGGCCCTAGAGATGCAAGGCACAAAGTCCTGCCTTGTTTCCCCAAGGAGAGACTAGTACCTCAGCGTCCAGCTTCCAGCTCTTGGAGCAGCTAAGAAAGAGCTTGCTGTGCACAGGGCTCTTCCAGCCTACCTGGAAGATCTCTTCCAAAGGCCTGTGAACTGCAGTTTCTTTGGAGGCCTGATCTGGCTGAAGTAGGACTTCTGCTCTGGGTGTGCTACATTGCCCTAGAGCTGAAAGGCACAACGTGCAGGCTTCTTTCCAAAGGGCGAGTTGGGCCCCACAGCATCTTGCTTCCAGCTCTTTGGGAAGCTAAGAAACAACTCGCTCTGCACAGTGCTCTTACAGCCTACCGGGAACATCTCTTCCAAAGGCCTGTGAAACGCAGTTTCTTTGCAGGCCTGATCTGGCTGAAGTAGGACTTCTGCTCTGGGTGTGCTCCATTGCCCTAGAGTTGAAAGGCACAACGTGCAGGCTTCTTTCCAAAGGGCGAGTTGGGCCCCACAGCATGTTGCTTCCAGCTCTTTGGGAAGCTAAGAAACAACTCGCTCTGAACAGTGCTCTTACAGCCTACTGGGAACATCTCTTCCAAAGGCCTGTGAAACGCAGTTTCTTTGCAGGCCTCATCTGGCTGAAGTAGAAATTCTGCTCTGGGTGTGCTACATTGCCCTGGAGCTGAAAGGCACAACCCGCAGTCTTCTTTCCAAAGGGCGAGTTGGGCCCCAAAGTATCTTGCTTCCAGCTCTTTGGTAAGCTAAGAAACAACACGCTCTGCAGACCTCTCTTACAGCCAACCGGGAACATCTCTTGCAAAGGCCTGAGAAATACAGTTTCCTTGCAGGGCTTATCTCGCTGAGGTAGAACTGCTGCTATGCCGTGTCCTATATCGGCCTAGAGTTGCAAGGCTCAAAGTCCTGCCTTGACTCCTGAAGGGCAGACAGGCCCCACAGCGTGGGGCTTCCAGCTCTTTGGGCAGCTAAGAAACAACTTGCTCTGCACTGGTGTTTTACAGCCTACAGGGAACGAGTCTTACAAAGGCCTTTGTAATGCAGTTTCTTCCCAGCCCTGATCTGGCTGAAGTAGAACTTCTGCTCTGCCGGGTCCTACATGGCGCTAGAGCTGCAAGGCACAAAGTCCTGCCTTGATTCCACAAGGGTAGACAAGTCCCTCAAGTCTAGCATCCAGCTCTTTCGGCAGCTAAGAAACAACTCGCTCTGCATAGGGCTCTTACAGCCTACCAGGAACATGTCTTACAAAGGACTGTGAAACGCAGTTTCTTCCCAGCCCTGATCTGGCTGAAGCAGAACTTCTGCTCTGCCGTGTGCAACATGGCCCTAGAGATGCAAGGCACAAAGTCCTGCCTTGTTTCCCCAAGGAGAGACTAGTACCTCAGTGTCCAGCTTCCAGCTCTTGGAGCAGCTAAGAAACAGCTTGCTGTGCACAGGGCTCTTCCAGCCTACCTGGAAGATCTCTTCCAAAGGCCTGTGAACTGCAGTTTCTTTGGAGGCCTGATCTGGCTGAAGTAGGACTTCTGCTCTGGGTGTGCTACATTGCCCTAGAGCTGAAAACACAACGTGCAGGCTTCTTTCCAAAGGGCGAGTTGGGCCCCACAGCATCTTGCTTCCAGCTCTTTGGGAAGCTAAGAAACAACTCGCTCTGCACAGTGCTCTTACAGCCTACCGGGAACATCTCTTCCAAAGGCCTGTGAAACGCAGTTTCTTTGCAGGCCTGATCTGGCTGAAGTAGGACTTCTGCTCTGGGTGTGCTCCATTGCCCTAGAGCTGAAAGGCACAACGTGCAGGCTTCTTTCCAAACGGCGAGTTGGGCCCCACAGCATCTTGCTTCCAGCTCTTTGGGAAGCTAAGAAACAACTCGCTCTGCACAGTGCTCTTACAGCCTACCGGGAACATCTCTTCCAAAGGCCTGTGAAACGCAGTATCTTTGCAGGCCTGATCTTGCTCAAGTAGGACTTCTGCTCTGGGTGTGCTACATTGCCCTAGAGCTGAAAGGCGCAACGTGCAGGCTTCTTTCCAAAGGGTGAGTTGGGCCCCACAGCATCTTGCTTCCAGCTCTTTGGGAAGCTAAGAAACAACTCGCTCTGCTCAATGCTCTTACAGCCTACCGGGAACATCCCTTCCAAAGGCCTGTGAAATGCAGTTTCTTTGCAGGCCTGATCTAGCTGAAGTAGTACTTCTGCTCTGGGTATGCTACATTGCCCTAGAGCTGAAAGTCACAACGTGCAGGCTTCTTTCCAAATGGCGAGTTGGGCCCCACAGCATCTTGCTTCCAGCTCTTTGGGAAGCTAAGAAACAACTCGCTCTGCACAGTGCTCTTACAGCCGACCGGGAACATCTCTTGCAAAGGCCTGTGAAACGCAGTTTCTTTGCAGGCCTGATCTGGCTGAAGTAGGACTTCTGCTCTGGGTGTGCTACTTTGCCCTAGAGCTGAAAGGCACAACGTGCAGCCTTCTTTCCAAAGGGCGAGTTGGGCCCCACAGCATCTTGCTTCCAGCTCTTTGGGAAGCTAAGAAACAACTCGCTCTTCTCAATGCTCTTACAGCCTACCGGGAACATCCCTTCCAAAGGCATCTGAAACGCAGTTTCTTTGCAGGCCTGATCTGGCTGAAGTAGGACTTCTGCTCTGAGTGTGCTACATTGCCGTAGAGCTGAAAGGCACAACGTGCAGGCTTCTTTCCAAAGGGCGAGTTGGGCCCCACAGCATCTTGCTTCCAGCTCTTTGGGAACCTAAGAAACAACTCGCTCTGCACAGTGCTCCTACAGCCGACCGGGAACATCTCTTCCAAAGGCCTGTGAAACGCAGTTTCTTTGCAGGCCTGATCTGGCTGAAGTAGGACTTCTGCTCTGGCTGTACTCCATTGCCCTAGAGCTGAAAGGCACAACGTGCAGGCTTCTTTCCAAAGGGCGAGTTGGGCCCCACAGCATCTTGCTTCCAGCTCTTTGGGAAGCTAAGAAACAACTCGCTCTGCACAGTGCTCTTACAGCCTACCGGGAACATCTCTTCCAAAGGCCTGTGAAACGCAGTTTCTTTGCAGGCCTGATCTGGCTGAAGTAGGACTTCTGCTCTGGGTGTGCTACTTTGCCCTAGAGCTGAAAGGCACAACGTGCAGGCTTCTTTCCAAAGGGCGAGTTGGGGCCCACAGCATCTTGCTTCCAGCTCTTTGGGAAGCTAAGAAACAACTCGCTCTGCACAGTGCTCTTACAGCCTAGTGGGAACATCTCTTCCAAAGGCCTGTGAAACGCAGATTCTTTGCAGGCCTGATCTGCCTCAAGTAGGACTTCTGCTCTGGGTGTGCTACTTTGCCCTAAAGCTGAAAGGCACAACGTGCAGGCTTCTTTCCAAAGGGCGAGTTGGGCCCCACAGCATCTTGATTCCAGCTCTTTGGGAAGCTAAGAAACAACTCACTCTGCACAGTGCTCTTACAGCCTACCGGGAACATCTCTTCCAAAGGCCTGTGAAACGCAGTTTCTTTGCAGGCCTGATCTGGCTCAAGTAGGACTTCTGCTCTGGGTGTGCTCCATTGCCCTAGAGCTGAAAGGCACAACGCGCAGGCTTCTTTCCAAAGGACGAGTGTGGCCCCACAGCATCTTGCTTCCAGCTCTTTGGGAAGCTAAGAAACAACTCGCTCTGCATAGGGCTCTTACACCCTACCGGGAACATGTCTTACAAAGGACTGTGAAAGGCAGTTTCTTCCCAGCCCTGATATGGCTGAAGTAGTACTTCTGCTCTGCCGTGTCCTACATGGCCCTAGAGCTGCAAGGCACAAAGTTCTGCCTTGTTTCCCCAAGTGGAGACTAGTCACTCAGCAACCTGCTTCCAGCTCTTGGGCAGCTAAGAAACAACTTGCTCTGCACAGGGCTCTTCCAGCCTCCCTGGAACATGTCTCACAAAGGCCTGTGAAACGCAGTTTCTCCCCAGGGCTGATCTCGCTGAAGGCGAACTTCTGCGCTGCCGTGTCCTACATGGGCCTAGAGCTGCAAGGCACAAAGTCCTGCCTTGTGTCCTCACGGGCAGACAGGCCCCACAGCGTGGGACTTCCAGCTCTTTGGGCAGCTAAGAAACAACTTGCTTTGCACTGGTGTTTTGCAGCCTGCAGGGAACGAGTCTTAAAAAGGCCTGTGAAACGCAGTTTCTTCCAGGCCTGATCTCGCGGAAGAAGAACTTCTGCTCTGCCGTGCCTACATGGGCCTAGAGCTGCAAGGAACAAAGTTCTGCCTTGTTTCTACAAGGGGACACAAGTCCCTCAGCGTCCAGCTTCCAGCTCCTTGGGCAGATAAGAAACAACTCGCTCTGCACAGTGCTCTTACAGCCTACCGGGAACATCTCTTACAAATCCTGTGAAACGCAGTTTCTATGCAGAACTGATCTGGGTGAAGTAGAACTTCTGCTCTGGGTGTGCTACATTGCCCTAGAGCTGAAAGGCACAACGTGCAGGCTTCTTTCCAAAGGGCGAGTTGGGACCCACAGCATCTTGCTTCCAGCTCTTTGGGAAGCTAAGAAACAAGTCGCTCTGCACAGTGCTCTTACAGCCTACCGGGAACATCTCTTCCAAAGGCCTGTGAAACGCAGTTTCTTTGCAGGCCTGATCTGGCTGAAGTAGGACTTCTGCTCTGGGTGTGCTCCATTGCCCTAGAGCTGAAAGGCAGAACGCGCAGGCTTCTTTCCAAAGGGCGAGTTGGGCCCCACAGCATCTTGCTTCCAGCTCTTTGGGAAGCTGAGAAACAACTCGCTCTGCATCGGGCTCTTACACCCTACTGGGCACATGTCTTACAAAGGCCTGTGAAAGGCAGTTTCTTCCCAGCCCTGATATGGCTGAAGTAGTACTTCTGCTCTGCCGTGTCCTACATGGGCCTAGAGCTGCAAGGCACAAAGTCCAGCCTTGTTTCCCCAAGGGGAGACAGGCCCCACAGCGTGGGGCTTCCAGCTCTTTGGGCAGTTAAGAAACAACTTGCTGTGCACCGGTGTTTTACAGCCTACAGGGAACGAGTCTTACAAAGGCCTGTGTAACGCAGTTTCTTCCCAGGCCTGATCTTGCTGAAGTAGAACTTCTGCTCTGCCCTGTCCTACATGGGCCTAGAGCTGCAAGGCACAAGTTCCTGCCTTGCGTCCTCAAGGGCTGACAGGCCCCACAGCATGGGGCTTCCAGCTCTTTGGACAGCTGAGAAATAACTTGCTCTGCACTGGTGTTTTACAGCCTACAGGGATCGAGTCTTACAAAGGCCTGCGAAATGCAGTTTCTTCCCAGGACTTATCTTGCTGAAGTAGAACTTCTGCTCTGCCGTGTCCTACATGGGCCTAGAGCTCCAAGGCACAAAGTCCTGCCTTGCTTCCCCAAGGGGAGACTAGACCCTCAGCATCCAGCTACCAGCTCTTTGTGCAGCTAGGCAACAACTCGCTCTGCATTGGTGTTTTACAGCCTACCGGGAAGATATCTTACAAAGGCCTGTGAAACGCAGTTTCTTGGTAGGCCTGATCTGACTGAAGCAGAACTTCTGCACTGGGTGTGCTGCATTGGCATAGAGCTGCCATGCCCAAAGTGCTGGCTTCCTTGCAAAGGGGTAGAGAGGCCCCAAAGCATCTTGCTTCCAGCTCTTTGGGTAGCTAAGAAACTACTGGCTCTGCCCAGTGTTCTTACAACCTACCTGGAACATCTGTTACCAAGGTCTGTGAAATGCAGTTTATTGGCAGGCCTGATCTGGCTGAAGTAGGACTTCTGCTCTGGGTGTGCTACATTGCCCTAGAGCTGAAAGGCTCAACGTGCAGGCTTCTTTCCAAAGAGCGAGTTGGGTCCCACAGCATCTTGCTTCCAGCACTTTGGGAAGCTAAGGAACAACTCGCTCTACACACCTCTCTTACAGCCTACCGGGAACATCTCTTCCAAAGGCCTGTGAAACACAGTTTCTTTGCCGGCCTCATCTGGCTGAAGTAGGACTTCTGCTCTGGGTGTGCTACATTGCCCTAGAGCTGAAAGGCACAACGTGCAGGCTTCTTTCCAAAGGGCGAGTTGGGCCCCACAGCATCTTGCTTCCAGCTCTTTGGGAAGCTAAGAAACAACTCGCTCTGCTCAATGCTCTTACAGCCTACCGGGAACATCCCTTCCAAAGGCCTGTGTAACGCAGTTTCTTTGCCGGCCTCATCTGGCTCAAGTAGGACTTCTGCTCTGGGTGTGCTACATTGCCCTAGAGCTGAAAGGCACAACCCGCAGTCTTCTTTCCAAAGAGCGAGTTGGGCCCCAAAGCATCTTGCTTCCAGCTCTTTGGGAAGCTAAGAAACAACTCGCTCTGCACAGGGCTCTTACAGCCTACCGGGAACATCTCTTACAAAGGCCTGTGAAACGCAGTTTCTTTGCAGGCCTCATCTGGCTGAAGTAGAAATTCTGCTCTGGGTGTGCTACATTGCCCTGGAGCTGAAAGGCACAACCCGCAGTCTTCTTTCCAAAGGGCGAGTTGGGCCCCAAAGCATCTTGCTTCCAGCTCTTTGGTAAGCTAAGAAACAACTCGCTCTGCAGACCTCTCTTACAGCCAACCGGGAACATCTCTTGCAAAGGCCTGAGAAATACAGTTTCCTTGCAGGGCTTATCTCGCTGAGGTAGAACTGCTGCTATGCCGTGTCCTACATCGGCCTAGAGTTGCAAGGCTCAAAGTCCTGCCTTGACTCCTCAAGGGCAGACAGGCCCCACAGCGTGGGGCTTCCAGCTCTTTGGGCAGCTAAGAAACAACTTGCTCTGCACTGGTGTTTTACAGCCTACAGGGAACGAGTCTTACAAAGGCCTGTGAAACGCAGTTTCTTCCCAGCCCTGATCTGGCTGAAGTAGAACTTCTGCTCTGCCGGGTCCTACATGGCGCTAGAGCTGCAAGGCACAAAGTCCTGCCTTGATTCCACAAGGGTAGACAAGTCCCTCAAGTCTAGCATCCAGCTCTTTCGGCAGCTAAGAAACAACTCGCTCTGCATAGGGCTCTTACAGCCTACCAGGAACATGTCTTACAAAGGACTGTGAAACGCAGTTTCTTCCCAGCCCTGATCTGGCTGAAGCAGAACTTCTGCTCTGCCGTGTGCAACATGGCCCTAGAGATGCAAGGCACAAAGTCCTGCCTTGTTTCCCCAAGGAGAGACTAGTACCTCAGCGTCCAGCTTCCAGCTCTTGGAGCAGCTAAGAAACAGCTTGCTGTGCACAGGGCTCTTCCAGCCTACCTGGAAGATCTCTTCCAAAGGCCTGTGAACTGCAGTTTCTTTGCAGGCCTGATCTGGCTGAAGTAGGACTTCTGCTCTGGGTGTGCTACATTGCCCTAGAGCTGAAAGGCACAACGTGCAGGCTTCTTTCCAAAGGGCGAGTTGGGCCCCACAGCATCTTGCTTCCAGCTCTTTGGGAAGCTAAGAAACAACTCGCTCTGCACAGTGCTCTTACAGCCTACCGGGAACATCTCTTCCAAAGGCCTGTGAAACGCAGTTTCTTTGCAGGCCTGATCTGGCTGAAGTAGGACTTCTGCTCTGGCTGTGCTCCATTGCCCTAGAGCTGAAAGGCACAACGTGCAGGCTTCTTTCCAAACGGCGAGTTGGGCCCCACAGCATCTTGCTTCCAGCTCTTTGGGAAGCTAAGAAACAACTCGCTGTGCACAGTGCTCTTACAGCCTACCGGGAACATCTCTTCCAAAGGACTGTGAAACGCAGTTTCTTTGCAGGCCTGATCTGGCTCAAGTAGGACTTCTGCTCTGGGTGTGCTACATTGCCCTAGAGCTGAAAGGCACAACGTGCAGGCTTCTTTCCAAAGGGCGAGTTGGGCCCCACAGCATCTTGCTTCCAGCTCTTTGGGAAGCTAAGAAACAACTCGCTCTGCACAGTGCTCTTACAGCCTAGTGGGAACATCTCTTCCAAAGGCCTGTGAAACGCAGTTTCTTTGCAGGCCTGATCTGGCAGAAGTAGGACTTCTGCTCTGGGTGTGCTACTTTGCCCTAGAGCTGAAAGGCACAACGTGCAGGCTTCTTTCCAAAGGGCGAGTTGGGCCCCACAGCATCTTGCTTCCAGCTCTTTGGGAAGCTAAGAAACAACTCGCTCTGCATAGGGCTCTTACACCCTACTGGGCACATGTCTTACAAAGGCCTGTGAAAGGCAGTTTCTTCCCAGCCCTGATATGGCTGAAGTAGTACTTCTGCTCTGCCGTGTCCTACATGGCCCTAGAGCTGCAAGGCACAAAGTCCTGCCTTGCTTCCCCAAGGGGAGACTAGTCACTCAGCAACCTGCTTCCAGCTCTTGGGCAGCTAAGAAACAACTTGCTCTGCACAGGGCTCTTCCAGCCTCCCTGGAACATGTCTCACAAAGGCCTGTGAAACGCAGTTTCTTCCCAGGGCTGATCTCGCTGAAGGCGAACTTCTGCGCTGCCGTGTCCTACATGGGCCTAGAGCTGCAAGGCACAAGTTCCTGCCTTGTGTCCTCAAGGGCAGACAGGCCCCACAGCATGGGGCTTCCAGCTCTTTGGGCAGCTGAGAAACAACTTGCTCTGCACTGGTGTTTTACAGCCTACAGGGATCGAGTCTTACAAAGGCCTGCGAAATGCAGTTTCTTCCCAGGACTTATCTTGCTGAAGTAGAACTTCTGCTCTGCCGTGTCCTACATGGGCCTAGAGCTGCAAGGCACAAAGTCCTGCCTTGCTTCCCCAAGGGGAGACTAGACCCTCAGCATCCAGCTACCAGCTCTTTGTGCAGCTAGGCAACAACTCGCTCTGCATTGGTGTTTTACAGCCTACCGGAAAGATATCTTACAAAGGCCTGTGAAACGCAGTTTCTTGGTAGGCCTGATCTGACTGAAGCAGAACTTCTGCACTGGGTGTGCTGCATTGGCATAGAGCTGCCATGCCCAAAGTGCTGGCTTCCTTGCAAAGGGGAAGAGAGGCCCCAAAGCATCTTGCTTCCAGCTCTTTGGGTAGCTAAGAAACTACTGGCTCTGCCCAGTGTTCTTACAACCTACCTGGAACATCTGTTACCAAGGTCTGTGAAATGCAGTTTCTTGGCAGGCGTGATCTGGCTGAAGTAGGACTTCTGCTCTGGGTGTGCTACATTGCCCTAGAGCTGAAAGGCACAACGTGCAGGCTTCTTTCCAAAGAGCGAGTTGGGCCCCACAGCATCTTGCTTCCAGCACTTTGGGAAGCTAAGGAACAACTCGCTCTACACACCTCTCTTACAGCCTACCGGGAACATCTCTTCCAAAGGACTCTGAAACGCAGTTTCTTTGTAGGCCTCATCTGGCTGAAGTAGGACTTCTGCTCTGGGTGTGCTACATTGCCCTAGAGCTGAGAGGCACAACGTGCAGGCTTCTTTCCAAAGGGTGAGTTGGGCCCCACAGCATCTTGCTTCCAGCTCTTTGGGAAGCTAAGAAACAACTCGCTCTGCACAGTGCTCTTACAGCCTATGTGGAACATCTCTTCCCAAGGCCTGTGAACGCAGTTTCTTGGCAGGCCTGATCTGGCTGAAGTAGAACTTCTGCTCTGGGTGTGCTACATTGCCCTAGAGCTGCAAGGAACAAAGTGCTGTCTTCTTTCCAAAGGGCGAGTTGGGCCCCAAAGCATCTTGCTTCCAGCTCTTTGGGAAGCTGAGAAACAACTCGCTCTGCATAGGGCTGTTACACCCTACTGGGAACATGTCTTGCAAAGGCCTGTGAAACGCAGTTTCTTCCCAGGGCTGATCTCGCTGAGGTAGAACTGCTGCTATGCCGTGTCCTACATCGGCCTAGAGTTGCAAGGCTCAAAGTCCTGCCTTGACTCCTCAAGGGCAGACAGGCCCCACAGCGTGGGGCTTCCAGCTCTTTGGGCAGCTGAGAAACAACTTGCTCTGCACTGGTGTTTTACAGCCTACAGGGAACGAGTCTTACAAAGGCCTGTGAAACGCAGTTTCTTCCCAGCCCTGATCTGGCTGAAGTAGAACTTCTGCTCTGCCGGGTCCTACATGGCGCTAGAGCTGCAAGGCACAAACTCCTGCCTTGATTCCACAAGTGTAGACAAGTCCCTCAAGTCTAGCATCCAGCTCTTTTGGCAGCTAAGAAACAATTCGCTCTGCATAGGGCTCTTACAGCCTACCAGGAACATGTCTTACAAAGGACTGTGAAACGCAGTTTCTTCCCAGCCCTGATCTGGCTGAAGCAGAACTTCTGCTCTGCCGTGTGCAACATGGCCCTAGAGATGCAAGGCACAAAGTCCTGCCCTGTTTCCCCAAGGAGAGACTAGTACTTCAGCGTCCAGCTTCCAGCTCTTGGAGCAGCTAAGAAACAGCTTGCTGTGCACAGGGCTCTTCCAGCCTACCTGGAAGATCTCTTCCAAAGGCCTGTGAACTGCAGTTTCTTTGCAGGCCTGATCTGGCTGAAGTAGGACTTCTGCTCTGGGTGTGCTACATTGCCCTAGAGCTGAAAGGCACAACGTGCAGGCTTCTTTCCAAAGGGCGAGTTGGGCCCCACAGCATCTTGCTTCCAGCTCTTTGGGAAGCTGAGAAACAACTCGCTCTGCATAGTGCTCTTACAGTCTACCGGGAACATCTCTTCCAAAGGCCTGTGAAACGCAGTTTCTTTGCAGGCCTGATCTGGCTGAAGTAGGACTTCTGCTCTGGGTGTGCTCCATTGCCCTAGAGCTGAAAGGCACAACGTGCAGGGTTCTTTCCAAACGGCGAGTTGGGCCCAACAGCATCTTGCTTCCAGCTCTTTGGGAAGCTAAGAAACAACTCGCTCTGCACAGTGCTCTTACAGCCTACCGGGAACATCTCTTCCAAAGGCCTGTGAAACGCAGTTTCTTTGCAGGCCTGATCTGGCTGAAGTAGGACTTCTGCTCTGGGTGTGCTACATTGCCCTAGAGCTGAAAGGCACAACGTGCAGGCTTCTTTCCAAAGGGCGAGTTGTGGCCCACAGCATCTTGCTTCCAGCTCTTTGGGAAGCTAAGAAACAACTCGCTCTGCAAGTGCTCTTACAGCCTACCGGGAACATCTCTTCCAAAGGCCTGTGTAACGCAGTTTCTTTGCAGGCCTCATCTGGCTCAAGTAGGACTTCTGCTCTGGGTGTGCTACATTGCCCTAGAGCTGAAAGGCACAACCCGCAGTCTTCTTTCCAAAGAGCGAGTTGGGCCCCAAAGCATCTTGCTTCCAGCTCTTTGGGAAGCTAAGAAACAACTCGCTCTGCACAGGGCTCTTACAGCCTACCGGGAACATCTCTTACAAAGGCCTGTGAAACGCAGTTTCTTTGCAGGCCTCATCTGGCTGAAGTAGAACTTCTGCTCTGGGTGTGCTACATTGCCCTGGAGATGAAAGGCACAACCCGCAGTCTTCTTTCCAAAGGGCGAGTTGGGCCCCAAAGCATCTTGCTTCCAGCTCTTTGGGAAGCTAAGAAACAACTCGCTCTGCAGACCTCTCTTACAGCCAACTGGGAACATGTCTTGCAAAGGCCTGAGAAATACAGTTTCCTTGCAGGGCTTATCTTGCTGAGGTAGAACTGCTGCTATGCCGTGTCCTACATCGGCCTAGAGTTGCAAGGCTCAAAGTCCTGCCTTGACTCCTCAAGGGCAGACAGGCCCCACAGCGTGGGGCTTCCAGCTCTTTGGGCAGCTAAGAAACAACTTGCTCTGCACTGGTGTTTTACAGCCTACAGGGAACGAGTCTTACAAAGGCCTGTGAAACGCAGTTTCTTCCCAGCCCTGATCTGGCTGAAGTAGAACTTCTGCTCTGCCGGGTCCTACATGGCGCTAGAGCTGCAAGGCACAAACTCCTGCCTTGATTCCACAAGGGTAGACAAGTCCCTCAAGTCTAGCATCCAGCTCTTTCGGCAGCTAAGAAACAAGTCGCTCTGCATAGGGCTCTTACAGCCTACCAGGAACATGTCTTACAAAGGACTGTGAAACGCATTTCTTCCCAGCCCTGATCTGGCTGAAGCAGAACTTCTGCTCTGCCGTGTGCAACATGGCCCTAGAGATGCAAGGCACAAAGTCCTGCCTTGTTTCCCCAAGGAGAGACTAGTACCTCAGCGTCCAGCTTCCAGCTCTTGGAGCAGCTAAGAAACAGCTTGCTGTGCACAGGGCTCTTCCAGCCTACCTGGAAGATCTCTTCCAAAGGCCTGTGAACTGCAGTTTCTTTGCAGGCCTGATCTGGCTGAAGTAGGACTTCTGCTCTGGGTGTGCTACATTGCCCTAGAGCTGAAAGGCACAACGTGCAGGCTTCTTTCCAAAGGGCGAGTTGGGCCCCACAGCATCTTGCTTCCAGCTCTTTGGGAAGCTAAGAAACAACTCGCTCTGCACAGTGCTCTTACAGCCTACCGGGAACATCTCTTCCAAAGGCCTGTGAAACGCAGTTTCTTTGCAGGCCTGATCTGGCTGAAGTAGGACTTCTGCTCTGGCTGTGCTCCATTGCCCTAGAGCTGAAAGGCACAACGTGCAGGCTTCTTTCCAAACGGCGAGTTGGGCCCCACAGCATCTTGCTTCCAGCTCTTTGGGAAGCTAAGAAACAACTCGCTGTGCACAGTGCTCTTACAGCCTACCGGGAACATCTCTTCCAAAGGACTGTGAAACGCAGTTTCTTTGCAGGCCTGATCTGGCTCAAGTAGGACTTCTGCTCTGGGTGTGCTACATTGCCCTAGAGCTGAAAGGCACAACGTGCAGGCTTCTTTCCAAAGGGCGAGTTGGGCCCCACAGCATCTTGCTTCCAGCTCTTTGGGAAGCTAAGAAACAACTCGCTCTGCACAGTGCTCTTACAGCCGACCGGGAACATCTCTTCCAAAGGCCTGTGAAACGCAGTTTCTTTGCAGGCCTGATCTGGCAGAAGTAGGACTTCTGCTCTGGGTGTGCTACTTTGCCCTAGAGCTGAAAGGCACAACGTGCAGGCTTCTTTCCAAAGGGCGAGTTGGGCCCCACAGCATCTTGCTTCCAGCTCTTTGGGAAGCTAAGAAACAACTCGCTCTGCATAGGGCTCTTACACCCTACTGGGCACATGTCTTACAAAGGCCTGTGAAAGGCAGTTTCTTCCCAGCCCTGATATGGCTGAAGTAGTACTTCTGCTCTGCCGTGTCCTACATGGCCCTAGAGCTGCAAGGCACAAAGTCCTGCCTTGCTTCCCCAAGGGGAGACTAGTCACTCAGCAACCTGCTTCCAGCTCTTGGGCAGCTAAGAAACAACTTGCTCTGCACAGGGCTCTTCCAGCCTCCCTGGAACATGTCTCACAAAGGCCTGTGAAACGCAGTTTCTTCCCAGGGCTGATCTCGCTGAAGGCGAACTTCTGCGCTGCCGTGTCCTACATGGGCCTAGAGCTGCAAGGCACAAAGTCCAGCCTTGTTTCCCCAAGGGGAGACAGGCCCCACAGCGTGGGGCTTCCAGCTCTTTGGGCAGCTAAGAAACAAGTTCCTGTGCACTGGTGTTTTACAGCCTACAGGGAACGAGTCTTACAAAGGCCTGTGTAACGCAGTTTCTTCCCAGGCCTGATCTTGCTGAAGTAGAACTTCTGCTCTGCCGTGTCCTACATGGGCCTAGAGCTGCAAGGCACAAGTTCCTGCCTTGTGTCCTCAAGGGCAGACAGGCCCCACAGCATGGGGCTTCCAGCTCTTTGGGCAGCTGAGAAACAACTTGCTCTGCACTGGTGTTTTACAGCCTACAGGGATCGAGTCTTACAAAGGCCTGCGAAATGCAGTTTCTTCCCAGGACTTATCTTGCTGAAGTAGAACTTCTGCTCTGCCGTGTCCTACATGGGCCTAGAGCTGCAAGGCACAAAGTCCTGCCTTGCTTCCCCAAGGGGAGACTAGACCCTCAGCATCCAGCTACCAGCTCTTTGTGCAGCTAGGCAACAACTCGCTCTGCATTGGTGTTTTACAGCCTACCGGAAAGATATCTTACAAAGGCCTGTGAAACGCAGTTTCTTGGTAGGCCTGATCTGACTGAAGCAGAACTTCTGCACTGGGTGTGCTGCATTGGCATAGAGCTGCCATGCCCAAAGTGCTGGCTTCCTTGCAAAGGGGAAGAGAGGCCCCAAAGCATCTTGCTTCCAGCTCTTTGGGTAGCTAAGAAACTACTGGCTCTGCCCAGTGTTCTTACAACCTACCTGGAACATCTGTTACCAAGGTCTGTGAAATGCAGTTTCTTGGCAGGCGTGATCTGGCTGAAGTAGGACTTCTGCTCTGGGTGTGCTACATTGCCCTAGAGCTGAAAGGCACAACGTGCAGGCTTCTTTCCAAAGAGCGAGTTGGGCCCCACAGCATCTTGCTTCCAGCACTTTGGGAAGCTAAGGAACAACTCGCTCTACACACCTCTCTTACAGCCTACCGGGAACATCTCTTCCAAAGGACTCTGAAACGCAGTTTCTTTGTAGGCCTCATCTGGCTGAAGTAGCACTTCTGCTCTGGGTGTGCTACATTGCCCTAGAGCTGAGAGGCACAACGTGCAGGCTTCTTTCCAAAGGGTGAGTTGGGCCCCACAGCATCTTGCTTCCAGCTCTTTGGGAAGCTAAGAAACAACTCGCTCTGCACAGTGCTCTTACAGCCTATGTGGAACATCTCTTCCCAAGGCCTGTGAACGCAGTTTCTTGGCAGGCCTGATCTGGCTGAAGTAGAACTTCTGCTCTGGGTGTGCTACATTGCCCTAGAGCTGCAAGGAACAAAGTGCTGTCTTCTTTCCAAAGGGCGAGTTGGGCCCCAAAGCATCTTGCTTCCAGCTCTTTGGGAAGCTGAGAAACAACTCGCTCTGCATAGGGCTGTTACACCCTACTGGGAACATGTCTTGCAAAGGCCTGTGAAACGCAGTTTCTTCCCAGGGCTGATCTCGCTGAGGTAGAACTGCTGCTATGCCGTGTCCTACATCGGCCTAGAGTTGCAAGGCTCAAAGTCCTGCCTTGACTCCTCAAGGGCAGACAGGCCCCACAGCGTGGGGCTTCCAGCTCTTTGGGCAGCTAAGAAACAACTTGCTCTGCACTGGTGTTTTACAGCCTACAGGGAACGAGTCTTACAAAGGCCTGTGAAACGCAGTTTCTTCCCAGCCCTGATCTGGCTGAAGTAGAACTTCTGCTCTGCCGGGTCCTACATGGCGCTAGAGCTGCAAGGCACAAACTCCTGCCTTGATTCCACAAGTGTAGACAAGTCCCTCAAGTCTAGCATCCAGCTCTTTTGGCAGCTAAGAAACAATTCGCTCTGCATAGGGCTCTTACAGCCTACCAGGAACATGTCTTACAAAGGACTGTGAAACGCAGTTTCTTCCCAGCCCTGATCTGGCTGAAGCAGAACTTCTGCTCTGCCGTGTGCAACATGGCCCTAGAGATGCAAGGCACAAAGTCCTGCCCTGTTTCCCCAAGGAGAGACTAGTACTTCAGCGTCCAGCTTCCAGCTCTTGGAGCAGCTAAGAAACAGCTTGCTGTGCACAGGGCTCTTCCAGCCTACCTGGAAGATCTCTTCCAAAGGCCTGTGAACTGCAGTTTCTTTGCAGGCCTGATCTGGCTGAAGTAGGACTTCTGCTCTGGGTGTGCTACATTGCCCTAGAGCTGAAAGGCACAACGTGCAGGCTTCTTTCCAAAGGGCGAGTTGGGCCCCACAGCATCTTGCTTCCAGCTCTTTGGGAAGCTGAGAAACAACTCGCTCTGCATAGTGCTCTTACAGTCTACCGGGAACATCTCTTCCAAAGGCCTGTGAAACGCAGTTTCTTTGCAGGCCTGATCTGGCTGAAGTAGGACTTCTGCTCTGGGTGTGCTCCATTGCCCTAGAGCTGAAAGGCACAACGTGCAGGGTTCTTTCCAAACGGCGAGTTGGGCCCAACAGCATCTTGCTTCCAGCTCTTTGGGAAGCTAAGAAACAACTCGCTCTGCACAGTGCTCTTACAGCCTACCGGGAACATCTATTCCAAAGGCCTGTGAAACGCAGTTTCTTTGCAGGCCTGATCTGGCTGAAGTAGGACTTCTGCTCTGGGTGTGCTACATTGCCCTAGAGCTGAAAGGCACAACGTGCAGGCTTCTTTCCAAAGGGCGAGTTGTGGCCCACAGCATCTTGCTTCCAGCTCTTTGGGAAGCTAAGAAACAACTCGCTCTGCAAGTGCTCTTACAGCCTACCGGGAACATCTCTTCCAAAGGCCTGTGTAACGCAGTTTCTTTGCAGGCCTCATCTGGCTCAAGTAGGACTTCTGCTCTGGGTGTGCTACATTGCCCTAGAGCTGAAAGGCACAACCCGCAGTCTTCTTTCCAAAGAGCGAGTTGGGCCCCAAAGCATCTTGCTTCCAGCTCTTTGGGAAGCTAAGAAACAACTCGCTCTGCACAGGGCTCTTACAGCCTACCGGGAACATCTCTTACAAAGGCCTGTGAAACGCAGTTTCTTTGCAGGCCTCATCTGGCTGAAGTAGAACTTCTGCTCTGGGTGTGCTACATTGCCCTGGAGATGAAAGGCACAACCCGCAGTCTTCTTTCCAAAGGGCGAGTTGGGCCCCAAAGCATCTTGCTTCCAGCTCTTTGGGAAGCTAAGAAATAACTCGCTCTGCAGACCTCTCTTACAGCCAACTGGGAACATGTCTTGCAAAGGCCTGAGAAATACAGTTTCCTTGCAGGGCTTATCTTGCTGAGGTAGAACTGCTGCTATGCCGTGTCCTACATCGGCCTAGAGTTGCAAGGCTCAAAGTCCTGCCTTGACTCCTCAAGGGCAGACAGGCCCCACAGCGTGGGGCTTCCAGCTCTTTGGGCAGCTAAGAAACAACTTGCTCTGCACTGGTGTTTTACAGCCTACAGGGAACGAGTCTTACAAAGGCCTGTGAAACGCAGTTTCTTCCCAGCCCTGATCTGGCTGAAGTAGAACTTCTGCTCTGCCGGGTCCTACATGGCGCTAGAGCTGCAAGGCACAAACTCCTGCCTTGATTCCACAAGGGTAGACAAGTCCCTCAAGTCTAGCATCCAGCTCTTTCGGCAGCTAAGAAACAAGTCGCTCTGCATAGGGCTCTTACAGCCTACCAGGAACATGTCTTACAAAGGACTGTGAAACGCATTTCTTCCCAGCCCTGATCTGGCTGAAGCAGAACTTCTGCTCTGCCGTGTGCAACATGGCCCTAGAGATGCAAGGCACAAAGTCCTGCCTTGTTTCCCCAAGGAGAGACTAGTACCTCAGCGTCCAGCTTCCAGCTCTTGGAGCAGCTAAGAAACAGCTTGCTGTGCACAGGGCTCTTCCAGCCTACCTGGAAGATCTCTTCCAAAGGCCTGTGAACTGCAGTTTCTTTGCAGGCCTGATCTGGCTGAAGTAGGACTTCTGCTCTGGGTGTGCTACATTGCCCTAGAGATGAAAGGCACAACGTGCAGGCTTCTTTCCAAAGGGCGAGTTGGGCCTCACAGCATCTTGCTTCCAGCTCTTTGGGAAGCTAAGAAACAACTCGCTCTGCTCAGTGCTCTTACAGCCTACCGGGAACATCTCTTCCAAAGGCCTGTGAAACGCAGTTTCTTTGCAGGCCTGATCTGGCTGAAGTAGGACTTCTGCTCTGGGTGTGCTCCATTGCCCAAGAGCTGAAAGGCACAACGTGCAGGCTTCTTTCCAAAGGGCAAGTTGGGCCCCACAGCATCTTGCTTCCAGCTCTTTGGGAAGCTAAGAAACAACTCGCTCTGCACAGTGCTCTTACAGCCGACCGGGAACATCTCTTGCAAAGGCCTGTGAAACGCAGTTTCTTTGCAGGCCTGATCTGGCTGAAGTAGGACTTCTGCTCTGGGTGTGCTACTTTGCCCTAGAGCTGAAAGGCACAACGTGCAGCCTTCTTTCCAAAGGGCGAGTTGGGCCCCACAGCATCTTGCTTCCAGCTCTTTGGGAAGCTAAGAAACAACTCGCTCTTCTCAATGCTCTTACAGCCTACCGGGAACAACCCTTCCAAAGGCATCTGAAACGCAGTTTCTTTGCAGGCCTGATCTGGCTGAAGTAGGACTTCTGCTCTGAGTGTGCTACATTGCCGTAGAGCTGAAAGGCACAACGTGCAGGCTTCTTTCCAAAGGGCGAGTTGGGCCCCACAGCATCTTGCTTCCAGCTCTTTGGGAACCTAAGAAAGAACTCGCTCTGCACAGTGCTCCTACAGCCGACCGGGAACATCTCTTCCAAAGGCCTGTGAAACGCAGTTTCTTTGCAGGCCTGATCTGGCTGAAGTAGGACTTCTGCTCTGGCTGTACTCCATTGCCCTAGAGCTGAAAGGCACAACGTGCAGGCTTCTTTCCAAAGGGCGAGTTGGGCCCCACAGCATCTTGCTTCCAGCTCTTTGGGAAGCTAAGAAACAAGTCGCTCTGCACAGTGCTCTTACAGCCTACCGGGAACATCTCTTCCAAAGGCCTGTGAAACGCAGTTTCTTTGCAGGCCTGATCTGGCTGAAGTAGGACTTCTGCTCTGGGTGTGCTCCATTGCCCTAGAGCTGAAAGGCAGAACGCGCAGGCTTCTTTCCAAAGGGCGAGTTGGGCCCCACAGCATCTTGCTTCCAGCTCTTTGGGAAGCTGAGAAACAACTCGCTCTGCATCGGGCTCTTACACCCTACTGGGCACATGTCTTACAAAGGCCTGTGAAAGGCAGTTTCTTCCCAGCCCTGATATGGCTGAAGTAGTACTTCTGCTCTGCCGTGTCCTACATGGGCCTAGAGCTGCAAGGCACAAAGTCCAGCCTTGTTTCCCCAAGGGGAGACAGGCCCCACAGCGTGGGGCTTCCAGCTCTTTGGGCAGTTAAGAAACAACTTGCTGTGCACCGGTGTTTTACAGCCTACAGGGAACGAGTCTTACAAAGGCCTGTGTAACGCAGTTTCTTCCCAGGCCTGATCTTGCTGAAGTAGAACTTCTGCTCTGCCCTGTCCTACATGGGCCTAGAGCTGCAAGGCACAAGTTCCTGCCTTGCGTCCTCAAGGGCTGACAGGCCCCACAGCATGGGGCTTCCAGCTCTTTGGACAGCTGAGAAACAACTTGCTCTGCACTGGTGTTTTACAGCCTACAGGGATCGAGTCTTACAAAGGCCTGCGAAATGCAGTTTCTTCCCAGGACTTATCTTGCTGAAGTAGAACTTCTGCTCTGCCGTGTCCTACATGGGCCTAGAGCTCCAAGGCACAAAGTCCTGCCTTGCTTCCCCAAGGGGAGACTAGACCCTCAGCATCCAGCTACCAGCTCTTTGTGCAGCTAGGCAACAACTCGCTCTGCATTGGTGTTTTACAGCCTACCGGGAAGATATCTTACAAAGGCCTGTGAAACGCAGTTTCTTGGTAGGCCTGATCTGACTGAAGCAGAACTTCTGCACTGGGTGTGCTGCATTGGCATAGAGCTGCCATGCCCAAAGTGCTGGCTTCCTTGCAAAGGGGTAGAGAGGCCCCAAAGCATCTTGCTTCCAGCTCTTTGGGTAGCTAAGAAACTACTGGCTCTGCCCAGTGTTCTTACAACCTACCTGGAACATCTGTTACCAAGGTCTGTGAAATGCAGTTTATTGGCAGGCCTGATCTGGCTGAAGTAGGACTTCTGCTGTGGGTGTGCTACATTGCCCTAGAGCTGAAAGGCTCAACGTGCAGGCTTCTTTCCAAAGAGCGAGTTGGGTCCCACAGCATCTTGCTTCCAGCACTTTGGGAAGCTAAGGAACAACTCGCTCTACACACCTCTCTTACAGCCTACCGGGAACATCTCTTCCAAAGGCCTGTGAAACACAGTTTCTTTGCCGGCCTCATCTGGCTGAAGTAGGACTTCTGCTCTGGGTGTGCTACATTGCCCTAGAGCTGAAAGGCACAACGTGCAGGCTTCTTTCCAAAGGGCGAGTTGGGCCCCACAGCATCTTGCTTCCAGCTCTTTGGGAAGCTAAGAAACAACTCGCTCTGCTCAATGCTCTTACAGCCTACCGGGAACATCCCTTCCAAAGGCCTGTGTAACGCAGTTTCTTTGCCGGCCTCATCTGGCTCAAGTAGGACTTCTGCTCTGGGTGTGCTACATTGCCCTAGAGCTGAAAGGCACAACCCGCAGTCTTCTTTCCAAAGAGCGAGTTGGGCCCCAAAGCATCTTGCTTCCAGCTCTTTGGGAAGCTAAGAAACAACTCGCTCTGCACAGGGCTCTTACAGCCTACCGGGAACATCTCTTACAAAGGCCTGTGAAACGCAGTTTCTTTGCAGGCCTCATCTGGCTGAAGTAGAAATTCTGCTCTGGGTGTGCTACATTGCCCTGGAGCTGAAAGGCACAACCCGCAGTCTTCTTTCCAAAGGGCGAGTTGGGCCCCAAAGCATCTTGCTTCCAGCTCTTTGGTAAGCTAAGAAACAACTCGCTCTGCAGACCTCTCTTACAGCCAACCGGGAACATCTCTTGCAAAGGCCTGAGAAATACAGTTTCCTTGCAGGGCTTATCTCGCTGAGGTAGAACTGCTGCTATGCCGTGTCCTACATCGGCCTAGAGTTGCAAGGCTCAAAGTCCTGCCTTGACTCCTCAAGGGCAGACAGGCCCCACAGCGTGGGGCTTCCAGCTCTTTGGGCAGCTAAGAAACAACTTGCTCTGCACTGGTGTTTTACAGCCTACAGGGAACGAGTCTTACAAAGGCCTGTGAAACGCAGTTTCTTCCCAGCCCTGATCTGGCTGAAGTAGAACTTCTGCTCTGCCGGGTCCTACATGGCGCTAGAGCTGCAAGGCACAAACTCCTGCCTTGATTCCACAAGGGTAGACAAGTCCCTCAAGTCTAGCATCCAGCTCTTTCGGCAGCTAAGAAACAACTCGCTCTGCATAGGGCTCTTACAGCCTACCAGGAACATGTCTTACAAAGGACTGTGAAACGCAGTTTCTTCCCAGCCCTGATCTGGCTGAAGCAGAACTTCTGCTCTGCCGTGTGCAACATGGCCCTAGAGATGCAAGGCACAAAGTCCTGCCTTGTTTCCCCAAGGAGAGACTAGTACCTCAGCGTCCAGCTTCCAGCTCTTGGAGCAGCTAAGAAACAGCTTGCTGTGCACAGGGCTCTTCCAGCCTACCTGGAAGATCTCTTCCAAAGGCCTGTGAACTGCAGTTTCTTTGCAGGCCTGATCTGGCTGAAGTAGGACTTCTGCTCTGGGTGTGCTACATTGCCCTAGAGCTGAAAGGCACAACGTGCAGGCTTCTTTCCAAAGGGCGAGTTGGGCCCCACAGCATCTTGCTTCCAGCTCTTTGGGAAGCTAAGAAACAACTCGCTCTGCACAGTGCTCTTACAGCCTACCGGGAACATCTCTTCCAAAGGCCTGTGAAACGCAGTTTCTTTGCAGGCCTGATCTGGCTGAAGTAGGACTTCTGCTCTGGGTGTGCTCCATTGCCCTAGAGCTGAAAGGCACAACGTGCAGGCTTCTTTCCAAACGGCGAGTTGGGCCCCACAGCATCTTGCTTCCAGCTCTTTGGGAAGCTAAGAAACAACTCGCTGTGCACAGTGCTCTTACAGCCTACCGGGAACATCTCTTCCAAAGGACTGTGAAACGCAGTTTCTTTGCAGGCCTGATCTGGCTCAAGTAGGACTTCTGCTCTGGGTGTGCTACATTGCCCTAGAGCTGAAAGGCACAACGTGCAGGCTTCTTTCCAAAGGGCGAGTTGGGCCCCACAGCATCTTGCTTCCAGCTCTTTGGGAAGCTAAGAAACAACTCGCTCTGCACAGTGCTCTTACAGCCTACCGGGAACATGTCTTACAAAGGCCTGTGAAAGGCAGTTTCTTCCCAGCCCTGATATGGCTGAAGTAGTACTTCTGCTCTGCCGTGTCCTACATGGGCCTAGAGCTGCAAGGCACAAAGTCCAGCCTTGTTTCCCCAAGGGGAGACAGGCCCCACAGCGTGGGGCTTCCAGCTCTTTGGGCAGTTAAGAAACAACTTGCTGTGCACTGGTGTTTTACAGCCTACAGGGAACGAGTCTTACAAAGGCCTGTGTAACGCAGTTTCTTCCCAGGCCTGATCTTGCTGAAGTAGAACTTCTGCTCTGCCCTGTCCTACATGGGCCTAGAGCTGCAAGGCACAAGATCCTGCCTTGTGTCCTCAAGGGCAGACAGGCCCCACAGCATGGGGCTTCCAGGTCTTTGGGCAGCTGAGAAACAACTTCCTCTGCACTGGTGTTTTACAGCCTACAGGGATCGAGTCTTACAAAGGCCTGCGAAATGCAGTTTCTTCCCAGGACTTATCTTGCTGAAGTAGAACTTCTGCTCTGCCGTGTCCTACATGGGCCTAGAGCTGCAAGGCACAAAGTCCTGCCTTGCTTCCCCAAGGGGAGACTAGACCCTCAGCATCCAGCTACCAGCTCTTTGTGCAGCTAGGCAACAACTCGCTCTGCATTGGTGTTTTACAGCCTACCGTGAAGATATCTTACAAAGGCCTGTGAAACGCAGTTTCTTGGTAGGCCTGATCTGACTGAAGCAGAACTTCTGCACTGGGTGTGCTGCATTGGCATAGAGCTGCCATGCCCAAAGTGCTGGCTTCCTTGCAAATGGGTAGAGAGGCCCCAAAGCATCTTGCTTCCAGCTCTTTGGGTAGCTAAGAAACTACTGGCTCTGCCCAGTGTTATTACAACCTACCTGGAACATCTGTTACCAGGGTCTGTGAAATGCAGTTTCTTGGCAGGCCTGATCTGGTTGAAGTAGGACTTCTGCTCTGGGTGTGCTACATTGCCCTAGAGCTGAAAGGCACAACGTGCAGGCTTCTTTCCAAAGAGCGAGTTGGGCCCCACAGCATCTTGCTTCCAGCACTCTGGGAAGCTAAGGAACAACTCGCTCTGCACAGTGCTCTTACAGCCTACCGGGAACATCTCTTCCAAAGGCCTGTGAAACGCAGTTTCTTTGCAGGCCTGATCTGGCTGAAGTAGGACTTCTGCTCTGGGTGTGCTACTTTGCCCTAGAGCCGAAAGGCACAACGTGCAGGCTTCTTTCCAAAGGGCGAGTTGGGACCCACAGCATCTTGCTTCCAGCTCTTTGGGAAGCTAAGAAACAACTCGCTCTGCACAGTGCTCTTACAGCCTACCGGGAACATCTCTTCCAAAGGCCTGTGAAACGTAGTTTCTTTGCAGGCCTGATCTGGCTGAAGTAGGACTTCTGCTCTGGGTGTGCTCCATTGCCCTAGAGCTGAAAGGCACAACGCGCAGGCTTCTTTCCAAAGGGCGAGTTGGGCCCCACAGCATCTTGCTTCCAGCTCTTTGGGAAGCTAAGAAACAACTCGCTCTGCATAGGGCTCTTACACCCTACCGCGAACATGTCTTACAAAGGACTGTGAAAGGCAGTTTCTTCCCAGCCCTGATATGGCTGAAGTAGTACTTCTGCTCTGCCGTGTCCTACATGGCCCTAGAGCTGCAAGGCACAAAGTTCTGCCCTGTTTCCCCAAGGGGAGACTAGTCACTCAGCAACCTGCTTCCAGCTCTTGGGCAGCTAAGAAACAACTTGCTCTGCACAGGGCTCTTCCAGCCTCCCTGGAACATGTCTCACAAAGGCCTGTGAAACGCAGTTTCTTCCCAGGGCTGATCTCGCTGAAGGCGAACTTCTGCGCTGCAGTGTCCTACATGGGCCTAGAGCTGCAAGGCACAAAGTCCTGCCTTGTGTCCTCACGGGCAGACAGGCCCCACAGCGTGGGACTTCCAGCTCTTTGGGCAGCTAAGAAACAACTTGGTTTGCACTGGTGTTTTGCAGCCTGCAGGGAACGAGTCTTAAAAAGGCCTGTCAAACGCAGTTTCTTCCCAGGCCTGACCTCGCTGAAGAAGAACTTCTGCTCTGCCGTGCCTACATGGGCCTAGAGCTGCAAGGAACAAAGTTCTGCCTTGTTTCTACAAGGGGACACAAGTCCCTCAGCGTCCAGCTTCCAGCTCCTTGGGCAGATAAGAAACAACTCGCTCTGCACAGTGCTCTTACAGCCTACCGGGAACATCTCTTACAAATCCTGTGAAACGCAGTTTCTATGCAGAACTGATCTGGGTGAAGTAGAACTTCTGCTCTGGGTGTGCTACATTGCCCTAGAGCTGAAAGGCACAACGTGCAGGCTTCTTTCCAAAGGGCGAGTTGGGACCCACAGCATCTTGCTTCGAGCTCTTTGGGAAGCTAAGAAACAACTCGCTCTGCACAGTGCTCTTACAGCCTAGTGGGAACATCTCTTCCAAAGGCCTGTGAAACGCAGTTTCTTTGCAGGCCTGATCTGGCTGAAGTAGGACTTCTGCTCTGGGTGTGCTCCATTGCCCTAGAGCTGAAAGGCACAAGGCGCAGGCTTCTTTCCAAAGGGCGAGTTGGGCCCCACAGCATCTTGCTTCCAGCTCTTTGGGAAGCTAAGAAACAACTCGCTCTACATAGGGCTCTTACACCCTACTG
This sequence comes from Equus caballus, assembly GCF_041296265.1. Classification (NCBI taxonomy): domain Eukaryota; kingdom Metazoa; phylum Chordata; class Mammalia; order Perissodactyla; family Equidae; genus Equus; species Equus caballus. Next base: position 265,662 of record NC_091697.1, read on the forward strand.
GGCACATGTCTTACAAAGGCCTGTGAAAGGCAGTTTCTTCCCAGCCCTGATATGGCTGAAGTAGTACTTCTGCTCTGCCGTGTCCTACATGGCCCTAGAGCTGCAAGGCACAAAGTCCTGCCTTGCTTCCCCAAGGGGAGACTAGTCACTCAGCAACCTGCTTCCAGCTCTTGGGCAGCTAAGAAACAACTTGCTCTGCACAGGGCTCTTCCAGCCTCCCTGGAACATGTCTCACAAAGGCCTGTGAAACGCAGTTTCTTCCCAGGGCGGATCTCGCTGAAGGCGAACTTCTGCGCTGCCGTGTCCTACATGGGCCTAGAGCTGCAAGGCACAAAGTCCAGCCTTGTTTCCCCAAGGGGAGACAGGCCCCACAGCGTGGGGCTTCCAGCTCTTTGGGCAGCTAAGAAACAACTTGCTGTGCACTGGTGTTTTACAGCCTACAGGGAACGAGTCTTACAAAGGCCTGTGTAACGCAGTTTCTTCCCAGGCCTGATCTTGCTGAAGTAGAACTTCTGCTCTGCCGTGTCCTACATGGGCCTAGAGCTGCAAGGCACAAATTCCTGCCTTGTGTCCTCAAGGGCAGACAGGCCCCACAGCATGGGGCTTCCAGCTCTTTGGGCAGCTGAGAAACAACTTGCTCTGCACTGGTGTTTTACAGCCTACAGGGATCGAGTCTTACAAAGGCCTGCGAAATGCAGTTTCTTCCCAGGACTTATCTTGCTGAAGTAGAACTTCTGCTCTGCCGTGTCCTACATGGGCCTAGAGCTGCAAGGCACAAAGTCCTGCCTTGCTTCCCCAAGGGGAGACTAGACCCTCAGCATCCAGCTACCAGCTCTTTGTGCAGCTAGGCAACAACTCGCTCTGCATTGGTGTTTTACAGCCTACCGGGAAGATATCTTACAAAGGCCTGTGAAACGCAGTTTCTTGGTAGGCCTGATCTGACTGAAGCAGAACTTCTGCACTGGGTGTGCTGCATTGGCAAAGAGCTGCCATGCCCAAAGTGCTGGCTTCCTTGCAAAGGGGTAGAGAGGCCCCAAAGCATCTTGCTTCCAGCTCATTGGGTAGCTAAGAAACTACTGGCTCTGCCCAGTGTTCTTACAACCTACCTGGAACATCTGTTACCAAGGTCTGTGAAATGCAGTTTCTTGGCAGGCCTGATCTGGCTGAAGAAGGACTTCTGCTCTGGGTGTGCTACATTGCCCTACAGCTGAAAGGCACAACTTGCAGGCTTCTTTCCAAAGGGCGAGTTGGGCCCCACAGCATCTTTCTTCCAGCTCTTTGGGAAGCTAAGAAACAACTCGCTCTGCACAGTGCTCTTACAGCCTACCGGGAACATGTCTTCCAAAGGCCTGTGAAACGCAGTTTCTTTGCAGGCCTGATCTGTCTGAAGTAGGACTTCTGCTCTGGGTGTGCTCCATTGCCCTAGAGCTGAAAGGCACAACGCGCAGGCTTCTTTCCAAAGAGCGAGTTGGGCCCCACAGCATCTTGCTTCCAGCTCTTTGGGAAGCTAAGAAACAACTCGCTCTGCATAGGGCTCTTACACCCTACTGGGCACATGTCTTACAAAGGCCTGTGAAAGGCAGTTTCTTCCCAGCCCTGATATGGCTGAAGTAGTACTTCTGCTCTACCGTGTCCTACATGGCCCTAGAGCTGCAAGGCACAAAGTCCTGCCTTGTTTCCCCAAGGGGAGACTAGTCACTCAGCAACCAGCTTTCAGCTCTTGGGCAGCTAAGAAACAACTTGCTCTGCACAGGGCTCTTCCAGCCTCCCTGGAACATGTCTCACAAAGGCCTGTGAAACGCAGTTTCTTCCCAGGGCTGATCTCGCTGAAGGCGAACTTCTGCGCTGCCGTGTCCTACATGGGCCTAGAGCTGCAAGGCACAAAGTCCAGCCTTGTTTCCCCAAGGGGAGACCGGCCCCACAGCGTGGGGCTTCCAGCTCTTTGGGCAGCTAAGAAACAACTTGCTGTGCACTGGTGTTTTACAGCCTACAGGGAACGAGTCTTACAAAGGCCTGTGTAACACAGTTTCTTCCCAGGCCTGATCTTGCTGAAGTAGAACTTCTGCTCTGCCGTGTCCTACATGGGCCTAGAGCTGCAAGGCACAAATTCCTGCCTTGTGTCCTCAAGGGCAGACAGGCCCCACAGCATGGGGCTTCCAGCTCTTTGGGCAGCTGAGAAACAACTTGCTGTGCACTGGTGTTTTACAGCCTACAGGGAACGAGTCTTACAAAGGCCTGTGTAACACAGTTTCTTCCCAGGCCTGATCTTGCTGAAGTAGAACTTCTGCTCTGCCGTGTCCTACATGGGCCTAGAGCTGCAAGGCACAAATTCCTGCCTTGTGTCCTCAAGGGCAGACAGGCCCCACAGCATGGGGCTTCCAGCTCTTTGGGCAGCTGAGAAACAACTTGCTCTGCACTGGTGTTTTACAGCCTACAGGGATCGAGTCTTACAAAGGCCTGCGAAATGCAGTTTCTTCCCAGGCCTGATCTTGCTGAAGTAGAACTTCTTCTCTGCCGTGTCCTACATGGGCCTAGAGCTGCAAGGCACAAAGTCCTGCCTTGCTTCCCCAAGGGGAGACTAGACCCTCAGCATCCAGCTACCAGCTCTTTGTGCAGCTAGGCAACAACTCGCTCTGCATTGGTGTTTTACAGCCTACCGGGAAGATGTCTTACAAAGGCCTGTGAAACGCAGTTTCTTGGTAGGCCTGATCTGACTGAAGCAGAACTTCTGCACTGGGAGTGCTGCATTGGCATAGAGCTGCCATGCCCAAAGTGCTGGCTTCCTTGCAAAGGGGTAGAGAGGCCCCAAAGCATCTTGCTTCCAGCTCTTTGGGTAGCTAAGAAACTACTGGCTCTGTCCAGTGTTCTTACAACCTACCTGGAACATCTGTTACCAAGGTCTGTGAAATGCAGATTCTTGGCAGGCCTGATCTGGCTGAAGTAGGACTTCTGCTCTGGGTGTGCTACATTGCCCTAGAGCTGAAAGGCACAACGTGCAGGCTTCTTTCCAAAGAGCGAGTTGGGCCCCACAGCATCTTGCTTCCAGCACTTTGGGAAGCTAAGGAACAACTCCCTCTAAACACCTCTCTTACAGCCTACCGGGAACATCTCTTCCAAAGGCCTGTGAAACGCAGTGTCTTTGCAGGCCTGATCTGGCTGAAGTAGGACTTCTGTTCTGGGTGTGCTACTTTGCCCTAGAGCTGAAAGGCACAACGTGCAGGCTTCTTTCCAAAGGGCGAGTTGGGCCCCACAGCATCTTGCTTCCAGCTCTTTGGGAAGCTAAGAATCAACTCGCTCTGCACAGTGCTCTTACATCCTACGGGGAACATCTCTTCCAAAGGCCTGTGAAACGCAGTTTCTTTGCAGGCCTGATCTGGCTGAAGTAGGACTTCTGCTCTGGGTGTGCTACATTGCCCTAGAGCTGAAAGGCACAACGTGCAGGCTTCTTTCCAAAGGACGAGTTGGGCCACACAGCATCTTGCTTCCAGCTCTTTGGGAAGCTGAGAAACAACTCGCTCTGCACAGTGCTCATACAGCATACCGGGAACATCTCTTCCAAAGGCCTGTGAAACGCAGTTTCTTTGCAGGCCTGATCTGGCTGAAGTAGGACTTCTGCTCTGGGTGTTCTACATCGCCCTAGAGCTGAAAGGCACAGCGTGCAGGCTTCTTTCCAAAGGGCGAGTTGGGCCCCACAGCATCTTGCTTCCAGCTCTTTGGGAAGCTAAGAAACAACTCGCTCTGCACAGTGCTCTTACAGCCTATGTGGAACATCTGTTCCCAAGGCCTGTGAACGCAGTTTCTTGGCAGGCCTGATCTGGCTGAAGTAGAACTTCTGCTCTGGGTGTGCTACATTGCCCTACAGCTGCAAGGAACAAAGTGCTGTCTTCTTTCCAAAGGGCGAGTTGGGCCCCAAAGCATCTTGCTTCGAGCTCTTTGGGAAGCTGAGAAACAACTCGCTCTGCATAGGGCTCTTACACCCTACCTGGAACATGTCTTACAAAGGCCTGTGAAAGGCAGTTTCTTCCCAGGCCTGATCTTGCTGAAGTAGAACTTCTGCTCTGCCCTGTCCTACATGGGCCTAGAGCTGCAAGGCACAAGTTCCTGCCTTGCGTCCTCAAGGGCAGACAGGCCCCACAGCATGGGGCTTCCAGCTCTTTGGGCAGCTGAGATACAACTTGCTCTGCACTGGTGTTTTACAGCCTACAGGCATCGAGTCTTACAAAGGCCTGCGAAATGCAGTTTCTTCCCAGGCCTGATCTTGCCGAAGTAGAACTTCTGCTCTGCCGTGTCCTACATGGGCCTAGAGCTGCAAGGCACAAAGTCCTGCCTTGCTTCCCCAAGGGGAGACTAGACCCTCAGCATCCAGCTACCAGCTCTTTGTGCAGCTAGGCAACAACTCGCTCTGCATTGGTGTTTTACAGCCTACCGGGAAGATATCTTACAAAGGCCTGTGAAACGCAGTTTCTTGGTAGGCCTGATCTGACTGAAGCAGAACTTCTGCACTGGGTGTGCTGCATTGGCATAGAGCTGCCATGCCCAAAGTGCTGGCTTCCTTGCAAAGGGGTAGAGAGGCCCCAAAGCATCTTGCTTCCAGCTCTTTGGGTAGCTAAGAAACTACTGGCTCTGCCCAGTGCTCTTACAGCCTACCGGGAACATCTCTTACAAAGGCCTGCGAAACGCAGTTTCTATGCAGGCCTGATCTGGCTGAAGTAGAACTTCTGCTCTGGGTGTGCTACATTGCCCTGGAGATGAAAGGCACAATCAGCAGTCTTCTTTCCAAAGGGCGAGTTGGGCCCCAAAGCATCTTGCTTCCAGCTCTTTGGGAAGCTAAGAAACAACTCGCTCTGCAGACCTCTCTTACAGCCAACCGGGAACATCTCTTGCAAAGGCCTGAGAAGTACAGTTTCCTTGCAGTGCTTATCTCGCTGAGGTAGAACTGCTGCTATGCCGTGTCCTACATCGGCCTAGAGTTGCAAGGCTCAAAGTCCTGCCTTGACTCCTCAAGGGCAGACAGGCCCCACAGCGTGGGGCTTCCAGCTCTTTGGGCAGGTAAGAAACAACTTGCTCTGCACTGGTGTTTTACAGCCTACAGGGAACGAGTCTTACAAAGGCCTGTGAAACGCAGTTTCTTCCCAGCCCTGATCTGGCTGAAGTAGAACTTCTGCTCTGCCGGGTCCTACATGGCGCTAGAGCTGCAAGGCACAAACTCCTGCCTTGATTCCACAAGGGTAGACAAGTCCCTCAAGTCTAGCATCCAGCTCTTTCGGCAGCTAAGAAACAACTCGCTCTGCATAGGGCTCTTACAGCCTACCAGGAACATGTCTTACAAAGGACTGTGAAACGCAGTTTCTTCCCAGCCCTGATCTGGCTGAAGCAGAACTTCTGCTCTGCCGTGTGCAACATGGCCCTAGAGATGCAAGGCACAAAGTCCTGCCTTGTTTCCCCAAGGAGAGACTAGTACCTCAGCGTCCAGCTTCCAGCTCTTGGAGCAGCTAAGAAACAGCTTGCTGTGCAAAGGGCTCTTCCAGCCTACCTGGAAGATCTCTTCCAAAGGCCTGTGAACTGCCGTTTCTTTGCAGGCCTGATCTGGCTGAAGTAGGACTTCTGCTCTGGGTGTGCTACTTTGCCCTGGAGCTGAAAGGCACAACGTGCAGGCTTCTTTCCAAAGGGCGAGTTGGGCCCCACAGCATCTTGCTTCCAGCTCTTTGGGAAGCTAAGAAACAACTCGCTCTGCACAGTGCTCTTACAGCCTACCGGGAACATCTCTTCCAAAGGCCTGTGAAATGCAGTTTCTTTGCAGGCCTGATCTGGCTGAAGTAGGACTTCTGCTCTGGGTGTGCTACTTTGCCCTAGAGCTGAAAGGCACAACGTGCAGGCTTCTTTCCAAAGGGCGAGTTGGGCCCCACAGCATCTTGCTTCCAGCTCTTTGGGAAGCTAAGAAACAACTCGCTCTGCACAGTGCTCTTACAGCCTACCGGGAACATCTCTTCCAAAGGCCTGTGAAACGCAGTTTCTTTGCAGGCCTGATCTGGCTGAAGTAGGACTTCTGCTCTGGGTGTGCTACTTTGCCCTAGAGCTGAAAGGCACAACGTGCAGGCTTCTTTCCAAAGGGCGAGTTGGGCCCCACAGCATCTTGCTTCCAGCTCTTTGGGAAGCTAAGAAACAACTCTCTCTGCACAGTGCTCTTACAGCCTAGTGGGAACATCTCTTCCAAAGGCCTGTGAAACGCAGTTTCTTTGCAGGTCTGATCTGGCTGAAGTAGGACTTCTGCTCTGGGTGTGCTACTTTGCCCTAGAGCTGAAAGGCACAACCCGCAGTCTTCTTTCCAAAGGGCGAGTTGGGCCCCAAAGCATCTTGCTTCCAGCTCTTTGGGAAGCTAAGAAACAACTCGCTCTGCAGACCTCTCTTACAGCCAACCGGGAACATCTCTTGCAAAGGCCTGTGAAATACAGTTTCCTTGCAGGGCTTATCTCGCTGAGGTAGAACTGATGCTATGCCGTGTCCTACATCGGCCTAGAGTTGCAAGGCTCAAAGTCCTGCCTTGACTCCTCAAGGGCAGACAGGCCCCACAGCGTGGGGCTTCCAGCTCTTTGGGCAGCTAAGAAACAACTTGCTCTGCACTGGTGTTTTACAGCCTACAGGGAACGAGTCTTACAAAGGCCTGTGAAACGCAGTTTCTTCCCAGCCCTGATCTGGCTGAAGTAGAACTTCTGCTCTGCCGGGTCCTACATGGCGCTAGAGCTGCAAGGCACAAACTCCTGCCTTGATTCCACAAGGGTAGACAAGTCCCTCAAGTCTAGCATCCAGCTCTTTTGGCAGCTAAGAAACAACTCGCTCTGCATAGGGCTCTTACAGCCTACCAGGAACATGTCTTACAAAGGACTGTGAAACGCAGTTTCTTCCCAGCCCTGATCTGGCTGAAGCAGAACTTCTGCTCTGCCGTGTGCAACATGGCCCTAGAGATGCAAGGCACAAAGTCCTGCCCTGTTTCCCCAAGGAGAGACTAGTACCTCAGCGTCCAGCTTCCAGCTCTTGGAACAGCTAAGAAACAGCTTGCTGTGCACAGGGCTCTTCCAGCCTACCTGGAAGATCTCTTCCAAAGGCCTGTGAACTGCAGTTTCTTTGCAGGCCTGATCTGGCTGAAGTAGGACTTCTGCTCTGGGTGTGCTACATTGCCCTAGAGCTGAAAGGCACAACGTGCAGTCTTCTTTCCAAAGGGCGAGTTGGGCCCCACAGCATCTTGCTTCCAGCTCTTTGGGAAGCTGAGAAACAACTCGCTCTGCACAGTGCTCTTACAGCCTACCGGGAACATCTCTTCCAAAGGCCTGTGAAACGCAGTTTCTTTGCAGGCCTGATCTGGCTGAAGTAGGACTTCTGCTCTGGGTGTGCTCCATTGCCCAAGAGCTGAAAGGCACAACGTGCAGGCTTCTTTCCAAAGGGCGAGTTGGGGCCCACAGCATTTTGCTTCCAGCTCTTTGGGAAGCTAAGAAACAACTCGCTCTGCAAGTGCTCTTACAGCCTACCGGGAACATCTCTTCCAAAGGCCTGTGTAACGCAGTTTCTTTGCAGGCCTCATCTGGCTCAAGTAGGACTTCTGCTCTGGGTGTGCTACATTGCCCTAGAGCTGAAAGGCACAACCCGCAGTCTTCTTTCCAAAGAGCGAGTTGGGCCCCAAAGCATCTTGCTTCCAGCTCTTTGGGAAGCTAAGAAACAACTCGCTCTGCACAGGGCTCTTACAGCCTACCGGGAACATCTCTTACAAAGGCCTGTGAAACGCAGTTTCTTTGCAGGCCTCATCTGGCTGAAGTAGAACTTCTGCTCTGGGTGTGCTACATTGCCCTGGAGATGAAAGGCACAACCCGCAGTCTTCTTTCCAAAGGGCGAGTTGGGCCCCAAAGCATCTTGCTTCCAGCTCTTTGGGAAGCTAAGAAACAACTCGCTCTGCAGACCTCTCTTACAGCCAACTGGGAACATGTCTTGCAAAGGCCTGAGAAATACAGTTTCCTTGCAGGGCTTATCTTGCTGAGGTAGAACTGCTGCTATTCCGTGTCCTACATCGTCCTAGAGTTGCAAGGCTCAAAGTCCTGCCTTGACTCCTCAAGGGCAGACAGGCCCCACAGCGTGGGGCTTCCAGCTCTTTGGGCAGCTAAGAAACAACTTGCTCTGCACTGGTGTTTTACAGCCTACAGGGAACGAGTCTTACAAAGGCCTGTGAAACGCAGTTTCTTCCCAGCCCTGATCTGGCTGAAGTAGAACTTCTGCTCTGCCGGGTCCTACATGGCGCTAGAGCTGCAAGGCACAAACTCCTGCCTTGATTCCACAAGGGTAGACAAGTCCCTCAAGTCTAGCATCCAGCTCTTTCGGCAGCTAAGAAACAACTCGCTCTGCATAGGGCTCTTACAGCCTACCAGGAACATGTCTTACAAAGGACTGTGAAACGCAGTTTCTTCCCAGCCCTGATCTGGCTGAAGCAGAACTTTTGCTCTGCCGTGTGCAACATGGCCCTAGAGATGCAAGGCACAAAGTCCTGCCTTGTTTCCCCAAGGAGAGACTAGTACCTCAGCGTCCAGCTTCCAGCTCTTGGAGCAGCTAAGAAACAGCTTGCTGTGCACAGGGCTCTTCCAGCCTACCTGGAAGATCTCTTCCAAAGGCCTGTGAAATGCAGTTTCTTTGCAGGCCTGATCTGGCTGAAGTAGGACTTCTGCTCTGGGTGTGCTACATTGCCCTAGAGCTGAAAGGCACAACCCGCAGGCTTCTTTCCAAAGGGCGAGTTGGGCCCCAAAGCATCTTGCTTCCAGCTCTTTGGGAAGCTAAGAAACAACTCGCTCTGCACAGGGCTCTTACAGCCTACCGGGAACATCTCTTACAAAGGCCTGTGAAACGCAGTTTCTTTGCAGGCCTCATCTGGCTGAAGTAGAACTTCTGCTCTGGGTGTGCTACATTGCCCTGGAGATGAAAGGCACAACCCGCAGTCTTCTTTCCAAAGGGCGAGTTGGGCCCCAAAGCATCTTGCTTCCAGCTCTTTGGGAAGCTAAGAAACAACTCGCTCTGCAGACCTCTCTTACAGCCAACCGGGAACATCTCTTGCAAAGGCCTGTGAAATACAGTTTCCTTGCAGGGCTTATCTCGCTGAGGTAGAACTGATGCTATGCCGTGTCCTACATCGGCCTAGAGTTGCAAGGCTCAAAGTCCTGCCTTGACTCCTCAAGGGCAGACAGGCCCCACAGCGTGGGGCTTCCAGCTCTTTGGGCAGCTAAGAAACAACTTGCTCTGCACTGGTGTTTTACAGCCTACAGGGAACGAGTCTTACAAAGGCCTGTGAAACGCAGTTTCTTCCCAGCCCTGATCTGGCTGAAGTAGAACTTCTGCTCTGCCGGGTCCTACATGGCGCTAGAGCTGCAAGGCACAAACTCCTGCCTTGATTCCACAAGGGTAGACAAGTCCCTCAAGTCTAGCATCCAGCTCTTTTGGCAGCTAAGAAACAACTCGCTCTGCATAGGGCTCTTACAGCCTACCAGGAACATGTCTTACAAAGGACTGTGAAACGCAGTTTCTTCCCAGCCCTGATCTGGCTGAAGCAGAACTTCTGCTCTGCCGTGTGCAACATGGCCCTAGAGATGCAAGGCACAAAGTCCTGCCCTGTTTTCCCAAGGAGAGACTAGTACCTCAGCGTCCAGCTTCCAGCTCTTGGAACAGCTAAGAAACAGCTTGCTGTGCACAGGGCTCTTCCAGCCTACCTGGAAGATCTCTTCCAAAGGCCTGTGAACTGCAGTTTCTTTGCAGGCCTGATCTGGCTGAAGTAGGACTTCTGCTCTGGGTGTGCTACATTGCCCTAGAGCTGAAAGGCACAACGTGCAGTCTTCTTTCCAAAGGGCGAGTTGGGCCCCACAGCATCTTGCTTCCAGCTCTTTGGGAAGCTGAGAAACAACTCGCTCTGCACAGTGCTCTTACAGCCTACCGGGAACATCTCTTCCAAAGGCCTGTGAAACGCAGTTTCTTTGCAGGCCTGATCTGGCTGAAGTAGGACTTCTGCTCTGGGTGTGCTCCATTGCCCAAGAGCTGAAAGGCACAACGTGCAGGCTTCTTTCCAAAGGGCGAGTTGGGGCCCACAGCATTTTGCTTCCAGCTCTTTGGGAAGCTAAGAAACAACTCGCTCTGCAAGTGCTCTTACAGCCTACCGGGAACATCTCTTCCAAAGGCCTGTGTAACGCAGTTTCTTTGCAGGCCTCATCTGGCTCAAGTAGGACTTCTGCTCTGGGTGTGCTACATTGCCCTAGAGCTGAAAGGCACAACCCGCAGTCTTCTTTCCAAAGAGCGAGTTGGGCCCCAAAGCATCTTGCTTCCAGCTCTTTGGGAAGCTAAGAAACAACTCGCTCTGCACAGGGCTCTTACAGCCTACCGGGAACATCTCTTACAAAGGCCTGTGAAACGCAGTTTCTTTGCAGGCCTCATCTGGCTGAAGTAGAACTTCTGCTCTGGGTGTGCTACATTGCCCTGGAGATGAAAGGCACAACCCGCAGTCTTCTTTCCAAAGGGCGAGTTGGGCCCCAAAGCATCTTGCTTCCAGCTCTTTGGGAAGCTAAGAAACAACTCGCTCTGCAGACCTCTCTTACAGCCAACTGGGAACATGTCTTGCAAAGGCCTGAGAAATACAGTTTCCTTGCAGGGCTTATCTTGCTGAGGTAGAACTGCTGCTATTCCGTGTCCTACATCGTCCTAGAGTTGCAAGGCTCAAAGTCCTGCCTTGACTCCTCAAGGGCAGACAGGCCCCACAGCGTGGGGCTTCCAGCTCTTTGGGCAGCTAAGAAACAACTTGCTCTGCACTGGTGTTTTACAGCCTACAGGGAACGAGTCTTACAAAGGCCTGTGAAACGCAGTTTCTTCCCAGCCCTGATCTGGCTGAAGTAGAACTTCTGCTCTGCCGGGTCCTACATGGCGCTAGAGCTGCAAGGCACAAACTCCTGCCTTGATTCCACAAGGGTAGACAAGTCCCTCAAGTCTAGCATCCAGCTCTTTTGGCAGCTAAGAAACAACTCGCTCTGCATAGGGCTCTTACAGCCTACCAGGAACATGTCTTACAAAGGACTGTGAAACGCAGTTTCTTCCCAGCCCTGATCTGGCTGAAGCAGAACTTTTGCTCTGCCGTGTGCAACATGGCCCTAGAGATGCAAGGCACAAAGTCCTGCCTTGTTTCCCCAAGGAGAGACTAGTACCTCAGCGTCCAGCTTCCAGCTCTTGGAGCAGCTAAGAAACAGCTTGCTGTGCACAGGGCTCTTCCAGCCTACCTGGAAGATCTCTTCCAAAGGCCTGTGAAATGCAGTTTCTTTGCAGGCCTGATCTGGCTGAAGTAGGACTTCTGCTCTGGGTGTGCTACATTGCCCTAGAGCTGAAAGGCACAACCCGCAGTCTTCTTTCCAAAGAGCGAGTTGGGCCCCAAAGCATCTTGCTTCCAGCTCTTTGGGAAGCTAAGAAACAACTCGCTCTGCACAGGGCTCTTACAGCCTACCGGGAACATCTCTTACAAAGGCCTGTGAAACGCAGTTTCTTTGCAGGCCTCATCTGGCTGAAGTAGAACTTCTGCTCTGGGTGTGCTACATTGCCCTGGAGATGAAAGGCACAACCCGCAGTCTTCTTTCCAAAGGGCGAGTTGGGCCCCAAAGCATCTTGCTTCCAGCTCTTTGGGAAGCTAAGAAACAACTCGCTCTGCAGACCTCTCTTACAGCCAACTGGGAACATGTCTTGCAAAGGCCTGAGAAATACAGTTTCCTTGCAGGGCTTATCTTCCTGAGGTAGAACTGCTGCTATTCCGTGTCCTACATCGTCCTAGAGTTGCAAGGCTCAAAGTCCTGCCTTGACTCATCAAGGGCAGACAGGCCCCACAGCGTGGGGCTTCCAGCTCTTTGGGCAGCTAAGAAACAACTTGCTCTGCACTGGTGTTTTACAGCCTACAGGGAACGAGTCTTACAAAGGCCTGTGAAACGCAGTTTCTTCCCAGCCCTGATCTGGCTGAAGTAGAACTTCTGCTCTGCCGGGTCCTACATGGCGCTAGAGCTGCAAGGCACAAACTCCTGCCTTGATTCCACAAGGGTAGACAAGTCCCTCAAGTCTAGCATCCAGCTCTTTCGGCAGCTAAGAAACAACTCGCTCTGCATAGGGCTCTTACAGCCTACCAGGAACATGTCTTACAAAGGACTGTGAAACGCAGTTTCTTCCCAGCCCTGATCTGGCTGAAGCAGAACTTTTGCTCTGCCGTGTGCAACATGGCCCTAGAGATGCAAGGCACAAAGTCCTGCCTTGTTTCCCCAAGGAGAGACTAGTACCTCAGCGTCCAGCTTCCAGCTCTTGGAGCAGCTAAGAAACAGCTTGCTGTGCACAGGGCTCTTCCAGCCTACCTGGAAGATCTCTTCCAAAGGCCTGTGAAATGCAGTTTCTTTGCAGGCCTGATCTGGCTGAAGTAGGACTTCTGCTCTGGGTGTGCTACATTGCCCTAGAGCTGAAAGGCACAACGTGCAGGATTCTTTCCAAAGGGCGAGTTGGGCCCCACAGCATCTTGCTTCCAGCTCTTTGGGAAGCTAAGAAACAACTCGCTCTGCACAGTGCTCTTACAGCCTACCGGGAACATCTCTTCCAAAGGCCTGTGAAACGCAGTTTCTTTGCAGGCCTGATCTGGCTGAAGTAGCACTTCTGCTCTGGGTGTGCTACATTGCCCTAGAGCTGAAAGGCACAACGTGCAGGCTTCTTTCCAAAGGGCGAGTTGTGGCCCACAGCATCTTGCTTCCAGCTCTTTGGGAAGCTAAGAAACAACTCGCTCTGCAAGTGCTCTTACAGCCTACCGGGAACATCTCTTCCAAAGGCCTGTGTAACGCAGTTTCTTTGCAGGCCTCATCTGGCTCAAGTAGGACTTCTGCTCTGGGTGTGCTACATTGCCCTAGAGCTGAAAGGCACAACCCGCAGTCTTCTTTCCAAAGAGCGAGTTGGGCCCCAAAGCATCTTGCTTCCAGCTCTTTGGGAAGGTAAGAAACAACTCGCTCTGCACAGGGCTCTTACAGCCTACCGGGAACATCTCTTACAAAGGCCTGTGAAACGCAGTTTCTTTGCAGGCCTCATCTGGCTGAAGTAGAAATTCTGCTCTGGGTGTGCTACATTGCCCTGGAGATGAAAGGCACAACCCGCAGTCTTCTTTCCAAAGGGCGAGTTGGGCCCCAAAGCATCTTGCTTCCAGCTCTTTGGGAAGCTAAGAAACAACTCGCTCTGCAGACCTCTCTTACAGCCAACTGGGAACATGTCTTGCAAAGGCCTGAGAAATACAGTTTCCTTGCAGGGCTTATCTTGCTGAGGTAGAACTGCTGCTATGCCGTGTCCTACATCGGCCTAGAGTTGCAAGGCTCAAAGTCCTGCCTTGACTCCTCAAGGGCAGACAGGCCCCACAGCGTGGGGCTTCCAGCTCTTTGGGCAGCTAAGAAACAACTTGCTCTGCACTGCTGTTTTACAGCCTACAGGGAACGAGTCTTCACAGGCCTGTGAAACGCAGTTTCTTCCCAGCCCTGATCTGGCTGAAGTAGAACTTCTGCTCTGCCGGGTCCTACATGGCGCTAGAGCTGCAAGGCACAAACTCCTGCCTTGATTCCACAAGGGTAGACAAGTCCCTCAAGTCTAGCATCCAGCTCTTTCGGCAGCTAAGAAACAACTCGCTCTGCATAGGGCTCTTACAGCCTACCAGGAACATGTCTTACAAAGGACTGTGAAACGCATTTCTTCCCAGCCCTGATCTGGCTGAAGCAGAACTTCTGCTCTGCCGTGTGCAACATGGCCCTAGAGATGCAAGGCACAAAGTCCTGCCTTGTTTCCCCAAGGAGAGACTAGTACCTCAGCGTCCAGCTTCCAGCTCTTGGAGCAGCTAAGAAACAGCTTGCTGTGCACAGGGCTCTTACAGCCTACCTGGAAGATCTCTTCCAAAGGCCTGTGAACTGCAGTTTCTTTGCAGGCCTGATCTGGCTGAAGTAGGACTTCTGCTCTGGGTGTGCTACATTGCCCTAGAGCTGAAAGGCACAACGTGCAGGCTTCTTTCCAAAGGGCGAGTTGGGCCTCACAGCATCTTGCTTCCAGCTCTTTGGGAAGCTAAGAAACAACTCGCTCTGCTCAGTGCTCTTACAGCCTACCGGGAACATCTCTTCCAAAGGCCTGTGAAACGCAGTTTCTTTGCAGGCCTGATCTGGCTGAAGTAGGACTTCTGCTCTGGGTGTGCTACTTTGCCCTAGAGCTGAAAGGCACAACGTGCAGGCTTCTTTCCAACGGGCGAGTTGGGTCCCACAGCATCTTGCTTCCAGCTCTTTGGGAAGCTAAGAAACAACTCGCTCTGCACAGTGCTCTTACACCCTACCGGGAACATGTCTTCCAAAGGCCTGTGAAAGGCAGTTTCTTCCCAGCCCTGATATGGCTGAAGTAGTACTTCTGCTCTGCCGTGTCCTACATGGCCCTAGAGCTGCAAGGCACAAAGTCCTGCCTTGCTTCCCCAAGGGGAGACTAGTCACTCAGCAACCTGCTTCCAGCTCTTGGGCAGCTAAGAAACAACTTGCTCTGCACAGGGCTCTTCCAGCCTCCCTGGAACATGTCTCACAAAGGCCTGTGAAACGCAGTTTCTTTGCAGGCCTGATCTGGCTGAAGTAGGACTAATGCTCTGGGTGTGCTACATTGCCCTAGAGCTGAAAGGCACAACGTGCAGGCTTCTTTCCAAAGGGCGAGTTGGGCCCCACAGCATCTTGCTTCCAGCTCTTTGGGAAGCTAAGAAACAACTCGCTCTGCACAGTGCTCTTACAGCCTATGTGGAACATCTGTTCCCAAGGCCTGTGAACGCAGTTTCTTGGCAGGCCTGATCTGGCTGAAGTAGAACTTCTGCTCTGGGTGTGCTACATTGCCCTAGAGCTGCAAGGAACAAAGTGCTGTCTTCTTTCCAAAGGGCGAGTTGGGCCCCAAAGCATCTTGCTTCCAGCTCGTTGGGAAGCTGAGAAACAACTCGCTCTGCATAGGGCTCTTACACCCTACCGGGAACATGTCTTACAAAGGCCTGTGAAAGGCAGTTTCTTCCCAGCCCTGATATGGCTGAAGTAGTACTTCTGCTCTGCCGTGTCCTACATGGGCCTAGAGCTGCAAGGCACAAAGTCCAGCCTTGTTTCCCCAAGGGAGACAGGCCCCACAGCGTGGGGCTTCCAGCTCTTTGAGCAGCTAAGAAACAACTTGCTGTGCACTGGTGTTTTACAGCCTACAGGGAACGAGTCTTACAAAGGCCTGTGTAACGCAGTTTCTTCCCAGGCCTGATCTTGCTGAAGTAGAACTTCTGCTCTGCCCTGTCCTACATGGGCCTAGAGCTGCAAGGCACAAGTTCCTGCCTTGTGTCCTCAAGGGCAGACAGGCCCCACAGCATGGGGCTTCCAGCTCTTTGGGCAGCTGAGATACAACTTGCTCTGCACTGGTGTTTTACAGCCTACAGTCATCGAGTCTTACAAAGGCCTGCGAAATGCAGTTTCTTCCCAGGACTTATCTTGCTGAAGTAGAACTTCTGCTCTGCCGTGTCCTACATGGGCCTAGAGCTGCAAGGCACAAAGTCCTGCCTTGCTTCCCCAAGGGGAGACTAGACCCTCAGCATCCAGCTACCAGCTCTTTGTGCAGCTAGGCAACAACTCGCTCTGCATTGGTGTTTTACAGCCTACCGCGAAGATATCTTACAAAGGCCTGTGAAACGCAGTTTCTTGGTAGGCCTGATCTGACTGAAGCAGAACTTCTGCACTGGGTGTGCTGCATTGGCATAGAGCTGCCGTGCCCAAAGTGCTGGCTTCCTTGCAAAGGGGTAGAGAGGCCCCAAAGCATCTTGCTTCCAGCTCTTTGGGTAGCTAAGAAACTACTGGCTCTGCCCAGTGTTCTTACAACCTACCTGGAACATCTGTTACCAGGGTCTGTGAAATGAAGTTTCTTGGCAGGCCTGATCTGGCTGAAGTAGGACTTCTGCTCTGGGTGTGCTACATTGCCCTAGAGCTGAAAGGCACAACGTGCAGGCTTCTTTCCAAAGGGCGAGTTGGGCCCCACAGCATCTTGCTTCCAGCTCTTTGGGAAGCTAAGAAACAACTCGCTCTGCACAGTGCTCTTACAGCCTACCGGGAACATCTCTTCCAAAGGCCTGTGAAACGCAGTGTCTTTGCAGGCCTGATCTGGCTGAAGTAGGACTTCTGTTCTGGGTGTGCTACTTTGCCCTAGAGCTGAAAGGCACAACGTGCAGGCTTCTTTCCAAAGGGCGAGTTGGGCCCCACAGCATCTTGCTTCCAGCTCTTTGGGAAGCTAAGAAACAACTCGCTCTGCACAGTGCTCTTACAGCCTACCGGGAACATCTCTTCCAAAGGCCTGTGAAACGCAGTTTCTTTGCATGCCTGATCTGGCTGAAGTAGGACTTCTGCTCTGGGTGTGCTACTTTGCCCTAGAGCTGAAAGGCACAACGTGCAGGCTTCTTTCCAAAGGGCAAGTTGGGCCCCACAGCATCTTGCTTCCAGCTCTTTGGGATGCAAAGAAACAACTCGCTCGGCACAGTGCTCTTACAGCCTACCGGGAACATCTCTTCCAAAGGCCTGTGAAACGCAGTTTCTTTGCAGGCCTGATCTGGCTGAAGTAGGACTTCTGCTCTGGGTGTGCTACTTTGCCCTAGAGCTGAAAGGCACAACGTGCAGGCTTCTTTCCAAAGGGCGAGTTGGGCCCCACAGCATCTTGCTTCCAGCTCTTTGGGAAGCAAAGAAACAACTCGCTCTGCACAGTGCTCTTACAGCCTACCGGGAACATCTCTTCCAAAGGCCTGTGAAACGCAGTTTCTTTGCATGCCTGATCTGGCTGAAGTAGGACTTCTGCTCTGGGTGTGCTACTTTGCCCTAGAGCTGAAAGGCACAACGTGCAGGCTTCTTTCCAAAGGGCGAGTTGGGCCCCACAGCATCTTGCTTCCAGCTCTTTGGGAAGCTAAGAAACAACTCGCTCTGCACAGTGCTCTTACAGCCTATGTGGAACATCTGTTCCCTAGGCCTGTGAACGCAGTTTCTTGGCAGGCCTGATCTGGCTGAAGTAGGACTTCTGCTCTGGGTGTGCTACATTGCCCTAGAGCTGAAAGGCACAACGTGCAGGCTTCTTTCCAAAGGACGAGTTGGGCCACACAGCATCTTGCTTCCAGCTCTTTGGGAAGCTGAGAAACAACTCGCTCTGCACAGTGCTCATACAGCCTACCGGGAACATCTCTTCCAAAGGCCTGTGAAACGCAGTTTCTTTGCAGGCCTGATCTGGCTGAAGTAGGACTTCTGATCTGGGTGTTCTACATCGCACTAGAGCTGAAAGGCACAGCGTGCAGGCTTCTTTCCAAAGGGCGAGTTGGGCCCCACAGCATCTTGCTTCCAGCTCTTTGGGAAGCTAAGAAACAACTCGCTCTGCACAGTGCTCTTACAGCCTACCGGGAACATCTCTTCCAAAGGCCTGTGAAACGCAGTTTCTTTGCAGGCCTGATCTGGCTGAAGTAGGACTTCTGCTCTGGGTGTGCTACTTTGCCCTAGAGCTGAAAGGCACAACGTGCAGGCTTCTTTCCAAAGGGCGAGTTGGGCCCCACAGCATCTTGCTTCCAGCTCTTTGGGAAGCTAAGAAACAACTCTCTCTGCACAGTGCTCTTACAGCCTAGTGGGAACATCTCTTCCAAAGGCCTGTGAAACGCAGTTTCTTTGCAGGTCTGATCTGGCTGAAGTAGGACTTCTGCTCTGGGTGTGCTCCATTGCCCTAGAGCTGAAAGGCACAACGTGCAGGCTTCTTTCCAAAGGGCGAGTTGGGCCCCACAGCATCTTGCTTCCAGCTCTTTGGGAAGCTAAGAAACAACTCGCTCTGCACAGTGCTCTTACAGCCTACCGGTAACATCTCTTCCAAAGGCCTGTGAAACGCAGTTTCTTTGCAGGCCTGATCTGGCTGAAGTAGGACTTCTGCTCTGGGTGTGCTACATTGCCCTAGAGCTGAAAGGCACAACGTGCAGGCTTCTTTCCAAAGGGCGAGTTGTGGCCCACAGCATCTTGCTTCCAGCTCTTTGGGAAGCTAAGAAACAACTCGCTCTGCAAGTGCTCTTACAGCCTACCGGGAACATCTCTTCCAAAGGCCTGTGTAACGCAGTTTCTTTGCAGGCCTCATCTGGCTCAAGTAGGACTTCTGCTCTGGGTGTGCTACATTGCCCTAGAGCTGAAAGGCACAACCCGCAGTCTTCTTTCCAAAGAGCGAGTTGGGCCCCAAAGCATCTTGCTTCCAGCTCTTTGGGAAGCTAAGAAACAACTCGCTCTGCACAGGGCTCTTACAGCCTACCGGGAACATCTCTTACAAAGGCCTGTGAAACGCAGTTTCTTTGCAGGCCTCATCTGGCTGAAGTAGAACTTCTGCTCTGGGTGTGCTACATTGCCCTGGAGATGAAAGGCACAACCCGCAGTCTTCTTTCCAAAGGGCGAGTTGGGCCCCAAAGCATCTTGCTTCCAGCTCTTTGGGAAGCTAAGAAACAACTCGCTCTGCAGACCTCTCTTACAGCCAACTGGGAACATGTCTTGCAAAGGCCTGAGAAATACAGTTTCCTTGCAGGGCTTATCTTGCTGAGGTAGAACTGCTACTATGCCGTGTCCTACATCGGCCTAGAGTTGCAAGGCTCAAAGTCCTGCCTTGACTCCTCAAGGGCAGACAGGCCCCACAGCGTGGGGCTTCCAGCTCTTTGGGCAGCTAAGAAACAACTTGCTCTGCACTGGTGTTTTACAGCCTACAGGGAACGAGTCTTACAAAGGCCTGTGAAACGCAGTTTCTTCCCAGCCCTGATCTGGCTGAAGTAGAACTTCTGCTCTGCCGGGTCCTACATGGCGCTAGAGCTGCAAGGCACAAACTCCTGCCTTGATTCCACAAGGGTAGACAAGTCCCTCAAGTCTAGCATCCAGCTCTTTTGGCAGCTAAGAAACAACTCGCTCTGCATAGGGCTCTTACAGCCTACCAGGAACATGTCTTACAAAGGACTGTGAAACGCAGTTTCTTCCCAGCCCTGATCTGGCTGAAGCAGAACTTCTGCTCTGCCGTGTGCAACATGGCCCTAGAGATGCAAGGCACAAAGTCCTGCCTTGTTTCCCCAAGGAGAGACTAGTACCTCAGCGTCCAGCTTCCAGCTCTTGGAGCAGCTAAGAAACAGCTTGCTGTGCACAGGGCTCTTCCAGCCTACCTGGAAGATCTCTTCCAAAGGCCTGTGAACTGCAGTTTCTTTGCAGGCCTGATCTGGCTGAAGTAGGACTTCTGCTCTGGGTGTGCTACATTGCCCTAGAGCTGAAAGGCACAACGTGCAGGCTTCTTTCCAAAGGGCGAGTTGGGCCTCACAGCATCTTGCTTCCAGCTCTTTGGGAAGCTAAGAAACAAATCGCTCTGCTCAGTGCTCTTACAGCCTACCGGGAACATCTCTTCCAAAGGCCTGTGAAACGCAGTTTCTTTGCAGGCCTGATCTGGCTGAAGTAGGACTTCTGCTCTGGGTGTGCTCCATTGCCCTAGAGCTGAAAGGAACAACGTGCAGGCTTCTTTCCAAAGGGCAAGTTGGGCCCCACAGCATCTTGCTTCCAGCTCTTTGGGAAGCTAAGAAACAACTCGCTCTGCACAGTGCTCTTACAGCCTACCGGGAACATCTCTTCCAAAGGCCTGTGAAACGCAGTTTCTTTGCAGGCCTGATCTGGCTCAAGTAGGACTTCTGCTCTGGGTGTGCTACATTGCCCTAGAGCTGAAAGGCACAACGTGCGGGCTTCTTTCCAAAGGGTGAGTTGGGCCCCACAGCATCTTGCTTCCAGCTCTTTGGGAAGCTAAGAAACAACTCGCTCTGCTCAATGCTATTACAGCCTACCAGGAACATCCCTTCCAAAGGCCTGTGAAATGCAGTTTCTTTGCAGGCCTGATCTGGCTGAAGTAGTACTTCTGCTCTGGTTATGCTACATTGCCCTAGAGCTGAAAGTCACAACGTGCAGGCTTCTTTCCAAAGGGCGAGTTGGGCCCCACAGCCTCTTGCTTCCAGCTCTTCGGGAAGCTAAGAAACAACTCGCTCTGCACAGTGCTCTTACAGCCTACCGGGAACATCCCTTCCAAAGGCATGTGAAACGCAGTTTCTTTGCAGGCCTGATCTGGCTGATGTAGGACTTCTGCTCTGGGTGTGCTACATTGCCCTAGAGCTGAAAGGCACAACGTGCAGGCTTCTTTCCAAAGGGCGAGTTGGGGCCCACAGCATCTTGCTTCCAGCTCTTTGGGAAGCTAAGAAACAACTCGCTCTGCACAGTGCTCTTACAGCCTACCGGGAACATCTTTTCCAAAGGCCTGTGTAACGCAGTTTCTTTGCAGGCCTCATCTGGCTCAAGTAGGACTTCTGCTCTGGGTGTGCTCCATTGCCCTAGAGCTGAAAGGCACAACGCGCAGGCTTCTTTCCAAAGGACGAGTGTGGCCCCACAGCATCTTGCTTCCAGCTCTTTGGGAAGCTAAGAAATAACTCGCTCTGCATAGGGCTCTTACACCCTACCGGGAACATGTCTTACAAAGGACTGTGAAAGGCAGTTTCTTCCCAGCCCTGATATGGCTGAAGTAGTACTTCTGCTCTGCCGTGTCCTACATGGCCCTAGAGCTGCAAGGCACAAAGTTCTGCCTTGTTTCCCCAAGGGGAGACTAGTCACTCAGCAACCTGCTTCCAGCTCTTGGGCAGCTAAGAAACAACTTGCTCTGCACAGGGCTCTTCCAGCCTCCCTGGAACATGTCTCACAAAGGCCTGTGAAACGCAGTTTCTTCCCAGGGCTGATCTCGCTGAAGGCGAACTTCTGCACTGCCGTGTCCTACATGGGCCTAGAGCTGCAAGGCACAAAGTCCTGCCTTGTGTCCTCACGGGCAGACAGGCCCCACAGCGTGGGACTTCCAGCTCTTTGGGCAGCTAAGAAACAACTTGCTTTGCACTGGTGTTTTGCAGCCTGCAGGGAACGAGTCTTAAAAAGGCCTGTGAAACGCAGTTTCTTCCAGGCCTGATCTCGCGGAAGAAGAACTTCTGCTCTGCCGTGCCTACATGGGCCTAGAGCTGCAAGGAACAAAGTTCTGCCTTGTTTCTACAAGGGGACACAAGTCCCTCAGCGTCCAGCTTCCAGCTCCTTGGGCAGATAAGAAACAACTCGCTCTGCACAGTGCTCTTACAGCCTACCGGGAACATCTCTTAAAAATCCTGTGAAACGCAGTTTCTATGCAGAACTGATCTGGGTGAAGTAGAACTTCTGCTCTGGGTGTGCTACATTGCCCTAGAGCTGAAAGGCACAACGTGCAGGCTTCTTTCCAAAGGGCGAGTTGGGACCCACAGCATCTTGCTTCCAGCTCTTTGGGAAGCTAAGAAACAAGTCGCTCTGCACAGTGCTCTTACAGCCTACCGGGAACATCTCTTCCAAAGGCCTGTGAAACGCAGTTTCTTTGCAGGCCTGATCTGTCTGAAGTAGGACTTCTGCTCTGGGTGTGCTCCATTGCCCTAGAGCTGAAAGGCAGAACGCGCAGGCTTCTTTCCAAAGGGCGAGTTGGGCCCCACAGCATCTTGCTTCCAGCTCTTTGGGAAGCTAAGAAACAACTCGCTCTGCATAGGGCTCTTACACCCTACTGGGCACATGTCTTACAAAGGCCTGTGAAAGGCAGTTTCTTCCCAGCCCTGATATGGCTGAAGTAGTACTTCTGCTCTGCCGTGTCCTACATGGGCCTAGAGCTGCAAGGCACAAAGTCCAGCCTTGTTTCCCCAAGGGGAGACAGGCCCCACAGCATGGGGCTTCCAGCTCTTTGGACAGCTGAGAAACAACTTGCTCTGCACTGGTGTTTTACATCCTACAGGGATCGAGTCTTACAAAGGCCTGCGAAATGCAGTTTCTTCCCAGGACTTATCTTGCTGAAGTAGAACTTCTGCTCTGCCGTGTCCTACATGGGCCTAGAGCTGCAAGGCACAAAGTCCTGCCTTGCTTCCCCAAGGGGAGACTAGACCCTCAGCATCCAGCTACCAGCTCTTTGTGCAGCTAGGCAACAACTCGCTCTGCATTGGTGTTTTACAGCCTACCGGAAAGATATCTTACAAAGGCCTGTGAAACGCAGTTTCTTGGTAGGCCTGATCTGACTGAAGCAGAACTTCTGCACTGGGTGTGCTGCATTGGCATAGAGCTGCCATGCCCAAAGTGCTGGCTTCCTTGCAAAGGGGTAGAGAGGCCCCAAAGCATCTTGCTTCCAGCTCTTTGGGTAGCTAAGAAACTACTGGCTCTGCCCAGTGTTCTTACAACCTACCTGGAACATCTGTTACCAAGGTCTGTGAAATGCAGTTTATTGGCTGGCATGATCTGGCTGAAGTAGGACTTCTGCTCTGGGTGTGCTACATTGCCCTAGAGCTGAAAGGCACAACGTGCAGGCTTCTTTCCAAAGAGCGAGTTGGGTCCCACAGCATCTTGCTTCCAGCACTTTGGGAAGCTAAGGAACAACTCGCTCTACACACCTCTCTTACAGCCTACCGGGAACATCTCTTCCAAAGGCCTGTGAAACACAGTTTCTTTGCAGGCCTCATCTGGCTGAAGTAGGACTTCTGCTCTGGGTGTGCTACATTGCCCTAGAGCTGAAAGGCACAACGTGCAGGCTTCTTTCCAAAGGGCGAGTTGGGCCCCACAGCATCTTGCTTCCAGCTCTTGGGAAGCTAAGAAACAACTCGCTCTGCTCAGTGCTCTTACAGCCTACCGGGAACATCTCTTCCAAAGGCCTGTGAAACGCAGTTTCTTTGCAGGCCTGATCTGGCTGAAGTAGGACTTCTGCTCTGGGTGTGCTCCATTGCCCTAGAGTTGAAAGGCACAACGTGCAGGCTTCTTTCCAAAGGGCGAGTTGGGCCCCACAGCATGTTGCTTCCAGCTCTTTGGGAAGCTAAGAAACAACTCGCTCTGAACAGTGCTCTTACAGCCTAGTGGGAACATCACTTCCAAAGGCCTGTGAAACGCAGTTTCTTTGCAGGCCTGATCTGGCTGAAGTAGGACTTCTGCTCTGGGTGTGCTACATTGCCCTAGAGCTGAAAGGCACAAAGTGCAGGCTTCTTTCCAAAGGGCGAGTTGGGCCCCACAGCATCTTGCTTCCAGCTCTTTGGGAAGCTAAGAAACAACTCGCTCTGCACAGTGCTCTTACAGCCTACCGGGAACATCTCCTCCAAAGGCCTGTGAAACGCATTTTCTTTGCAGGCCTCATCTGTCTGAAGTAGAAATTCTGCTCTGGGTGTGCTACATTGCCCTGGAGCTGAAAGGCACAACCCGCAGTCTTCTTTCCAAAGGGCGAGTTGGGCCCCAAAGCATCTTGCTTCCAGCTCTTTGGGAAGCTAAGAAACAACTCGCTCTGCAGACCTCTCTTACAGCCAACCGGGAACATCTCTTGCAAAGGCCTGAGAAATACAGTTTCCTTGCAGGGCTTATCTCGCTGAGGTAGAACTGCTGCTATGCCGTGTCCTACATCGGCCTAGAGTTGCAAGGCTCAAAGTCCTGCCTTGACTCCTCAAGGGCAGACAGGCCCCACAGCGTGGGGCTTCCAGCTCTTTGGGCAGCTAAGAAACAACTTGCTCTGCACTGGTGTTTTACAGCCTACAGGGAACGAGTCTTACAAAGGCCTGTGAAACGCAGTTTCTTCCCAGCCCTGATCTGGCTGAAGTAGAACTTCTGCTCTGCCGGGTCCTACATGGCTCTAGAGCTGCAAGGCACAAAGTCCTGCCTTGTTTCCCCAAGGAGAGACTAGTACCTCAGCGTCCAGCTTCCAGCTCTTGGAGCAGCTAAGAAACAGCTTGCTGTGCACAGTGCTCTTACAGCCTAGTGGGAACATCTCTTCCAAAGGCCTGTGAAACGCAGTTTCTTTGCAGGCCTGATCTGGCTGAAGTAGGACTTCTGCTCTGGGTGTGCTACTTTGCCCTAGAGCTGAAAGGCACAACGTGCAGGCTTCTTTCCAAAGGGCGAGTTGGGCCCCACAGCATCTTGCTTCCAGCTCTTTGGGA
Organism: Equus caballus; assembly: GCF_041296265.1. NCBI lineage: Eukaryota > Metazoa > Chordata > Mammalia > Perissodactyla > Equidae > Equus > Equus caballus. The sequence continues at coordinate 289,726 of NC_091697.1, forward strand.
AGCTAAGAAACAACTCGCTCTGCACAGTGCTCTTACAGCCTACCGGGAACATCTCTTCCAAAGGCCTGTGAAACGCAGTTTCTTTGCAGGCCTGATCTGGCTGAAGTAGGACTTCTGCTCTGGGTGTGCTACTTTGCCCTAGAGCTGAAAGGCACAATGTGCAGGCTTCTTTCCAAAGGGCGAGTTGGGCCCCACAGCATCTTGCTTCCAGCTCTTTGGGAAGCTAAGAAACAACTCGCTCTGCACAGTGCTCTTACAGCCTACCGGGAACATCTCTTCCAAAGGCCTGTGAAACGCAGTTTCTGTGCAGGCCTGATCTGGCTCAAGTAGGACTTCTGCTCTGGGTGTGCTACATTGCCCTAGAGCTGAAAGGCACAACGTGCAGGCTTCTTTCCAAAGGGTGAGTTGGGCCCCACAGCATCTTGCTTCCAGCTCTTTGGGAAGCTAAGAAACAACTCGCTCTGCTCAATGCTCTTACAGCCTACCGGGAACATCCCTTCCAAAGGCCTGTGAAATGCAGTTTCTTTGCAGGCCTGATCTGGCTGAAGTAGTACTTCTGCTCTGGGTATGCTACATTGCCCTAGAGCTGAAAGTCACAACGTGCAGGCTTCTTTCCAAAGGGCGAGTTGGGCCCCACAGCATCTTGCTTCCAGCTCTTTGGGAAGCTAAGAAACAACTCGCTCTGCACAGTGCTCTTACAGCCGACCGGGAACATCTCTTGCAAAGGCCTGTGAAACGCAGTTTCTTTGCAGGCCTGATCTGGCTGAAGTAGGACTTCTGCTCTGGGTGTGCTACTTTGCCCTAGAGCTGAAAGGCACAACGTGCAGCCTTCTTTCCAAAGGGCGAGTTGGGCCCCACAGCATCTTGCTTCCAGCTCTTTGGGAACCTAAGAAACAACTCGCTCTGCACAGTGCTCTTACAGCCGACCGGGAACATCTCTTCCAAAGGCCTGTGAAACGCAGTTTCTTTGCAGGCCTGATGTGGCTGAAGTAGGACTTCTACCCGGAGTGTGCTACTTTGCCGTAGAGCTGAAAGGCACAACATGCAGACTTATTTCCAAAGGGCGAGTTGGGTCCCACAGCATCTTGCTTCCAGCTCTTTGGGAAGCTAAGAAACAACTCGCTCTGCACAGTGCTCTTACAGCCTACCGGGAGCATCTCTTCCAAAGGCCTGTGAAACGCAGTTTCTTTGCAGGCCTGATCTGGCTGAAGTAGGACTTCTGCTCTGGCTGTGCTCCATTGCCCTAGAGCTGAAAGGCACAACGTGCAGGCTTCTTTCCAAAGGGCGAGTTGGGCCCCACAGCATCTTGCTTCCAGCTCTTTGGGAAGCTAAACACAACTCGCTCTGCTCAATGCTCTTACAGCCTACCGGGAACATCCCTTCCAAAGGCCTGTGAAACGCAGTTTCTTTGCAGGCCTGATCTGGCTCAAGTAGGACTTCTGCTCTGGGTGTGCTACATTGCCCTAGAGCTGAAAGGCACAACGTGCAGGCTTCTTTCCAAAGGGTGAGTTGGGCCCCACAGCATCTTGCTTCCAGCTCTTTGGGAAGCTAAGAAACAACTCGCTCTGCTCAATGCTCTTACAGCCTACCGGGAGCATCCCTTCCAAAGGCCTGTGAAATGCAGTTTCTTTGCAGGCCTGATCTGGCTGAAGTAGGACTTCTGCTCTGGGTATGCTACATTGCCCTAGAGCGGAAAGTCACAACGTGCAGGCTTCTTTCCAAAGGGCGAGTTGGGCCCCACAGCATCTTGCTTCCAGTTCTTTGGGAAGCTAAGAAACAACTCGCTCTGCAGACCTCTCTTACAGCCAACCGGGAACATCTCTTGCAAAGGCCTGAGAAATACAGTTTCCTTGCAGGGCTTATCTCGCTGAGGTAGAACTGCTGCTATGCCGTGTCCTACATCGGCCTAGAGTTGCAAGGCTCAAAGTCCTGCCTTGACTCCTCAAGGGCAGACAGGCCCCACAGCGTGGGGCTTCCAGCTCTTTGGGCAGGTAAGAAACAACTTGCTCTGCACTGGTGTTTTACAGCCTACAGGGAACGAGTCTTACAAAGGCCTGTGAAACGCAGTTTCTTCCCAGCCCTGATCTGGCTGAAGCAGAACTTCTGCTCTGCCGTGTGCAACATGGCCCTAGAGATGCAAGGCACAAAGTCCTGCCTTGTTTCCCCAAGGAGAGACTAGTACCCAGCGTCCAGCTTCCAGCTCTTGGAGCAGCTAAGAAACAGCTTGCTGTGCACAGGGCTCTTCCAGCCTACCTGGAAGATCTCTTCCAAAGGCCTGTGAACTGCAGTTTCTTTGCAGGCCTGATCTGGCTGAAGTAGGACTTCTGCTCTGGGTGTGCTACATTGCCCTAGAGATGAAAGGCACAACGTGCAGGCTTCTTTCCAAAGGGCGAGTTGGGCCTCACAGCATCTTGCTTCCAGCTCTTTGGGAAGCTAAGAAACAACTCGCTCTGCTCAGTGCTCTTACAGCCTACCGGGAACATCTCTTCCAAAGGCCTGTGAAACGCAGTTTCTTTGCAGGCCTGATCTGGCTGAAGTAGGACTTCTGCTCTGGGTGTGCTCCATTGCCCTAGAGCTGAAAGGCACAACGCGCAGGCTTCTTTCCAAAGGACAAGTGTGGCCCCACAGCATCTTGCTTCCAGCTCTTTGGGAAGCTAAGAAATAACTCGCTCTGCATAGGGCTCTTACACCCTACCGGGAACATGTCTTACAAAGGACTGTGAAAGGCAGTTTCTTCCCAGCCCTGATATGGCTGAAGTAGTACTTCTGCTCTACCGTGTCCTACATGGCCCTAGAGCTGCAAGGCACAAAGTTCTGCCTTGTTTCCCCATGGGGAGACTAGTCACTCAGCAACCTGCTTCCAGCTCTTGGGCAGCTAAGAAACAACTTGCTCTGCACAGGGCTCTTCCAGCCTCCCTGGAACATGTCTCACAAAGGCCTGTGAAACGCAGTTTCTTCCCAGGGCTGATCTCGCTGAAGGCGAACTTCTGCGCTGCTGTGTCCTACATGGGCCTAGAGCTGCAAGGCACAAAGTCCGGCCTTGTGTCCTCACGGGCAGACAGGCCCCACAGCGTGGGACTTCCAGCTCTTTGGGCAGCTAAGAAACAACTTGCTTTGCACTGGTGTTTTGCAGCCTGCAGGGAACGAGTCTTAAAAAGGCCTGTGAAACGCAGTTTCTTCCAGGCCTGATCTCGCGGAAGAAGAACTTCTGCTCTGCCGTGCCTACATGGGCCTAGAGCTGCAAGGAACAAAGTTCTGCCTTGTTTCTACAAGGGGACACAAGTCCCTCAGCGTCCAGCTTCCAGCTCCTTGGGCAGATAAGAAACAACTCGCTCTGCACAGTGCTCTTACAGCCTACCGGGAACATCTCTTACAAATCCTGTGAAACGCAGTTTCTATGCAGAACTGATCTGGGTGAAGTAGAACTTCTGCACTGGGTGTGCTACATTGCCCTAGAGCTGAAAGGCACAACGTGCAGGCTTCTTTCAAAGAGCGAGTTGGGTCCCACAGCATCTTGCTTCCAGCACTTTGGGAAGCTAAGAAACAACTCGCTCTGCACAGTGCTCTTACAGCCTACCGGGAGCATCTCTTCCAAAGGCCTGTGAAACGCAGTTTCTTTGCAGGCCTGATCTGGCTGAAGTAGGACTTCTGCTCTGGCTGTGCTCCATTGCCCTAGAGCTGAAAGGCACAACGTGCAGGCTTCTTTCCAAAGGGCGAGTTGGGCCCCACAGCATCTTGCTTCCAGCTCTTTGGGAAGCTAAACACAACTCGCTCTGCTCAATGCTCTTACAGCCTACCGGGAACATCCCTTCCAAAGGCCTGTGAAACGCAGTTTCTTTGCAGGCCTGATCTGGCTCAAGTAGGACTTCTGCTCTGGGTGTGCTACATTGCCCTAGAGCTGAAAGGCACAACGTGCAGGCTTCTTTCCAAAGGGTGAGTTGGGCCCCACAGCATCTTGCTTCCAGCTCTTTGGGAAGCTAAGAAACAACTCGCTCTGCTCAATGCTCTTACAGCCTACTGGGAACATCCCTTCCAAAGGCCTGTGAAATGCAGTTTCTTTGCAGGCCTGATCTGGCTGAAGTAGGACTTCTGCTCTGGGTATGCTACATTGCCCTAGAGCTGAAAGTCACAACGTGCAGGCTTCTTTCCAAAGGGCGAGTTGGGCCCCACAGCATCTTGCTTCCAGCTCTTTGGGAAGCTAAGAAACAACTCGCTCTGCACAGTGCTCTTACAGCCGACCGGGAACATCTCTTGCAAAGGCCTGTGAAACGCAGTTTCTTTGCAGGCCTGATCTGGCTGAAGTAGGACTTCTGCTCTGGGTGTGCTACTTTGCCCTAGAGCTGAAAGGCACAACGTGCAGCCTTCTTTCCAAAGGGCGAGTTGGGCCCCACAGCATCTTGCTTCCAGCTCTTTGGGAAGCTAAGAAACAACTCGCTCTGCACAGTGCTCTTACAGCCTACCGGGAACATCTCTTCCAAAGGCCTGTGAAACGCAGTTTCTTTGCAGGCTTGATGTGGCTGAAGTAGGACTTCTACCCGGAGTGTGCTACTTTGCCGTAGAGCTGAAAGGCACAACATGCAGACTTATTTCCAAAGGGCGAGTTGGGCCCCACAGCATCTTGCTTCCAGCTCTTTGGGAACCTAAGAAACAACTCGCTCTGCACAGTGCACTTACAGCCTACCGGGAACATCTCTTCCAAAGGCCTGTGAAACGCAGTTTCTTTGCAGGCCTGATCTGGCTGAAGTAGGACTTCTGCTCTGGCTGTGCTACTTTGCCCTAGAGCTGAAAGGCACAACGTGCAGGCTTCTTTCCAAAGGGCGAGTTGGGCCCCACAGCATCTTGCTTCCAGCTCTTTGGGAAGCTAAGAAACAACTCGCTCTGCTCAATGCTCTTACAGCCTACCGGGAACATCCCTTCCAAAGGCATGTGAAACGCAGTTTCTTTGCAGGCTTGATGTGGCTGAAGTAGGACTTCTACCCGGAGTGTGCTACTTTGCCGTAGAGCTGAAAGGCACAACATGCAGACTTATTTCCAAAGGGCGAGTTGGGCCCCACAGCATCTTGCTTCCAGCTCTTTGGGAAGCTAAGAAACAACTCGCTCTGCACAGTGCTCTTACAGCCGACCGGGAACATCTCTTGCAAAGGCCTGTGAAACGCAGTTTCTTTGCAGGCCTGATCTGGCTGAAGTAGAACTTCTGCTCTGGGTGTGCTCCATTGCCCTAGAGCTGAAAGGCACAACGCGCAGGCTTCTTTCCAAAGGACGAGTGTGGCCCCACAGCATCTTGCTTCCAGCTCTTTGGGAAGCTAAGAAATAACTCGCTCTGCATAGGGCTCTTACACCCTACCGGGAACATGTCTTACAAAGGACTGTGAAAGGCAGTTTCTTCCCAGCCCTGATATGGCTGAAGTAGTACTTCTGCTCTGCCGTGTCCTACATGGCCCTAGAGCTGCAAGGCACAAAGTTCTGCCTTGTTTCCCCAAGGGGAGACTAGTCACTCAGCAACCTGCTTCCAGCTCTTGGGCAGCTAAGAAACAACTTGCTCTGCACAGGGCTCTTCCAGCCTCCCTGGAACATGTCTCACAAAGGCCTGTGAAACGCAGTTTCTTCCCAGGGCTGATCTCGCTGAAGGCGAACTTCTGCACTGCCGTGTCCTACATGGGCCTAGAGCTGCAAGGCACAAAGTCCTGCCTTGTGTCCTCACGGGCAGACAGGCCCCACAGCGTGGGACTTCCAGCTCTTTGGGCAGCTAAGAAACAACTTGCTTTGCACTGGTGTTTTGCAGCCTGCAGGGAACGAGTCTTAAAAAGGCCTGTGAAACGCAGTTTCTTCCAGGCCTGATCTCGCGGAAGAAGAACTTCTGCTCTGCCGTGCCTACATGGGCCTAGAGCTGCAAGGAACAAAGTTCTGCCTTGTTTCTACAAGGGGACACAAGTCCCTCAGCGTCCAGCTTCCAGCTCCTTGGGCAGATAAGAAACAACTCGCTCTGCACAGTGCTCTTACAGCCTACCGGGAACATCTCTTACAAATCCTGTGAAACGCAGTTTCTATGCAGAACTGATCTGGGAGAAGTAGAACTTCTGCTCTGGGTGTGCTACATTGCCCTAGAGCTGAAAGGCACAACGTGCAGGCTTCTTTCCAAAGGGCGAGTTGGGACCCACAGCATCTTGCTTCCAGCTCTTTGGGAAGCTAAGAAACAAGTCGCTCTGCACAGTGCTCTTACAGCCTACCGGGAGCATCTCTTCCAAAGGCCTGTGAAACGCAGTTTCTTTGCAGGCCTGATCTGGCTGAAGTAGGACTTCTGCTCTGGCTGTGCTCCATTGCCCTAGAGCTGAAAGGCACAACGTGCAGGCTTCTTTCCAAAGGGCGAGTTGGGCCCCACAGCATCTTGCTTCCAGCTCTTTGGGAAGCTAAACACAACTCGCTCTGCTCAATGCTCTTACAGCCTACCGGGAACATCCCTTCCAAAGGCCTGTGAAACGCAGTTTCTTTGCAGGCCTGATCTGGCTCAAGTAGGACTTCTGCTCTGGGTGTGCTACATTGCCCTAGAGCTGAAAGGCACAACGTGCAGGCTTCTTTCCAAAGGGTGAGTTGGGCCCCACAGCATCTTGCTTCCAGCTCTTTGGGAAGCTAAGAAACAACTCGCTCTGCTCAATGCTCTTACAGCCTACCGGGAGCATCCCTTCCAAAGGCCTGTGAAATGCAGTTTCTTTGCAGGCCTGATCTGGCTGAAGTAGGACTTCTGCTCTGGGTATGCTACATTGCCCTAGAGCGGAAAGTCACAACGTGCAGGCTTCTTTCCAAAGGGCGAGTTGGGCCCCACAGCATCTTGCTTCCAGTTCTTTGGGAAGCTAAGAAACAACTCGCTCTGCAGACCTCTCTTACAGCCAACCGGGAACATCTCTTGCAAAGGCCTGAGAAATACAGTTTCCTTGCAGGGCTTATCTCGCTGAGGTAGAACTGCTGCTATGCCGTGTCCTACATCGGCCTAGAGTTGCAAGGCTCAAAGTCCTGCCTTGACTCCTCAAGGGCAGACAGGCCCCACAGCGTGGGGCTTCCAGCTCTTTGGGCAGGTAAGAAACAACTTGCTCTGCACTGGTGTTTTACAGCCTACAGGGAACGAGTCTTACAAAGGCCTGTGAAACGCAGTTTCTTCCCAGCCCTGATCTGGCTGAAGCAGAACTTCTGCTCTGCCGTGTGCAACATGGCCCTAGAGATGCAAGGCACAAAGTCCTGCCTTGTTTCCCCAAGGAGAGACTAGTACCCAGCGTCCAGCTTCCAGCTCTTGGAGCAGCTAAGAAACAGCTTGCTGTGCACAGGGCTCTTCCAGCCTACCTGGAAGATCTCTTCCAAAGGCCTGTGAACTGCAGTTTCTTTGCAGGCCTGATCTGGCTGAAGTAGGACTTCTGCTCTGGGTGTGCTACATTGCCCTAGAGATGAAAGGCACAACGTGCAGGCTTCTTTCCAAAGGGCGAGTTGGGCCTCACAGCATCTTGCTTCCAGCTCTTTGGGAAGCTAAGAAACAACTCGCTCTGCTCAGTGCTCTTACAGCCTACCGGGAACATCTCTTCCAAAGGCCTGTGAAACGCAGTTTCTTTGCAGGCCTGATCTGGCTGAAGTAGGACTTCTGCTCTGGGTGTGCTCCATTGCCCTAGAGCTGAAAGGCACAACGCGCAGGCTTCTTTCCAAAGGACAAGTGTGGCCCCACAGCATCTTGCTTCCAGCTCTTTGGGAAGCTAAGAAATAACTCGCTCTGCATAGGGCTCTTACACCCTACCGGGAACATGTCTTACAAAGGACTGTGAAAGGCAGTTTCTTCCCAGCCCTGATATGGCTGAAGTAGTACTTCTGCTCTACCGTGTCCTACATGGCCATAGAGCTGCAAGGCACAAAGTTCTGCCTTGTTTCCCCATGGGGAGACTAGTCACTCAGCAACCTGCTTCCAGCTCTTGGGCAGCTAAGAAACAACTTGCTCTGCACAGGACTCTTCCAGCCTCCCTGGAACATGTCTCACAAAGGCCTGTGAAACGCAGTTTCTTCCCAGGGCTGATCTCGCTGAAGGCGAACTTCTGCGCTGCTGTGTCCTACATGGGCCTAGAGCTGCAAGGCACAAAGTCCGGCCTTGTGTCCTCACGGGCAGACAGGCCCCACAGCGTGGGACTTCCAGCTCTTTGGGCAGCTAAGAAACAACTTGCTTTGCACTGGTGTTTTGCAGCCTGCAGGGAACGAGTCTTAAAAAGGCCTGTGAAACGCAGTTTCTTCCAGGCCTGATCTCGCGGAAGAAGAACTTCTGCTCTGCCGTGCCTACATGGGCCTAGAGCTGCAAGGAACAAAGTTCTGCCTTGTTTCTACAAGGGGACACAAGTCCCTCAGCGTCCAGCTTCCAGCTCCTTGGGCAGATAAGAAACAACTCGCTCTGCACAGTGCTCTTACAGCCTACCGGGAACATCTCTTACAAATCCTGTGAAACGCAGTTTCTATGCAGAACTGATCTGGGTGAAGTAGAACTTCTGCACTGGGTGTGCTACATTGCCCTAGAGCTGAAAGGCACAACGTGCAGGCTTCTTTCCAAAGAGCGAGTTGGGTCCCACAGCATCTTGCTTCCAGCACTTTGGGAAGCTAAGAAACAACTCGCTCTGCACAGTGCTCTTACAGCCTACCGGGAGCATCTCTTCCAAAGGCCTGTGAAACGCAGTTTCTTTGCAGGCCTGATCTGGCTGAAGTAGGACTTCTGCTCTGGCTGTGCTCCATTGCCCTAGAGCTGAAAGGCACAACGTGCAGGCTTCTTTCCAAAGGGCGAGTTGGGCCCCACAGCATCTTGCTTCCAGCTCTTTGGGAAGCTAAACACAACTCGCTCTGCTCAATGCTCTTACAGCCTACCGGGAACATCCCTTCCAAAGGCCTGTGAAACGCAGTTTCTTTGCAGGCCTGATCTGGCTCAAGTAGGACTTCTGCTCTGGGTGTGCTACATTGCCCTAGAGCTGAAAGGCACAACGTGCAGGCTTCTTTCCAAAGGGTGAGTTGGGCCCCACAGCATCTTGCTTCCAGCTCTTTGGGAAGCTAAGAAACAACTCGCTCTGCTCAATGCTCTTACAGCCTACTGGGAACATCCCTTCCAAAGGCCTGTGAAATGCAGTTTCTTTGCAGGCCTGATCTGGCTGAAGTAGGACTTCTGCTCTGGGTATGCTACATTGCCCTAGAGCTGAAAGTCACAACGTGCAGGCTTCTTTCCAAAGGGCGAGTTGGGCCCCACAGCATCTTGCTTCCAGCTCTTTGGGAAGCTAAGAAACAACTCGCTCTGCACAGTGCTCTTACAGCCGACCGGGAACATCTCTTGCAAAGGCCTGTGAAACGCAGTTTCTTTGCAGGCCTGATCTGGCTGAAGTAGGACTTCTGCTCTGGGTGTGCTACTTTGCCCTAGAGCTGAAAGGCACAACGTGCAGCCTTCTTTCCAAAGGGCGAGTTGGGCCCCACAGCATCTTGCTTCCAGCTCTTTGGGAAGCTAAGAAACAACTCGCTCTGCACAGTGCTCTTACAGCCTACCGGGAACATCTCTTCCAAAGGCCTGTGAAACGCAGTTTCTTTGCAGGCTTGATGTGGCTGAAGTAGGACTTCTACCCGGAGTGTGCTACTTTGCCGTAGAGCTGAAAGGCACAACATGCAGACTTATTTCCAAAGGGCGAGTTGGGCCCCACAGCATCTTGCTTCCAGCTCTTTGGGAACCTAAGAAACAACTCGCTCTGCACAGTGCACTTACAGCCTACCGGGAACATCTCTTCCAAAGGCCTGTGAAACGCAGTTTCTTTGCAGGCCTGATCTGGCTGAAGTAGGACTTCTGCTCTGGCTGTGCTACTTTGCCCTAGAGCTGAAAGGCACAACGTGCAGGCTTCTTTCCAAAGGGCGAGTTGGGCCCCACAGCATCTTGCTTCCAGCTCTTTGGGAAGCTAAGAAACAACTCGCTCTGCTCAATGCTCTTACAGCCTACCGGGAACATCCCTTCCAAAGGCATGTGAAACGCAGTTTCTTTGCAGGCTTGATGTGGCTGAAGTAGGACTTCTACCCGGAGTGTGCTACTTTGCCGTAGAGCTGAAAGGCACAACGTGCAGACTTATTTCCAAAGGGCGAGTTGGGCCCCACAGCATCTTGCTTCCAGCTCTTTGGGAAGCTAAGAAACAACTCGCTCTGCACAGTGCTCTTACAGCCGACCGGGAACATCTCTTGCAAAGGCCTGTGAAACGCAGTTTCTTTGCAGGCCTGATCTGGCTGAAGTAGAACTTCTGCTCTGGGTGTGCTCCATTGCCCTAGAGCTGAAAGGCACAACGCGCAGGCTTCTTTCCAAAGGACGAGTGTGGCCCCACAGCATCTTGCTTCCAGCTCTTTGGGAAGCTAAGAAATAACTCGCTCTGCATAGGGCTCTTACACCCTACCGGGAACATGTCTTACAAAGGACTGTGAAAGGCAGTTTCTTCCCAGCCCTGATATGGCTGAAGTAGTACTTCTGCTCTGCCGTGTCCTACATGGCCCTAGAGCTGCAAGGCACAAAGTTCTGCCTTGTTTCCCCAAGGGGAGACTAGTCACTCAGCAACCTGCTTCCAGCTCTTGGGCAGCTAAGAAACAACTTGCTCTGCACAGGGCTCTTCCAGCCTCCCTGGAACATGTCTCACAAAGGCCTGTGAAACGCAGTTTCTTCCCAGGGCTGATCTCGCTGAAGGCGAACTTCTGCACTGCCGTGTCCTACATGGGCCTAGAGCTGCAAGGCACAAAGTCCTGCCTTGTGTCCTCACGGGCAGACAGGCCCCACAGCGTGGGACTTCCAGCTCTTTGGGCAGCTAAGAAACAACTTGCTTTGCACTGGTGTTTTGCAGCCTGCAGGGAACGAGTCTTAAAAAGGCCTGTGAAACGCAGTTTCTTCCAGGCCTGATCTCGCGGAAGAAGAACTTCTGCTCTGCCGTGCCTACATGGGCCTAGAGCTGCAAGGAACAAAGTTCTGCCTTGTTTCTACAAGGGGACACAAGTCCCTCAGCGTCCAGCTTCCAGCTCCTTGGGCAGATAAGAAACAACTCGCTCTGCACAGTGCTCTTACAGCCTACCGGGAACATCTCTTACAAATCCTGTGAAACGCAGTTTCTATGCAGAACTGATCTGGGAGAAGTAGAACTTCTGCTCTGGGTGTGCTACATTGCCCTAGAGCTGAAAGGCACAACGTGCAGGCTTCTTTCCAAAGGGCGAGTTGGGACCCACAGCATCTTGCTTCCAGCTCTTTGGGAAGCTAAGAAACAAGTCGCTCTGCACAGTGCTCTTACAGCCTACCGGGAACATCTCTTCCAAAGGCCTGTGAAACGCAGTTTCTTTGCAGGCCTGATGTGGCTGAAGTAGCACTTCTGCTCTGGGTGTGCTCCATTGCCCTAGAGCTGAAAGGCAGAACGCGCAGGCTTCTTTCCAAAGGGCGAGTTGGGCCCCACAGCATCTTGCTTCCAGCTCTTTGGGAAGCTAAGAAACAACTCGCTCTGCATAGGGCTCTTACACCCTACCGCGAACATGTCTTACAAAGGACTGTGAAAGGCAGTTTCTTCCCAGCCCTGATATGGCTGAAGTAGTACTTCTGCTCTGCCGTGTCCTACATGGCCCTAGAGCTGCAAGGCACAAAGTTCTGCCTTGTTTCCCCAAGGGGAGACTAGTCACTCAGCAACCTGCTTCCAGCTCTTGGGCAGCTAAGAAACAACTTGCTCTGCACAGGGCTCTTCCAGCCTCCCTGGAACATGTCTCACAAAGGCCTGTGAAACGCAGTTTCTTCCCAGGGCTGATCTCGCTGAAGGCGAACTTCTGCGCTGCCGTGTCCTACATGGGCCTAGAGCTGCAAGGCACAAAGTCCTGCCTTGTGTCCTCACGGGCAGACAGGCCCCACAGCGTGGGACTTCCAGCTCTTTGGGCAGCTAAGAAACAACTTGCTTTGCACTGGTGTTTTGCAGCCTGCAGGGAACGAGTCTTAAAAAGGCCTGTGAAACGCAGTTTCTTCCAGGCCTGATCTCGCGGAAGAAGAACTTCTGCTCTGCCGTGCCTACATGGGCCTAGAGCTGCAAGGAACAAAGTTCTGCCTTGTTTCTACAAGGGGACACAAGTCCCTCAGCGTCCAGCTTCCAGCTCCTTGGGCAGATAAGAAACAACTCGCTCTGCACAGTGCTCTTACAGCCTACCGGGAACATCTCTTACAAATCCTGTGAAACGCAGTTTCTATGCAGAACTGATCTGGGTGAAGTAGAACTTCTGCTCTGGGTGTGCTACATTGCCCTAGAGCTGAAAGGCACAACGTGCAGGCTTCTTTCCAAAGGGCGAGTTGGGACCCACAGCATCTTGCTTCCAGCTCTTTGGGAAGCTAAGAAACAAGTCGCTCTGCACAGTGCTCTTACAGCCTACCGGGAACATCTCTTCCAAAGGCCTGTGAAACGCAGTTTCTTTGCAGGCCTGATCTGGCTGAAGTAGCACTTCTGCTCTGGGTGTGCTCCATTGCCCTAGAGCTGAAAGGCAGAACGCGCAGGCTTCTTTCCAAAGGGCGAGTTGGGCCCCACAGCATCTTGCTTCCAGCTCTTTGGGAAGCTAAGAAACAACTCGCTCTGCATAGGGCTCTTACACCCTACTGGGCACATGTCTTACAAAGGCCTGTGAAAGGCAGTTTCTTCCCAGCCCTGATATGGCTGAAGTAGTACTTCTGCTCTGCCGTGTCCTACATGGGCCTAGAGCTGCAAGGCACAAAGTCCAGCCTTGTTTCCCCAAGGGGAGACAGGCCCCACTGCGTGGGGCTTCCAGCTCTTTGGGCAGTTAAGAAACAACTTGCTGTGCACCGGTGTTTTACAGCCTACAGGGAACGAGTCTTACAAAGGCCTGTGTAACGCAGTTTCTTCCCAGGCCTGATCTTGCTGAAGTAGAACTTCTGCTCTGCCCTGTCCTACATGGGCCTAGAGCTGCAAGGCACAAGTTCCTGCCTTGCGTCCTCAAGGGCAGACAGGCCCCACAGCATGGGGCTTCCAGCTCTTTGGACAGCTGAGAAACAACTTGCTCTGCACTGGTGTTTTACAGCCTACAGGGATCGAGTCTTACAAAGGCCTGCGAAATGCAGTTTCTTCCCAGGACTTATCTTGCTGAAGTAGAACTTCTGCTCTGCCGTGTCCTACATGGGCCTAGAGCTCCAAGGCACAAAGTCCTGCCTTGCTTCCCCAAGGGGAGACTAGACCCTCAGCATCCAGCTACCAGCTCTTTGTGCAGCTAGGCAACAACTCGCTCTGCATTGGTGTTTTACAGCCTACCGGCAAGATATCTTACAAAGGCCTGTGAAACGCAATTTCTTGGTAGGCCTGATCTGACTGAAGCAGAACTTCTGCACTGGGTGTGCTGCATTGGCATAGAGCTGCCATGCCCAAAGTGCTGGCTTCCTTGCAAAGGGGTAGAGAGGCCCCAAAGCATCTTGCTTCCAGCTCTTTGGGTAGCTAAGAAACTACTGGCTCTGCCCAGTGTTCTTACAACCTACCTGGAACATCTGTTACCAAGGTCTGTGAAATGCAGTTTATTGGCAGGCCTGATCTGGCTGAAGTAGGACTTCTGCTCTGGGTGTGCTACATTGCCCTAGAGCTGAAAGGCACAACGTGCAGGCTTCTTTCCAAAGAGCGAGTTGGGTCCCACAGCATCTTGCTTCCAGCACTTTGGGAAGCTAAGGAACAACTCGCTCTACACACCTCTCTTACAGCCTACCGGGAACATCTCTTCCAAAGGCCTGTGAAACACAGTTTCATTGCCGGCCTCATCTGGCTGAAGTAGGACTTCTGCTCTGGGTGTGCTACATAGCCCTAGAGCTGAAAGGCACAACGTGCAGGCTTCTTTCCAAAGGGCGAGTTGGGCCCCACGGCATCTTGCTTCCAGCTCTTTGGGAAGCTAAGAAACAACTCGCTCTGCACAGTGCTCTTACAGCCGACCGGGAACATCTCTTGCAAAGGCCTGTGAAACGCAGGTTCTTTGCAGGCCTGATCTGGCTGAAGTAGAACTTCTGCTCTGGGTGTGCTCCATTGCCCTAGAGCTGAAAGGCACAACGCGCAGGCTTCTTTCCAAAGGACGAGTGTGGCCCCACAGCATCTTGCTTCCAGCTCTTTGGGAAGCTAAGAAATAACTCGCTCTGCATAGGGCTCTTACACCCTACCGGGAACATGTCTTACAAAGGACTGTGAAAGGCAGTTTCTTCCCAGCCCTGATATGGCTGAAGTAGTACTTCTGCTCTGCCGTGTCCTACATGGCCCTAGAGCTGCAAGGCACAAAGTTCTGCCTTGTTTCCCCAAGGGGAGACTAGTCACTCAGCAACCTGCTTCCAGCTCTTGGGCAGCTAAGAAACAACTTGCTCTGCACAGGGCTCTTCCAGCCTCCCTGGAACATGTCTCACAAAGGCCTGTGAAACGCAGTTTCTTCCCAGGGCTGATCTCGCTGAAGGCGAACTTCTGCGCTGCCGTGTCCTACATGGGCCTAGAGCTGCAAGGCACAAAGTCCTGCCTTGTGTCCTCACGGGCAGACAGGCCCCACAGCGTGGGACTTCCAGCTCTTTGGGCAGCTAAGAAACAACTTGCTTTGCACTGGTGTTTTGCAGCCTGCAGGGAACGAGTCTTAAAAAGGCCTGTGAAACGCAGTTTCTTCCAGGCCTGATCTCGCGGAAGAAGAACTTCTGCTCTGCCGTGCCTACATGGGCCTAGAGCTGCAAGGAACAAAGTTCTGCCTTGTTTCTACAAGGGGACACAAGTCCCTCAGCGTCCAGCTTCCAGCTCCTTGGGCAGATAAGAAACAACTCGCTCTGCACAGTGCTCTTACAGCCTACCGGGAACATCTCTTACAAATCCTGTGAAACGCAGTTTCTATGCAGAACTGATCTGGGTGAAGTAGAACTTCTGCTCTGGGTGTGCTACATTGCCCTAGAGCTGAAAGGCACAACGTGCAGGCTTCTTTCCAAAGGGCGAGTTGGGACCCACAGCATCTTGCTTCCAGCTCTTTGGGAAGCTAAGAAACAAGTCGCTCTGCACAGTGCTCTTACAGCCTACCGGGAACATCTCTTCCAAAGGCCTGTGAAACGCAGTTTCTTTGCAGGCCTGATCTGGCTGAAGTAGCACTTCTGCTCTGGGTGTGCTCCATTGCCCTAGAGCTGAAAGGCAGAACGCGCAGGCTTCTTTCCAAAGGGCGAGTTGGGCCCCACAGCATCTTGCTTCCAGCTCTTTGGGAAGCTAAGAAACAACTCGCTCTGCATAGGGCTCTTACACCCTACTGGGCACATGTCTTACAAAGGCCTGTGAAAGGCAGTTTCTTCCCAGCCCTGATATGGCTGAAGTAGTACTTCTGCTCTGCCGTGTCCTACATGGGCCTAGAGCTGCAAGGCACAAAGTCCAGCCTTGTTTCCCCAAGGGGAGACAGGCCCCACTGCGTGGGGCTTCCAGCTCTTTGGGCAGTTAAGAAACAACTTGCTGTGCACCGGTGTTTTACAGCCTACAGGGAACGAGTCTTACAAAGGCCTGTGTAACGCAGTTTCTTCCCAGGCCTGATCTTGCTGAAGTAGAACTTCTGCTCTGCCCTGTCCTACATGGGCCTAGAGCTGCAAGGCACAAGTTCCTGCCTTGCGTCCTCAAGGGCAGACAGGCCCCACAGCATGGGGCTTCCAGCTCTTTGGACAGCTGAGAAACAACTTGCTCTGCACTGGTGTTTTACAGCCTACAGGGATCGAGTCTTACAAAGGCCTGCGAAATGCAGTTTCTTCCCAGGACTTATCTTGCTGAAGTAGAACTTCTGCTCTGCCGTGTCCTACATGGGCCTAGAGCTCCAAGGCACAAAGTCCTGCCTTGCTTCCCCAAGGGGAGACTAGACCCTCAGCATCCAGCTACCAGCTCTTTGTGCAGCTAGGCAACAACTCGCTCTGCATTGGTGTTTTACAGCCTACCGGCAAGATATCTTACAAAGGCCTGTGAAACGCAATTTCTTGGTAGGCCTGATCTGACTGAAGCAGAACTTCTGCACTGGGTGTGCTGCATTGGCATAGAGCTGCCATGCCCAAAGTGCTGGCTTCCTTGCAAAGGGGTAGAGAGGCCCCAAAGCATCTTGCTTCCAGCTCTTTGGGTAGCTAAGAAACTACTGGCTCTGCCCAGTGTTCTTACAACCTACCTGGAACATCTGTTACCAAGGTCTGTGAAATGCAGTTTATTGGCAGGCCTGATCTGGCTGAAGTAGGACTTCTGCTCTGGGTGTGCTACATTGCCCTAGAGCTGAAAGGCACAACGTGCAGGCTTCTTTCCAAAGAGCGAGTTGGGTCCCACAGCATCTTGCTTCCAGCACTTTGGGAAGCTAAGGAACAACTCGCTCTACACACCTCTCTTACAGCCTACCGGGAACATCTCTTCCAAAGGCCTGTGAAACACAGTTTCATTGCCGGCCTCATCTGGCTGAAGTAGGACTTCTGCTCTGGGTGTGCTACATAGCCCTAGAGCTGAAAGGCACAACGTGCAGGCTTCTTTCCAAAGGGCGAGTTGGGCCCCACGGCATCTTGCTTCCAGCTCTTTGGGAAGCTAAGAAACAACTCGCTCTGCACAGTGCTCTTACAGCCGACCGGGAACATCTCTTGCAAAGGCCTGTGAAACGCAGTTTCTTTGCAGGCCTGATCTGGCTGAAGTAGAACTTCTGCTCTGGGTGTGCTCCATTGCCCTAGAGCTGAAAGGCACAACGCGCAGGCTTCTTTCCAAAGGACGAGTGTGGCCCCACAGCATCTTGCTTCCAGCTCTTTGGGAAGCTAAGAAATAACTCGCTCTGCATAGGGCTCTTACACCCTACCGGGAACATGTCTTACAAAGGACTGTGAAAGGCAGTTTCTTCCCAGCCCTGATATGGCTGAAGTAGTACTTCTGCTCTGCCGTGTCCTACATGGCCCTAGAGCTGCAAGGCACAAAGTTCTGCCTTGTTTCCCCAAGGGGAGACTAGTCACTCAGCAACCTGCTTCCAGCTCTTGGGCAGCTAAGAAACAACTTGCTCTGCACAGGGCTCTTCCAGCCTCCCTGGAACATGTCTCACAAAGGCCTGTGAAACGCAGTTTCTTCCCAGGGCTGATCTCGCTGAAGGCGAACTTCTGCGCTGCCGTGTCCTACATGGGCCTAGAGCTGCAAGGCACAAAGTCCTGCCTTGTGTCCTCACGGGCAGACAGGCCCCACAGCGTGGGACTTCCAGCTCTTTGGGCAGCTAAGAAACAACTTGCTTTGCACTGGTGTTTTGCAGCCTGCAGGGAACGAGTCTTAAAAAGGCCTGTGAAACGCAGTTTCTTCCAGGCCTGATCTCGCGGAAGAAGAACTTCTGCTCTGCCGTGCCTACATGGGCCTAGAGCTGCAAGGAACAAAGTTCTGCCTTGTTTCTACAAGGGGACACAAGTCCCTCAGCGTCCAGCTTCCAGCTCCTTGGGCAGATAAGAAACAACTCGCTCTGCACAGTGCTCTTACAGCCTACCGGGAACATCTCTTACAAATCCTGTGAAACGCAGTTTCTATGCAGAACTGATCTGGGTGAAGTAGAACTTCTGCTCTGGGTGTGCTACATTGCCCTAGAGCTGAAAGGCACAACGTGCAGGCTTCTTTCCAAAGGGCGAGTTGGGACCCACAGCATCTTGCTTCCAGCTCTTTGGGAAGCTAAGAAACAAGTCGCTCTGCACAGTGCTCTTACAGCCTACCGGGAACATCTCTTCCAAAGGCCTGTGAAACGCAGTTTCTTTGCAGGCCTGATCTGGCTGAAGTAGCACTTCTGCTCTGGGTGTGCTCCATTGCCCTAGAGCTGAAAGGCAGAACGCGCAGGCTTCTTTCCAAAGGGCGAGTTGGGCCCCACAGCATCTTGCTTCCAGCTCTTTGGGAAGCTAAGAAACAACTCGCTCTGCATAGGGCTCTTACACCCTACTGGGCACATGTCTTACAAAGGCCTGTGAAAGGCAGTTTCTTCCCAGCCCTGATATGGCTGAAGTAGTACTTCTGCTCTGCCGTGTCCTACATGGGCCTAGAGCTGCAAGGCACAAAGTCCAGCCTTGTTTCCCCAAGGGGAGACAGGCCCCACTGCGTGGGGCTTCCAGCTCTTTGGGCAGTTAAGAAACAACTTGCTGTGCACCGGTGTTTTACAGCCTACAGGGAACGAGTCTTACAAAGGCCTGTGTAACGCAGTTTCTTCCCAGGCCTGATCTTGCTGAAGTAGAACTTCTGCTCTGCCCTGTCCTACATGGGCCTAGAGCTGCAAGGCACAAGTTCCTGCCTTGCGTCCTCAAGGGCAGACAGGCCCCACAGCATGGGGCTTCCAGCTCTTTGGACAGCTGAGAAACAACTTGCTCTGCACTGGTGTTTTACAGCCTACAGGGATCGAGTCTTACAAAGGCCTGCGAAATGCAGTTTCTTCCCAGGACTTATCTTGCTGAAGTAGAACTTCTGCTCTGCCGTGTCCTACATGGGCCTAGAGCTCCAAGGCACAAAGTCCTGCCTTGCTTCCCCAAGGGGAGACTAGACCCTCAGCATCCAGCTACCAGCTCTTTGTGCAGCTAGGCAACAACTCGCTCTGCATTGGTGTTTTACAGCCTACCGGCAAGATATCTTACAAAGGCCTGTGAAACGCAATTTCTTGGTAGGCCTGATCTGACTGAAGCAGAACTTCTGCACTGGGTGTGCTGCATTGGCATAGAGCTGCCATGCCCAAAGTGCTGGCTTCCTTGCAAAGGGGTAGAGAGGCCCCAAAGCATCTTGCTTCCAGCTCTTTGGGTAGCTAAGAAACTACTGGCTCTGCCCAGTGTTCTTACAACCTACCTGGAACATCTGTTACCAAGGTCTGTGAAATGCAGTTTATTGGCAGGCCTGATCTGGCTGAAGTAGGACTTCTGCTCTGGGTGTGCTACATTGCCCTAGAGCTGAAAGGCACAACGTGCAGGCTTCTTTCCAAAGAGCGAGTTGGGTCCCACAGCATCTTGCTTCCAGCACTTTGGGAAGCTAAGGAACAACTCGCTCTACACACCTCTCTTACAGCCTACCGGGAACATCTCTTCCAAAGGCCTGTGAAACACAGTTTCATTGCCGGCCTCATCTGGCTGAAGTAGGACTTCTGCTCTGGGTGTGCTACATAGCCCTAGAGCTGAAAGGCACAACGTGCAGGCTTCTTTCCAAAGGGCGAGTTGGGCCCCACGGCATCTTGCTTCCAGCTCTTTGGGAAGCTAAGAAACAACTCGCTCTGCACAGTGCTCTTACAGCCGACCGGGAACATCTCTTGCAAAGGCCTGTGAAACGCAGTTTCTTTGCAGGCCTGATCTGGCTGAAGTAGAACTTCTGCTCTGGGTGTGCTCCATTGCCCTAGAGCTGAAAGGCACAACGCGCAGGCTTCTTTCCAAAGGACGAGTGTGGCCCCACAGCATCTTGCTTCCAGCTCTTTGGGAAGCTAAGAAACAACTCGCTCTGCATAGGGCTCTTACACCCTACCGGGAACATGTCTTACAAAGGACTGTGAAAGGCAGTTTCTTCCCAGCCCTGATATGGCTGAAGTAGTACTTCTGCTCTGCCGTGTCCTACATGGCCCTAGAGCTGCAAGGCACAAAGTTCTGCCTTGTTTCCCCAAGGGGAGACTAGTCACTCAGCAACCTGCTTCCAGCTCTTGGGCAGCTAAGAAACAACTTGCTCTGCACAGGGCTCTTCCAGCCTCCCTGGAACATGTCTCACAAAGGCCTGTGAAACGCAGTTTCTTCCCAGGGCTGATCTCGCTGAAGGCGAACTTCTGCGCTGCCGTGTCCTACATGGGCCTAGAGCTGCAAGGCACAAAGTCCTGCCTTGTGTCCTCACGGGCAGACAGGCCCCACAGCGTGGGACTTCCAGCTCTTTGGGCAGCTAAGAAACAACTTGCTTTGCACTGGTGTTTTGCAGCCTGCAGGGAACGAGTCTTAAAAAGGCCTGTGAAACGCAGTTTCTTCCAGGCCTGATCTCGCGGAAGAAGAACTTCTGCTCTGCCGTGCCTACATGGGCCTAGAGCTGCAAGGAACAAAGTTCTGCCTTGTTTCTACAAGGGGACACAAGTCCCTCAGCGTCCAGCTTCCAGCTCCTTGGGCAGATAAGAAACAACTCGCTCTGCACAGTGCTCTTACAGCCTACCGGGAACATCTCTTACAAATCCTGTGAAACGCAGTTTCTATGCAGAACTGATCTGGGTGAAGTAGAACTTCTGCTCTGGGTGTGCTACATTGCCCTAGAGCTGAAAGGCACAACGTGCAGGCTTCTTTCCAAAGGGCGAGTTGGGACCCACAGCATCTTGCTTCCAGCTCTTTGGGAAGCTAAGAAACAAGTCGCTCTGCACAGTGCTCTTACAGCCTACCGGGAACATCTCTTCCAAAGGCCTGTGAAACGCAGTTTCTTTGCAGGCCTGATCTGGCTGAAGTAGCACTTCTGCTCTGGGTGTGCTCCATTGCCCTAGAGCTGAAAGGCAGAACGCGCAGGCTTCTTTCCAAAGGGCGAGTTGGGCCCCACAGCATCTTGCTTCCAGCTCTTTGGGAAGCTAAGAAACAACTCGCTCTGCATAGGGCTCTTACACCCTACTGGGCACATGTCTTACAAAGGCCTGTGAAAGGCAGTTTCTTCCCAGCCCTGATATGGCTGAAGTAGTACTTCTGCTCTGCCGTGTCCTACATGGGCCTAGAGCTGCAAGGCACAAAGTCCAGCCTTGTTTCCCCAAGGGGAGACAGGCCCCACTGCGTGGGGCTTCCAGCTCTTTGGGCAGTTAAGAAACAACTTGCTGTGCACCGGTGTTTTACAGCCTACAGGGAACGAGTCTTACAAAGGCCTGTGTAACGCAGTTTCTTCCCAGGCCTGATCTTGCTGAAGTAGAACTTCTGCTCTGCCCTGTCCTACATGGGCCTAGAGCTGCAAGGCACAAGTTCCTGCCTTGCGTCCTCAAGGGCAGACAGGCCCCACAGCATGGGGCTTCCAGCTCTTTGGACAGCTGAGAAACAACTTGCTCTGCACTGGTGTTTTACAGCCTACAGGGATCGAGTCTTACAAAGGCCTGCGAAATGCAGTTTCTTCCCAGGACTTATCTTGCTGAAGTAGAACTTCTGCTCTGCCGTGTCCTACATGGGCCTAGAGCTCCAAAGCACAAAGTCCTGCCTTGCTTCCCCAAGGGGAGACTAGACCCTCAGCATCCAGCTACCAGCTCTTTGTGCAGCTAGGCAACAACTCGCTCTGCATTGGTGTTTTACAGCCTACCGGCAAGATATCTTACAAAGGCCTGTGAAACGCAATTTCTTGGTAGGCCTGATCTGACTGAAGCAGAACTTCTGCACTGGGTGTGCTGCATTGGCATAGAGCTGCCATGCCCAAAGTGCTGGCTTCCTTGCAAAGGGGTAGAGAGGCCCCAAAGCATCTTGCTTCCAGCTCTTTGGGTAGCTAAGAAACTACTGGCTCTGCCCAGTGTTCTTACAACCTACCTGGAACATCTGTTACCAAGGTCTGTGAAATGCAGTTTATTGGCAGGCCTGATCTGGCTGAAGTAGGACTTCTGCTCTGGGTGTGCTACATTGCCCTAGAGCTGAAAGGCACAACGTGCAGGCTTCTTTCCAAAGAGCGAGTTGGGTCCCACAGCATCTTGCTTCCAGCACTTTGGGAAGCTAAGGAACAACTCGCTCTACACACCTCTCTTACAGCCTACCGGGAACATCTCTTCCAAAGGCCTGTGAAACACAGTTTCATTGCCGGCCTCATCTGGCTGAAGTAGGACTTCTGCTCTGGGTGTGCTACATTGCCCTAGAGCTGAAAGGCACAACGTGCAGGCTTCTTTCCAAAGGGCGAGTTGGGCCCCACGGCATCTTGCTTCCAGCTCTTTGGGAAGCTAAGTAACAACTCGCTCTGCTCAATGCTCTTACAGCCTACCGGGAACATCCCTTCCAAAGGCCTGTGTAACGCAGTTTCTTTGCCGGCCTCATCTGGCTCAAGTAGGACTTCTGCTTTGGGTGTGCTACATTGCCCTAGAGCTGAAAGGCACTTCCCGCAGTCTTCTTTCCAAAGAGCGAGTTGGGCCCCAAAGCATCTTGCTTCCAGCTCTTTGGGAAGCTAAGAAACAACTCGCTCTGCACAGGGCTCTTACAGCCTACCGGGAACATCTCTTACAAAGGCCTGTGAAACGCAGTTTCTTTGCAGGCCTCATCTGGCTGAAGTAGAAATTCTGCTCTGGGTGTGCTACATTGCCCTGGAGCTGAAAGGCACAACCCACAGTCTTCTTTCCAAAGGGCGAGTTGGGCCCCAAAGCATCTTGCTTCCAGCTCTTTGGTAAGCTAAGAAACAACTCGCTCTGCAGACCTCTCTTACAGCCAACCGGGAACATCTCTTGCAAAGGCCTGAGAAATACAGTTTCCTTGCAGGGCTTATCTCGCTGAGGTAGAACTGCTGCTATGCCGTGTCCTACATCGGCCTAGAGTTGCAAGGCTCAAAGTCCTGCCTTGACTCCTCAAGGGCAGACAGGCCCCACAGCGTGGGGCTTCCACCTTTTTGGGCAGCTAAGAAACAACTTGCTCTGCACTGGTGTTTTACAGCCTACAGGGAACGAGTCTTACAAAGGCCTGTGAAACGCAGTTTCTTCCCAGCCCTGATCTGGCTGAAGTAGAACTTCTGCTCTGCCGGGTCCTACATGGCGCTAGAGCTGCAAGGCACAAACTCCTGCCTTGATTCCACAAGGGTAGACAAGTCCCTCAAGTCTAGCATCCAGCTGTTTCGGCAGCTAAGAAACAACTCGCTCTGCATAGGGCTCTTACAGCCTACCAGGAACATGTCTTACAAAGGACTGTGAAACGCAGTTTCTTTGCAGGCCTGATCTGGCTGAAGTAGGACTTCTGCTCTGGCTGTGCTCCATTGCCCTAGAGCTGAAAGGCACAACGTGCAGGCTTCTTTCCAAAGGGCGAGTTGGGCCCCACAGCATCTTGCTTCCAGCTCTTTGGGAAGCTAAGAAACAACTCGCTCTGCACAGTGCTCTTACAGCCTAGTGGGAACATCTCTTCCAAAGGCCTGTGAAATGCAGTTTCTTTGCAGGCCTGATCTGGCTGAAGTAGCACTTCTGCTCTGGGTGTGCTACTTTGCCCTAGAGCTGAAAGGCACAACGTGCAGGCTTCTTTCCAAGGGGCGAGTTGGGCCCCACAGCATCTTGCTTCCAGCTCTTTGGGAAGCTAAGAAACAACTCGCTCTGCACAGTGCTCTTACAGCCTACCGGGAACATCTCTTCCAAAGGCCTGTGAAACGCAGTTTCTTTGCAGGCCTGATCTGGCTGAAGTAGCACTTCTGCTCTGGGTGTGCTACTTTGCCCTAGAGCTGAAAGGCACAACGTGCAGGCTTCTTTCCAAAGGGCGCGTTGGGCCCCACAGCATCTTGCTTCCAGCTCTTTGGGAAGCTAAGAAACTACTCGCTCTGCACAGTGCTCTTACAGCCTACCGGGAACATCTCTTCCAAAGGCCTGTGAAACGCAGTTTCTTTGCAGGCCTGATATGGCTGAAGTAGGACTTCTGCTCTGGGTGTGCTACTTTGCCCTAGAGCTGAAAGGCACAACGTGCTGGCTTCTTTCCAAAGGGCGAGTTGGGCCCCACAGCATCTTGCTTCCAGCTCTTTGGGAAGCTAAGAAACAACTCGCTCTGCACAGGGCTCTTACAGCCTACCGGGAACATGTCTTCCAAAGGCCTGTGAAACGCAGTTTCTTTGCAGGCCTGATCTGGCTGAAGTAGGACTTCTGCTCTGGGTGTGCTAGTTTGCCCTAGAGCTGAAAGGCACAACGTGCAGGCTTCTTTCCAAAGGGCGAGTTGGGCCCCACAGCATCTTGCTTAAAGCTCTTTGGGAAGCTAATAAACAACTCGCTCTGCACAGTGCTCTTACAGCCTACGGGGAACATCACTTCCAAAGGCCTTTGAAACGCAGTTTCTTTGCAGGCCTGATCTGGGTGAAGTAGGACTTCTGCTCTGGGTGTGCTACTTTGCCCTAGAGCTGAAAGGCACAACGTGCAGGCTTCTTTCCAAAGGGCGAGTTGGGCCCCACAGCATCTTGCTTCCAGCTCTTTGGGAAGCTAAGAAACAACTCGCTCTGCACAGTGCTCTTACAGCCTAGTGGGAACATCTCTTCCAAAGGCCTGTGAAACGCAGTTTCTTTGCAGGCGTGATCTGGCTGAAGTAGGACTTCTGCTCTGGGTGTGCTACTTTGCCCTAGAGCTGAAAGGCACAACGTGCAGGCTTCTTTCCAAAGGGCGAGTTGGGCCCCACAGCATCTTGCTTCCAGCTCTTTGGGAAGCTAAGAAACAACTCGCTCTGCACAGTGCTCTTACAGCCTACCGGGAACATCTCTTCCAAAGGCCTGTGAAACGCAGTTTCTTTGCAGGCCTGATCTGGCTGAAGTAGCACTTCTGCTCTGGGTGTGCTACTTTGCCCTAGAGCTGAAAGGCACAACGTGCAGGCTTCTTTCCAAAGGGCGAGTTGGGCCCCACGGCATCTTGCTTCCAGCTCTTTGGGAAGCTAAGAAACAACTCGCTCTGCACAGTGCTCTTACAGCCGACCGGGAACATCTCTTGCAAAGGCCTGTGAAACGCAGTTTCTTTGCAGGCCTGATCTGGCTGAAGTAGAACTTCTGCTCTGGGTGTGCTCCATTGCCCTAGAGCTGAAAGGCAGAACGCGCAGGCTTCTTTCCAAAGGGCGAGTTGGGCCCCACAGCATCTTGCTTCCAGCTCTTTGGGAAGCTAAGAAACAACTCGCTCTGCATAGGGCTCTTACACCCTACCGCGAACATGTCTTACAAAGGACTGTGAAAGGCAGTTTCTTCCCAGCCCTGATATGGCTGAAGTAGTACTTCTGCTCTGCCGTGTCCTACATGGCCCTAGAGCTGCAAGGCACAAAGTTCTGCCTTGTTTCCCCAAGGGGAGACTAGTCACTCAGCAACCTGCTTCCAGCTCTTGGGCAGCTAAGAAACAACTTGCTCTGCACAGGGCTCTTCCAGCCTCCCTGGAACATGTCTCACAAAGGCCTGTGAAACGCAGTTTCTTCCCAAGGCTGATCTCGCTGAAGGCGAACTTCTGCGCTGCCGTGTCCTACATGGGCCTAGAGCTGCAAGGCACAAAGTCCTGCCTTGTGTCCTCACGGGCAGACAGGCCCCACAGCGTGGGACTTCCAGCTCTTTGGGCAGCTAAGAAACAACTTGCTTTGCACTGGTGTTTTGCAGCCTGCAGGGAACGAGTCTTAAAAAGGCCTGTGAAACGCAGTTTCTTCCAGGCCTGATCTCGCGGAAGAAGAACTTCTGCTCTGCCGTGCCTACATGGGCCTAGAGCTGCAAGGAACAAAGTTCTGCCTTGTTTCTACAAGGGGACACAAGTCCCTCAGCGTCCAGCTTCCAGCTCCTTGGGCAGATAAGAAACAACTCGCTCTGCACAGTGCTCTTACAGCCTACCGGGAACATCTCTTACAAATCCTGTGAAACGCAGTTTCTATGCAGAACTGATCTGGGTGAAGTAGAACTTCTGCTCTGGGTGTGCTACATTGCCCTAGAGCTGAAAGGCACAACGTGCAGGCTTCTTTCCAAAGGGCGAGTTGGGACCCACAGCATCTTGCTTCCAGCTCTTTGGGAAGCTAAGAAACAAGTCGCTCTGCACAGTGCTCTTACAGCCTACCGGGAACATCTCTTCCAAAGGCCTGTGAAACGCAGTTTCTTTGCAGGCCTGATCTGGCTGAAGTAGCACTTCTGCTCTGGGTGTGCTCTATTGCCCTAGAGCTGAAAGGCAGAACGCGCAGGCTTCTTTCCAAAGGGCGAGTTGGGCCCCACAGCATCTTGCTTCCAGCTCTTTGGGAAGCTAAGAAACAACTCGCTCTGCACAGTGCTCTTACAGCCTACCGGGAACATCTCTTCCAAAGGCCTGTGAAACGCAGTTTCTTTGCAGGCCTGATCTGGCTGAAGTAGGACTTCTGCTCTGGGTGTGCTACTTTGCCCTAGAGCTGAAAGGCACAACGTGCAGGCTTCTTTCCAAAGGGCGAGTTGGGCCCCACAGCATCTTGCTTCCAGCTCTTTGGGAAGCTAAGAAACAACTCGCTCTGCACAGTGCTCTTACAGCCTAGTGGGAACATCTCTTCCAAAGGCCTGTGAAACGCAGTTTCTTTGCCGGCCTGATCTGGCTGAAGTAGGACTTCTGCTCTGGGTGTGCTACTTTGCCCTAGAGCTGAAAGGCACAACGTGCAGGCTTCTTTCCAAAGGGCGAGTTGGGCCCCACAGCATCTTGCTTCCAGCTCTTTGGGAAGCTAAGAAACAACTCGCTCTGCACAGTGCTCTTACAGCCTACCGGGAACATCTCTTCCAAAGGCCTGTGAAACGCAGTTTCTTTGCAGGCCTGATCTGGCTGAAGTAGCACTTCTGCTCTGGGTGTGCTACTTTGCCCTAGAGCTGAAAGGCACAACGTGCAGGCTTCTTTCCAAAGGGCGCGTTGGGCCCCACAGCATCTTGCTTCCAGCTCTTTGGGAAGCTAAGAAACTACTCGCTCTGCACAGTGCTCTTACAGCCTACCGGGAACATCTCTTCCAAAGCCCTGTGAAACGCAGTTTCTTTGCAGGCCTGATATGGCTGAAGTAGGACTTCTGCTCTGGGTGTGCTACTTTGCCCTAGAGCTGAAAGGCACAACGTGCTGGCTTCTTTCCAAAGGGCGAGTTGGGCCCCACAGCATCTTGCTTCCAGCTCTTTGGGAAGCTAAGAAACAACTCGCTCTGCACAGTGCTCTTACAGCCTAGTGGGAACATCTCTTCCAAAGGCCTGTGAAACGCAGTTTCTTTGCAGGCCTGGTCTGGCTGAAGTAGGACTTCTGCTCTGGGTGTGCTACTTTGCCCTAGTGCTGAAAGGCACAACGTGCAGGCTTCTTTCCAAAGGGCGAGTTGGGCCCCACAGCATCTTGCTTCCAGCTCTTTGGGAAGCTAAGAAACAACTCGCTCTGCACAGTGCTCTTACAGCCTAGTGGGAACATCTCTTCCAAAGGCCTGTGAAACGCAGTCTCTTTGCAGGCCTGATCTGGCTGAAGTAGCACTTCTGCTCTGGGTGTGCTACTTTGCCATAGAGCTGAAAGGCACAACGTGCAGGCTTCTTTCCAAAGGGCGAGTTGGGCCCCACAGCATCTTGCTTCCAGCTCTTTGGGAAGCTAAGAAACAACTCGCTCTGCACAGTTCTCTTACAGCCTAGTGGGAACATCACTTCCAAAGGCCTGTGAAACGCAGTTTCTTTGCAGGCCTTATCTGGCTGAAGTAGGACTTCTGCTCTGGGTGTGCTACTTTGCCCTAGAGCTGAAAGGCACAACGTGCAGGCTTCTTTCCAAAGGGCTAGTTGGGCCTCACAGCATCTTGCTTCCAGCTCTTTGGGAAGCTAAGAAACAACTCGCTCTGCACAGTGCTCTTACAGCCTACCAGGAACATCTCTTCCAAAGGCCTGTGAAACGCAGTTTCTTTGCAGGCCTGATCTGGCTGAAGTAGCACTTCTGCTCTGGGTGTGCTACTTTGCCCTAGAGCTGAAAGGCACAACGTGCAGGCTTCTTTCCAAAGGGCGAGTTGGGCCCCACAGCATCTTGCTTCCAGCTCTTTGGGAAGCTAAGAAACAACTCGCTCTGCACAGTGCTCTTACAGCCTACCAGGAACATCTCTTCCAAAGGCCTGTGAAACGCAGTTTCTTTACAGGCCTGATCTGGCTGAAGTAGCACTTCTGCTCTGGGTGTGCTACTTTGCCCTAGAGCTGAAAGGCACAACGTGCAGGCTTCTTTCCAAAGGGCGAGTTGGGCCCCACAGCATCTTGCTTCCAGCTCTTTGGGAAGCTAAGAAACAACTCGCTCTGCACAGTGCTCTTACAGCCTAGTGGGAACATCTCTTCCAAAGGCCTGTGAAACGCAGTTTCTTTGCAGGCCTGATCTGGCTGAAGTAGGACTTCTGCTCTGGGTGTGCTACTTTGCCCTAGAGCTGAAAGGCAAAACGTGCAGGCTTCTTTCCAAAGGGTGAGTTGGGCCTCACAGCATCTTGCTTCCAGCTCTTTGGGAAGCTAAGAAACAACTCGCTCTGCACAGTGCTCTTACAGCCTATTGGGAACATCACTTCCAAAGGCCTGTGAGACGCAGTTTCTTTGCAGGCCTGATCTGGCTGAAGTAGCACTTCTGCTCTGGGTGTGCTACTTTGCCCTAGAGCTGAAAGGCACAACGTGCAGGCTTCTTTGCAAAGGGCGAGTTGGGCCCCACAGCATCTTGCTTCCAGCTCTTTGGGAAGCTAAGAAACAACTCGCTCTGCACAGTGCTCTTACAGCCTAGTGGGAACATCTCTTCCAAAGGCCTGTGAAACGCAGTTTCTTTGCCGGCCTGATCTGGCTGAAGTAGGACTTCTGCTCTGGGTGTGCTACTTTGCCCTAGAGCTGAAAGGCACAACGAGCAGGCTTCTTTCCAAAGGGCGAGTTGGGCCCCACGGCATCTTGCTTCCAGCTCTTTGGGAAGCTAAGAAACAACTCGCTCTGCACAGTGCTCTTACAGCCTACTGAGAACATGTCTTCCAAAGGCCTGTGAAACGCAGTTTCTTTGCAGGCCTGATCTGGCTGAAGTAGCACTTCTGCTCTGGGTGTGCTACTTTGCCCTAGAGCTGAAAGGCACAACGTGCAGGCTTCTTTCCAAAGGGCGAGTTGCGCCCCCAGCATCTTGCTTCCAGCTCTTTGGGAAGCTAAGAAACAACTCGCTCTGCACAGTGCTCTTACAGCCTAGTGGGAACATCTCTTCCAAAGGCCTGTGAAACGCAGTTTCTTTGCCGGCCTGATCTGGCTGAAGTAGGACTTCTGCTCTGGGTGTGCTACTTTGCCCTAGAGCTGAAAGGCACAACGTGCAGCCTTCTTTCCAAAGGGCGAGTTGGGCCCCACAGCATCTTGCTTCCAGCTCTTTGGGAAGCTAAGAAACAACTCGCTCTGCACAGTGCTCTTACAGCCTACCGGGAACATCTCTTCCAAAGGCCTGTGAAACGCAGTTTCTTTGCAGGCTTGATGTGGCTGAAGTAGGACTTCTACCCGGAGTGTGCTACTTTGCCGTAGAGCTGAAAGGCACAACATGCAGACTTATTTCCAAAGGGCGAGTTGGGCCCCACAGCATCTTGCTTCCAGCTCTTTGGGAACCTAAGAAACAACTCGCTCTGCACAGTGCACTTACAGCCTACCGGGAACATCTCTTCCAAAGGCCTGTGAAACGCAGTTTCTTTGCAGGCCTGATCTGGCTGAAGTAGGACTTCTGCTCTGGCTGTGCTACTTTGCCCTAGAGCTGAAAGGCACAACGTGCAGGCTTCTTTCCAAAGGGCGAGTTGGGCCCCACAGCATCTTGCTTCCAGCTCTTTGGGAAGCTAAGAAACAACTCGCTCTGCTCAATGCTCTTACAGCCTACCGGGAACATCCCTTCCAAAGGCATGTGAAACGCAGTTTCTTTGCAGGCTTGATGTGGCTGAAGTAGGACTTCTACCCGGAGTGTGCTACTTTGCCGTAGAGCTGAAAGGCACAACATGCAGACTTATTTCCAAAGGGCGAGTTGGGCCCCACAGCATCTTGCTTCCAGCTCTTTGGGAAGCTAAGAAACAACTCGCTCTGCACAGTGCTCTTACAGCCGACCGGGAACATCTCTTGCAAAGGCCTGTGAAACGCAGTTTCTTTGCAGGCCTGATCTGGCTGAAGTAGAACTTCTGCTCTGGGTGTGCTCCATTGCCCTAGAGCTGAAAGGCACAACGCGCAGGCTTCTTTCCAAAGGACGAGTGTGGCCCCACAGCATCTTGCTTCCAGCTCTTTGGGAAGCTAAGAAATAACTCGCTCTGCATAGGGCTCTTACACCCTACCGGGAACATGTCTTACAAAGGACTGTGAAAGGCAGTTTCTTCCCAGCCCTGATATGGCTGAAGTAGTACTTCTGCTCTGCCGTGTCCTACATGGCCCTAGAGCTGCAAGGCACAAAGTTCTGCCTTGTTTCCCCAAGGGGAGACTAGTCACTCAGCAACCTGCTTCCAGCTCTTGGGCAGCTAAGAAACAACTTGCTCTGCACAGGGCTCTTCCAGCCTCCCTGGAACATGTCTCACAAAGGCCTGTGAAACGCAGTTTCTTCCCAGGGCTGATCTCGCTGAAGGCGAACTTCTGCACTGCCGTGTCCTACATGGGCCTAGAGCTGCAAGGCACAAAGTCCTGCCTTGTGTCCTCACGGGCAGACAGGCCCCACAGCGTGGGACTTCCAGCTCTTTGGGCAGCTAAGAAACAACTTGCTTTGCACTGGTGTTTTGCAGCCTGCAGGGAACGAGTCTTAAAAAGGCCTGTGAAACGCAGTTTCTTCCAGGCCTGATCTCGCGGAAGAAGAACTTCTGCTCTGCCGTGCCTACATGGGCCTAGAGCTGCAAGGAACAAAGTTCTGCCTTGTTTCTACAAGGGGACACAAGTCCCTCAGCGTCCAGCTTCCAGCTCCTTGGGCAGATAAGAAACAACTCGCTCTGCACAGTGCTCTTACAGCCTACCGGGAACATCTCTTACAAATCCTGTGAAACGCAGTTTCTATGCAGAACTGATCTGGGAGAAGTAGAACTTCTGCTCTGGGTGTGCTACATTGCCCTAGAGCTGAAAGGCACAACGTGCAGGCTTCTTTCCAAAGGGCGAGTTGGGACCCACAGCATCTTGCTTCCAGCTCTTTGGGAAGCTAAGAAACAAGTCGCTCTGCACAGTGCTCTTACAGCCTACCGGGAGCATCTCTTCCAAAGGCCTGTGAAACGCAGTTTCTTTGCAGGCCTGATCTGGCTGAAGTAGGACTTCTGCTCTGGCTGTGCTCCATTGCCCTAGAGCTGAAAGGCACAACGTGCAGGCTTCTTTCCAAAGGGCGAGTTGGGCCCCACAGCATCTTGCTTCCAGCTCTTTGGGAAGCTAAACACAACTCGCTCTGCTCAATGCTCTTACAGCCTACCGGGAACATCCCTTCCAAAGGCCTGTGAAACGCAGTTTCTTTGCAGGCCTGATCTGGCTCAAGTAGGACTTCTGCTCTGGGTGTGCTACATTGCCCTAGAGCTGAAAGGCACAACGTGCAGGCTTCTTTCCAAAGGGTGAGTTGGGCCCCACAGCATCTTGCTTCCAGCTCTTTGGGAAGCTAAGAAACAACTCGCTCTGCTCAATGCTCTTACAGCCTACCGGGAGCATCCCTTCCAAAGGCCTGTGAAATGCAGTTTCTTTGCAGGCCTGATCTGGCTGAAGTAGGACTTCTGCTCTGGGTATGCTACATTGCCCTAGAGCGGAAAGTCACAACGTGCAGGCTTCTTTCCAAAGGGCGAGTTGGGCCCCACAGCATCTTGCTTCCAGTTCTTTGGGAAGCTAAGAAACAACTCGCTCTGCAGACCTCTCTTACAGCCAACCGGGAACATCTCTTGCAAAGGCCTGAGAAATACAGTTTCCTTGCAGGGCTTATCTCGCTGAGGTAGAACTGCTGCTATGCCGTGTCCTACATCGGCCTAGAGTTGCAAGGCTCAAAGTCCTGCCTTGACTCCTCAAGGGCAGACAGGCCCCACAGCGTGGGGCTTCCAGCTCTTTGGGCAGGTAAGAAACAACTTGCTCTGCACTGGTGTTTTACAGCCTACAGGGAACGAGTCTTACAAAGGCCTGTGAAACGCAGTTTCTTCCCAGCCCTGATCTGGCTGAAGCAGAACTTCTGCTCTGCCGTGTGCAACATGGCCCTAGAGATGCAAGGCACAAAGTCCTGCCTTGTTTCCCCAAGGAGAGACTAGTACCCAGCGTCCAGCTTCCAGCTCTTGGAGCAGCTAAGAAACAGCTTGCTGTGCACAGGGCTCTTCCAGCCTACCTGGAAGATCTCTTCCAAAGGCCTGTGAACTGCAGTTTCTTTGCAGGCCTGATCTGGCTGAAGTAGGACTTCTGCTCTGGGTGTGCTACATTGCCCTAGAGATGAAAGGCACAACGTGCAGGCTTCTTTCCAAAGGGCGAGTTGGGCCTCACAGCATCTTGCTTCCAGCTCTTTGGGAAGCTAAGAAACAACTCGCTCTGCTCAGTGCTCTTACAGCCTACCGGGAACATCTCTTCCAAAGGCCTGTGAAACGCAGTTTCTTTGCAGGCCTGATCTGGCTGAAGTAGGACTTCTGCTCTGGGTGTGCTCCATTGCCCTAGAGCTGAAAGGCACAACGCGCAGGCTTCTTTCCAAAGGACAAGTGTGGCCCCACAGCATCTTGCTTCCAGCTCTTTGGGAAGCTAAGAAATAACTCGCTCTGCATAGGGCTCTTACACCCTACCGGGAACATGTCTTACAAAGGACTGTGAAAGGCAGTTTCTTCCCAGCCCTGATATGGCTGAAGTAGTACTTCTGCTCTACCGTGTCCTACATGGCCCTAGAGCTGCAAGGCACAAAGTTCTGCCTTGTTTCCCCATGGGGAGACTAGTCACTCAGCAACCTGCTTCCAGCTCTTGGGCAGCTAAGAAACAACTTGCTCTGCACAGGACTCTTCCAGCCTCCCTGGAACATGTCTCACAAAGGCCTGTGAAACGCAGTTTCTTCCCAGGGCTGATCTCGCTGAAGGCGAACTTCTGCGCTGCTGTGTCCTACATGGGCCTAGAGCTGCAAGGCACAAAGTCCGGCCTTGTGTCCTCACGGGCAGACAGGCCCCACAGCGTGGGACTTCCAGCTCTTTGGGCAGCTAAGAAACAACTTGCTTTGCACTGGTGTTTTGCAGCCTGCAGGGAACGAGTCTTAAAAAGGCCTGTGAAACGCAGTTTCTTCCAGGCCTGATCTCGCGGAAGAAGAACTTCTGCTCTGCCGTGCCTACATGGGCCTAGAGCTGCAAGGAACAAAGTTCTGCCTTGTTTCTACAAGGGGACACAAGTCCCTCAGCGTCCAGCTTCCAGCTCCTTGGGCAGATAAGAAACAACTCGCTCTGCACAGTGCTCTTACAGCCTACCGGGAACATCTCTTACAAATCCTGTGAAACGCAGTTTCTATGCAGAACTGATCTGGGTGAAGTAGAACTTCTGCTCTGGGTGTGCTACATTGCCCTAGAGCTGAAAGGCACAACGTGCAGGCTTCTTTCCAAAGGGCGAGTTGGGACCCACAGCATCTTGCTTCCAGCTCTTTGGGAAGCTAAGAAACAAGTCGCTCTGCACAGTGCTCTTACAGCCTACCGGGAACATCTCTTCCAAAGGCCTGTGAAACGCAGTTTCTTTGCAGGCCTGATCTGGCTGAAGTAGCACTTCTGCTCTGGGTGTGCTCCATTGCCCTAGAGCTGAAAGGCAGAACGCGCAGGCTTCTTTCCAAAGGGCGAGTTGGGCCCCACAGCATCTTGCTTCCAGCTCTTTGGGAAGCTAAGAAACAACTCGCTCTGCATAGGGCTCTTACACCCTACTGGGCACATGTCTTACAAAGGCCTGTGAAAGGCAGTTTCTTCCCAGCCCTGATATGGCTGAAGTAGTACTTCTGCTCTGCCGTGTCCTACATGGGCCTAGAGCTGCAAGGCACAAAGTCCAGCCTTGTTTCCCCAAGGGGAGACAGGCCCCACTGCGTGGGGCTTCCAGCTCTTTGGGCAGTTAAGAAACAACTTGCTGTGCACCGGTGTTTTACAGCCTACAGGGAACGAGTCTTACAAAGGCCTGTGTAACGCAGTTTCTTCCCAGGCCTGATCTTGCTGAAGTAGAACTTCTGCTCTGCCCTGTCCTACATGGGCCTAGAGCTGCAAGGCACAAGTTCCTGCCTTGCGTCCTCAAGGGCAGACAGGCCCCACAGCATGGGGCTTCCAGCTCTTTGGACAGCTGAGAAACAACTTGCTCTGCACTGGTGTTTTACAGCCTACAGGGATCGAGTCTTACAAAGGCCTGCGAAATGCAGTTTCTTCCCAGGACTTATCTTGCTGAAGTAGAACTTCTGCTCTGCCGTGTCCTACATGGGCCTAGAGCTCCAAGGCACAAAGTCCTGCCTTGCTTCCCCAAGGGGAGACTAGACCCTCAGCATCCAGCTACCAGCTCTTTGTGCAGCTAGGCAACAACTCGCTCTGCATTGGTGTTTTACAGCCTACCGGCAAGATATCTTACAAAGGCCTGTGAAACGCAATTTCTTGGTAGGCCTGATCTGACTGAAGCAGAACTTCTGCACTGGGTGTGCTGCATTGGCATAGAGCTGCCATGCCCAAAGTGCTGGCTTCCTTGCAAAGGGGTAGAGAGGCCCCAAAGCATCTTGCTTCCAGCTCTTTGGGTAGCTAAGAAACTACTGGCTCTGCCCAGTGTTCTTACAACCTACCTGGAACATCTGTTACCAAGGTCTGTGAAATGCAGTTTATTGGCAGGCCTGATCTGGCTGAAGTAGGACTTCTGCTCTGGGTGTGCTACATTGCCCTAGAGCTGAAAGGCACAACGTGCAGGCTTCTTTCCAAAGAGCGAGTTGGGTCCCACAGCATCTTGCTTCCAGCACTTTGGGAAGCTAAGGAACAACTCGCTCTACACACCTCTCTTACAGCCTACCGGGAACATCTCTTCCAAAGGCCTGTGAAACACAGTTTCATTGCCGGCCTCATCTGGCTGAAGTAGGACTTCTGCTCTGGGTGTGCTACATAGCCCTAGAGCTGAAAGGCACAACGTGCAGGCTTCTTTCCAAAGGGCGAGTTGGGCCCCACGGCATCTTGCTTCCAGCTCTTTGGGAAGCTAAGAAACAACTCGCTCTGCACAGTGCTCTTACAGCCGACCGGGAACATCTCTTGCAAAGGCCTGTGAAACGCAGTTTCTTTGCAGGCCTGATCTGGCTGAAGTAGAACTTCTGCTCTGGGTGTGCTCCATTGCCCTAGAGCTGAAAGGCACAACGCGCAGGCTTCTTTCCAAAGGACGAGTGTGGCCCCACAGCATCTTGCTTCCAGCTCTTTGGGAAGCTAAGAAATAACTCGCTCTGCATAGGGCTCTTACACCCTACCGGGAACATGTCTTACAAAGGACTGTGAAAGGCAGTTTCTTCCCAGCCCTGATATGGCTGAAGTAGTACTTCTGCTCTGCCGTGTCCTACATGGCCCTAGAGCTGCAAGGCACAAAGTTCTGCCTTGTTTCCCCAAGGGGAGACTAGTCACTCAGCAACCTGCTTCCAGCTCTTGGGCAGCTAAGAAACAACTTGCTCTGCACAGGGCTCTTCCAGCCTCCCTGGAACATGTCTCACAAAGGCCTGTGAAACGCAGTTTCTTCCCAGGGCTGATCTCGCTGAAGGCGAACTTCTGCGCTGCCGTGTCCTACATGGGCCTAGAGCTGCAAGGCACAAAGTCCTGCCTTGTGTCCTCACGGGCAGACAGGCCCCACAGCGTGGGACTTCCAGCTCTTTGGGCAGCTAAGAAACAACTTGCTTTGCACTGGTGTTTTGCAGCCTGCAGGGAACGAGTCTTAAAAAGGCCTGTGAAACGCAGTTTCTTCCAGGCCTGATCTCGCGGAAGAAGAACTTCTGCTCTGCCGTGCCTACATGGGCCTAGAGCTGCAAGGAACAAAGTTCTGCCTTGTTTCTACAAGGGGACACAAGTCCCTCAGCGTCCAGCTTCCAGCTCCTTGGGCAGATAAGAAACAACTCGCTCTGCACAGTGCTCTTACAGCCTACCGGGAACATCTCTTACAAATCCTGTGAAACGCAGTTTCTATGCAGAACTGATCTGGGTGAAGTAGAACTTCTGCTCTGGGTGTGCTACATTGCCCTAGAGCTGAAAGGCACAACGTGCAGGCTTCTTTCCAAAGGGCGAGTTGGGACCCACAGCATCTTGCTTCCAGCTCTTTGGGAAGCTAAGAAACAAGTCGCTCTGCACAGTGCTCTTACAGCCTACCGGGAACATCTCTTCCAAAGGCCTGTGAAACGCAGTTTCTTTGCAGGCCTGATCTGGCTGAAGTAGCACTTCTGCTCTGGGTGTGCTCCATTGCCCTAGAGCTGAAAGGCAGAACGCGCAGGCTTCTTTCCAAAGGGCGAGTTGGGCCCCACAGCATCTTGCTTCCAGCTCTTTGGGAAGCTAAGAAACAACTCGCTCTGCATAGGGCTCTTACACCCTACTGGGCACATGTCTTACAAAGGCCTGTGAAAGGCAGTTTCTTCCCAGCCCTGATATGGCTGAAGTAGTACTTCTGCTCTGCCGTGTCCTACATGGGCCTAGAGCTGCAAGGCACAAAGTCCAGCCTTGTTTCCCCAAGGGGAGACAGGCCCCACTGCGTGGGGCTTCCAGCTCTTTGGGCAGTTAAGAAACAACTTGCTGTGCACCGGTGTTTTACAGCCTACAGGGAACGAGTCTTACAAAGGCCTGTGTAACGCAGTTTCTTCCCAGGCCTGATCTTGCTGAAGTAGAACTTCTGCTCTGCCCTGTCCTACATGGGCCTAGAGCTGCAAGGCACAAGTTCCTGCCTTGCGTCCTCAAGGGCAGACAGGCCCCACAGCATGGGGCTTCCAGCTCTTTGGACAGCTGAGAAACAACTTGCTCTGCACTGGTGTTTTACAGCCTACAGGGATCGAGTCTTACAAAGGCCTGCGAAATGCAGTTTCTTCCCAGGACTTATCTTGCTGAAGTAGAACTTCTGCTCTGCCGTGTCCTACATGGGCCTAGAGCTCCAAGGCACAAAGTCCTGCCTTGCTTCCCCAAGGGGAGACTAGACCCTCAGCATCCAGCTACCAGCTCTTTGTGCAGCTAGGCAACAACTCGCTCTGCATTGGTGTTTTACAGCCTACCGGCAAGATATCTTACAAAGGCCTGTGAAACGCAATTTCTTGGTAGGCCTGATCTGACTGAAGCAGAACTTCTGCACTGGGTGTGCTGCATTGGCATAGAGCTGCCATGCCCAAAGTGCTGGCTTCCTTGCAAAGGGGTAGAGAGGCCCCAAAGCATCTTGCTTCCAGCTCTTTGGGTAGCTAAGAAACTACTGGCTCTGCCCAGTGTTCTTACAACCTACCTGGAACATCTGTTACCAAGGTCTGTGAAATGCAGTTTATTGGCAGGCCTGATCTGGCTGAAGTAGGACTTCTGCTCTGGGTGTGCTACATTGCCCTAGAGCTGAAAGGCACAACGTGCAGGCTTCTTTCCAAAGAGCGAGTTGGGTCCCACAGCATCTTGCTTCCAGCACTTTGGGAAGCTAAGGAACAACTCGCTCTACACACCTCTCTTACAGCCTACCGGGAACATCTCTTCCAAAGGCCTGTGAAACACAGTTTCATTGCCGGCCTCATCTGGCTGAAGTAGGACTTCTGCTCTGGGTGTGCTACATAGCCCTAGAGCTGAAAGGCACAACGTGCAGGCTTCTTTCCAAAGGGCGAGTTGGGCCCCACGGCATCTTGCTTCCAGCTCTTTGGGAAGCTAAGAAACAACTCGCTCTGCACAGTGCTCTTACAGCCGACCGGGAACATCTCTTGCAAAGGCCTGTGAAACGCAGTTTCTTTGCAGGCCTGATCTGGCTGAAGTAGAACTTCTGCTCTGGGTGTGCTCCATTGCCCTAGAGCTGAAAGGCACAACGCGCAGGCTTCTTTCCAAAGGACGAGTGTGGCCCCACAGCATCTTGCTTCCAGCTCTTTGGGAAGCTAAGAAATAACTCGCTCTGCATAGGGCTCTTACACCCTACCGGGAACATGTCTTACAAAGGACTGTGAAAGGCAGTTTCTTCCCAGCCCTGATATGGCTGAAGTAGTACTTCTGCTCTGCCGTGTCCTACATGGCCCTAGAGCTGCAAGGCACAAAGTTCTGCCTTGTTTCCCCAAGGGGAGACTAGTCACTCAGCAACCTGCTTCCAGCTCTTGGGCAGCTAAGAAACAACTTGCTCTGCACAGGGCTCTTCCAGCCTCCCTGGAACATGTCTCACAAAGGCCTGTGAAACGCAGTTTCTTCCCAGGGCTGATCTCGCTGAAGGCGAACTTCTGCGCTGCCGTGTCCTACATGGGCCTAGAGCTGCAAGGCACAAAGTCCTGCCTTGTGTCCTCACGGGCAGACAGGCCCCACAGCGTGGGACTTCCAGCTCTTTGGGCAGCTAAGAAACAACTTGCTTTGCACTGGTGTTTTGCAGCCTGCAGGGAACGAGTCTTAAAAAGGCCTGTGAAACGCAGTTTCTTCCAGGCCTGATCTCGCGGAAGAAGAACTTCTGCTCTGCCGTGCCTACAT
The DNA here is from genome assembly GCF_041296265.1 of Equus caballus. Lineage (NCBI taxonomy): Eukaryota > Metazoa > Chordata > Mammalia > Perissodactyla > Equidae > Equus > Equus caballus. The sequence continues at coordinate 327,875 of NC_091697.1, forward strand.
GGGCCTAGAGCTGCAAGGAACAAAGTTCTGCCTTGTTTCTACAAGGGGACACAAGTCCCTCAGCGTCCAGCTTCCAGCTCCTTGGGCAGATAAGAAACAACTCGCTCTGCACAGTGCTCTTACAGCCTACCGGGAACATCTCTTACAAATCCTGTGAAACGCAGTTTCTATGCAGAACTGATCTGGGTGAAGTAGAACTTCTGCTCTGGGTGTGCTACATTGCCCTAGAGCTGAAAGGCACAACGTGCAGGCTTCTTTCCAAAGGGCGAGTTGGGACCCACAGCATCTTGCTTCCAGCTCTTTGGGAAGCTAAGAAACAAGTCGCTCTGCACAGTGCTCTTACAGCCTACCGGGAACATCTCTTCCAAAGGCCTGTGAAACGCAGTTTCTTTGCAGGCCTGATCTGGCTGAAGTAGCACTTCTGCTCTGGGTGTGCTCCATTGCCCTAGAGCTGAAAGGCAGAACGCGCAGGCTTCTTTCCAAAGGGCGAGTTGGGCCCCACAGCATCTTGCTTCCAGCTCTTTGGGAAGCTAAGAAACAACTCGCTCTGCATAGGGCTCTTACACCCTACTGGGCACATGTCTTACAAAGGCCTGTGAAAGGCAGTTTCTTCCCAGCCCTGATATGGCTGAAGTAGTACTTCTGCTCTGCCGTGTCCTACATGGGCCTAGAGCTGCAAGGCACAAAGTCCAGCCTTGTTTCCCCAAGGGGAGACAGGCCCCACTGCGTGGGGCTTCCAGCTCTTTGGGCAGTTAAGAAACAACTTGCTGTGCACCGGTGTTTTACAGCCTACAGGGAACGAGTCTTACAAAGGCCTGTGTAACGCAGTTTCTTCCCAGGCCTGATCTTGCTGAAGTAGAACTTCTGCTCTGCCCTGTCCTACATGGGCCTAGAGCTGCAAGGCACAAGTTCCTGCCTTGCGTCCTCAAGGGCAGACAGGCCCCACAGCATGGGGCTTCCAGCTCTTTGGACAGCTGAGAAACAACTTGCTCTGCACTGGTGTTTTACAGCCTACAGGGATCGAGTCTTACAAAGGCCTGCGAAATGCAGTTTCTTCCCAGGACTTATCTTGCTGAAGTAGAACTTCTGCTCTGCCGTGTCCTACATGGGCCTAGAGCTCCAAGGCACAAAGTCCTGCCTTGCTTCCCCAAGGGGAGACTAGACCCTCAGCATCCAGCTACCAGCTCTTTGTGCAGCTAGGCAACAACTCGCTCTGCATTGGTGTTTTACAGCCTACCGGCAAGATATCTTACAAAGGCCTGTGAAACGCAATTTCTTGGTAGGCCTGATCTGACTGAAGCAGAACTTCTGCACTGGGTGTGCTGCATTGGCATAGAGCTGCCATGCCCAAAGTGCTGGCTTCCTTGCAAAGGGGTAGAGAGGCCCCAAAGCATCTTGCTTCCAGCTCTTTGGGTAGCTAAGAAACTACTGGCTCTGCCCAGTGTTCTTACAACCTACCTGGAACATCTGTTACCAAGGTCTGTGAAATGCAGTTTATTGGCAGGCCTGATCTGGCTGAAGTAGGACTTCTGCTCTGGGTGTGCTACATTGCCCTAGAGGTGAAAGGCACAACGTGCAGGCTTCTTTCCAAAGAGCGAGTTGGGTCCCACAGCATCTTGCTTCCAGCACTTTGGGAAGCTAAGAAACAACTCGCTCTGCACAGTGCTCTTACAGCCGACCGGGAACATCTCTTGCAAAGGCCTGTGAAACGCAGTTTCTTTGCAGGCCTGATCTGGCTGAAGTAGAACTTCTGCTCTGGGTGTGCTCCATTGCCCTAGAGCTGAAAGGCACAACGCGCAGGCTTCTTTCCAAAGGACGAGTGTGGCCCCACAGCATCTTGCTTCCAGCTCTTTGGGAAGCTAAGAAATAACTCGCTCTGCATAGGGCTCTTACACCCTACCGGGAACATGTCTTACAAAGGACTGTGAAAGGCAGTTTCTTCCCAGCCCTGATATGGCTGAAGTAGTACTTCTGCTCTGCCGTGTCCTACATGGCCCTAGAGCTGCAAGGCACAAAGTTCTGCCTTGTTTCCCCAAGGGGAGACTAGTCACTCAGCAACCTGCTTCCAGCTCTTGGGCAGCTAAGAAACAACTTGCTCTGCACAGGGCTCTTCCAGCCTCCCTGGAACATGTCTCACAAAGGCCTGTGAAACGCAGTTTCTTCCCAGGGCTGATCTCGCTGAAGGCGAACTTCTGCGCTGCCGTGTCCTACATGGGCCTAGAGCTGCAAGGCACAAAGTCCTGCCTTGTGTCCTCACGGGCAGACAGGCCCCACAGCGTGGGACTTCCAGCTCTTTGGGCAGCTAAGAAACAACTTGCTTTGCACTGGTGTTTTGCAGCCTGCAGGGAACGAGTCTTAAAAAGGCCTGTGAAACGCAGTTTCTTCCAGGCCTGATCTCGCGGAAGAAGAACTTCTGCTCTGCCGTGCCTACATGGGCCTAGAGCTGCAAGGAACAAAGTTCTGCCTTGTTTCTACAAGGGGACACAAGTCCCTCAGCGTCCAGCTTCCAGCTCCTTGGGCAGATAAGAAACAACTCGCTCTGCACAGTGCTCTTACAGCCTACCGGGAACATCTCTTACAAATCCTGTGAAACGCAGTTTCTATGCAGAACTGATCTGGGTGAAGTAGAACTTCTGCTCTGGGTGTGCTACATTGCCCTAGAGCTGAAAGGCACAACGTGCAGGCTTCTTTCCAAAGGGCGAGTTGGGACCCACAGCATCTTGCTTCCAGCTCTTTGGGAAGCTAAGAAACAAGTCGCTCTGCACAGTGCTCTTACAGCCTACCGGGAACATCTCTTCCAAAGGCCTGTGAAACGCAGTTTCTTTGCAGGCCTGATCTGGCTGAAGTAGCACTTCTGCTCTGGGTGTGCTCCATTGCCCTAGAGCTGAAAGGCAGAACGCGCAGGCTTCTTTCCAAAGGGCGAGTTGGGCCCCACAGCATCTTGCTTCCAGCTCTTTGGGAAGCTAAGAAACAACTCGCTCTGCATAGGGCTCTTACACCCTACTGGGCACATGTCTTACAAAGGCCTGTGAAAGGCAGTTTCTTCCCAGCCCTGATATGGCTGAAGTAGTACTTCTGCTCTGCCGTGTCCTACATGGGCCTAGAGCTGCAAGGCACAAAGTCCAGCCTTGTTTCCCCAAGGGGAGACAGGCCCCACTGCGTGGGGCTTCCAGCTCTTTGGGCAGTTAAGAAACAACTTGCTGTGCACCGGTGTTTTACAGCCTACAGGGAACGAGTCTTACAAAGGCCTGTGTAACGCAGTTTCTTCCCAGGCCTGATCTTGCTGAAGTAGAACTTCTGCTCTGCCCTGTCCTACATGGGCCTAGAGCTGCAAGGCACAAGTTCCTGCCTTGCGTCCTCAAGGGCAGACAGGCCCCACAGCATGGGGCTTCCAGCTCTTTGGACAGCTGAGAAACAACTTGCTCTGCACTGGTGTTTTACAGCCTACAGGGATCGAGTCTTACAAAGGCCTGCGAAATGCAGTTTCTTCCCAGGACTTATCTTGCTGAAGTAGAACTTCTGCTCTGCCGTGTCCTACATGGGCCTAGAGCTCCAAGGCACAAAGTCCTGCCTTGCTTCCCCAAGGGGAGACTAGACCCTCAGCATCCAGCTACCAGCTCTTTGTGCAGCTAGGCAACAACTCGCTCTGCATTGGTGTTTTACAGCCTACCGGCAAGATATCTTACAAAGGCCTGTGAAACGCAATTTCTTGGTAGGCCTGATCTGACTGAAGCAGAACTTCTGCACTGGGTGTGCTGCATTGGCATAGAGCTGCCATGCCCAAAGTGCTGGCTTCCTTGCAAAGGGGTAGAGAGGCCCCAAAGCATCTTGCTTCCAGCTCTTTGGGTAGCTAAGAAACTACTGGCTCTGCCCAGTGTTCTTACAACCTACCTGGAACATCTGTTACCAAGGTCTGTGAAATGCAGTTTATTGGCAGGCCTGATCTGGCTGAAGTAGGACTTCTGCTCTGGGTGTGCTACATTGCCCTAGAGCTGAAAGGCACAACGTGCAGGCTTCTTTCCAAAGAGCGAGTTGGGTCCCACAGCATCTTGCTTCCAGCACTTTGGGAAGCTAAGGAACAACTCGCTCTACACACCTCTCTTACAGCCTACCGGGAACATCTCTTCCAAAGGCCTGTGAAACACAGTTTCATTGCCGGCCTCATCTGGCTGAAGTAGGACTTCTGCTCTGGGTGTGCTACATAGCCCTAGAGCTGAAAGGCACAACGTGCAGGCTTCTTTCCAAAGGGCGAGTTGGGCCCCACGGCATCTTGCTTCCAGCTCTTTGGGAAGCTAAGAAACAACTCGCTCTGCACAGTGCTCTTACAGCCGACCGGGAACATCTCTTGCAAAGGCCTGTGAAACGCAGTTTCTTTGCAGGCCTGATCTGGCTGAAGTAGAACTTCTGCTCTGGGTGTGCTCCATTGCCCTAGAGCTGAAAGGCACAACGCGCAGGCTTCTTTCCAAAGGACGAGTGTGGCCCCACAGCATCTTGCTTCCAGCTCTTTGGGAAGCTAAGAAATAACTCGCTCTGCATAGGGCTCTTACACCCTACCGGGAACATGTCTTACAAAGGACTGTGAAAGGCAGTTTCTTCCCAGCCCTGATATGGCTGAAGTAGTACTTCTGCTCTGCCGTGTCCTACATGGCCCTAGAGCTGCAAGGCACAAAGTTCTGCCTTGTTTCCCCAAGGGGAGACTAGTCACTCAGCAACCTGCTTCCAGCTCTTGGGCAGCTAAGAAACAACTTGCTCTGCACAGGGCTCTTCCAGCCTCCCTGGAACATGTCTCACAAAGGCCTGTGAAACGCAGTTTCTTCCCAGGGCTGATCTCGCTGAAGGCGAACTTCTGCGCTGCCGTGTCCTACATGGGCCTAGAGCTGCAAGGCACAAAGTCCTGCCTTGTGTCCTCACGGGCAGACAGGCCCCACAGCGTGGGACTTCCAGCTCTTTGGGCAGCTAAGAAACAACTTGCTTTGCACTGGTGTTTTGCAGCCTGCAGGGAACGAGTCTTAAAAAGGCCTGTGAAACGCAGTTTCTTCCAGGCCTGATCTCGCGGAAGAAGAACTTCTGCTCTGCCGTGCCTACATGGGCCTAGAGCTGCAAGGAACAAAGTTCTGCCTTGTTTCTACAAGGGGACACAAGTCCCTCAGCGTCCAGCTTCCAGCTCCTTGGGCAGATAAGAAACAACTCGCTCTGCACAGTGCTCTTACAGCCTACCGGGAACATCTCTTACAAATCCTGTGAAACGCAGTTTCTATGCAGAACTGATCTGGGTGAAGTAGAACTTCTGCTCTGGGTGTGCTACATTGCCCTAGAGCTGAAAGGCACAACGTGCAGGCTTCTTTCCAAAGGGCGAGTTGGGACCCACAGCATCTTGCTTCCAGCTCTTTGGGAAGCTAAGAAACAAGTCGCTCTGCACAGTGCTCTTACAGCCTACCGGGAACATCTCTTCCAAAGGCCTGTGAAACGCAGTTTCTTTGCAGGCCTGATCTGGCTGAAGTAGCACTTCTGCTCTGGGTGTGCTCCATTGCCCTAGAGCTGAAAGGCAGAACGCGCAGGCTTCTTTCCAAAGGGCGAGTTGGGCCCCACAGCATCTTGCTTCCAGCTCTTTGGGAAGCTAAGAAACAACTCGCTCTGCATAGGGCTCTTACACCCTACTGGGCACATGTCTTACAAAGGCCTGTGAAAGGCAGTTTCTTCCCAGCCCTGATATGGCTGAAGTAGTACTTCTGCTCTGCCGTGTCCTACATGGGCCTAGAGCTGCAAGGCACAAAGTCCAGCCTTGTTTCCCCAAGGGGAGACAGGCCCCACTGCGTGGGGCTTCCAGCTCTTTGGGCAGTTAAGAAACAACTTGCTGTGCACCGGTGTTTTACAGCCTACAGGGAACGAGTCTTACAAAGGCCTGTGTAACGCAGTTTCTTCCCAGGCCTGATCTTGCTGAAGTAGAACTTCTGCTCTGCCCTGTCCTACATGGGCCTAGAGCTGCAAGGCACAAGTTCCTGCCTTGCGTCCTCAAGGGCAGACAGGCCCCACAGCATGGGGCTTCCAGCTCTTTGGACAGCTGAGAAACAACTTGCTCTGCACTGGTGTTTTACAGCCTACAGGGATCGAGTCTTACAAAGGCCTGCGAAATGCAGTTTCTTCCCAGGACTTATCTTGCTGAAGTAGAACTTCTGCTCTGCCGTGTCCTACATGGGCCTAGAGCTCCAAGGCACAAAGTCCTGCCTTGCTTCCCCAAGGGGAGACTAGACCCTCAGCATCCAGCTACCAGCTCTTTGTGCAGCTAGGCAACAACTCGCTCTGCATTGGTGTTTTACAGCCTACCGGCAAGATATCTTACAAAGGCCTGTGAAACGCAATTTCTTGGTAGGCCTGATCTGACTGAAGCAGAACTTCTGCACTGGGTGTGCTGCATTGGCATAGAGCTGCCATGCCCAAAGTGCTGGCTTCCTTGCAAAGGGGTAGAGAGGCCCCAAAGCATCTTGCTTCCAGCTCTTTGGGTAGCTAAGAAACTACTGGCTCTGCCCAGTGTTCTTACAACCTACCTGGAACATCTGTTACCAAGGTCTGTGAAATGCAGTTTATTGGCAGGCCTGATCTGGCTGAAGTAGGACTTCTGCTCTGGGTGTGCTACATTGCCCTAGAGCTGAAAGGCACAACGTGCAGGCTTCTTTCCAAAGAGCGAGTTGGGTCCCACAGCATCTTGCTTCCAGCACTTTGGGAAGCTAAGGAACAACTCGCTCTACACACCTCTCTTACAGCCTACCGGGAACATCTCTTCCAAAGGCCTGTGAAACACAGTTTCATTGCCGGCCTCATCTGGCTGAAGTAGGACTTCTGCTCTGGGTGTGCTACATAGCCCTAGAGCTGAAAGGCACAACGTGCAGGCTTCTTTCCAAAGGGCGAGTTGGGCCCCACGGCATCTTGCTTCCAGCTCTTTGGGAAGCTAAGAAACAACTCGCTCTGCACAGTGCTCTTACAGCCGACCGGGAACATCTCTTGCAAAGGCCTGTGAAACGCAGTTTCTTTGCAGGCCTGATCTGGCTGAAGTAGAACTTCTGCTCTGGGTGTGCTCCATTGCCCTAGAGCTGAAAGGCACAACGCGCAGGCTTCTTTCCAAAGGACGAGTGTGGCCCCACAGCATCTTGCTTCCAGCTCTTTGGGAAGCTAAGAAATAACTCGCTCTGCATAGGGCTCTTACACCCTACCGGGAACATGTCTTACAAAGGACTGTGAAAGGCAGTTTCTTCCCAGCCCTGATATGGCTGAAGTAGTACTTCTGCTCTGCCGTGTCCTACATGGCCCTAGAGCTGCAAGGCACAAAGTTCTGCCTTGTTTCCCCAAGGGGAGACTAGTCACTCAGCAACCTGCTTCCAGCTCTTGGGCAGCTAAGAAACAACTTGCTCTGCACAGGGCTCTTCCAGCCTCCCTGGAACATGTCTCACAAAGGCCTGTGAAACGCAGTTTCTTCCCAGGGCTGATCTCGCTGAAGGCGAACTTCTGCGCTGCCGTGTCCTACATGGGCCTAGAGCTGCAAGGCACAAAGTCCTGCCTTGTGTCCTCACGGGCAGACAGGCCCCACAGCGTGGGACTTCCAGCTCTTTGGGCAGCTAAGAAACAACTTGCTTTGCACTGGTGTTTTGCAGCCTGCAGGGAACGAGTCTTAAAAAGGCCTGTGAAACGCAGTTTCTTCCAGGCCTGATCTCGCGGAAGAAGAACTTCTGCTCTGCCGTGCCTACATGGGCCTAGAGCTGCAAGGAACAAAGTTCTGCCTTGTTTCTACAAGGGGACACAAGTCCCTCAGCGTCCAGCTTCCAGCTCCTTGGGCAGATAAGAAACAACTCGCTCTGCACAGTGCTCTTACAGCCTACCGGGAACATCTCTTACAAATCCTGTGAAACGCAGTTTCTATGCAGAACTGATCTGGGTGAAGTAGAACTTCTGCTCTGGGTGTGCTACATTGCCCTAGAGCTGAAAGGCACAACGTGCAGGCTTCTTTCCAAAGGGCGAGTTGGGACCCACAGCATCTTGCTTCCAGCTCTTTGGGAAGCTAAGAAACAAGTCGCTCTGCACAGTGCTCTTACAGCCTACCGGGAACATCTCTTCCAAAGGCCTGTGAAACGCAGTTTCTTTGCAGGCCTGATCTGGCTGAAGTAGCACTTCTGCTCTGGGTGTGCTCCATTGCCCTAGAGCTGAAAGGCAGAACGCGCAGGCTTCTTTCCAAAGGGCGAGTTGGGCCCCACAGCATCTTGCTTCCAGCTCTTTGGGAAGCTAAGAAACAACTCGCTCTGCATAGGGCTCTTACACCCTACTGGGCACATGTCTTACAAAGGCCTGTGAAAGGCAGTTTCTTCCCAGCCCTGATATGGCTGAAGTAGTACTTCTGCTCTGCCGTGTCCTACATGGGCCTAGAGCTGCAAGGCACAAAGTCCAGCCTTGTTTCCCCAAGGGGAGACAGGCCCCACTGCGTGGGGCTTCCAGCTCTTTGGGCAGTTAAGAAACAACTTGCTGTGCACCGGTGTTTTACAGCCTACAGGGAACGAGTCTTACAAAGGCCTGTGTAACGCAGTTTCTTCCCAGGCCTGATCTTGCTGAAGTAGAACTTCTGCTCTGCCCTGTCCTACATGGGCCTAGAGCTGCAAGGCACAAGTTCCTGCCTTGCGTCCTCAAGGGCAGACAGGCCCCACAGCATGGGGCTTCCAGCTCTTTGGACAGCTGAGAAACAACTTGCTCTGCACTGGTGTTTTACAGCCTACAGGGATCGAGTCTTACAAAGGCCTGCGAAATGCAGTTTCTTCCCAGGACTTATCTTGCTGAAGTAGAACTTCTGCTCTGCCGTGTCCTACATGGGCCTAGAGCTCCAAGGCACAAAGTCCTGCCTTGCTTCCCCAAGGGGAGACTAGACCCTCAGCATCCAGCTACCAGCTCTTTGTGCAGCTAGGCAACAACTCGCTCTGCATTGGTGTTTTACAGCCTACCGGCAAGATATCTTACAAAGGCCTGTGAAACGCAATTTCTTGGTAGGCCTGATCTGACTGAAGCAGAACTTCTGCACTGGGTGTGCTGCATTGGCATAGAGCTGCCATGCCCAAAGTGCTGGCTTCCTTGCAAAGGGGTAGAGAGGCCCCAAAGCATCTTGCTTCCAGCTCTTTGGGTAGCTAAGAAACTACTGGCTCTGCCCAGTGTTCTTACAACCTACCTGGAACATCTGTTACCAAGGTCTGTGAAATGCAGTTTATTGGCAGGCCTGATCTGGCTGAAGTAGGACTTCTGCTCTGGGTGTGCTACATTGCCCTAGAGCTGAAAGGCACAACGTGCAGGCTTCTTTCCAAAGAGCGAGTTGGGTCCCACAGCATCTTGCTTCCAGCACTTTGGGAAGCTAAGGAACAACTCGCTCTACACACCTCTCTTACAGCCTACCGGGAACATCTCTTCCAAAGGCCTGTGAAACACAGTTTCATTGCCGGCCTCATCTGGCTGAAGTAGGACTTCTGCTCTGGGTGTGCTACATTGCCCTAGAGCTGAAAGGCACAACGTGCAGGCTTCTTTCCAAAGGGCGAGTTGGGCCCCACGGCATCTTGCTTCCAGCTCTTTGGGAAGCTAAGTAACAACTCGCTCTGCTCAATGCTCTTACAGCCTACCGGGAACATCCCTTCCAAAGGCCTGTGTAACGCAGTTTCTTTGCCGGCCTCATCTGGCTCAAGTAGGACTTCTGCTTTGGGTGTGCTACATTGCCCTAGAGCTGAAAGGCACTTCCCGCAGTCTTCTTTCCAAAGAGCGAGTTGGGCCCCAAAGCATCTTGCTTCCAGCTCTTTGGGAAGCTAAGAAACAACTCGCTCTGCACAGGGCTCTTACAGCCTACCGGGAACATCTCTTACAAAGGCCTGTGAAACGCAGTTTCTTTGCAGGCCTCATCTGGCTGAAGTAGAAATTCTGCTCTGGGTGTGCTACATTGCCCTGGAGCTGAAAGGCACAACCCACAGTCTTCTTTCCAAAGGGCGAGTTGGGCCCCAAAGCATCTTGCTTCCAGCTCTTTGGTAAGCTAAGAAACAACTCGCTCTGCAGACCTCTCTTACAGCCAACCGGGAACATCTCTTGCAAAGGCCTGAGAAATACAGTTTCCTTGCAGGGCTTATCTCGCTGAGGTAGAACTGCTGCTATGCCGTGTCCTACATCGGCCTAGAGTTGCAAGGCTCAAAGTCCTGCCTTGACTCCTCAAGGGCAGACAGGCCCCACAGCGTGGGGCTTCCACCTTTTTGGGCAGCTAAGAAACAACTTGCTCTGCACTGGTGTTTTACAGCCTACAGGGAACGAGTCTTACAAAGGCCTGTGAAACGCAGTTTCTTCCCAGCCCTGATCTGGCTGAAGTAGAACTTCTGCTCTGCCGGGTCCTACATGGCGCTAGAGCTGCAAGGCACAAACTCCTGCCTTGATTCCACAAGGGTAGACAAGTCCCTCAAGTCTAGCATCCAGCTGTTTCGGCAGCTAAGAAACAACTCGCTCTGCATAGGGCTCTTACAGCCTACCAGGAACATGTCTTACAAAGGACTGTGAAACGCAGTTTCTTTGCAGGCCTGATCTGGCTGAAGTAGGACTTCTGCTCTGGCTGTGCTCCATTGCCCTAGAGCTGAAAGGCACAACGTGCAGGCTTCTTTCCAAAGGGCGAGTTGGGCCCCACAGCATCTTGCTTCCAGCTCTTTGGGAAGCTAAGAAACAACTCGCTCTGCACAGTGCTCTTACAGCCTAGTGGGAACATCTCTTCCAAAGGCCTGTGAAATGCAGTTTCTTTGCAGGCCTGATCTGGCTGAAGTAGCACTTCTGCTCTGGGTGTGCTACTTTGCCCTAGAGCTGAAAGGCACAACGTGCAGGCTTCTTTCCAAGGGGCGAGTTGGGCCCCACAGCATCTTGCTTCCAGCTCTTTGGGAAGCTAAGAAACAACTCGCTCTGCACAGTGCTCTTACAGCCTACCGGGAACATCTCTTCCAAAGGCCTGTGAAACGCAGTTTCTTTGCAGGCCTGATCTGGCTGAAGTAGCACTTCTGCTCTGGGTGTGCTACTTTGCCCTAGAGCTGAAAGGCACAACGTGCAGGCTTCTTTCCAAAGGGCGCGTTGGGCCCCACAGCATCTTGCTTCCAGCTCTTTGGGAAGCTAAGAAACTACTCGCTCTGCACAGTGCTCTTACAGCCTACCGGGAACATCTCTTCCAAAGGCCTGTGAAACGCAGTTTCTTTGCAGGCCTGATATGGCTGAAGTAGGACTTCTGCTCTGGGTGTGCTACTTTGCCCTAGAGCTGAAAGGCACAACGTGCTGGCTTCTTTCCAAAGGGCGAGTTGGGCCCCACAGCATCTTGCTTCCAGCTCTTTGGGAAGCTAAGAAACAACTCGCTCTGCACAGGGCTCTTACAGCCTACCGGGAACATGTCTTCCAAAGGCCTGTGAAACGCAGTTTCTTTGCAGGCCTGATCTGGCTGAAGTAGGACTTCTGCTCTGGGTGTGCTAGTTTGCCCTAGAGCTGAAAGGCACAACGTGCAGGCTTCTTTCCAAAGGGCGAGTTGGGCCCCACAGCATCTTGCTTAAAGCTCTTTGGGAAGCTAATAAACAACTCGCTCTGCACAGTGCTCTTACAGCCTACGGGGAACATCACTTCCAAAGGCCTTTGAAACGCAGTTTCTTTGCAGGCCTGATCTGGGTGAAGTAGGACTTCTGCTCTGGGTGTGCTACTTTGCCCTAGAGCTGAAAGGCACAACGTGCAGGCTTCTTTCCAAAGGGCGAGTTGGGCCCCACAGCATCTTGCTTCCAGCTCTTTGGGAAGCTAAGAAACAACTCGCTCTGCACAGTGCTCTTACAGCCTAGTGGGAACATCTCTTCCAAAGGCCTGTGAAACGCAGTTTCTTTGCAGGCGTGATCTGGCTGAAGTAGGACTTCTGCTCTGGGTGTGCTACTTTGCCCTAGAGCTGAAGGGCACAACGTGCAGGCTTCTTTCCAAAGGGCGAGTTGGGCCCCACAGCATCTTGCTTCCAGCTCTTTGGGAAGCTAAGAAACAACTCGCTCTGCACAGTGCTCTTACAGCCTACCGGGAACATCTCTTCCAAAGGCCTGTGAAACGCAGTTTCTTTGCAGGCCTGATCTGGCTGAAGTAGCACTTCTGCTCTGGGTGTGCTACTTTGCCCTAGAGCTGAAAGGCACAACGTGCAGGCTTCTTTCCAAAGGGCGAGTTGGGCCCCACGGCATCTTGCTTCCAGCTCTTTGGGAAGCTAAGAAACAACTCGCTCTGCACAGTGCTCTTACAGCCGACCGGGAACATCTCTTGCAAAGGCCTGTGAAACGCAGTTTCTTTGCAGGCCTGATCTGGCTGAAGTAGAACTTCTGCTCTGGGTGTGCTCCATTGCCCTAGAGCTGAAAGGCAGAACGCGCAGGCTTCTTTCCAAAGGGCGAGTTGGGCCCCACAGCATCTTGCTTCCAGCTCTTTGGGAAGCTAAGAAACAACTCGCTCTGCATAGGGCTCTTACACCCTACCGCGAACATGTCTTACAAAGGACTGTGAAAGGCAGTTTCTTCCCAGCCCTGATATGGCTGAAGTAGTACTTCTGCTCTGCCGTGTCCTACATGGCCCTAGAGCTGCAAGGCACAAAGTTCTGCCTTGTTTCCCCAAGGGGAGACTAGTCACTCAGCAACCTGCTTCCAGCTCTTGGGCAGCTAAGAAACAACTTGCTCTGCACAGGGCTCTTCCAGCCTCCCTGGAACATGTCTCACAAAGGCCTGTGAAACGCAGTTTCTTCCCAGGGCTGATCTCGCTGAAGGCGAACTTCTGCGCTGCCATGTCCTACATGGGCCTAGAGCTGCAAGGCACAAAGTCCTGCCTTGTGTCCTCACGGGCAGACAGGCCCCACAGCGTGGGACTTCCAGCTCTTTGGGCAGCTAAGAAACAACTTGCTTTGCACTGGTGTTTTGCAGCCTGCAGGGAACGAGTCTTAAAAAGGCCTGTGAAACGCAGTTTCTTCCAGGCCTGATCTCGCGGAAGAAGAACTTCTGCTCTGCCGTGCCTACATGGGCCTAGAGCTGCAAGGAACAAAGTTCTGCCTTGTTTCTACAAGGGGACACAAGTCCCTCAGCGTCCAGCTTCCAGCTCCTTGGGCAGATAAGAAACAACTCGCTCTGCACAGTGCTCTTACAGCCTACCGGGAACATCTCTTACAAATCCTGTGAAACGCAGTTTCTATGCAGAACTGATCTGGGTGAAGTAGAACTTCTGCTCTGGGTGTGCTACATTGCCCTAGAGCTGAAAGGCACAACGTGCAGGCTTCTTTCCAAAGGGCGAGTTGGGACCCACAGCATCTTGCTTCCAGCTCTTTGGGAAGCTAAGAAACAAGTCGCTCTGCACAGTGCTCTTACAGCCTACCGGGAACATCTCTTCCAAAGGCCTGTGAAACGCAGTTTCTTTGCAGGCCTGATCTGGCTGAAGTAGCACTTCTGCTCTGGGTGTGCTCCATTGCCCTAGAGCTGAAAGGCAGAACGCGCAGGCTTCTTTCCAAAGGGCGAGTTGGGCCCCACAGCATCTTGCTTCCAGCTCTTTGGGAAGCTAAGAAACAACTCGCTCTGCATAGGGCTCTTACACCCTACTGGGCACATGTCTTACAAAGGCCTGTGAAAGGCAGTTTCTTCCCAGCCCTGATATGGCTGAAGTAGTACTTCTGCTCTGCCGTGTCCTACATGGGCCTAGAGCTGCAAGGCACAAAGTCCAGCCTTGTTTCCCCAAGGGGAGACAGGCCCCACTGCGTGGGGCTTCCAGCTCTTTGGGCAGTTAAGAAACAACTTGCTGTGCACCGGTGTTTTACAGCCTACAGGGAACGAGTCTTACAAAGGCCTGTGTAACGCAGTTTCTTCCCAGGCCTGATCTTGCTGAAGTAGAACTTCTGCTCTGCCCTGTCCTACATGGGCCTAGAGCTGCAAGGCACAAGTTCCTGCCTTGCGTCCTCAAGGGCAGACAGGCCCCACAGCATGGGGCTTCCAGCTCTTTGGACAGCTGAGAAACAACTTGCTCTGCACTGGTGTTTTACAGCCTACAGGGATCGAGTCTTACAAAGGCCTGCGAAATGCAGTTTCTTCCCAGGACTTATCTTGCTGAAGTAGAACTTCTGCTCTGCCGTGTCCTACATGGGCCTAGAGCTCCAAGGCACAAAGTCCTGCCTTGCTTCCCCAAGGGGAGACTAGACCCTCAGCATCCAGCTACCAGCTCTTTGTGCAGCTAGGCAACAACTCGCTCTGCATTGGTGTTTTACAGCCTACCGGCAAGATATCTTACAAAGGCCTGTGAAACGCAATTTCTTGGTAGGCCTGATCTGACTGAAGCAGAACTTCTGCACTGGGTGTGCTGCATTGGCATAGAGCTGCCATGCCCAAAGTGCTGGCTTCCTTGCAAAGGGGTAGAGAGGCCCCAAAGCATCTTGCTTCCAGCTCTTTGGGTAGCTAAGAAACTACTGGCTCTGCCCAGTGTTCTTACAACCTACCTGGAACATCTGTTACCAAGGTCTGTGAAATGCAGTTTATTGGCAGGCCTGATCTGGCTGAAGTAGGACTTCTGCTCTGGGTGTGCTACATTGCCCTAGAGCTGAAAGGCACAACGTGCAGGCTTCTTTCCAAAGGGCGAGTTGGGCCCCACAGCATCTTGCTTCCAGCTCTTTGGGAAGCTAAGAAACAACTCGCTCTGCATAGGGCTCTTACACCCTACCGGGAACATGTCTTACAAAGGACTGTGAAAGGCAGTTTCTTCCCAGCCCTGATATGGCTGAAGTAGTACTTCTGCTCTGCCGTGTCCTACATGGCCCTAGAGCTGCAAGGCACAAAGTTCTGCCTTGTTTCCCCAAGGGGAGACTAGTCACTCAGCAACCTGCTTCCAGCTCTTGGGCAGCTAAGAAACAACTTGCTCTGCACAGGGCTCTTCCAGCCTCCCTGGAACATGTCTCACAAAGGCCTGTGAAACGCAGTTTCTTCCCAGGGCTGATCTCGCTGAAGGCGAACTTCTGCGCTGCCGTGTCCTACATGGGCCTAGAGCTGCAAGGCACAAAGTCCTGCCTTGTGTCCTCACGGGCAGACAGGCCCCACAGCGTGGGACTTCCAGCTCTTTGGGCAGCTAAGAAACAACTTGCTTTGCACTGGTGTTTTGCAGCCTGCAGGGAACGAGTCTTAAAAAGGCCTGTGAAACGCAGTTTCTTCCAGGCCTGATCTCGCGGAAGAAGAACTTCTGCTCTGCCGTGCCTACATGGGCCTAGAGCTGCAAGGAACAAAGTTCTGCCTTGTTTCTACAAGGGGACACAAGTCCCTCAGCGTCCAGCTTCCAGCTCCTTGGGCAGATAAGAAACAACTCGCTCTGCACAGTGCTCTTACAGCCTACCGGGAACATCTCTTACAAATCCTGTGAAACGCAGTTTCTATGCAGAACTGATCTGGGTGAAGTAGAACTTCTGCTCTGGGTGTGCTACATTGCCCTAGAGCTGAAAGGCACAACGTGCAGGCTTCTTTCCAAAGGGCGAGTTGGGACCCACAGCATCTTGCTTCCAGCTCTTTGGGAAGCTAAGAAACAAGTCGCTCTGCACAGTGCTCTTACAGCCTACCGGGAACATCTCTTCCAAAGGCCTGTGAAACGCAGTTTCTTTGCAGGCCTGATCTGGCTGAAGTAGCACTTCTGCTCTGGGTGTGCTCCATTGCCCTAGAGCTGAAAGGCAGAACGCGCAGGCTTCTTTCCAAAGGGCGAGTTGGGCCCCACAGCATCTTGCTTCCAGCTCTTTGGGAAGCTAAGAAACAACTCGCTCTGCACAGTGCTCTTACAGCCTACCGGGAACATCTCTTCCAAAGGCCTGTGAAACGCAGTTTCTTTGCAGGCCTGATCTGGCTGAAGTAGGACTTCTGCTCTGGGTGTGCTACTTTGCCCTAGAGCTGAAAGGCACAACGTGCAGGCTTCTTTCCAAAGGGCGAGTTGGGCCCCACAGCATCTTGCTTCCAGCTCTTTGGGAAGCTAAGAAACAACTCGCTCTGCACAGTGCTCTTACAGCCTAGTGGGAACATCTCTTCCAAAGGCCTGTGAAACGCAGTTTCTTTGCAGGCCTGATCTGGCTGAAGTAGGACTTCTGCTCTGGGTGTGCTACTTTGCCCTAGAGCTGAAAGGCACAACGTGCAGGCTTCTTTCCAAAGGGCGAGTTGGGCCCCACAGCATCTTGCTTCCAGCTCTTTGGGAAGCTAAGAAACAACTCGCTCTGCACAGTGCTCTTACAGCCTAGTGGGAACATCTCTTCCAAAGGCCTGTGAAATGCAGTTTCTTTGCAGGCCTGATCTGGCTGAAGTAGCACTTCTGCTCTGGGTGTGCTACTTTGCCCTAGAGCTGAAAGGCACAACGTGCAGGCTTCTTTCCAAAGGGCGAGTTGGGCCCCACAGCATCTTGCTTCCAGCTCTTTGGGAAGCTAAGAAACAACTCGCTCTGCACAGTGCTCTTACAGCCTACCGGGAACATCTCTTCCAAAGGCCTGTGAAACGCAGTTTCTTTGCAGGCCTGATCTGGCTGAAGTAGCACTTCTGCTCTGGGTGTGCTACTTTGCCCTAGAGCTGAAAGGCACAACGTGCAGGCTTCTTTCCAAAGGGCGCGTTGGGCCCCACAGCATCTTGCTTCCAGCTCTTTGGGAAGCTAAGAAACTACTCGCTCTGCACAGTGCTCTTACAGCCTACCGGGAACATCTCTTCCAAAGGCCTGTGAAACGCAGTTTCTTTGCCGGCCTGATATGGCTGAAGTAGGACTTCTGCTCTGGGTGTGCTACTTTGCCCTAGAGCTGAAAGGCACAACGTGCTGGCTTCTTTCCAAAGGGCGAGTTGGGCCCCACAGCATCTTGCTTCCAGCTCTTTGGGAAGCTAAGAAACAACTCGCTCTGCACAGTGCTCTTACAGCCTAGTGGGAACATCTCTTCCAAAGGCCTGTGAAACGCAGTTTCTTTGCAGGCCTGGTCTGGCTGAAGTAGGACTTCTGCTCTGGGTGTGCTACTTTGCCCTAGTGCTGAAAGGCACAACGTGCAGGCTTCTTTCCAAAGGGCGAGTTGGGCCCCACAGCATCTTGCTTCCAGCTCTTTGGGAAGCTAAGAAACAACTCGCTCTGCACAGTGCTCTTACAGCCTAGTGGGAACATCTCTTCCAAAGGCCTGTGAAACGCAGTCTCTTTGCAGGCCTGATCTGGCTGAAGTAGCACTTCTGCTCTGGGTGTGCTACTTTGCCATAGAGCTGAAAGGCACAACGTGCAGGCTTCTTTCCAAAGGGCGAGTTGGGCCCCACAGCATCTTGCTTCCAGCTCTTTGGGAAGCTAAGAAACAACTCGCTCTGCACAGTGCTCTTACAGCCTACCGGGAACATCTCTTCCAAAGGCCTGTGAAACGCAGTTTCTTTGCAGGCCTGATCTGGCTGAAGTAGCACTTCTGCTCTGGGTGTGCTACTTTGCCCTAGAGCTGAAAGGCACAACGTGCAGGCTTCTTTCCAAAGGGCGAGTTGGGCCCCACGGCATCTTGCTTCCAGCTCTTTGGGAAGCTAAGAAACAACTCGCTCTGCACAGTGCTCTTACAGCCGACCGGGAACATCTCTTGCAAAGGCCTGTGAAACGCAGTTTCTTTGCAGGCCTGATCTGGCTGAAGTAGAACTTCTGCTCTGGGTGTGCTCCATTGCCCTAGAGCTGAAAGGCAGAACGCGCAGGCTTCTTTCCAAAGGGCGAGTTGGGCCCCACAGCATCTTGCTTCCAGCTCTTTGGGAAGCTAAGAAACAACTCGCTCTGCATAGGGCTCTTACACCCTACCGCGAACATGTCTTACAAAGGACTGTGAAAGGCAGTTTCTTCCCAGCCCTGATATGGCTGAAGTAGTACTTCTGCTCTGCCGTGTCCTACATGGCCCTAGAGCTGCAAGGCACAAAGTTCTGCCTTGTTTCCCCAAGGGGAGACTAGTCACTCAGCAACCTGCTTCCAGCTCTTGGGCAGCTAAGAAACAACTTGCTCTGCACAGGGCTCTTCCAGCCTCCCTGGAACATGTCTCACAAAGGCCTGTGAAACGCAGTTTCTTCCCAGGGCTGATCTCGCTGAAGGCGAACTTCTGCGCTGCCATGTCCTACATGGGCCTAGAGCTGCAAGGCACAAAGTCCTGCCTTGTGTCCTCACGGGCAGACAGGCCCCACAGCGTGGGACTTCCAGCTCTTTGGGCAGCTAAGAAACAACTTGCTTTGCACTGGTGTTTTGCAGCCTGCAGGGAACGAGTCTTAAAAAGGCCTGTGAAACGCAGTTTCTTCCAGGCCTGATCTCGCGGAAGAAGAACTTCTGCTCTGCCGTGCCTACATGGGCCTAGAGCTGCAAGGAACAAAGTTCTGCCTTGTTTCTACAAGGGGACACAAGTCCCTCAGCGTCCAGCTTCCAGCTCCTTGGGCAGATAAGAAACAACTCGCTCTGCACAGTGCTCTTACAGCCTACCGGGAACATCTCTTACAAATCCTGTGAAACGCAGTTTCTATGCAGAACTGATCTGGGTGAAGTAGAACTTCTGCTCTGGGTGTGCTACATTGCCCTAGAGCTGAAAGGCACAACGTGCAGGCTTCTTTCCAAAGGGCGAGTTGGGACCCACAGCATCTTGCTTCCAGCTCTTTGGGAAGCTAAGAAACAAGTCGCTCTGCACAGTGCTCTTACAGCCTACCGGGAACATCTCTTCCAAAGGCCTGTGAAACGCAGTTTCTTTGCAGGCCTGATCTGGCTGAAGTAGCACTTCTGCTCTGGGTGTGCTCCATTGCCCTAGAGCTGAAAGGCAGAACGCGCAGGCTTCTTTCCAAAGGGCGAGTTGGGCCCCACAGCATCTTGCTTCCAGCTCTTTGGGAAGCTAAGAAACAACTCGCTCTGCATAGGGCTCTTACACCCTACTGGGCACATGTCTTACAAAGGCCTGTGAAAGGCAGTTTCTTCCCAGCCCTGATATGGCTGAAGTAGTACTTCTGCTCTGCCGTGTCCTACATGGGCCTAGAGCTGCAAGGCACAAAGTCCAGCCTTGTTTCCCCAAGGGGAGACAGGCCCCACTGCGTGGGGCTTCCAGCTCTTTGGGCAGTTAAGAAACAACTTGCTGTGCACCGGTGTTTTACAGCCTACAGGGAACGAGTCTTACAAAGGCCTGTGTAACGCAGTTTCTTCCCAGGCCTGATCTTGCTGAAGTAGAACTTCTGCTCTGCCCTGTCCTACATGGGCCTAGAGCTGCAAGGCACAAGTTCCTGCCTTGCGTCCTCAAGGGCAGACAGGCCCCACAGCATGGGGCTTCCAGCTCTTTGGACAGCTGAGAAACAACTTGCTCTGCACTGGTGTTTTACAGCCTACAGGGATCGAGTCTTACAAAGGCCTGCGAAATGCAGTTTCTTCCCAGGACTTATCTTGCTGAAGTAGAACTTCTGCTCTGCCGTGTCCTACATGGGCCTAGAGCTCCAAGGCACAAAGTCCTGCCTTGCTTCCCCAAGGGGAGACTAGACCCTCAGCATCCAGCTACCAGCTCTTTGTGCAGCTAGGCAACAACTCGCTCTGCATTGGTGTTTTACAGCCTACCGGCAAGATATCTTACAAAGGCCTGTGAAACGCAATTTCTTGGTAGGCCTGATCTGACTGAAGCAGAACTTCTGCACTGGGTGTGCTGCATTGGCATAGAGCTGCCATGCCCAAAGTGCTGGCTTCCTTGCAAAGGGGTAGAGAGGCCCCAAAGCATCTTGCTTCCAGCTCTTTGGGTAGCTAAGAAACTACTGGCTCTGCCCAGTGTTCTTACAACCTACCTGGAACATCTGTTACCAAGGTCTGTGAAATGCAGTTTATTGGCAGGCCTGATCTGGCTGAAGTAGGACTTCTGCTCTGGGTGTGCTACATTGCCCTAGAGGTGAAAGGCACAACGTGCAGGCTTCTTTCCAAAGAGCGAGTTGGGTCCCACAGCATCTTGCTTCCAGCACTTTGGGAAGCTAAGAAACAACTCGCTCTGCACAGTGCTCTTACAGCCGACCGGGAACATCTCTTGCAAAGGCCTGTGAAACGCAGTTTCTTTGCAGGCCTGATCTGGCTGAAGTAGAACTTCTGCTCTGGGTGTGCTCCATTGCCCTAGAGCTGAAAGGCACAACGCGCAGGCTTCTTTCCAAAGGACGAGTGTGGCCCCACAGCATCTTGCTTCCAGCTCTTTGGGAAGCTAAGAAATAACTCGCTCTGCATAGGGCTCTTACACCCTACCGGGAACATGTCTTACAAAGGACTGTGAAAGGCAGTTTCTTCCCAGCCCTGATATGGCTGAAGTAGTACTTCTGCTCTGCCGTGTCCTACATGGCCCTAGAGCTGCAAGGCACAAAGTTCTGCCTTGTTTCCCCAAGGGGAGACTAGTCACTCAGCAACCTGCTTCCAGCTCTTGGGCAGCTAAGAAACAACTTGCTCTGCACAGGGCTCTTCCAGCCTCCCTGGAACATGTCTCACAAAGGCCTGTGAAACGCAGTTTCTTCCCAGGGCTGATCTCGCTGAAGGCGAACTTCTGCGCTGCCGTGTCCTACATGGGCCTAGAGCTGCAAGGCACAAAGTCCTGCCTTGTGTCCTCACGGGCAGACAGGCCCCACAGCGTGGGACTTCCAGCTCTTTGGGCAGCTAAGAAACAACTTGCTTTGCACTGGTGTTTTGCAGCCTGCAGGGAACGAGTCTTAAAAAGGCCTGTGAAACGCAGTTTCTTCCAGGCCTGATCTCGCGGAAGAAGAACTTCTGCTCTGCCGTGCCTACATGGGCCTAGAGCTGCAAGGAACAAAGTTCTGCCTTGTTTCTACAAGGGGACACAAGTCCCTCAGCGTCCAGCTTCCAGCTCCTTGGGCAGATAAGAAACAACTCGCTCTGCACAGTGCTCTTACAGCCTACCGGGAACATCTCTTACAAATCCTGTGAAACGCAGTTTCTATGCAGAACTGATCTGGGTGAAGTAGAACTTCTGCTCTGGGTGTGCTACATTGCCCTAGAGCTGAAAGGCACAACGTGCAGGCTTCTTTCCAAAGGGCGAGTTGGGACCCACAGCATCTTGCTTCCAGCTCTTTGGGAAGCTAAGAAACAAGTCGCTCTGCACAGTGCTCTTACAGCCTACCGGGAACATCTCTTCCAAAGGCCTGTGAAACGCAGTTTCTTTGCAGGCCTGATCTGGCTGAAGTAGCACTTCTGCTCTGGGTGTGCTCCATTGCCCTAGAGCTGAAAGGCAGAACGCGCAGGCTTCTTTCCAAAGGGCGAGTTGGGCCCCACAGCATCTTGCTTCCAGCTCTTTGGGAAGCTAAGAAACAACTCGCTCTGCATAGGGCTCTTACACCCTACTGGGCACATGTCTTACAAAGGCCTGTGAAAGGCAGTTTCTTCCCAGCCCTGATATGGCTGAAGTAGTACTTCTGCTCTGCCGTGTCCTACATGGGCCTAGAGCTGCAAGGCACAAAGTCCAGCCTTGTTTCCCCAAGGGGAGACAGGCCCCACTGCGTGGGGCTTCCAGCTCTTTGGGCAGTTAAGAAACAACTTGCTGTGCACCGGTGTTTTACAGCCTACAGGGAACGAGTCTTACAAAGGCCTGTGTAACGCAGTTTCTTCCCAGGCCTGATCTTGCTGAAGTAGAACTTCTGCTCTGCCCTGTCCTACATGGGCCTAGAGCTGCAAGGCACAAGTTCCTGCCTTGCGTCCTCAAGGGCAGACAGGCCCCACAGCATGGGGCTTCCAGCTCTTTGGACAGCTGAGAAACAACTTGCTCTGCACTGGTGTTTTACAGCCTACAGGGATCGAGTCTTACAAAGGCCTGCGAAATGCAGTTTCTTCCCAGGACTTATCTTGCTGAAGTAGAACTTCTGCTCTGCCGTGTCCTACATGGGCCTAGAGCTCCAAGGCACAAAGTCCTGCCTTGCTTCCCCAAGGGGAGACTAGACCCTCAGCATCCAGCTACCAGCTCTTTGTGCAGCTAGGCAACAACTCGCTCTGCATTGGTGTTTTACAGCCTACCGGCAAGATATCTTACAAAGGCCTGTGAAACGCAATTTCTTGGTAGGCCTGATCTGACTGAAGCAGAACTTCTGCACTGGGTGTGCTGCATTGGCATAGAGCTGCCATGCCCAAAGTGCTGGCTTCCTTGCAAAGGGGTAGAGAGGCCCCAAAGCATCTTGCTTCCAGCTCTTTGGGTAGCTAAGAAACTACTGGCTCTGCCCAGTGTTCTTACAACCTACCTGGAACATCTGTTACCAAGGTCTGTGAAATGCAGTTTATTGGCAGGCCTGATCTGGCTGAAGTAGGACTTCTGCTCTGGGTGTGCTACATTGCCCTAGAGCTGAAAGGCACAACGTGCAGGCTTCTTTCCAAAGAGCGAGTTGGGTCCCACAGCATCTTGCTTCCAGCACTTTGGGAAGCTAAGGAACAACTCGCTCTACACACCTCTCTTACAGCCTACCGGGAACATCTCTTCCAAAGGCCTGTGAAACACAGTTTCATTGCCGGCCTCATCTGGCTGAAGTAGGACTTCTGCTCTGGGTGTGCTACATAGCCCTAGAGCTGAAAGGCACAACGTGCAGGCTTCTTTCCAAAGGGCGAGTTGGGCCCCACGGCATCTTGCTTCCAGCTCTTTGGGAAGCTAAGAAACAACTCGCTCTGCACAGTGCTCTTACAGCCGACCGGGAACATCTCTTGCAAAGGCCTGTGAAACGCAGTTTCTTTGCAGGCCTGATCTGGCTGAAGTAGAACTTCTGCTCTGGGTGTGCTCCATTGCCCTAGAGCTGAAAGGCACAACGCGCAGGCTTCTTTCCAAAGGACGAGTGTGGCCCCACAGCATCTTGCTTCCAGCTCTTTGGGAAGCTAAGAAATAACTCGCTCTGCATAGGGCTCTTACACCCTACCGGGAACATGTCTTACAAAGGACTGTGAAAGGCAGTTTCTTCCCAGCCCTGATATGGCTGAAGTAGTACTTCTGCTCTGCCGTGTCCTACATGGCCCTAGAGCTGCAAGGCACAAAGTTCTGCCTTGTTTCCCCAAGGGGAGACTAGTCACTCAGCAACCTGCTTCCAGCTCTTGGGCAGCTAAGAAACAACTTGCTCTGCACAGGGCTCTTCCAGCCTCCCTGGAACATGTCTCACAAAGGCCTGTGAAACGCAGTTTCTTCCCAGGGCTGATCTCGCTGAAGGCGAACTTCTGCGCTGCCGTGTCCTACATGGGCCTAGAGCTGCAAGGCACAAAGTCCTGCCTTGTGTCCTCACGGGCAGACAGGCCCCACAGCGTGGGACTTCCAGCTCTTTGGGCAGCTAAGAAACAACTTGCTTTGCACTGGTGTTTTGCAGCCTGCAGGGAACGAGTCTTAAAAAGGCCTGTGAAACGCAGTTTCTTCCAGGCCTGATCTCGCGGAAGAAGAACTTCTGCTCTGCCGTGCCTACATGGGCCTAGAGCTGCAAGGAACAAAGTTCTGCCTTGTTTCTACAAGGGGACACAAGTCCCTCAGCGTCCAGCTTCCAGCTCCTTGGGCAGATAAGAAACAACTCGCTCTGCACAGTGCTCTTACAGCCTACCGGGAACATCTCTTACAAATCCTGTGAAACGCAGTTTCTATGCAGAACTGATCTGGGTGAAGTAGAACTTCTGCTCTGGGTGTGCTACATTGCCCTAGAGCTGAAAGGCACAACGTGCAGGCTTCTTTCCAAAGGGCGAGTTGGGACCCACAGCATCTTGCTTCCAGCTCTTTGGGAAGCTAAGAAACAAGTCGCTCTGCACAGTGCTCTTACAGCCTACCGGGAACATCTCTTCCAAAGGCCTGTGAAACGCAGTTTCTTTGCAGGCCTGATCTGGCTGAAGTAGCACTTCTGCTCTGGGTGTGCTCCATTGCCCTAGAGCTGAAAGGCAGAACGCGCAGGCTTCTTTCCAAAGGGCGAGTTGGGCCCCACAGCATCTTGCTTCCAGCTCTTTGGGAAGCTAAGAAACAACTCGCTCTGCATAGGGCTCTTACACCCTACTGGGCACATGTCTTACAAAGGCCTGTGAAAGGCAGTTTCTTCCCAGCCCTGATATGGCTGAAGTAGTACTTCTGCTCTGCCGTGTCCTACATGGGCCTAGAGCTGCAAGGCACAAAGTCCAGCCTTGTTTCCCCAAGGGGAGACAGGCCCCACTGCGTGGGGCTTCCAGCTCTTTGGGCAGTTAAGAAACAACTTGCTGTGCACCGGTGTTTTACAGCCTACAGGGAACGAGTCTTACAAAGGCCTGTGTAACGCAGTTTCTTCCCAGGCCTGATCTTGCTGAAGTAGAACTTCTGCTCTGCCCTGTCCTACATGGGCCTAGAGCTGCAAGGCACAAGTTCCTGCCTTGCGTCCTCAAGGGCAGACAGGCCCCACAGCATGGGGCTTCCAGCTCTTTGGACAGCTGAGAAACAACTTGCTCTGCACTGGTGTTTTACAGCCTACAGGGATCGAGTCTTACAAAGGCCTGCGAAATGCAGTTTCTTCCCAGGACTTATCTTGCTGAAGTAGAACTTCTGCTCTGCCGTGTCCTACATGGGCCTAGAGCTCCAAGGCACAAAGTCCTGCCTTGCTTCCCCAAGGGGAGACTAGACCCTCAGCATCCAGCTACCAGCTCTTTGTGCAGCTAGGCAACAACTCGCTCTGCATTGGTGTTTTACAGCCTACCGGCAAGATATCTTACAAAGGCCTGTGAAACGCAATTTCTTGGTAGGCCTGATCTGACTGAAGCAGAACTTCTGCACTGGGTGTGCTGCATTGGCATAGAGCTGCCATGCCCAAAGTGCTGGCTTCCTTGCAAAGGGGTAGAGAGGCCCCAAAGCATCTTGCTTCCAGCTCTTTGGGTAGCTAAGAAACTACTGGCTCTGCCCAGTGTTCTTACAACCTACCTGGAACATCTGTTACCAAGGTCTGTGAAATGCAGTTTATTGGCAGGCCTGATCTGGCTGAAGTAGGACTTCTGCTCTGGGTGTGCTACATTGCCCTAGAGCTGAAAGGCACAACGTGCAGGCTTCTTTCCAAAGAGCGAGTTGGGTCCCACAGCATCTTGCTTCCAGCACTTTGGGAAGCTAAGGAACAACTCGCTCTACACACCTCTCTTACAGCCTACCGGGAACATCTCTTCCAAAGGCCTGTGAAACACAGTTTCATTGCCGGCCTCATCTGGCTGAAGTAGGACTTCTGCTCTGGGTGTGCTACATTGCCCTAGAGCTGAAAGGCACAACGTGCAGGCTTCTTTCCAAAGGGCGAGTTGGGCCCCACGGCATCTTGCTTCCAGCTCTTTGGGAAGCTAAGTAACAACTCGCTCTGCTCAATGCTCTTACAGCCTACCGGGAACATCCCTTCCAAAGGCCTGTGTAACGCAGTTTCTTTGCCGGCCTCATCTGGCTCAAGTAGGACTTCTGCTTTGGGTGTGCTACATTGCCCTAGAGCTGAAAGGCACTTCCCGCAGTCTTCTTTCCAAAGAGCGAGTTGGGCCCCAAAGCATCTTGCTTCCAGCTCTTTGGGAAGCTAAGAAACAACTCGCTCTGCACAGGGCTCTTACAGCCTACCGGGAACATCTCTTACAAAGGCCTGTGAAACGCAGTTTCTTTGCAGGCCTCATCTGGCTGAAGTAGAAATTCTGCTCTGGGTGTGCTACATTGCCCTGGAGCTGAAAGGCACAACCCACAGTCTTCTTTCCAAAGGGCGAGTTGGGCCCCAAAGCATCTTGCTTCCAGCTCTTTGGTAAGCTAAGAAACAACTCGCTCTGCAGACCTCTCTTACAGCCAACCGGGAACATCTCTTGCAAAGGCCTGAGAAATACAGTTTCCTTGCAGGGCTTATCTCGCTGAGGTAGAACTGCTGCTATGCCGTGTCCTACATCGGCCTAGAGTTGCAAGGCTCAAAGTCCTGCCTTGACTCCTCAAGGGCAGACAGGCCCCACAGCGTGGGGCTTCCACCTTTTTGGGCAGCTAAGAAACAACTTGCTCTGCACTGGTGTTTTACAGCCTACAGGGAACGAGTCTTACAAAGGCCTGTGAAACGCAGTTTCTTCCCAGCCCTGATCTGGCTGAAGTAGAACTTCTGCTCTGCCGGGTCCTACATGGCGCTAGAGCTGCAAGGCACAAACTCCTGCCTTGATTCCACAAGGGTAGACAAGTCCCTCAAGTCTAGCATCCAGCTGTTTCGGCAGGTAAGAAACAACTCGCTCTGCATAGGGCTCTTACAGCCTACCAGGAACATGTCTTACAAAGGACTGTGAAACGCAGTTTCTTTGCAGGCCTGATCTGGCTGAAGTAGGACTTCTGCTCTGGCTGTGCTCCATTGCCCTAGAGCTGAAAGGCACAACGTGCAGGCTTCTTTCCAAAGGGCGAGTTGGGCCCCACAGCATCTTGCTTCCAGCTCTTTGGGAAGCTAAGAAACAACTCGCTCTGCACAGTGCTCTTACAGCCTAGTGGGAACATCTCTTCCAAAGGCCTGTGAAATGCAGTTTCTTTGCAGGCCTGATCTGGCTGAAGTAGCACTTCTGCTCTGGGTGTGCTACTTTGCCCTAGAGCTGAAAGGCACAACGTGCAGGCTTCTTTCCAAGGGGCGAGTTGGGCCCCACAGCATCTTGCTTCCAGCTCTTTGGGAAGCTAAGAAACAACTCGCTCTGCACAGTGCTCTTACAGCCTACCGGGAACATCTCTTCCAAAGGCCTGTGAAACGCAGTTTCTTTGCAGGCCTGATCTGGCTGAAGTAGCACTTCTGCTCTGGGTGTGCTACTTTGCCCTAGAGCTGAAAGGCACAACGTGCAGGCTTCTTTCCAAAGGGCGCGTTGGGCCCCACAGCATCTTGCTTCCAGCTCTTTGGGAAGCTAAGAAACTACTCGCTCTGCACAGTGCTCTTACAGCCTACCGGGAACATCTCTTCCAAAGGCCTGTGAAACGCAGTTTCTTTGCAGGCCTGATATGGCTGAAGTAGGACTTCTGCTCTGGGTGTGCTACTTTGCCCTAGAGCTGAAAGGCACAACGTGCTGGCTTCTTTCCAAAGGGCGAGTTGGGCCCCACAGCATCTTGCTTCCAGCTCTTTGGGAAGCTAAGAAACAACTCGCTCTGCACAGGGCTCTTACAGCCTACCGGGAACATGTCTTCCAAAGGCCTGTGAAACGCAGTTTCTTTGCAGGCCTGATCTGGCTGAAGTAGGACTTCTGCTCTGGGTGTGCTAGTTTGCCCTAGAGCTGAAAGGCACAACGTGCAGGCTTCTTTCCAAAGGGCGAGTTGGGCCCCACAGCATCTTGCTTAAAGCTCTTTGGGAAGCTAATAAACAACTCGCTCTGCACAGTGCTCTTACAGCCTACGGGGAACATCACTTCCAAAGGCCTTTGAAACGCAGTTTCTTTGCAGGCCTGATCTGGGTGAAGTAGGACTTCTGCTCTGGGTGTGCTACTTTGCCCTAGAGCTGAAAGGCACAACGTGCAGGCTTCTTTCCAAAGGGCGAGTTGGGCCCCACAGCATCTTGCTTCCAGCTCTTTGGGAAGCTAAGAAACAACTCGCTCTGCACAGTGCTCTTACAGCCTAGTGGGAACATCTCTTCCAAAGGCCTGTGAAACGCAGTTTCTTTGCAGGCGTGATCTGGCTGAAGTAGGACTTCTGCTCTGGGTGTGCTACTTTGCCCTAGAGCTGAAAGGCACAACGTGCAGGCTTCTTTCCAAAGGGCGAGTTGGGCCCCACAGCATCTTGCTTCCAGCTCTTTGGGAAGCTAAGAAACAACTCGCTCTGCACAGTGCTCTTACAGCCTACCGGGAACATCTCTTCCAAAGGCCTGTGAAACGCAGTTTCTTTGCAGGCCTGATCTGGCTGAAGTAGCACTTCTGCTCTGGGTGTGCTACTTTGCCCTAGAGCTGAAAGGCACAACGTGCAGGCTTCTTTCCAAAGGGCGAGTTGGGCCCCACGGCATCTTGCTTCCAGCTCTTTGGGAAGCTAAGAAACAACTCGCTCTGCACAGTGCTCTTACAGCCGACCGGGAACATCTCTTGCAAAGGCCTGTGAAACGCAGTTTCTTTGCAGGCCTGATCTGGCTGAAGTAGAACTTCTGCTCTGGGTGTGCTCCATTGCCCTAGAGCTGAAAGGCAGAACGCGCAGGCTTCTTTCCAAAGGGCGAGTTGGGCCCCACAGCATCTTGCTTCCAGCTCTTTGGGAAGCTAAGAAACAAGTCGCTCTGCATAGGGCTCTTACACCCTACCGCGAACATGTCTTACAAAGGACTGTGAAAGGCAGTTTCTTCCCAGCCCTGATATGGCTGAAGTAGTACTTCTGCTCTGCCGTGTCCTACATGGCCCTAGAGCTGCAAGGCACAAAGTTCTGCCTTGTTTCCCCAAGGGGAGACTAGTCACTCAGCAACCTGCTTCCAGCTCTTGGGCAGCTAAGAAACAACTTGCTCTGCACAGGGCTCTTCCAGCCTCCCTGGAACATGTCTCACAAAGGCCTGTGAAACGCAGTTTCTTCCCAGGGCTGATCTCGCTGAAGGCGAACTTCTGCGCTGCCATGTCCTACATGGGCCTAGAGCTGCAAGGCACAAAGTCCTGCCTTGTGTCCTCACGGGCAGACAGGCCCCACAGCGTGGGACTTCCAGCTCTTTGGGCAGCTAAGAAACAACTTGCTTTGCACTGGTGTTTTGCAGCCTGCAGGGAACGAGTCTTAAAAAGGCCTGTGAAACGCAGTTTCTTCCAGGCCTGATCTCGCGGAAGAAGAACTTCTGCTCTGCCGTGCCTACATGGGCCTAGAGCTGCAAGGAACAAAGTTCTGCCTTGTTTCTACAAGGGGACACAAGTCCCTCAGCGTCCAGCTTCCAGCTCCTTGGGCAGATAAGAAACAACTCGCTCTGCACAGTGCTCTTACAGCCTACCGGGAACATCTCTTACAAATCCTGTGAAACGCAGTTTCTATGCAGAACTGATCTGGGTGAAGTAGAACTTCTGCTCTGGGTGTGCTACATTGCCCTAGAGCTGAAAGGCACAACGTGCAGGCTTCTTTCCAAAGGGCGAGTTGGGACCCACAGCATCTTGCTTCCAGCTCTTTGGGAAGCTAAGAAACAAGTCGCTCTGCACAGTGCTCTTACAGCCTACCGGGAACATCTCTTCCAAAGGCCTGTGAAACGCAGTTTCTTTGCAGGCCTGATCTGGCTGAAGTAGCACTTCTGCTCTGGGTGTGCTCCATTGCCCTAGAGCTGAAAGGCAGAACGCGCAGGCTTCTTTCCAAAGGGCGAGTTGGGCCCCACAGCATCTTGCTTCCAGCTCTTTGGGAAGCTAAGAAACAACTCGCTCTGCATAGGGCTCTTACACCCTACTGGGCACATGTCTTACAAAGGCCTGTGAAAGGCAGTTTCTTCCCAGCCCTGATATGGCTGAAGTAGTACTTCTGCTCTGCCGTGTCCTACATGGGCCTAGAGCTGCAAGGCACAAAGTCCAGCCTTGTTTCCCCAAGGGGAGACAGGCCCCACTGCGTGGGGCTTCCAGCTCTTTGGGCAGTTAAGAAACAACTTGCTGTGCACCGGTGTTTTACAGCCTACAGGGAACGAGTCTTACAAAGGCCTGTGTAACGCAGTTTCTTCCCAGGCCTGATCTTGCTGAAGTAGAACTTCTGCTCTGCCCTGTCCTACATGGGCCTAGAGCTGCAAGGCACAAGTTCCTGCCTTGCGTCCTCAAGGGCAGACAGGCCCCACAGCATGGGGCTTCCAGCTCTTTGGACAGCTGAGAAACAACTTGCTCTGCACTGGTGTTTTACAGCCTACAGGGATCGAGTCTTACAAAGGCCTGCGAAATGCAGTTTCTTCCCAGGACTTATCTTGCTGAAGTAGAACTTCTGCTCTGCCGTGTCCTACATGGGCCTAGAGCTCCAAGGCACAAAGTCCTGCCTTGCTTCCCCAAGGGGAGACTAGACCCTCAGCATCCAGCTACCAGCTCTTTGTGCAGCTAGGCAACAACTCGCTCTGCATTGGTGTTTTACAGCCTACCGGCAAGATATCTTACAAAGGCCTGTGAAACGCAATTTCTTGGTAGGCCTGATCTGACTGAAGCAGAACTTCTGCACTGGGTGTGCTGCATTGGCATAGAGCTGCCATGCCCAAAGTGCTGGCTTCCTTGCAAAGGGGTAGAGAGGCCCCAAAGCATCTTGCTTCCAGCTCTTTGGGTAGCTAAGAAACTACTGGCTCTGCCCAGTGTTCTTACAACCTACCTGGAACATCTGTTACCAAGGTCTGTGAAATGCAGTTTATTGGCAGGCCTGATCTGGCTGAAGTAGGACTTCTGCTCTGGGTGTGCTACATTGCCCTAGAGCTGAAAGGCACAACGTGCAGGCTTCTTTCCAAAGGGCGAGTTGGGCCCCACAGCATCTTGCTTCCAGCTCTTTGGGAAGCTAAGAAACAACTCGCTCTGCATAGGGCTCTTACACCCTACCGGGAACATGTCTTACAAAGGACTGTGAAAGGCAGTTTCTTCCCAGCCCTGATATGGCTGAAGTAGTACTTCTGCTCTGCCGTGTCCTACATGGCCCTAGAGCTGCAAGGCACAAAGTTCTGCCTTGTTTCCCCAAGGGGAGACTAGTCACTCAGCAACCTGCTTCCAGCTCTTGGGCAGCTAAGAAACAACTTGCTCTGCACAGGGCTCTTCCAGCCTCCCTGGAACATGTCTCACAAAGGCCTGTGAAACGCAGTTTCTTCCCAGGGCTGATCTCGCTGAAGGCGAACTTCTGCGCTGCCGTGTCCTACATGGGCCTAGAGCTGCAAGGCACAAAGTCCTGCCTTGTGTCCTCACGGGCAGACAGGCCCCACAGCGTGGGACTTCCAGCTCTTTGGGCAGCTAAGAAACAACTTGCTTTGCACTGGTGTTTTGCAGCCTGCAGGGAACGAGTCTTAAAAAGGCCTGTGAAACGCAGTTTCTTCCAGGCCTGATCTCGCGGAAGAAGAACTTCTGCTCTGCCGTGCCTACATGGGCCTAGAGCTGCAAGGAACAAAGTTCTGCCTTGTTTCTACAAGGGGACACAAGTCCCTCAGCGTCCAGCTTCCAGCTCCTTGGGCAGATAAGAAACAACTCGCTCTGCACAGTGCTCTTACAGCCTACCGGGAACATCTCTTACAAATCCTGTGAAACGCAGTTTCTATGCAGAACTGATCTGGGTGAAGTAGAACTTCTGCTCTGGGTGTGCTACATTGCCCTAGAGCTGAAAGGCACAACGTGCAGGCTTCTTTCCAAAGGGCGAGTTGGGACCCACAGCATCTTGCTTCCAGCTCTTTGGGAAGCTAAGAAACAAGTCGCTCTGCACAGTGCTCTTACAGCCTACCGGGAACATCTCTTCCAAAGGCCTGTGAAACGCAGTTTCTTTGCAGGCC
This sequence comes from Equus caballus, assembly GCF_041296265.1. Classification (NCBI taxonomy): domain Eukaryota; kingdom Metazoa; phylum Chordata; class Mammalia; order Perissodactyla; family Equidae; genus Equus; species Equus caballus. Next base: position 359,233 of record NC_091697.1, read on the forward strand.
TGATCTGGCTGAAGTAGCACTTCTGCTCTGGGTGTGCTCCATTGCCCTAGAGCTGAAAGGCAGAACGCGCAGGCTTCTTTCCAAAGGGCGAGTTGGGCCCCACAGCATCTTGCTTCCAGCTCTTTGGGAAGCTAAGAAACAACTCGCTCTGCACAGTGCTCTTACAGCCTACCGGGAACATCTCTTCCAAAGGCCTGTGAAACGCAGTTTCTTTGCAGGCCTGATCTGGCTGAAGTAGGACTTCTGCTCTGGGTGTGCTACTTTGCCCTAGAGCTGAAAGGCACAACGTGCAGGCTTCTTTCCAAAGGGCGAGTTGGGCCCCACAGCATCTTGCTTCCAGCTCTTTGGGAAGCTAAGAAACAACTCGCTCTGCACAGTGCTCTTACAGCCTAGTGGGAACATCTCTTCCAAAGGCCTGTGAAACGCAGTTTCTTTGCAGGCCTGATCTGGCTGAAGTAGGACTTCTGCTCTGGGTGTGCTACTTTGCCCTAGAGCTGAAAGGCACAACGTGCAGGCTTCTTTCCAAAGGGCGAGTTGGGCCCCACAGCATCTTGCTTCCAGCTCTTTGGGAAGCTAAGAAACAACTCGCTCTGCACAGTGCTCTTACAGCCTAGTGGGAACATCTCTTCCAAAGGCCTGTGAAATGCAGTTTCTTTGCAGGCCTGATCTGGCTGAAGTAGCACTTCTGCTCTGGGTGTGCTACTTTGCCCTAGAGCTGAAAGGCACAACGTGCAGGCTTCTTTCCAAAGGGCGAGTTGGGCCCCACAGCATCTTGCTTCCAGCTCTTTGGGAAGCTAAGAAACAACTCGCTCTGCACAGTGCTCTTACAGCCTACCGGGAACATCTCTTCCAAAGGCCTGTGAAACGCAGTTTCTTTGCAGGCCTGATCTGGCTGAAGTAGCACTTCTGCTCTGGGTGTGCTACTTTGCCCTAGAGCTGAAAGGCACAACGTGCAGGCTTCTTTCCAAAGGGCGCGTTGGGCCCCACAGCATCTTGCTTCCAGCTCTTTGGGAAGCTAAGAAACTACTCGCTCTGCACAGTGCTCTTACAGCCTACCGGGAACATCTCTTCCAAAGGCCTGTGAAACGCAGTTTCTTTGCCGGCCTGATATGGCTGAAGTAGGACTTCTGCTCTGGGTGTGCTACTTTGCCCTAGAGCTGAAAGGCACAACGTGCTGGCTTCTTTCCAAAGGGCGAGTTGGGCCCCACAGCATCTTGCTTCCAGCTCTTTGGGAAGCTAAGAAACAACTCGCTCTGCACAGTGCTCTTACAGCCTAGTGGGAACATCTCTTCCAAAGGCCTGTGAAACGCAGTTTCTTTGCAGGCCTGGTCTGGCTGAAGTAGGACTTCTGCTCTGGGTGTGCTACTTTGCCCTAGTGCTGAAAGGCACAACGTGCAGGCTTCTTTCCAAAGGGCGAGTTGGGCCCCACAGCATCTTGCTTCCAGCTCTTTGGGAAGCTAAGAAACAACTCGCTCTGCACAGTGCTCTTACAGCCTAGTGGGAACATCTCTTCCAAAGGCCTGTGAAACGCAGTCTCTTTGCAGGCCTGATCTGGCTGAAGTAGCACTTCTGCTCTGGGTGTGCTACTTTGCCATAGAGCTGAAAGGCACAACGTGCAGGCTTCTTTCCAAAGGGCGAGTTGGGCCCCACAGCATCTTGCTTCCAGCTCTTTGGGAAGCTAAGAAACAACTCGCTCTGCACAGTTCTCTTACAGCCTAGTGGGAACATCACTTCCAAAGGCCTGTGAAACGCAGTTTCTTTGCAGGCCTTATCTGGCTGAAGTAGGACTTCTGCTCTGGGTGTGCTACTTTGCCCTAGAGCTGAAAGGCACAACGTGCAGGCTTCTTTCCAAAGGGCTAGTTGGGCCTCACAGCATCTTGCTTCCAGCTCTTTGGGAAGCTAAGAAACAACTCGCTCTGCACAGTGCTCTTACAGCCTACCAGGAACATCTCTTCCAAAGGCCTGTGAAACGCAGTTTCTTTGCAGGCCTGATCTGGCTGAAGTAGCACTTCTGCTCTGGGTGTGCTACTTTGCCCTAGAGCTGAAAGGCACAACGTGCAGGCTTCTTTCCAAAGGGCGAGTTGGGCCCCACAGCATCTTGCTTCCAGCTCTTTGGGAAGCTAAGAAACAACTCGCTCTGCACAGTGCTCTTACAGCCTACCAGGAACATCTCTTCCAAAGGCCTGTGAAACGCAGTTTCTTTACAGGCCTGATCTGGCTGAAGTAGCACTTCTGCTCTGGGTGTGCTACTTTGCCCTAGAGCTGAAAGGCACAACGTGCAGGCTTCTTTCCAAAGGGCGAGTTGGGCCCCACAGCATCTTGCTTCCAGCTCTTTGGGAAGCTAAGAAACAACTCGCTCTGCACAGTGCTCTTACAGCCTAGTGGGAACATCTCTTCCAAAGGCCTGTGAAACGCAGTTTCTTTGCAGGCCTGATCTGGCTGAAGTAGGACTTCTGCTCTGGGTGTGCTACTTTGCCCTAGAGCTGAAAGGCAAAACGTGCAGGCTTCTTTCCAAAGGGTGAGTTGGGCCTCACAGCATCTTGCTTCCAGCTCTTTGGGAAGCTAAGAAACAACTCGCTCTGCACAGTGCTCTTACAGCCTATTGGGAACATCACTTCCAAAGGCCTGTGAGACGCAGTTTCTTTGCAGGCCTGATCTGGCTGAAGTAGCACTTCTGCTCTGGGTGTGCTACTTTGCCCTAGAGCTGAAAGGCACAACGTGCAGGCTTCTTTGCAAAGGGCGAGTTGGGCCCCACAGCATCTTGCTTCCAGCTCTTTGGGAAGCTAAGAAACAACTCGCTCTGCACAGTGCTCTTACAGCCTAGTGGGAACATCTCTTCCATAGGCCTGTGAAACGCAGTTTCTTTGCCGGCCTGATCTGGCTGAAGTAGGACTTCTGCTCTGGGTGTGCTACTTTGCCCTAGAGCTGAAAGGCACAACGAGCAGGCTTCTTTCCAAAGGGCGAGTTGGGCCCCACGGCATCTTGCTTCCAGCTCTTTGGGAAGCTAAGAAACAACTCGCTCTGCACAGTGCTCTTACAGCCTACTGAGAACATGTCTTCCAAAGGCCTGTGAAACGCAGTTTCTTTGCAGGCCTGATCTGGCTGAAGTAGCACTTCTGCTCTGGGTGTGCTACTTTGCCCTAGAGCTGAAAGGCACAACGTGCAGGCTTCTTTCCAAAGGGCGAGTTGCGCCCCACAGCATCTTGCTTCCAGCTCTTTGGGAAGCTAAGAAACAACTCGCTCTGCACAGTGCTCTTACAGCCTAGTGGGAACATCTCTTCCAAAGGCCTGTGAAACGCAGTTTCTTTGCCGGCCTGATCTGGCTGAAGTAGGACTTCTGCTCTGGGTGTGCTACTTTGCCCTAGAGCTGAAAGGCACAACGTGCAGCCTTCTTTCCAAAGGGCGAGTTGGGCCCCACAGCATCTTGCTTCCAGCTCTTTGGGAAGCTAAGAAACAACTCGCTCTGCACAGTGCTCTTACAGCCTACCGGGAACATCTCTTCCAAAGGCCTGTGAAACGCAGTTTCTTTGCAGGCTTGATGTGGCTGAAGTAGGACTTCTACCCGGAGTGTGCTACTTTGCCGTAGAGCTGAAAGGCACAACATGCAGACTTATTTCCAAAGGGCGAGTTGGGCCCCACAGCATCTTGCTTCCAGCTCTTTGGGAACCTAAGAAACAACTCGCTCTGCACAGTGCACTTACAGCCTACCGGGAACATCTCTTCCAAAGGCCTGTGAAACGCAGTTTCTTTGCAGGCCTGATCTGGCTGAAGTAGGACTTCTGCTCTGGCTGTGCTACTTTGCCCTAGAGCTGAAAGGCACAACGTGCAGGCTTCTTTCCAAAGGGCGAGTTGGGCCCCACAGCATCTTGCTTCCAGCTCTTTGGGAAGCTAAGAAACAACTCGCTCTGCTCAATGCTCTTACAGCCTACCGGGAACATCCCTTCCAAAGGCATGTGAAACGCAGTTTCTTTGCAGGCTTGATGTGGCTGAAGTAGGACTTCTACCCGGAGTGTGCTACTTTGCCGTAGAGCTGAAAGGCACAACATGCAGACTTATTTCCAAAGGGCGAGTTGGGCCCCACAGCATCTTGCTTCCAGCTCTTTGGGAAGCTAAGAAACAACTCGCTCTGCACAGTGCTCTTACAGCCGACCGGGAACATCTCTTGCAAAGGCCTGTGAAACGCAGTTTCTTTGCAGGCCTGATCTGGCTGAAGTAGGACTTCTGCTCTGGGTGTGCTCCATTGCCCTAGAGCTGAAAGGCACAACGCGCAGGCTTCTTTCCAAAGGACGAGTGTGGCCCCACAGCATCTTGCTTCCAGCTCTTTGGGAAGCTAAGAAATAACTCGCTCTGCATAGGGCTCTTACACCCTACCGGGAACATGTCTTACAAAGGACTGTGAAAGGCAGTTTCTTCCCAGCCCTGATATGGCTGAAGTAGTACTTCTGCTCTGCCGTGTCCTACATGGCCCTAGAGCTGCAAGGCACAAAGTTCTGCCTTGTTTCCCCAAGGGGAGACTAGTCACTCAGCAACCTGCTTCCAGCTCTTGGGCAGCTAAGAAACAACTTGCTCTGCACAGGGCTCTTCCAGCCTCCCTGGAACATGTCTCACAAAGGCCTGTGAAACGCAGTTTCTTCCCAGGGCTGATCTCGCTGAAGGCGAACTTCTGCACTGCCGTGTCCTACATGGGCCTAGAGCTGCAAGGCACAAAGTCCTGCCTTGTGTCCTCACGGGCAGACAGGCCCCACAGCGTGGGACTTCCAGCTCTTTGGGCAGCTAAGAAACAACTTGCTTTGCACTGGTGTTTTGCAGCCTGCAGGGAACGAGTCTTAAAAAGGCCTGTGAAACGCAGTTTCTTCCAGGCCTGATCTCGCGGAAGAAGAACTTCTGCTCTGCCGTGCCTACATGGGCCTAGAGCTGCAAGGAACAAAGTTCTGCCTTGTTTCTACAAGGGGACACAAGTCCCTCAGCGTCCAGCTTCCAGCTCCTTGGGCAGATAAGAAACAACTCGCTCTGCACAGTGCTCTTACAGCCTACCGGGAACATCTCTTACAAATCCTGTGAAACGCAGTTTCTATGCAGAACTGATCTGGGAGAAGTAGAACTTCTGCTCTGGGTGTGCTACATTGCCCTAGAGCTGAAAGGCACAACGTGCAGGCTTCTTTCCAAAGGGCGAGTTGGGACCCACAGCATCTTGCTTCCAGCTCTTTGGGAAGCTAAGAAACAAGTCGCTCTGCACAGTGCTCTTACAGCCTACCGGGAGCATCTCTTCCAAAGGCCTGTGAAACGCAGTTTCTTTGCAGGCCTGATCTGGCTGAAGTAGGACTTCTGCTCTGGCTGTGCTCCATTGCCCTAGAGCTGAAAGGCACAACGTGCAGGCTTCTTTCCAAAGGGCGAGTTGGGCCCCACAGCATCTTGCTTCCAGCTCTTTGGGAAGCTAAACACAACTCGCTCTGCTCAATGCTCTTACAGCCTACCGGGAACATCCCTTCCAAAGGCCTGTGAAACGCAGTTTCTTTGCAGGCCTGATCTGGCTCAAGTAGGACTTCTGCTCTGGGTGTGCTACATTGCCCTAGAGCTGAAAGGCACAACGTGCAGGCTTCTTTCCAAAGGGTGAGTTGGGCCCCACAGCATCTTGCTTCCAGCTCTTTGGGAAGCTAAGAAACAACTCGCTCTGCTCAATGCTCTTACAGCCTACCGGGAGCATCCCTTCCAAAGGCCTGTGAAATGCAGTTTCTTTGCAGGCCTGATCTGGCTGAAGTAGGACTTCTGCTCTGGGTATGCTACATTGCCCTAGAGCGGAAAGTCACAACGTGCAGGCTTCTTTCCAAAGGGCGAGTTGGGCCCCACAGCATCTTGCTTCCAGTTCTTTGGGAAGCTAAGAAACAACTCGCTCTGCAGACCTCTCTTACAGCCAACCGGGAACATCTCTTGCAAAGGCCTGAGAAATACAGTTTCCTTGCAGGGCTTATCTCGCTGAGGTAGAACTGCTGCTATGCCGTGTCCTACATCGGCCTAGAGTTGCAAGGCTCAAAGTCCTGCCTTGACTCCTCAAGGGCAGACAGGCCCCACAGCGTGGGGCTTCCAGCTCTTTGGGCAGGTAAGAAACAACTTGCTCTGCACTGGTGTTTTACAGCCTACAGGGAACGAGTCTTACAAAGGCCTGTGAAACGCAGTTTCTTCCCAGCCCTGATCTGGCTGAAGCAGAACTTCTGCTCTGCCGTGTGCAACATGGCCCTAGAGATGCAAGGCACAAAGTCCTGCCTTGTTTCCCCAAGGAGAGACTAGTACCCAGCGTCCAGCTTCCAGCTCTTGGAGCAGCTAAGAAACAGCTTGCTGTGCACAGGGCTCTTCCAGCCTACCTGGAAGATCTCTTCCAAAGGCCTGTGAACTGCAGTTTCTTTGCAGGCCTGATCTGGCTGAAGTAGGACTTCTGCTCTGGGTGTGCTACATTGCCCTAGAGATGAAAGGCACAACGTGCAGGCTTCTTTCCAAAGGGCGAGTTGGGCCTCACAGCATCTTGCTTCCAGCTCTTTGGGAAGCTAAGAAACAACTCGCTCTGCTCAGTGCTCTTACAGCCTACCGGGAACATCTCTTCCAAAGGCCTGTGAAACGCAGTTTCTTTGCAGGCCTGATCTGGCTGAAGTAGGACTTCTGCTCTGGGTGTGCTCCATTGCCCTAGAGCTGAAAGGCACAACGCGCAGGCTTCTTTCCAAAGGACAAGTGTGGCCCCACAGCATCTTGCTTCCAGCTCTTTGGGAAGCTAAGAAATAACTCGCTCTGCATAGGGCTCTTACACCCTACCGGGAACATGTCTTACAAAGGACTGTGAAAGGCAGTTTCTTCCCAGCCCTGATATGGCTGAAGTAGTACTTCTGCTCTACCGTGTCCTACATGGCCCTAGAGCTGCAAGGCACAAAGTTCTGCCTTGTTTCCCCATGGGGAGACTAGTCACTCAGCAACCTGCTTCCAGCTCTTGGGCAGCTAAGAAACAACTTGCTCTGCACAGGACTCTTCCAGCCTCCCTGGAACATGTCTCACAAAGGCCTGTGAAACGCAGTTTCTTCCCAGGGCTGATCTCGCTGAAGGCGAACTTCTGCGCTGCTGTGTCCTACATGGGCCTAGAGCTGCAAGGCACAAAGTCCTGCCTTGTGTCCTCACGGGCAGACAGGCCCCACAGCGTGGGACTTCCAGCTCTTTGGGCAGCTAAGAAACAACTTGCTTTGCACTGGTGTTTTGCAGCCTGCAGGGAACGAGTCTTAAAAAGGCCTGTGAAACGCAGTTTCTTCCAGGCCTGATCTCGCGGAAGAAGAACTTCTGCTCTGCCGTGCCTACATGGGCCTAGAGCTGCAAGGAACAAAGTTCTGCCTTGTTTCTACAAGGGGACACAAGTCCCTCAGCGTCCAGCTTCCAGCTCCTTGGGCAGATAAGAAACAACTCGCTCTGCACAGTGCTCTTACAGCCTACCGGGAACATCTCTTACAAATCCTGTGAAACGCAGTTTCTATGCAGAACTGATCTGGGTGAAGTAGAACTTCTGCACTGGGTGTGCTACATTGCCCTAGAGCTGAAAGGCACAACGTGCAGGCTTCTTTCCAAAGAGCGAGTTGGGTCCCACAGCATCTTGCTTCCAGCACTTTGGGAAGCTAAGAAACAACTCGCTCTGCACAGTGCTCTTACAGCCTACCGGGAGCATCTCTTCCAAAGGCCTGTGAAACGCAGTTTCTTTGCAGGCCTGATCTGGCTGAAGTAGGACTTCTGCTCTGGCTGTGCTCCATTGCCCTAGAGCTGAAAGGCACAACGTGCAGGCTTCTTTCCAAAGGGCGAGTTGGGCCCCACAGCATCTTGCTTCCAGCTCTTTGGGAAGCTAAACACAACTCGCTCTGCTCAATGCTCTTACAGCCTACCGGGAACATCCCTTCCAAAGGCCTGTGAAACGCAGTTTCTTTGCAGGCCTGATCTGGCTCAAGTAGGACTTCTGCTCTGGGTGTGCTACATTGCCCTAGAGCTGAAAGGCACAACGTGCAGGCTTCTTTCCAAAGGGTGAGTTGGGCCCCACAGCATCTTGCTTCCAGCTCTTTGGGAAGCTAAGAAACAACTCGCTCTGCTCAATGCTCTTACAGCCTACTGGGAACATCCCTTCCAAAGGCCTGTGAAATGCAGTTTCTTTGCAGGCCTGATCTGGCTGAAGTAGGACTTCTGCTCTGGGTATGCTACATTGCCCTAGAGCTGAAAGTCACAACGTGCAGGCTTCTTTCCAAAGGGCGAGTTGGGCCCCACAGCATCTTGCTTCCAGCTCTTTGGGAAGCTAAGAAACAACTCGCTCTGCACAGTGCTCTTACAGCCGACCGGGAACATCTCTTGCAAAGGCCTGTGAAACGCAGTTTCTTTGCAGGCCTGATCTGGCTGAAGTAGGACTTCTGCTCTGGGTGTGCTACTTTGCCCTAGAGCTGAAAGGCACAACGTGCAGCCTTCTTTCCAAAGGGCGAGTTGGGCCCCACAGCATCTTGCTTCCAGCTCTTTGGGAAGCTAAGAAACAACTCGCTCTGCACAGTGCTCTTACAGCCTACCGGGAACATCTCTTCCAAAGGCCTGTGAAACGCAGTTTCTTTGCAGGCTTGATGTGGCTGAAGTAGGACTTCTACCCGGAGTGTGCTACTTTGCCGTAGAGCTGAAAGGCACAACATGCAGACTTATTTCCAAAGGGCGAGTTGGGCCCCACAGCATCTTGCTTCCAGCTCTTTGGGAACCTAAGAAACAACTCGCTCTGCACAGTGCACTTACAGCCTACCGGGAACATCTCTTCCAAAGGCCTGTGAAACGCAGTTTCTTTGCAGGCCTGATCTGGCTGAAGTAGGACTTCTGCTCTGGCTGTGCTACTTTGCCCTAGAGCTGAAAGGCACAACGTGCAGGCTTCTTTCCAAAGGGCGAGTTGGGCCCCACAGCATCTTGCTTCCAGCTCTTTGGGAAGCTAAGAAACAACTCGCTCTGCTCAATGCTCTTACAGCCTACCGGGAACATCCCTTCCAAAGGCATGTGAAACGCAGTTTCTTTGCAGGCTTGATGTGGCTGAAGTAGGACTTCTACCCGGAGTGTGCTACTTTGCCGTAGAGCTGAAAGGCACAACGTGCAGACTTATTTCCAAAGGGCGAGTTGGGCCCCACAGCATCTTGCTTCCAGCTCTTTGGGAAGCTAAGAAACAACTCGCTCTGCACAGTGCTCTTACAGCCGACCGGGAACATCTCTTGCAAAGGCCTGTGAAACGCAGTTTCTTTGCAGGCCTGATCTGGCTGAAGTAGAACTTCTGCTCTGGGTGTGCTCCATTGCCCTAGAGCTGAAAGGCACAACGCGCAGGCTTCTTTCCAAAGGACGAGTGTGGCCCCACAGCATCTTGCTTCCAGCTCTTTGGGAAGCTAAGAAATAACTCGCTCTGCATAGGGCTCTTACACCCTACCGGGAACATGTCTTACAAAGGACTGTGAAAGGCAGTTTCTTCCCAGCCCTGATATGGCTGAAGTAGTACTTCTGCTCTGCCGTGTCCTACATGGCCCTAGAGCTGCAAGGCACAAAGTTCTGCCTTGTTTCCCCAAGGGGAGACTAGTCACTCAGCAACCTGCTTCCAGCTCTTGGGCAGCTAAGAAACAACTTGCTCTGCACAGGGCTCTTCCAGCCTCCCTGGAACATGTCTCACAAAGGCCTGTGAAACGCAGTTTCTTCCCAGGGCTGATCTCGCTGAAGGCGAACTTCTGCACTGCCGTGTCCTACATGGGCCTAGAGCTGCAAGGCACAAAGTCCTGCCTTGTGTCCTCACGGGCAGACAGGCCCCACAGCGTGGGACTTCCAGCTCTTTGGGCAGCTAAGAAACAACTTGCTTTGCACTGGTGTTTTGCAGCCTGCAGGGAACGAGTCTTAAAAAGGCCTGTGAAACGCAGTTTCTTCCAGGCCTGATCTCGCGGAAGAAGAACTTCTGCTCTGCCGTGCCTACATGGGCCTAGAGCTGCAAGGAACAAAGTTCTGCCTTGTTTCTACAAGGGGACACAAGTCCCTCAGCGTCCAGCTTCCAGCTCCTTGGGCAGATAAGAAACAACTCGCTCTGCACAGTGCTCTTACAGCCTACCGGGAACATCTCTTACAAATCCTGTGAAACGCAGTTTCTATGCAGAACTGATCTGGGAGAAGTAGAACTTCTGCTCTGGGTGTGCTACATTGCCCTAGAGCTGAAAGGCACAACGTGCAGGCTTCTTTCCAAAGGGCGAGTTGGGACCCACAGCATCTTGCTTCCAGCTCTTTGGGAAGCTAAGAAATAACTCGCTCTGCATAGGGCTCTTACACCCTACCGGGAACATGTCTTACAAAGGACTGTGAAAGGCAGTTTCTTCCCAGCCCTGATATGGCTGAAGTAGTACTTCTGCTCTACCGTGTCCTACATGGCCCTAGAGCTGCAAGGCACAAAGTTCTGCCTTGTTTCCCCATGGGGAGACTAGTCACTCAGCAACCTGCTTCCAGCTCTTGGGCAGCTAAGAAACAACTTGCTCTGCACAGGACTCTTCCAGCCTCCCTGGAACATGTCTCACAAAGGCCTGTGAAACGCAGTTTCTTCCCAGGGCTGATCTCGCTGAAGGCGAACTTCTGCGCTGCCGTGTCCTACATGGGCCTAGAGCTGCAAGGCACAAAGTCCGGCCTTGTGTCCTCACGGGCAGACAGGCCCCACAGCGTGGGACTTCCAGCTCTTTGGGCAGCTAAGAAACAACTTGCTTTGCACTGGTGTTTTGCAGCCTGCAGGGAACGAGTCTTAAAAAGGCCTGTGAAACGCAGTTTCTTCCAGGCCTGATCTCGCGGAAGAAGAACTTCTGCTCTGCCGTGCCTACATGGGCCTAGAGCTGCAAGGAACAAAGTTCTGCCTTGTTTCTACAAGGGGACACAAGTCCCTCAGCGTCCAGCTTCCAGCTCCTTGGGCAGATAAGAAACAACTCGCTCTGCACAGTGCTCTTACAGCCTACCGGGAACATCTCTTACAAATCCTGTGAAACGCAGTTTCTATGCAGAACTGATCTGGGTGAAGTAGAACTTCTGCACTGGGTGTGCTACATTGCCCTAGAGCTGAAAGGCACAACGTGCAGGCTTCTTTCCAAAGAGCGAGTTGGGTCCCACAGCATCTTGCTTCCAGCACTTTGGGAAGCTAAGAAACAACTCGCTCTGCACAGTGCTCTTACAGCCTACCGGGAGCATCTCTTCCAAAGGCCTGTGAAACGCAGTTTCTTTGCAGGCCTGATCTGGCTGAAGTAGGACTTCTGCTCTGGCTGTGCTCCATTGCCCTAGAGCTGAAAGGCACAACGTGCAGGCTTCTTTCCAAAGGGCGAGTTGGGCCCCACAGCATCTTGCTTCCAGCTCTTTGGGAAGCTAAACACAACTCGCTCTGCTCAATGCTCTTACAGCCTACCGGGAACATCCCTTCCAAAGGCCTGTGAAACGCAGTTTCTTTGCAGGCCTGATCTGGCTCAAGTAGGACTTCTGCTCTGGGTGTGCTACATTGCCCTAGAGCTGAAAGGCACAACGTGCAGGCTTCTTTCCAAAGGGTGAGTTGGGCCCCACAGCATCTTGCTTCCAGCTCTTTGGGAAGCTAAGAAACAACTCGCTCTGCTCAATGCTCTTACAGCCTACTGGGAACATCCCTTCCAAAGGCCTGTGAAATGCAGTTTCTTTGCAGGCCTGATCTGGCTGAAGTAGGACTTCTGCTCTGGGTATGCTACATTGCCCTAGAGCTGAAAGTCACAACGTGCAGGCTTCTTTCCAAAGGGCGAGTTGGGCCCCACAGCATCTTGCTTCCAGCTCTTTGGGAAGCTAAGAAACAACTCGCTCTGCACAGTGCTCTTACAGCCGACCGGGAACATCTCTTGCAAAGGCCTGTGAAACGCAGTTTCTTTGCAGGCCTGATCTGGCTGAAGTAGGACTTCTGCTCTGGGTGTGCTACTTTGCCCTAGAGCTGAAAGGCACAACGTGCAGCCTTCTTTCCAAAGGGCGAGTTGGGCCCCACAGCATCTTGCTTCCAGCTCTTTGGGAAGCTAAGAAACAACTCGCTCTGCACAGTGCTCTTACAGCCTACCGGGAACATCTCTTCCAAAGGCCTGTGAAACGCAGTTTCTTTGCAGGCTTGATGTGGCTGAAGTAGGACTTCTACCCGGAGTGTGCTACTTTGCCGTAGAGCTGAAAGGCACAACATGCAGACTTATTTCCAAAGGGCGAGTTGGGCCCCACAGCATCTTGCTTCCAGCTCTTTGGGAACCTAAGAAACAACTCGCTCTGCACAGTGCACTTACAGCCTACCGGGAACATCTCTTCCAAAGGCCTGTGAAACGCAGTTTCTTTGCAGGCCTGATCTGGCTGAAGTAGGACTTCTGCTCTGGCTGTGCTACTTTGCCCTAGAGCTGAAAGGCACAACGTGCAGGCTTCTTTCCAAAGGGCGAGTTGGGCCCCACAGCATCTTGCTTCCAGCTCTTTGGGAAGCTAAGAAACAACTCGCTCTGCTCAATGCTCTTACAGCCTACCGGGAACATCCCTTCCAAAGGCATGTGAAACGCAGTTTCTTTGCAGGCTTGATGTGGCTGAAGTAGGACTTCTACCCGGAGTGTGCTACTTTGCCGTAGAGCTGAAAGGCACAACGTGCAGACTTATTTCCAAAGGGCGAGTTGGGCCCCACAGCATCTTGCTTCCAGCTCTTTGGGAAGCTAAGAAACAACTCGCTCTGCACAGTGCTCTTACAGCCGACCGGGAACATCTCTTGCAAAGGCCTGTGAAACGCAGTTTCTTTGCAGGCCTGATCTGGCTGAAGTAGAACTTCTGCTCTGGGTGTGCTCCATTGCCCTAGAGCTGAAAGGCACAACGCGCAGGCTTCTTTCCAAAGGACGAGTGTGGCCCCACAGCATCTTGCTTCCAGCTCTTTGGGAAGCTAAGAAATAACTCGCTCTGCATAGGGCTCTTACACCCTACCGGGAACATGTCTTACAAAGGACTGTGAAAGGCAGTTTCTTCCCAGCCCTGATATGGCTGAAGTAGTACTTCTGCTCTGCCGTGTCCTACATGGCCCTAGAGCTGCAAGGCACAAAGTTCTGCCTTGTTTCCCCAAGGGGAGACTAGTCACTCAGCAACCTGCTTCCAGCTCTTGGGCAGCTAAGAAACAACTTGCTCTGCACAGGGCTCTTCCAGCCTCCCTGGAACATGTCTCACAAAGGCCTGTGAAACGCAGTTTCTTCCCAGGGCTGATCTCGCTGAAGGCGAACTTCTGCACTGCCGTGTCCTACATGGGCCTAGAGCTGCAAGGCACAAAGTCCTGCCTTGTGTCCTCACGGGCAGACAGGCCCCACAGCGTGGGACTTCCAGCTCTTTGGGCAGCTAAGAAACAACTTGCTTTGCACTGGTGTTTTGCAGCCTGCAGGGAACGAGTCTTAAAAAGGCCTGTGAAACGCAGTTTCTTCCAGGCCTGATCTCGCGGAAGAAGAACTTCTGCTCTGCCGTGCCTACATGGGCCTAGAGCTGCAAGGAACAAAGTTCTGCCTTGTTTCTACAAGGGGACACAAGTCCCTCAGCGTCCAGCTTCCAGCTCCTTGGGCAGATAAGAAACAACTCGCTCTGCACAGTGCTCTTACAGCCTACCGGGAACATCTCTTACAAATCCTGTGAAACGCAGTTTCTATGCAGAACTGATCTGGGAGAAGTAGAACTTCTGCTCTGGGTGTGCTACATTGCCCTAGAGCTGAAAGGCACAACGTGCAGGCTTCTTTCCAAAGGGCGAGTTGGGACCCACAGCATCTTGCTTCCAGCTCTTTGGGAAGCTAAGAAACAAGTCGCTCTGCACAGTGCTCTTACAGCCTACCGGGAACATCTCTTCCAAAGGCCTGTGAAACGCAGTTTCTTTGCAGGCCTGATGTGGCTGAAGTAGGACTTCTGCTCTGGGTGTGCTCCATTGCCCTAGAGCTGAAAGGCAGAACGCGCAGGCTTCTTTCCAAAGGGCGAGTTGGGCCCCACAGCATCTTGCTTCCAGCTCTTTGGGAAGCTAAGAAACAACTCGCTCTGCATAGGGCTCTTACACCCTACCGCGAACATGTCTTACAAAGGACTGTGAAAGGCAGTTTCTTCCCAGCCCTGATATGGCTGAAGTAGTACTTCTGCTCTGCCGTGTCCTACATGGCCCTAGAGCTGCAAGGCACAAAGTTCTGCCTTGTTTCCCCAAGGGGAGACTAGTCACTCAGCAACCTGCTTCCAGCTCTTGGGCAGCTAAGAAACAACTTGCTCTGCACAGGGCTCTTCCAGCCTCCCTGGAACATGTCTCACAAAGGCCTGTGAAACGCAGTTTCTTCCCAGGGCTGATCTCGCTGAAGGCGAACTTCTGCGCTGCCGTGTCCTACATGGGCCTAGAGCTGCAAGGCACAAAGTCCTGCCTTGTGTCCTCACGGGCAGACAGGCCCCACAGCGTGGGACTTCCAGCTCTTTGGGCAGCTAAGAAACAACTTGCTTTGCACTGGTGTTTTGCAGCCTGCAGGGAACGAGTCTTAAAAAGGCCTGTGAAACGCAGTTTCTTCCAGGCCTGATCTCGCGGAAGAAGAACTTCTGCTCTGCCGTGCCTACATGGGCCTAGAGCTGCAAGGAACAAAGTTCTGCCTTGTTTCTACAAGGGGACACAAGTCCCTCAGCGTCCAGCTTCCAGCTCCTTGGGCAGATAAGAAACAACTCGCTCTGCACAGTGCTCTTACAGCCTACCGGGAACATCTCTTACAAATCCTGTGAAACGCAGTTTCTATGCAGAACTGATCTGGGTGAAGTAGAACTTCTGCTCTGGGTGTGCTACATTGCCCTAGAGCTGAAAGGCACAACGTGCAGGCTTCTTTCCAAAGGGCGAGTTGGGACCCACAGCATCTTGCTTCCAGCTCTTTGGGAAGCTAAGAAACAAGTCGCTCTGCACAGTGCTCTTACAGCCTACCGGGAACATCTCTTCCAAAGGCCTGTGAAACGCAGTTTCTTTGCAGGCCTGATCTGGCTGAAGTAGCACTTCTGCTCTGGGTGTGCTCCATTGCCCTAGAGCTGAAAGGCAGAACGCGCAGGCTTCTTTCCAAAGGGCGAGTTGGGCCCCACAGCATCTTGCTTCCAGCTCTTTGGGAAGCTAAGAAACAACTCGCTCTGCATAGGGCTCTTACACCCTACTGGGCACATGTCTTACAAAGGCCTGTGAAAGGCAGTTTCTTCCCAGCCCTGATATGGCTGAAGTAGTACTTCTGCTCTGCCGTGTCCTACATGGGCCTAGAGCTGCAAGGCACAAAGTCCAGCCTTGTTTCCCCAAGGGGAGACAGGCCCCACTGCGTGGGGCTTCCAGCTCTTTGGGCAGTTAAGAAACAACTTGCTGTGCACCGGTGTTTTACAGCCTACAGGGAACGAGTCTTACAAAGGCCTGTGTAACGCAGTTTCTTCCCAGGCCTGATCTTGCTGAAGTAGAACTTCTGCTCTGCCCTGTCCTACATGGGCCTAGAGCTGCAAGGCACAAGTTCCTGCCTTGCGTCCTCAAGGGCAGACAGGCCCCACAGCATGGGGCTTCCAGCTCTTTGGACAGCTGAGAAACAACTTGCTCTGCACTGGTGTTTTACAGCCTACAGGGATCGAGTCTTACAAAGGCCTGCGAAATGCAGTTTCTTCCCAGGACTTATCTTGCTGAAGTAGAACTTCTGCTCTGCCGTGTCCTACATGGGCCTAGAGCTCCAAGGCACAAAGTCCTGCCTTGCTTCCCCAAGGGGAGACTAGACCCTCAGCATCCAGCTACCAGCTCTTTGTGCAGCTAGGCAACAACTCGCTCTGCATTGGTGTTTTACAGCCTACCGGCAAGATATCTTACAAAGGCCTGTGAAACGCAATTTCTTGGTAGGCCTGATCTGACTGAAGCAGAACTTCTGCACTGGGTGTGCTGCATTGGCATAGAGCTGCCATGCCCAAAGTGCTGGCTTCCTTGCAAAGGGGTAGAGAGGCCCCAAAGCATCTTGCTTCCAGCTCTTTGGGTAGCTAAGAAACTACTGGCTCTGCCCAGTGTTCTTACAACCTACCTGGAACATCTGTTACCAAGGTCTGTGAAATGCAGTTTATTGGCAGGCCTGATCTGGCTGAAGTAGGACTTCTGCTCTGGGTGTGCTACATTGCCCTAGAGCTGAAAGGCACAACGTGCAGGCTTCTTTCCAAA
Organism: Equus caballus; assembly: GCF_041296265.1. NCBI lineage: Eukaryota > Metazoa > Chordata > Mammalia > Perissodactyla > Equidae > Equus > Equus caballus. Next base: position 375,446 of record NC_091697.1, read on the forward strand.
GAGCGAGTTGGGTCCCACAGCATCTTGCTTCCAGCACTTTGGGAAGCTAAGGAACAACTCGCTCTACACACCTCTCTTACAGCCTACCGGGAACATCTCTTCCAAAGGCCTGTGAAACACAGTTTCATTGCCGGCCTCATCTGGCTGAAGTAGGACTTCTGCTCTGGGTGTGCTACATAGCCCTAGAGCTGAAAGGCACAACGTGCAGGCTTCTTTCCAAAGGGCGAGTTGGGCCCCACGGCATCTTGCTTCCAGCTCTTTGGGAAGCTAAGAAACAACTCGCTCTGCACAGTGCTCTTACAGCCGACCGGGAACATCTCTTGCAAAGGCCTGTGAAACGCAGTTTCTTTGCAGGCCTGATCTGGCTGAAGTAGAACTTCTGCTCTGGGTGTGCTCCATTGCCCTAGAGCTGAAAGGCACAACGCGCAGGCTTCTTTCCAAAGGACGAGTGTGGCCCCACAGCATCTTGCTTCCAGCTCTTTGGGAAGCTAAGAAATAACTCGCTCTGCATAGGGCTCTTACACCCTACCGGGAACATGTCTTACAAAGGACTGTGAAAGGCAGTTTCTTCCCAGCCCTGATATGGCTGAAGTAGTACTTCTGCTCTGCCGTGTCCTACATGGCCCTAGAGCTGCAAGGCACAAAGTTCTGCCTTGTTTCCCCAAGGGGAGACTAGTCACTCAGCAACCTGCTTCCAGCTCTTGGGCAGCTAAGAAACAACTTGCTCTGCACAGGGCTCTTCCAGCCTCCCTGGAACATGTCTCACAAAGGCCTGTGAAACGCAGTTTCTTCCCAGGGCTGATCTCGCTGAAGGCGAACTTCTGCGCTGCCGTGTCCTACATGGGCCTAGAGCTGCAAGGCACAAAGTCCTGCCTTGTGTCCTCACGGGCAGACAGGCCCCACAGCGTGGGACTTCCAGCTCTTTGGGCAGCTAAGAAACAACTTGCTTTGCACTGGTGTTTTGCAGCCTGCAGGGAACGAGTCTTAAAAAGGCCTGTGAAACGCAGTTTCTTCCAGGCCTGATCTCGCGGAAGAAGAACTTCTGCTCTGCCGTGCCTACATGGGCCTAGAGCTGCAAGGAACAAAGTTCTGCCTTGTTTCTACAAGGGGACACAAGTCCCTCAGCGTCCAGCTTCCAGCTCCTTGGGCAGATAAGAAACAACTCGCTCTGCACAGTGCTCTTACAGCCTACCGGGAACATCTCTTACAAATCCTGTGAAACGCAGTTTCTATGCAGAACTGATCTGGGTGAAGTAGAACTTCTGCTCTGGGTGTGCTACATTGCCCTAGAGCTGAAAGGCACAACGTGCAGGCTTCTTTCCAAAGGGCGAGTTGGGACCCACAGCATCTTGCTTCCAGCTCTTTGGGAAGCTAAGAAACAAGTCGCTCTGCACAGTGCTCTTACAGCCTACCGGGAACATCTCTTCCAAAGGCCTGTGAAACGCAGTTTCTTTGCAGGCCTGATCTGGCTGAAGTAGCACTTCTGCTCTGGGTGTGCTCCATTGCCCTAGAGCTGAAAGGCAGAACGCGCAGGCTTCTTTCCAAAGGGCGAGTTGGGCCCCACAGCATCTTGCTTCCAGCTCTTTGGGAAGCTAAGAAACAACTCGCTCTGCATAGGGCTCTTACACCCTACTGGGCACATGTCTTACAAAGGCCTGTGAAAGGCAGTTTCTTCCCAGCCCTGATATGGCTGAAGTAGTACTTCTGCTCTGCCGTGTCCTACATGGGCCTAGAGCTGCAAGGCACAAAGTCCAGCCTTGTTTCCCCAAGGGGAGACAGGCCCCACTGCGTGGGGCTTCCAGCTCTTTGGGCAGTTAAGAAACAACTTGCTGTGCACCGGTGTTTTACAGCCTACAGGGAACGAGTCTTACAAAGGCCTGTGTAACGCAGTTTCTTCCCAGGCCTGATCTTGCTGAAGTAGAACTTCTGCTCTGCCCTGTCCTACATGGGCCTAGAGCTGCAAGGCACAAGTTCCTGCCTTGCGTCCTCAAGGGCAGACAGGCCCCACAGCATGGGGCTTCCAGCTCTTTGGACAGCTGAGAAACAACTTGCTCTGCACTGGTGTTTTACAGCCTACAGGGATCGAGTCTTACAAAGGCCTGCGAAATGCAGTTTCTTCCCAGGACTTATCTTGCTGAAGTAGAACTTCTGCTCTGCCGTGTCCTACATGGGCCTAGAGCTCCAAGGCACAAAGTCCTGCCTTGCTTCCCCAAGGGGAGACTAGACCCTCAGCATCCAGCTACCAGCTCTTTGTGCAGCTAGGCAACAACTCGCTCTGCATTGGTGTTTTACAGCCTACCGGCAAGATATCTTACAAAGGCCTGTGAAACGCAATTTCTTGGTAGGCCTGATCTGACTGAAGCAGAACTTCTGCACTGGGTGTGCTGCATTGGCATAGAGCTGCCATGCCCAAAGTGCTGGCTTCCTTGCAAAGGGGTAGAGAGGCCCCAAAGCATCTTGCTTCCAGCTCTTTGGGTAGCTAAGAAACTACTGGCTCTGCCCAGTGTTCTTACAACCTACCTGGAACATCTGTTACCAAGGTCTGTGAAATGCAGTTTATTGGCAGGCCTGATCTGGCTGAAGTAGGACTTCTGCTCTGGGTGTGCTACATTGCCCTAGAGCTGAAAGGCACAACGTGCAGGCTTCTTTCCAAAGAGCGAGTTGGGTCCCACAGCATCTTGCTTCCAGCACTTTGGGAAGCTAAGGAACAACTCGCTCTACACACCTCTCTTACAGCCTACCGGGAACATCTCTTCCAAAGGCCTGTGAAACACAGTTTCATTGCCGGCCTCATCTGGCTGAAGTAGGACTTCTGCTCTGGGTGTGCTACATAGCCCTAGAGCTGAAAGGCACAACGTGCAGGCTTCTTTCCAAAGGGCGAGTTGGGCCCCACGGCATCTTGCTTCCAGCTCTTTGGGAAGCTAAGAAACAACTCGCTCTGCACAGTGCTCTTACAGCCGACCGGGAACATCTCTTGCAAAGGCCTGTGAAACGCAGTTTCTTTGCAGGCCTGATCTGGCTGAAGTAGAACTTCTGCTCTGGGTGTGCTCCATTGCCCTAGAGCTGAAAGGCACAACGCGCAGGCTTCTTTCCAAAGGACGAGTGTGGCCCCACAGCATCTTGCTTCCAGCTCTTTGGGAAGCTAAGAAATAACTCGCTCTGCATAGGGCTCTTACACCCTACCGGGAACATGTCTTACAAAGGACTGTGAAAGGCAGTTTCTTCCCAGCCCTGATATGGCTGAAGTAGTACTTCTGCTCTGCCGTGTCCTACATGGCCCTAGAGCTGCAAGGCACAAAGTTCTGCCTTGTTTCCCCAAGGGGAGACTAGTCACTCAGCAACCTGCTTCCAGCTCTTGGGCAGCTAAGAAACAACTTGCTCTGCACAGGGCTCTTCCAGCCTCCCTGGAACATGTCTCACAAAGGCCTGTGAAACGCAGTTTCTTCCCAGGGCTGATCTCGCTGAAGGCGAACTTCTGCACTGCCGTGTCCTACATGGGCCTAGAGCTGCAAGGCACAAAGTCCTGCCTTGTGTCCTCACGGGCAGACAGGCCCCACAGCGTGGGACTTCCAGCTCTTTGGGCAGCTAAGAAACAACTTGCTTTGCACTGGTGTTTTGCAGCCTGCAGGGAACGAGTCTTAAAAAGGCCTGTGAAACGCAGTTTCTTCCAGGCCTGATCTCGCGGAAGAAGAACTTCTGCTCTGCCGTGCCTACATGGGCCTAGAGCTGCAAGGAACAAAGTTCTGCCTTGTTTCTACAAGGGGACACAAGTCCCTCAGCGTCCAGCTTCCAGCTCCTTGGGCAGATAAGAAACAACTCGCTCTGCACAGTGCTCTTACAGCCTACCGGGAACATCTCTTACAAATCCTGTGAAACGCAGTTTCTATGCAGAACTGATCTGGGAGAAGTAGAACTTCTGCTCTGGGTGTGCTACATTGCCCTAGAGCTGAAAGGCACAACGTGCAGGCTTCTTTCCAAAGGGCGAGTTGGGACCCACAGCATCTTGCTTCCAGCTCTTTGGGAAGCTAAGAAATAACTCGCTCTGCATAGGGCTCTTACACCCTACCGGGAACATGTCTTACAAAGGACTGTGAAAGGCAGTTTCTTCCCAGCCCTGATATGGCTGAAGTAGTACTTCTGCTCTACCGTGTCCTACATGGCCCTAGAGCTGCAAGGCACAAAGTTCTGCCTTGTTTCCCCATGGGGAGACTAGTCACTCAGCAACCTGCTTCCAGCTCTTGGGCAGCTAAGAAACAACTTGCTCTGCACAGGACTCTTCCAGCCTCCCTGGAACATGTCTCACAAAGGCCTGTGAAACGCAGTTTCTTCCCAGGGCTGATCTCGCTGAAGGCGAACTTCTGCGCTGCCGTGTCCTACATGGGCCTAGAGCTGCAAGGCACAAAGTCCGGCCTTGTGTCCTCACGGGCAGACAGGCCCCACAGCGTGGGACTTCCAGCTCTTTGGGCAGCTAAGAAACAACTTGCTTTGCACTGGTGTTTTGCAGCCTGCAGGGAACGAGTCTTAAAAAGGCCTGTGAAACGCAGTTTCTTCCAGGCCTGATCTCGCGGAAGAAGAACTTCTGCTCTGCCGTGCCTACATGGGCCTAGAGCTGCAAGGAACAAAGTTCTGCCTTGTTTCTACAAGGGGACACAAGTCCCTCAGCGTCCAGCTTCCAGCTCCTTGGGCAGATAAGAAACAACTCGCTCTGCACAGTGCTCTTACAGCCTACCGGGAACATCTCTTACAAATCCTGTGAAACGCAGTTTCTATGCAGAACTGATCTGGGTGAAGTAGAACTTCTGCACTGGGTGTGCTACATTGCCCTAGAGCTGAAAGGCACAACGTGCAGGCTTCTTTCCAAAGAGCGAGTTGGGTCCCACAGCATCTTGCTTCCAGCACTTTGGGAAGCTAAGAAACAACTCGCTCTGCACAGTGCTCTTACAGCCTACCGGGAGCATCTCTTCCAAAGGCCTGTGAAACGCAGTTTCTTTGCAGGCCTGATCTGGCTGAAGTAGGACTTCTGCTCTGGCTGTGCTCCATTGCCCTAGAGCTGAAAGGCACAACGTGCAGGCTTCTTTCCAAAGGGCGAGTTGGGCCCCACAGCATCTTGCTTCCAGCTCTTTGGGAAGCTAAACACAACTCGCTCTGCTCAATGCTCTTACAGCCTACCGGGAACATCCCTTCCAAAGGCCTGTGAAACGCAGTTTCTTTGCAGGCCTGATCTGGCTCAAGTAGGACTTCTGCTCTGGGTGTGCTACATTGCCCTAGAGCTGAAAGGCACAACGTGCAGGCTTCTTTCCAAAGGGTGAGTTGGGCCCCACAGCATCTTGCTTCCAGCTCTTTGGGAAGCTAAGAAACAACTCGCTCTGCTCAATGCTCTTACAGCCTACTGGGAACATCCCTTCCAAAGGCCTGTGAAATGCAGTTTCTTTGCAGGCCTGATCTGGCTGAAGTAGGACTTCTGCTCTGGGTATGCTACATTGCCCTAGAGCTGAAAGTCACAACGTGCAGGCTTCTTTCCAAAGGGCGAGTTGGGCCCCACAGCATCTTGCTTCCAGCTCTTTGGGAAGCTAAGAAACAACTCGCTCTGCACAGTGCTCTTACAGCCGACCGGGAACATCTCTTGCAAAGGCCTGTGAAACGCAGTTTCTTTGCAGGCCTGATCTGGCTGAAGTAGGACTTCTGCTCTGGGTGTGCTACTTTGCCCTAGAGCTGAAAGGCACAACGTGCAGGCTTCTTTCCAAAGGGCGAGTTGGGCCCCACAGCATCTTGCTTCCAGCTCTTTGGGAAGCTAAGAAACAACTCGCTCTGCACAGTGCTCTTACAGCCTACCGGGAACATCTCTTCCAAAGGCCTGTGAAACGCAGTTTCTTTGCAGGCTTGATGTGGCTGAAGTAGGACTTCTACCCGGAGTGTGCTTCTTTGCCGTAGAGCTGAAAGGCACAACATGCAGACTTATTTCCAAAGGGCGAGTTGGGCCCCACAGCATCTTGCTTCCAGCTCTTTGGGAACCTAAGAAACAACTCGCTCTGCACAGTGCACTTACAGCCTACCGGGAACATCTCTTCCAAAGGCCTGTGAAACGCAGTTTCTTTGCAGGCCTGATCTGGCTGAAGTAGGACTTCTGCTCTGGCTGTGCTACTTTGCCCTAGAGCTGAAAGGCACAACGTGCAGGCTTCTTTCCAAAGGGCGAGTTGGGCCCCACAGCATCTTGCTTCCAGCTCTTTGGGAAGCTAAGAAACAACTCGCTCTGCTCAATGCTCTTACAGCCTACCGGGAACATCCCTTCCAAAGGCATGTGAAACGCAGTTTCTTTGCAGGCTTGATGTGGCTGAAGTAGGACTTCTACCCGGAGTGTGCTACTTTGCCGTAGAGCTGAAAGGCACAACGTGCAGACTTATTTCCAAAGGGCGAGTTGGGCCCCACAGCATCTTGCTTCCAGCTCTTTGGGAAGCTAAGAAACAACTCGCTCTGCACAGTGCTCTTACAGCCGACCGGGAACATCTCTTGCAAAGGCCTGTGAAACGCAGTTTCTTTGCAGGCCTGATCTGGCTGAAGTAGAACTTCTGCTCTGGGTGTGCTCCATTGCCCTAGAGCTGAAAGGCACAACGCGCAGGCTTCTTTCCAAAGGACGAGTGTGGCCCCACAGCATCTTGCTTCCAGCTCTTTGGGAAGCTAAGAAATAACTCGCTCTGCATAGGGCTCTTACACCCTACCGGGAACATGTCTTACAAAGGACTGTGAAAGGCAGTTTCTTCCCAGCCCTGATATGGCTGAAGTAGTACTTCTGCTCTGCCGTGTCCTACATGGCCCTAGAGCTGCAAGGCACAAAGTTCTGCCTTGTTTCCCCAAGGGGAGACTAGTCACTCAGCAACCTGCTTCCAGCTCTTGGGCAGCTAAGAAACAACTTGCTCTGCACAGGGCTCTTCCAGCCTCCCTGGAACATGTCTCACAAAGGCCTGTGAAACGCAGTTTCTTCCCAGGGCTGATCTCGCTGAAGGCGAACTTCTGCACTGCCGTGTCCTACATGGGCCTAGAGCTGCAAGGCACAAAGTCCTGCCTTGTGTCCTCACGGGCAGACAGGCCCCACAGCGTGGGACTTCCAGCTCTTTGGGCAGCTAAGAAACAACTTGCTTTGCACTGGTGTTTTGCAGCCTGCAGGGAACGAGTCTTAAAAAGGCCTGTGAAACGCAGTTTCTTCCAGGCCTGATCTCGCGGAAGAAGAACTTCTGCTCTGCCGTGCCTACATGGGCCTAGAGCTGCAAGGAACAAAGTTCTGCCTTGTTTCTACAAGGGGACACAAGTCCCTCAGCGTCCAGCTTCCAGCTCCTTGGGCAGATAAGAAACAACTCGCTCTGCACAGTGCTCTTACAGCCTACCGGGAACATCTCTTACAAATCCTGTGAAACGCAGTTTCTATGCAGAACTGATCTGGGAGAAGTAGAACTTCTGCTCTGGGTGTGCTACATTGCCCTAGAGCTGAAAGGCACAACGTGCAGGCTTCTTTCCAAAGGGCGAGTTGGGACCCACAGCATCTTGCTTCCAGCTCTTTGGGAAGCTAAGAAACAAGTCGCTCTGCACAGTGCTCTTACAGCCTACCGGGAACATCTCTTCCAAAGGCCTGTGAAACGCAGTTTCTTTGCAGGCCTGATGTGGCTGAAGTAGCACTTCTGCTCTGGGTGTGCTCCATTGCCCTAGAGCTGAAAGGCAGAACGCGCAGGCTTCTTTCCAAAGGGCGAGTTGGGCCCCACAGCATCTTGCTTCCAGCTCTTTGGGAAGCTAAGAAACAACTCGCTCTGCATAGGGCTCTTACACCCTACCGCGAACATGTCTTACAAAGGACTGTGAAAGGCAGTTTCTTCCCAGCCCTGATATGGCTGAAGTAGTACTTCTGCTCTGCCGTGTCCTACATGGCCCTAGAGCTGCAAGGCACAAAGTTCTGCCTTGTTTCCCCAAGGGGAGACTAGTCACTCAGCAACCTGCTTCCAGCTCTTGGGCAGCTAAGAAACAACTTGCTCTGCACAGGGCTCTTCCAGCCTCCCTGGAACATGTCTCACAAAGGCCTGTGAAACGCAGTTTCTTCCCAGGGCTGATCTCGCTGAAGGCGAACTTCTGCGCTGCCGTGTCCTACATGGGCCTAGAGCTGCAAGGCACAAAGTCCTGCCTTGTGTCCTCACGGGCAGACAGGCCCCACAGCGTGGGACTTCCAGCTCTTTGGGCAGCTAAGAAACAACTTGCTTTGCACTGGTGTTTTGCAGCCTGCAGGGAACGAGTCTTAAAAAGGCCTGTGAAACGCAGTTTCTTCCAGGCCTGATCTCGCGGAAGAAGAACTTCTGCTCTGCCGTGCCTACATGGGCCTAGAGCTGCAAGGAACAAAGTTCTGCCTTGTTTCTACAAGGGGACACAAGTCCCTCAGCGTCCAGCTTCCAGCTCCTTGGGCAGATAAGAAACAACTCGCTCTGCACAGTGCTCTTACAGCCTACCGGGAACATCTCTTACAAATCCTGTGAAACGCAGTTTCTATGCAGAACTGATCTGGGTGAAGTAGAACTTCTGCTCTGGGTGTGCTACATTGCCCTAGAGCTGAAAGGCACAACGTGCAGGCTTCTTTCCAAAGGGCGAGTTGGGACCCACAGCATCTTGCTTCCAGCTCTTTGGGAAGCTAAGAAACAAGTCGCTCTGCACAGTGCTCTTACAGCCTACCGGGAACATCTCTTCCAAAGGCCTGTGAAACGCAGTTTCTTTGCAGGCCTGATCTGGCTGAAGTAGCACTTCTGCTCTGGGTGTGCTCCATTGCCCTAGAGCTGAAAGGCAGAACGCGCAGGCTTCTTTCCAAAGGGCGAGTTGGGCCCCACAGCATCTTGCTTCCAGCTCTTTGGGAAGCTAAGAAACAACTCGCTCTGCATAGGGCTCTTACACCCTACTGGGCACATGTCTTACAAAGGCCTGTGAAAGGCAGTTTCTTCCCAGCCCTGATATGGCTGAAGTAGTACTTCTGCTCTGCCGTGTCCTACATGGGCCTAGAGCTGCAAGGCACAAAGTCCAGCCTTGTTTCCCCAAGGGGAGACAGGCCCCACTGCGTGGGGCTTCCAGCTCTTTGGGCAGTTAAGAAACAACTTGCTGTGCACCGGTGTTTTACAGCCTACAGGGAACGAGTCTTACAAAGGCCTGTGTAACGCAGTTTCTTCCCAGGCCTGATCTTGCTGAAGTAGAACTTCTGCTCTGCCCTGTCCTACATGGGCCTAGAGCTGCAAGGCACAAGTTCCTGCCTTGCGTCCTCAAGGGCAGACAGGCCCCACAGCATGGGGCTTCCAGCTCTTTGGACAGCTGAGAAACAACTTGCTCTGCACTGGTGTTTTACAGCCTACAGGGATCGAGTCTTACAAAGGCCTGCGAAATGCAGTTTCTTCCCAGGACTTATCTTGCTGAAGTAGAACTTCTGCTCTGCCGTGTCCTACATGGGCCTAGAGCTCCAAGGCACAAAGTCCTGCCTTGCTTCCCCAAGGGGAGACTAGACCCTCAGCATCCAGCTACCAGCTCTTTGTGCAGCTAGGCAACAACTCGCTCTGCATTGGTGTTTTACAGCCTACCGGCAAGATATCTTACAAAGGCCTGTGAAACGCAATTTCTTGGTAGGCCTGATCTGACTGAAGCAGAACTTCTGCACTGGGTGTGCTGCATTGGCATAGAGCTGCCATGCCCAAAGTGCTGGCTTCCTTGCAAAGGGGTAGAGAGGCCCCAAAGCATCTTGCTTCCAGCTCTTTGGGTAGCTAAGAAACTACTGGCTCTGCCCAGTGTTCTTACAACCTACCTGGAACATCTGTTACCAAGGTCTGTGAAATGCAGTTTATTGGCAGGCCTGATCTGGCTGAAGTAGGACTTCTGCTCTGGGTGTGCTACATTGCCCTAGAGCTGAAAGGCACAACGTGCAGGCTTCTTTCCAAAGAGCGAGTTGGGTCCCACAGCATCTTGCTTCCAGCACTTTGGGAAGCTAAGGAACAACTCGCTCTACACACCTCTCTTACAGCCTACCGGGAACATCTCTTCCAAAGGCCTGTGAAACACAGTTTCATTGCCGGCCTCATCTGGCTGAAGTAGGACTTCTGCTCTGGGTGTGCTACATAGCCCTAGAGCTGAAAGGCACAACGTGCAGGCTTCTTTCCAAAGGGCGAGTTGGGCCCCACGGCATCTTGCTTCCAGCTCTTTGGGAAGCTAAGAAACAACTCGCTCTGCACAGTGCTCTTACAGCCGACCGGGAACATCTCTTGCAAAGGCCTGTGAAACGCAGTTTCTTTGCAGGCCTGATCTGGCTGAAGTAGAACTTCTGCTCTGGGTGTGCTCCATTGCCCTAGAGCTGAAAGGCACAACGCGCAGGCTTCTTTCCAAAGGACGAGTGTGGCCCCACAGCATCTTGCTTCCAGCTCTTTGGGAAGCTAAGAAATAACTCGCTCTGCATAGGGCTCTTACACCCTACCGGGAACATGTCTTACAAAGGACTGTGAAAGGCAGTTTCTTCCCAGCCCTGATATGGCTGAAGTAGTACTTCTGCTCTGCCGTGTCCTACATGGCCCTAGAGCTGCAAGGCACAAAGTTCTGCCTTGTTTCCCCAAGGGGAGACTAGTCACTCAGCAACCTGCTTCCAGCTCTTGGGCAGCTAAGAAACAACTTGCTCTGCACAGGGCTCTTCCAGCCTCCCTGGAACATGTCTCACAAAGGCCTGTGAAACGCAGTTTCTTCCCAGGGCTGATCTCGCTGAAGGCGAACTTCTGCGCTGCCGTGTCCTACATGGGCCTAGAGCTGCAAGGCACAAAGTCCTGCCTTGTGTCCTCACGGGCAGACAGGCCCCACAGCGTGGGACTTCCAGCTCTTTGGGCAGCTAAGAAACAACTTGCTTTGCACTGGTGTTTTGCAGCCTGCAGGGAACGAGTCTTAAAAAGGCCTGTGAAACGCAGTTTCTTCCAGGCCTGATCTCGCGGAAGAAGAACTTCTGCTCTGCCGTGCCTACATGGGCCTAGAGCTGCAAGGAACAAAGTTCTGCCTTGTTTCTACAAGGGGACACAAGTCCCTCAGCGTCCAGCTTCCAGCTCCTTGGGCAGATAAGAAACAACTCGCTCTGCACAGTGCTCTTACAGCCTACCGGGAACATCTCTTACAAATCCTGTGAAACGCAGTTTCTATGCAGAACTGATCTGGGTGAAGTAGAACTTCTGCTCTGGGTGTGCTACATTGCCCTAGAGCTGAAAGGCACAACGTGCAGGCTTCTTTCCAAAGGGCGAGTTGGGACCCACAGCATCTTGCTTCCAGCTCTTTGGGAAGCTAAGAAACAAGTCGCTCTGCACAGTGCTCTTACAGCCTACCGGGAACATCTCTTCCAAAGGCCTGTGAAACGCAGTTTCTTTGCAGGCCTGATCTGGCTGAAGTAGCACTTCTGCTCTGGGTGTGCTCCATTGCCCTAGAGCTGAAAGGCAGAACGCGCAGGCTTCTTTCCAAAGGGCGAGTTGGGCCCCACAGCATCTTGCTTCCAGCTCTTTGGGAAGCTAAGAAACAACTCGCTCTGCATAGGGCTCTTACACCCTACTGGGCACATGTCTTACAAAGGCCTGTGAAAGGCAGTTTCTTCCCAGCCCTGATATGGCTGAAGTAGTACTTCTGCTCTGCCGTGTCCTACATGGGCCTAGAGCTGCAAGGCACAAAGTCCAGCCTTGTTTCCCCAAGGGGAGACAGGCCCCACTGCGTGGGGCTTCCAGCTCTTTGGGCAGTTAAGAAACAACTTGCTGTGCACCGGTGTTTTACAGCCTACAGGGAACGAGTCTTACAAAGGCCTGTGTAACGCAGTTTCTTCCCAGGCCTGATCTTGCTGAAGTAGAACTTCTGCTCTGCCCTGTCCTACATGGGCCTAGAGCTGCAAGGCACAAGTTCCTGCCTTGCGTCCTCAAGGGCAGACAGGCCCCACAGCATGGGGCTTCCAGCTCTTTGGACAGCTGAGAAACAACTTGCTCTGCACTGGTGTTTTACAGCCTACAGGGATCGAGTCTTACAAAGGCCTGCGAAATGCAGTTTCTTCCCAGGACTTATCTTGCTGAAGTAGAACTTCTGCTCTGCCGTGTCCTACATGGGCCTAGAGCTCCAAGGCACAAAGTCCTGCCTTGCTTCCCCAAGGGGAGACTAGACCCTCAGCATCCAGCTACCAGCTCTTTGTGCAGCTAGGCAACAACTCGCTCTGCATTGGTGTTTTACAGCCTACCGGCAAGATATCTTACAAAGGCCTGTGAAACGCAATTTCTTGGTAGGCCTGATCTGACTGAAGCAGAACTTCTGCACTGGGTGTGCTGCATTGGCATAGAGCTGCCATGCCCAAAGTGCTGGCTTCCTTGCAAAGGGGTAGAGAGGCCCCAAAGCATCTTGCTTCCAGCTCTTTGGGTAGCTAAGAAACTACTGGCTCTGCCCAGTGTTCTTACAACCTACCTGGAACATCTGTTACCAAGGTCTGTGAAATGCAGTTTATTGGCAGGCCTGATCTGGCTGAAGTAGGACTTCTGCTCTGGGTGTGCTACATTGCCCTAGAGCTGAAAGGCACAACGTGCAGGCTTCTTTCCAAAGAGCGAGTTGGGTCCCACAGCATCTTGCTTCCAGCACTTTGGGAAGCTAAGGAACAACTCGCTCTACACACCTCTCTTACAGCCTACCGGGAACATCTCTTCCAAAGGCCTGTGAAACACAGTTTCATTGCCGGCCTCATCTGGCTGAAGTAGGACTTCTGCTCTGGGTGTGCTACATAGCCCTAGAGCTGAAAGGCACAACGTGCAGGCTTCTTTCCAAAGGGCGAGTTGGGCCCCACGGCATCTTGCTTCCAGCTCTTTGGGAAGCTAAGAAACAACTCGCTCTGCACAGTGCTCTTACAGCCGACCGGGAACATCTCTTGCAAAGGCCTGTGAAACGCAGTTTCTTTGCAGGCCTGATCTGGCTGAAGTAGAACTTCTGCTCTGGGTGTGCTCCATTGCCCTAGAGCTGAAAGGCACAACGCGCAGGCTTCTTTCCAAAGGACGAGTGTGGCCCCACAGCATCTTGCTTCCAGCTCTTTGGGAAGCTAAGAAATAACTCGCTCTGCATAGGGCTCTTACACCCTACCGGGAACATGTCTTACAAAGGACTGTGAAAGGCAGTTTCTTCCCAGCCCTGATATGGCTGAAGTAGTACTTCTGCTCTGCCGTGTCCTACATGGCCCTAGAGCTGCAAGGCACAAAGTTCTGCCTTGTTTCCCCAAGGGGAGACTAGTCACTCAGCAACCTGCTTCCAGCTCTTGGGCAGCTAAGAAACAACTTGCTCTGCACAGGGCTCTTCCAGCCTCCCTGGAACATGTCTCACAAAGGCCTGTGAAACGCAGTTTCTTCCCAGGGCTGATCTCGCTGAAGGCGAACTTCTGCGCTGCCGTGTCCTACATGGGCCTAGAGCTGCAAGGCACAAAGTCCTGCCTTGTGTCCTCACGGGCAGACAGGCCCCACAGCGTGGGACTTCCAGCTCTTTGGGCAGCTAAGAAACAACTTGCTTTGCACTGGTGTTTTGCAGCCTGCAGGGAACGAGTCTTAAAAAGGCCTGTGAAACGCAGTTTCTTCCAGGCCTGATCTCGCGGAAGAAGAACTTCTGCTCTGCCGTGCCTACATGGGCCTAGAGCTGCAAGGAACAAAGTTCTGCCTTGTTTCTACAAGGGGACACAAGTCCCTCAGCGTCCAGCTTCCAGCTCCTTGGGCAGATAAGAAACAACTCGCTCTGCACAGTGCTCTTACAGCCTACCGGGAACATCTCTTACAAATCCTGTGAAACGCAGTTTCTATGCAGAACTGATCTGGGTGAAGTAGAACTTCTGCTCTGGGTGTGCTACATTGCCCTAGAGCTGAAAGGCACAACGTGCAGGCTTCTTTCCAAAGGGCGAGTTGGGACCCACAGCATCTTGCTTCCAGCTCTTTGGGAAGCTAAGAAACAAGTCGCTCTGCACAGTGCTCTTACAGCCTACCGGGAACATCTCTTCCAAAGGCCTGTGAAACGCAGTTTCTTTGCAGGCCTGATCTGGCTGAAGTAGCACTTCTGCTCTGGGTGTGCTCCATTGCCCTAGAGCTGAAAGGCAGAACGCGCAGGCTTCTTTCCAAAGGGCGAGTTGGGCCCCACAGCATCTTGCTTCCAGCTCTTTGGGAAGCTAAGAAACAACTCGCTCTGCATAGGGCTCTTACACCCTACTGGGCACATGTCTTACAAAGGCCTGTGAAAGGCAGTTTCTTCCCAGCCCTGATATGGCTGAAGTAGTACTTCTGCTCTGCCGTGTCCTACATGGGCCTAGAGCTGCAAGGCACAAAGTCCAGCCTTGTTTCCCCAAGGGGAGACAGGCCCCACTGCGTGGGGCTTCCAGCTCTTTGGGCAGTTAAGAAACAACTTGCTGTGCACCGGTGTTTTACAGCCTACAGGGAACGAGTCTTACAAAGGCCTGTGTAACGCAGTTTCTTCCCAGGCCTGATCTTGCTGAAGTAGAACTTCTGCTCTGCCCTGTCCTACATGGGCCTAGAGCTGCAAGGCACAAGTTCCTGCCTTGCGTCCTCAAGGGCAGACAGGCCCCACAGCATGGGGCTTCCAGCTCTTTGGACAGCTGAGAAACAACTTGCTCTGCACTGGTGTTTTACAGCCTACAGGGATCGAGTCTTACAAAGGCCTGCGAAATGCAGTTTCTTCCCAGGACTTATCTTGCTGAAGTAGAACTTCTGCTCTGCCGTGTCCTACATGGGCCTAGAGCTCCAAGGCACAAAGTCCTGCCTTGCTTCCCCAAGGGGAGACTAGACCCTCAGCATCCAGCTACCAGCTCTTTGTGCAGCTAGGCAACAACTCGCTCTGCATTGGTGTTTTACAGCCTACCGGCAAGATATCTTACAAAGGCCTGTGAAACGCAATTTCTTGGTAGGCCTGATCTGACTGAAGCAGAACTTCTGCACTGGGTGTGCTGCATTGGCATAGAGCTGCCATGCCCAAAGTGCTGGCTTCCTTGCAAAGGGGTAGAGAGGCCCCAAAGCATCTTGCTTCCAGCTCTTTGGGTAGCTAAGAAACTACTGGCTCTGCCCAGTGTTCTTACAACCTACCTGGAACATCTGTTACCAAGGTCTGTGAAATGCAGTTTATTGGCAGGCCTGATCTGGCTGAAGTAGGACTTCTGCTCTGGGTGTGCTACATTGCCCTAGAGCTGAAAGGCACAACGTGCAGGCTTCTTTCCAAAGAGCGAGTTGGGTCCCACAGCATCTTGCTTCCAGCACTTTGGGAAGCTAAGGAACAACTCGCTCTACACACCTCTCTTACAGCCTACCGGGAACATCTCTTCCAAAGGCCTGTGAAACACAGTTTCATTGCCGGCCTCATCTGGCTGAAGTAGGACTTCTGCTCTGGGTGTGCTACATAGCCCTAGAGCTGAAAGGCACAACGTGCAGGCTTCTTTCCAAAGGGCGAGTTGGGCCCCACGGCATCTTGCTTCCAGCTCTTTGGGAAGCTAAGAAACAACTCGCTCTGCACAGTGCTCTTACAGCCGACCGGGAACATCTCTTGCAAAGGCCTGTGAAACGCAGTTTCTTTGCAGGCCTGATCTGGCTGAAGTAGAACTTCTGCTCTGGGTGTGCTCCATTGCCCTAGAGCTGAAAGGCACAACGCGCAGGCTTCTTTCCAAAGGACGAGTGTGGCCCCACAGCATCTTGCTTCCAGCTCTTTGGGAAGCTAAGAAATAACTCGCTCTGCATAGGGCTCTTACACCCTACCGGGAACATGTCTTACAAAGGACTGTGAAAGGCAGTTTCTTCCCAGCCCTGATATGGCTGAAGTAGTACTTCTGCTCTGCCGTGTCCTACATGGCCCTAGAGCTGCAAGGCACAAAGTTCTGCCTTGTTTCCCCAAGGGGAGACTAGTCACTCAGCAACCTGCTTCCAGCTCTTGGGCAGCTAAGAAACAACTTGCTCTGCACAGGGCTCTTCCAGCCTCCCTGGAACATGTCTCACAAAGGCCTGTGAAACGCAGTTTCTTCCCAGGGCTGATCTCGCTGAAGGCGAACTTCTGCGCTGCCGTGTCCTACATGGGCCTAGAGCTGCAAGGCACAAAGTCCTGCCTTGTGTCCTCACGGGCAGACAGGCCCCACAGCGTGGGACTTCCAGCTCTTTGGGCAGCTAAGAAACAACTTGCTTTGCACTGGTGTTTTGCAGCCTGCAGGGAACGAGTCTTAAAAAGGCCTGTGAAACGCAGTTTCTTCCAGGCCTGATCTCGCGGAAGAAGAACTTCTGCTCTGCCGTGCCTACATGGGCCTAGAGCTGCAAGGAACAAAGTTCTGCCTTGTTTCTACAAGGGGACACAAGTCCCTCAGCGTCCAGCTTCCAGCTCCTTGGGCAGATAAGAAACAACTCGCTCTGCACAGTGCTCTTACAGCCTACCGGGAACATCTCTTACAAATCCTGTGAAACGCAGTTTCTATGCAGAACTGATCTGGGTGAAGTAGAACTTCTGCTCTGGGTGTGCTACATTGCCCTAGAGCTGAAAGGCACAACGTGCAGGCTTCTTTCCAAAGGGCGAGTTGGGACCCACAGCATCTTGCTTCCAGCTCTTTGGGAAGCTAAGAAACAAGTCGCTCTGCACAGTGCTCTTACAGCCTACCGGGAACATCTCTTCCAAAGGCCTGTGAAACGCAGTTTCTTTGCAGGCCTGATCTGGCTGAAGTAGCACTTCTGCTCTGGGTGTGCTCCATTGCCCTAGAGCTGAAAGGCAGAACGCGCAGGCTTCTTTCCAAAGGGCGAGTTGGGCCCCACAGCATCTTGCTTCCAGCTCTTTGGGAAGCTAAGAAACAACTCGCTCTGCATAGGGCTCTTACACCCTACTGGGCACATGTCTTACAAAGGCCTGTGAAAGGCAGTTTCTTCCCAGCCCTGATATGGCTGAAGTAGTACTTCTGCTCTGCCGTGTCCTACATGGGCCTAGAGCTGCAAGGCACAAAGTCCAGCCTTGTTTCCCCAAGGGGAGACAGGCCCCACTGCGTGGGGCTTCCAGCTCTTTGGGCAGTTAAGAAACAACTTGCTGTGCACCGGTGTTTTACAGCCTACAGGGAACGAGTCTTACAAAGGCCTGTGTAACGCAGTTTCTTCCCAGGCCTGATCTTGCTGAAGTAGAACTTCTGCTCTGCCCTGTCCTACATGGGCCTAGAGCTGCAAGGCACAAGTTCCTGCCTTGCGTCCTCAAGGGCAGACAGGCCCCACAGCATGGGGCTTCCAGCTCTTTGGACAGCTGAGAAACAACTTGCTCTGCACTGGTGTTTTACAGCCTACAGGGATCGAGTCTTACAAAGGCCTGCGAAATGCAGTTTCTTCCCAGGACTTATCTTGCTGAAGTAGAACTTCTGCTCTGCCGTGTCCTACATGGGCCTAGAGCTCCAAGGCACAAAGTCCTGCCTTGCTTCCCCAAGGGGAGACTAGACCCTCAGCATCCAGCTACCAGCTCTTTGTGCAGCTAGGCAACAACTCGCTCTGCATTGGTGTTTTACAGCCTACCGGCAAGATATCTTACAAAGGCCTGTGAAACGCAATTTCTTGGTAGGCCTGATCTGACTGAAGCAGAACTTCTGCACTGGGTGTGCTGCATTGGCATAGAGCTGCCATGCCCAAAGTGCTGGCTTCCTTGCAAAGGGGTAGAGAGGCCCCAAAGCATCTTGCTTCCAGCTCTTTGGGTAGCTAAGAAACTACTGGCTCTGCCCAGTGTTCTTACAACCTACCTGGAACATCTGTTACCAAGGTCTGTGAAATGCAGTTTATTGGCAGGCCTGATCTGGCTGAAGTAGGACTTCTGCTCTGGGTGTGCTACATTGCCCTAGAGCTGAAAGGCACAACGTGCAGGCTTCTTTCCAAAGAGCGAGTTGGGTCCCACAGCATCTTGCTTCCAGCACTTTGGGAAGCTAAGGAACAACTCGCTCTACACACCTCTCTTACAGCCTACCGGGAACATCTCTTCCAAAGGCCTGTGAAACACAGTTTCATTGCCGGCCTCATCTGGCTGAAGTAGGACTTCTGCTCTGGGTGTGCTACATAGCCCTAGAGCTGAAAGGCACAACGTGCAGGCTTCTTTCCAAAGGGCGAGTTGGGCCCCACGGCATCTTGCTTCCAGCTCTTTGGGAAGCTAAGAAACAACTCGCTCTGCACAGTGCTCTTACAGCCTAGTGGGAACATCTCTTCCAAAGGCCTGTGAAACGCAGTTTCTTTGCAGGCCTGATCTGGCTGAAGTAGAACTTCTGCTCTGGGTGTGCTCCATTGCCCTAGAGCTGAAAGGCACAACGCGCAGGCTTCTTTCCAAAGGACGAGTGTGGCCCCACAGCATCTTGCTTCCAGCTCTTTGGGAAGCTAAGAAATAACTCGCTCTGCATAGGGCTCTTACACCCTACCGGGAACATGTCTTACAAAGGACTGTGAAAGGCAGTTTCTTCCCAGCCCTGATATGGCTGAAGTAGTACTTCTGCTCTGCCGTGTCCTACATGGCCCTAGAGCTGCAAGGCACAAAGTTCTGCCTTGTTTCCCCAAGGGGAGACTAGTCACTCAGCAACCTGCTTCCAGCTCTTGGGCAGCTAAGAAACAACTTGCTCTGCACAGGGCTCTTCCAGCCTCCCTGGAACATGTCTCACAAAGGCCTGTGAAACGCAGTTTCTTCCCAGGGCTGATCTCGCTGAAGGCGAACTTCTGCGCTGCCGTGTCCTACATGGGCCTAGAGCTGCAAGGCACAAAGTCCTGCCTTGTGTCCTCACGGGCAGACAGGCCCCACAGCGTGGGACTTCCAGCTCTTTGGGCAGCTAAGAAACAACTTGCTTTGCACTGGTGTTTTGCAGCCTGCAGGGAACGAGTCTTAAAAAGGCCTGTGAAACGCAGTTTCTTCCAGGCCTGATCTCGCGGAAGAAGAACTTCTGCTCTGCCGTGCCTACATGGGCCTAGAGCTGCAAGGAACAAAGTTCTGCCTTGTTTCTACAAGGGGACACAAGTCCCTCAGCGTCCAGCTTCCAGCTCCTTGGGCAGATAAGAAACAACTCGCTCTGCACAGTGCTCTTACAGCCTACCGGGAACATCTCTTACAAATCCTGTGAAACGCAGTTTCTATGCAGAACTGATCTGGGTGAAGTAGAACTTCTGCTCTGGGTGTGCTACATTGCCCTAGAGCTGAAAGGCACAACGTGCAGGCTTCTTTCCAAAGGGCGAGTTGGGACCCACAGCATCTTGCTTCCAGCTCTTTGGGAAGCTAAGAAACAAGTCGCTCTGCACAGTGCTCTTACAGCCTACCGGGAACATCTCTTCCAAAGGCCTGTGAAACGCAGTTTCTTTGCAGGCCTGATCTGGCTGAAGTAGCACTTCTGCTCTGGGTGTGCTCCATTGCCCTAGAGCTGAAAGGCAGAACGCGCAGGCTTCTTTCCAAAGGGCGAGTTGGGCCCCACAGCATCTTGCTTCCAGCTCTTTGGGAAGCTAAGAAACAACTCGCTCTGCATAGGGCTCTTACACCCTACTGGGCACATGTCTTACAAAGGCCTGTGAAAGGCAGTTTCTTCCCAGCCCTGATATGGCTGAAGTAGTACTTCTGCTCTGCCGTGTCCTACATGGGCCTAGAGCTGCAAGGCACAAAGTCCAGCCTTGTTTCCCCAAGGGGAGACAGGCCCCACTGCGTGGGGCTTCCAGCTCTTTGGGCAGTTAAGAAACAACTTGCTGTGCACCGGTGTTTTACAGCCTACAGGGAACGAGTCTTACAAAGGCCTGTGTAACGCAGTTTCTTCCCAGGCCTGATCTTGCTGAAGTAGAACTTCTGCTCTGCCCTGTCCTACATGGGCCTAGAGCTGCAAGGCACAAGTTCCTGCCTTGCGTCCTCAAGGGCAGACAGGCCCCACAGCATGGGGCTTCCAGCTCTTTGGACAGCTGAGAAACAACTTGCTCTGCACTGGTGTTTTACAGCCTACAGGGATCGAGTCTTACAAAGGCCTGCGAAATGCAGTTTCTTCCCAGGACTTATCTTGCTGAAGTAGAACTTCTGCTCTGCCGTGTCCTACATGGGCCTAGAGCTCCAAGGCACAAAGTCCTGCCTTGCTTCCCCAAGGGGAGACTAGACCCTCAGCATCCAGCTACCAGCTCTTTGTGCAGCTAGGCAACAACTCGCTCTGCATTGGTGTTTTACAGCCTACCGGCAAGATATCTTACAAAGGCCTGTGAAACGCAATTTCTTGGTAGGCCTGATCTGACTGAAGCAGAACTTCTGCACTGGGTGTGCTGCATTGGCATAGAGCTGCCATGCCCAAAGTGCTGGCTTCCTTGCAAAGGGGTAGAGAGGCCCCAAAGCATCTTGCTTCCAGCTCTTTGGGTAGCTAAGAAACTACTGGCTCTGCCCAGTGTTCTTACAACCTACCTGGAACATCTGTTACCAAGGTCTGTGAAATGCAGTTTATTGGCAGGCCTGATCTGGCTGAAGTAGGACTTCTGCTCTGGGTGTGCTACATTGCCCTAGAGCTGAAAGGCACAACGTGCAGGCTTCTTTCCAAAGAGCGAGTTGGGTCCCACAGCATCTTGCTTCCAGCACTTTGGGAAGCTAAGGAACAACTCGCTCTACACACCTCTCTTACAGCCTACCGGGAACATCTCTTCCAAAGGCCTGTGAAACACAGTTTCATTGCCGGCCTCATCTGGCTGAAGTAGGACTTCTGCTCTGGGTGTGCTACATAGCCCTAGAGCTGAAAGGCACAACGTGCAGGCTTCTTTCCAAAGGGCGAGTTGGGCCCCACGGCATCTTGCTTCCAGCTCTTTGGGAAGCTAAGAAACAACTCGCTCTGCACAGTGCTCTTACAGCCGACCGGGAACATCTCTTGCAAAGGCCTGTGAAACGCAGTTTCTTTGCAGGCCTGATCTGGCTGAAGTAGAACTTCTGCTCTGGGTGTGCTCCATTGCCCTAGAGCTGAAAGGCACAACGCGCAGGCTTCTTTCCAAAGGACGAGTGTGGCCCCACAGCATCTTGCTTCCAGCTCTTTGGGAAGCTAAGAAATAACTCGCTCTGCATAGGGCTCTTACACCCTACCGGGAACATGTCTTACAAAGGACTGTGAAAGGCAGTTTCTTCCCAGCCCTGATATGGCTGAAGTAGTACTTCTGCTCTGCCGTGTCCTACATGGCCCTAGAGCTGCAAGGCACAAAGTTCTGCCTTGTTTCCCCAAGGGGAGACTAGTCACTCAGCAACCTGCTTCCAGCTCTTGGGCAGCTAAGAAACAACTTGCTCTGCACAGGGCTCTTCCAGCCTCCCTGGAACATGTCTCACAAAGGCCTGTGAAACGCAGTTTCTTCCCAGGGCTGATCTCGCTGAAGGCGAACTTCTGCGCTGCCGTGTCCTACATGGGCCTAGAGCTGCAAGGCACAAAGTCCTGCCTTGTGTCCTCACGGGCAGACAGGCCCCACAGCGTGGGACTTCCAGCTCTTTGGGCAGCTAAGAAACAACTTGCTTTGCACTGGTGTTTTGCAGCCTGCAGGGAACGAGTCTTAAAAAGGCCTGTGAAACGCAGTTTCTTCCAGGCCTGATCTCGCGGAAGAAGAACTTCTGCTCTGCCGTGCCTACATGGGCCTAGAGCTGCAAGGAACAAAGTTCTGCCTTGTTTCTACAAGGGGACACAAGTCCCTCAGCGTCCAGCTTCCAGCTCCTTGGGCAGATAAGAAACAACTCGCTCTGCACAGTGCTCTTACAGCCTACCGGGAACATCTCTTACAAATCCTGTGAAACGCAGTTTCTATGCAGAACTGATCTGGGTGAAGTAGAACTTCTGCTCTGGGTGTGCTACATTGCCCTAGAGCTGAAAGGCACAACGTGCAGGCTTCTTTCCAAAGGGCGAGTTGGGACCCACAGCATCTTGCTTCCAGCTCTTTGGGAAGCTAAGAAACAAGTCGCTCTGCACAGTGCTCTTACAGCCTACCGGGAACATCTCTTCCAAAGGCCTGTGAAACGCAGTTTCTTTGCAGGCCTGATCTGGCTGAAGTAGCACTTCTGCTCTGGGTGTGCTCCATTGCCCTAGAGCTGAAAGGCAGAACGCGCAGGCTTCTTTCCAAAGGGCGAGTTGGGCCCCACAGCATCTTGCTTCCAGCTCTTTGGGAAGCTAAGAAACAACTCGCTCTGCATAGGGCTCTTACACCCTACTGGGCACATGTCTTACAAAGGCCTGTGAAAGGCAGTTTCTTCCCAGCCCTGATATGGCTGAAGTAGTACTTCTGCTCTGCCGTGTCCTACATGGGCCTAGAGCTGCAAGGCACAAAGTCCAGCCTTGTTTCCCCAAGGGGAGACAGGCCCCACTGCGTGGGGCTTCCAGCTCTTTGGGCAGTTAAGAAACAACTTGCTGTGCACCGGTGTTTTACAGCCTACAGGGAACGAGTCTTACAAAGGCCTGTGTAACGCAGTTTCTTCCCAGGCCTGATCTTGCTGAAGTAGAACTTCTGCTCTGCCCTGTCCTACATGGGCCTAGAGCTGCAAGGCACAAGTTCCTGCCTTGCGTCCTCAAGGGCAGACAGGCCCCACAGCATGGGGCTTCCAGCTCTTTGGACAGCTGAGAAACAACTTGCTCTGCACTGGTGTTTTACAGCCTACAGGGATCGAGTCTTACAAAGGCCTGCGAAATGCAGTTTCTTCCCAGGACTTATCTTGCTGAAGTAGAACTTCTGCTCTGCCGTGTCCTACATGGGCCTAGAGCTCCAAGGCACAAAGTCCTGCCTTGCTTCCCCAAGGGGAGACTAGACCCTCAGCATCCAGCTACCAGCTCTTTGTGCAGCTAGGCAACAACTCGCTCTGCATTGGTGTTTTACAGCCTACCGGCAAGATATCTTACAAAGGCCTGTGAAACGCAATTTCTTGGTAGGCCTGATCTGACTGAAGCAGAACTTCTGCACTGGGTGTGCTGCATTGGCATAGAGCTGCCATGCCCAAAGTGCTGGCTTCCTTGCAAAGGGGTAGAGAGGCCCCAAAGCATCTTGCTTCCAGCTCTTTGGGTAGCTAAGAAACTACTGGCTCTGCCCAGTGTTCTTACAACCTACCTGGAACATCTGTTACCAAGGTCTGTGAAATGCAGTTTATTGGCAGGCCTGATCTGGCTGAAGTAGGACTTCTGCTCTGGGTGTGCTACATTGCCCTAGAGCTGAAAGGCACAACGTGCAGGCTTCTTTCCAAAGAGCGAGTTGGGTCCCACAGCATCTTGCTTCCAGCACTTTGGGAAGCTAAGGAACAACTCGCTCTACACACCTCTCTTACAGCCTACCGGGAACATCTCTTCCAAAGGCCTGTGAAACACAGTTTCATTGCCGGCCTCATCTGGCTGAAGTAGGACTTCTGCTCTGGGTGTGCTACATTGCCCTAGAGCTGAAAGGCACAACGTGCAGGCTTCTTTCCAAAGGGCGAGTTGGGCCCCACGGCATCTTGCTTCCAGCTCTTTGGGAAGCTAAGTAACAACTCGCTCTGCTCAATGCTCTTACAGCCTACCGGGAACATCCCTTCCAAAGGCCTGTGTAACGCAGTTTCTTTGCCGGCCTCATCTGGCTCAAGTAGGACTTCTGCTTTGGGTGTGCTACATTGCCCTAGAGCTGAAAGGCACTTCCCGCAGTCTTCTTTCCAAAGAGCGAGTTGGGCCCCAAAGCATCTTGCTTCCAGCTCTTTGGGAAGCTAAGAAACAACTCGCTCTGCACAGGGCTCTTACAGCCTACCGGGAACATCTCTTACAAAGGCCTGTGAAACGCAGTTTCTTTGCAGGCCTCATCTGGCTGAAGTAGAAATTCTGCTCTGGGTGTGCTACATTGCCCTGGAGCTGAAAGGCACAACCCACAGTCTTCTTTCCAAAGGGCGAGTTGGGCCCCAAAGCATCTTGCTTCCAGCTCTTTGGTAAGCTAAGAAACAACTCGCTCTGCAGACCTCTCTTACAGCCAACCGGGAACATCTCTTGCAAAGGCCTGAGAAATACAGTTTCCTTGCAGGGCTTATCTCGCTGAGGTAGAACTGCTGCTATGCCGTGTCCTACATCGGCCTAGAGTTGCAAGGCTCAAAGTCCTGCCTTGACTCCTCAAGGGCAGACAGGCCCCACAGCGTGGGGCTTCCACCTTTTTGGGCAGCTAAGAAACAACTTGCTCTGCACTGGTGTTTTACAGCCTACAGGGAACGAGTCTTACAAAGGCCTGTGAAACGCAGTTTCTTCCCAGCCCTGATCTGGCTGAAGTAGAACTTCTGCTCTGCCGGGTCCTACATGGCGCTAGAGCTGCAAGGCACAAACTCCTGCCTTGATTCCACAAGGGTAGACAAGTCCCTCAAGTCTAGCATCCAGCTGTTTCGGCAGCTAAGAAACAACTCGCTCTGCATAGGGCTCTTACAGCCTACCAGGAACATGTCTTACAAAGGACTGTGAAACGCAGTTTCTTTGCAGGCCTGATCTGGCTGAAGTAGGACTTCTGCTCTGGCTGTGCTCCATTGCCCTAGAGCTGAAAGGCACAACGTGCAGGCTTCTTTCCAAAGGGCGAGTTGGGCCCCACAGCATCTTGCTTCCAGCTCTTTGGGAAGCTAAGAAACAACTCGCTCTGCACAGTGCTCTTACAGCCTAGTGGGAACATCTCTTCCAAAGGCCTGTGAAATGCAGTTTCTTTGCAGGCCTGATCTGGCTGAAGTAGCACTTCTGCTCTGGGTGTGCTACTTTGCCCTAGAGCTGAAAGGCACAACGTGCAGGCTTCTTTCCAAAGGGCGAGTTGGGCCCCACAGCATCTTGCTTCCAGCTCTTTGGGAAGCTAAGAAACAACTCGCTCTGCACAGTGCTCTTACAGCCTACCGGGAACATCTCTTCCAAAGGCCTGTGAAACGCAGTTTCTTTGCAGGCCTGATCTGGCTGAAGTAGCACTTCTGCTCTGGGTGTGCTACTTTGCCCTAGAGCTGAAAGGCACAACGTGCAGGCTTCTTTCCAAAGGGCGCGTTGGGCCCCACAGCATCTTGCTTCCAGCTCTTTGGGAAGCTAAGAAACTACTCGCTCTGCACAGTGCTCTTGCAGCCTACCGGGAACATCTCTTCCAAAGGCCTGTGAAACGCAGTTTCTTTGCAGGCCTGATATGGCTGAAGTAGGACTTCTGCTCTGGGTGTGCTACTTTGCCCTAGAGCTGAAAGGCACAACGTGCTGGCTTCTTTCCAAAGGGCGAGTTGGGCCCCACAGCATCTTGCTTCCAGCTCTTTGGGAAGCTAAGAAACAACTCGCTCTGCACAGGGCTCTTACAGCCTACCGGGAACATGTCTTCCAAAGGCCTGTGAAACGCAGTTTCTTTGCAGGCCTGATCTGGCTGAAGTAGGACTTCTGCTCTGGGTGTGCTAGTTTGCCCTAGAGCTGAAAGGCACAACGTGCAGGCTTCTTTCCAAAGGGCGAGTTGGGCCCCACAGCATCTTGCTTAAAGCTCTTTGGGAAGCTAATAAACAACTGGCTCTGCACAGTGCTCTTACAGCCTACGGGGAACATCACTTCCAAAGGCCTTTGAAACGCAGTTTCTTTGCAGGCCTGATCTGGGTGAAGTAGGACTTCTGCTCTGGGTGTGCTACTTTGCCCTAGAGCTGAAAGGCACAACGTGCAGGCTTCTTTCCAAAGGGCGAGTTGGGCCCCACAGCATCTTGCTTCCAGCTCTTTGGGAAGCTAAGAAACAACTCGCTCTGCACAGTGCTCTTACAGCCTAGTGGGAACATCTCTTCCAAAGGCCTGTGAAACGCAGTTTCTTTGCAGGCGTGATCTGGCTGAAGTAGGACTTCTGCTCTGGGTGTGCTACTTTGCCCTAGAGCTGAAAGGCACAACGTGCAGGCTTCTTTCCAAAGGGCGAGTTGGGCCCCACAGCATCTTGCTTCCAGCTCTTTGGGAAGCTAAGAAACAACTCGCTCTGCACAGTGCTCTTACAGCCTACCGGGAACATCTCTTCCAAAGGCCTGTGAAACGCAGTTTCTTTGCAGGCCTGATCTGGCTGAAGTAGCACTTCTGCTCTGGGTGTGCTACTTTGCCCTAGAGCTGAAAGGCACAACGTGCAGGCTTCTTTCCAAAGGGCGAGTTGGGCCCCACGGCATCTTGCTTCCAGCTCTTTGGGAAGCTAAGAAACAACTCGCTCTGCACAGTGCTCTTACAGCCGACCGGGAACATCTCTTGCAAAGGCCTGTGAAACGCAGTTTCTTTGCAGGCCTGATCTGGCTGAAGTAGAACTTCTGCTCTGGGTGTGCTCCATTGCCCTAGAGCTGAAAGGCAGAACGCGCAGGCTTCTTTCCAAAGGGCGAGTTGGGCCCCACAGCATCTTGCTTCCAGCTCTTTGGGAAGCTAAGAAACAACTCGCTCTGCATAGGGCTCTTACACCCTACCGCGAACATGTCTTACAAAGGACTGTGAAAGGCAGTTTCTTCCCAGCCCTGATATGGCTGAAGTAGTACTTCTGCTCTGCCGTGTCCTACATGGCCCTAGAGCTGCAAGGCACAAAGTTCTGCCTTGTTTCCCCAAGGGGAGACTAGTCACTCAGCAACCTGCTTCCAGCTCTTGGGCAGCTAAGAAACAACTTGCTCTGCACAGGGCTCTTCCAGCCTCCCTGGAACATGTCTCACAAAGGCCTGTGAAACGCAGTTTCTTCCCAGGGCTGATCTCGCTGAAGGCGAACTTCTGCGCTGCCATGTCCTACATGGGCCTAGAGCTGCAAGGCACAAAGTCCTGCCTTGTGTCCTCACGGGCAGACAGGCCCCACAGCGTGGGACTTCCAGCTCTTTGGGCAGCTAAGAAACAACTTGCTTTGCACTGGTGTTTTGCAGCCTGCAGGGAACGAGTCTTAAAAAGGCCTGTGAAACGCAGTTTCTTCCAGGCCTGATCTCGCGGAAGAAGAACTTCTGCTCTGCCGTGCCTACATGGGCCTAGAGCTGCAAGGAACAAAGTTCTGCCTTGTTTCTACAAGGGGACACAAGTCCCTCAGCGTCCAGCTTCCAGCTCCTTGGGCAGATAAGAAACAACTCGCTCTGCACAGTGCTCTTACAGCCTACCGGGAACATCTCTTACAAATCCTGTGAAACGCAGTTTCTATGCAGAACTGATCTGGGTGAAGTAGAACTTCTGCTCTGGGTGTGCTACATTGCCCTAGAGCTGAAAGGCACAACGTGCAGGCTTCTTTCCAAAGGGCGAGTTGGGACCCACAGCATCTTGCTTCCAGCTCTTTGGGAAGCTAAGAAACAAGTCGCTCTGCACAGTGCTCTTACAGCCTACCGGGAACATCTCTTCCAAAGGCCTGTGAAACGCAGTTTCTTTGCAGGCCTGATCTGGCTGAAGTAGCACTTCTGCTCTGGGTGTGCTCCATTGCCCTAGAGCTGAAAGGCAGAACGCGCAGGCTTCTTTCCAAAGGGCGAGTTGGGCCCCACAGCATCTTGCTTCCAGCTCTTTGGGAAGCTAAGAAACAACTCGCTCTGCATAGGGCTCTTACACCCTACTGGGCACATGTCTTACAAAGGCCTGTGAAAGGCAGTTTCTTCCCAGCCCTGATATGGCTGAAGTAGTACTTCTGCTCTGCCGTGTCCTACATGGGCCTAGAGCTGCAAGGCACAAAGTCCAGCCTTGTTTCCCCAAGGGGAGACAGGCCCCACTGCGTGGGGCTTCCAGCTCTTTGGGCAGTTAAGAAACAACTTGCTGTGCACCGGTGTTTTACAGCCTACAGGGAACGAGTCTTACAAAGGCCTGTGTAACGCAGTTTCTTCCCAGGCCTGATCTTGCTGAAGTAGAACTTCTGCTCTGCCCTGTCCTACATGGGCCTAGAGCTGCAAGGCACAAGTTCCTGCCTTGCGTCCTCAAGGGCAGACAGGCCCCACAGCATGGGGCTTCCAGCTCTTTGGACAGCTGAGAAACAACTTGCTCTGCACTGGTGTTTTACAGCCTACAGGGATCGAGTCTTACAAAGGCCTGCGAAATGCAGTTTCTTCCCAGGACTTATCTTGCTGAAGTAGAACTTCTGCTCTGCCGTGTCCTACATGGGCCTAGAGCTCCAAGGCACAAAGTCCTGCCTTGCTTCCCCAAGGGGAGACTAGACCCTCAGCATCCAGCTACCAGCTCTTTGTGCAGCTAGGCAACAACTCGCTCTGCATTGGTGTTTTACAGCCTACCGGCAAGATATCTTACAAAGGCCTGTGAAACGCAATTTCTTGGTAGGCCTGATCTGACTGAAGCAGAACTTCTGCACTGGGTGTGCTGCATTGGCATAGAGCTGCCATGCCCAAAGTGCTGGCTTCCTTGCAAAGGGGTAGAGAGGCCCCAAAGCATCTTGCTTCCAGCTCTTTGGGTAGCTAAGAAACTACTGGCTCTGCCCAGTGTTCTTACAACCTACCTGGAACATCTGTTACCAAGGTCTGTGAAATGCAGTTTATTGGCAGGCCTGATCTGGCTGAAGTAGGACTTCTGCTCTGGGTGTGCTACATTGCCCTAGAGCTGAAAGGCACAACGTGCAGGCTTCTTTCCAAAGGGCGAGTTGGGCCCCACAGCATCTTGCTTCCAGCTCTTTGGGAAGCTAAGAAACAACTCGCTCTGCATAGGGCTCTTACACCCTACCGGGAACATGTCTTACAAAGGACTGTGAAAGGCAGTTTCTTCCCAGCCCTGATATGGCTGAAGTAGTACTTCTGCTCTGCCGTGTCCTACATGGCCCTAGAGCTGCAAGGCACAAAGTTCTGCCTTGTTTCCCCAAGGGGAGACTAGTCACTCAGCAACCTGCTTCCAGCTCTTGGGCAGCTAAGAAACAACTTGCTCTGCACAGGGCTCTTCCAGCCTCCCTGGAACATGTCTCACAAAGGCCTGTGAAACGCAGTTTCTTCCCAGGGCTGATCTCGCTGAAGGCGAACTTCTGCGCTGCCGTGTCCTACATGGGCCTAGAGCTGCAAGGCACAAAGTCCTGCCTTGTGTCCTCACGGGCAGACAGGCCCCACAGCGTGGGACTTCCAGCTCTTTGGGCAGCTAAGAAACAACTTGCTTTGCACTGGTGTTTTGCAGCCTGCAGGGAACGAGTCTTAAAAAGGCCTGTGAAACGCAGTTTCTTCCAGGCCTGATCTCGCGGAAGAAGAACTTCTGCTCTGCCGTGCCTACATGGGCCTAGAGCTGCAAGGAACAAAGTTCTGCCTTGTTTCTACAAGGGGACACAAGTCCCTCAGCGTCCAGCTTCCAGCTCCTTGGGCAGATAAGAAACAACTCGCTCTGCACAGTGCTCTTACAGCCTACCGGGAACATCTCTTACAAATCCTGTGAAACGCAGTTTCTATGCAGAACTGATCTGGGTGAAGTAGAACTTCTGCTCTGGGTGTGCTACATTGCCCTAGAGCTGAAAGGCACAACGTGCAGGCTTCTTTCCAAAGGGCGAGTTGGGACCCACAGCATCTTGCTTCCAGCTCTTTGGGAAGCTAAGAAACAAGTCGCTCTGCACAGTGCTCTTACAGCCTACCGGGAACATCTCTTCCAAAGGCCTGTGAAACGCAGTTTCTTTGCAGGCCTGATCTGGCTGAAGTAGCACTTCTGCTCTGGGTGTGCTCCATTGCCCTAGAGCTGAAAGGCAGAACGCGCAGGCTTCTTTCCAAAGAGCGAGTTGGGCCCCACAGCATCTTGCTTCCAGCTCTTTGGGAAGCTAAGAAACAACTCGCTCTGCACAGTGCTCTTACAGCCTACCGGGAACATCTCTTCCAAAGGCCTGTGAAACGCAGTTTCTTTGCAGGCCTGATCTGGCTGAAGTAGGACTTCTGCTCTGGGTGTGCTACTTTGCCCTAGAGCTGAAAGGCACAACGTGCAGGCTTCTTTCCAAAGGGCGAGTTGGGCCCCACAGCATCTTGCTTCCAGCTCTTTGGGAAGCTAAGAAACAACTCGCTCTGCACAGTGCTCTTACAGCCTAGTGGGAACATCTCTTCCAAAGGCCTGTGAAACGCAGTTTCTTTGCCGGCCTGATCTGGCTGAAGTAGGACTTCTGCTCTGGGTGTGCTACTTTGCCCTAGAGCTGAAAGGCACAACGTGCAGGCTTCTTTCCAAAGGGCGAGTTGGGCCCCACAGCATCTTGCTTCCAGCTCTTTGGGAAGCTAAGAAACAACTCGCTCTGCACAGTGCTCTTACAGCCTAGTGGGAACATCTCTTCCAAAGGCCTGTGAAATGCAGTTTCTTTGCAGGCCTGATCTGGCTGAAGTAGCACTTCTGCTCTGGGTGTGCTACTTTGCCCTAGAGCTGAAAGGCACAACGTGCAGGCTTCTTTCCAAAGGGCGAGTTGGGCCCCACAGCATCTTGCTTCCAGCTCTTTGGGAAGCTAAGAAACAACTCGCTCTGCACAGTGCTCTTACAGCCTACCGGGAACATCTCTTCCAAAGGCCTGTGAAACGCAGTTTCTTTGCAGGCCTGATCTGGCTGAAGTAGCACTTCTGCTCTGGGTGTGCTACTTTGCCCTAGAGCTGAAAGGCACAACGTGCAGGCTTCTTTCCAAAGGGCGCGTTGGGCCCCACAGCATCTTGCTTCCAGCTCTTTGGGAAGCTAAGAAACTACTCGCTCTGCACAGTGCTCTTACAGCCTACCGGGAACATCTCTTCCAAAGGCCTGTGAAACGCAGTTTCTTTGCAGGCCTGATATGGCTGAAGTAGGACTTCTGCTCTGGGTGTGCTACTTTGCCCTAGAGCTGAAAGGCACAACGTGCTGGCTTCTTTCCAAAGGGCGAGTTGGGCCCCACAGCATCTTGCTTCCAGCTCTTTGGGAAGCTAAGAAACAACTCGCTCTGCACAGTGCTCTTACAGCCTAGTGGGAACATCTCTTCCAAAGGCCTGTGAAACGCAGTTTCTTTGCAGGCCTGGTCTGGCTGAAGTAGGACTTCTGCTCTGGGTGTGCTACTTTGCCCTAGTGCTGAAAGGCACAACGTGCAGGCTTCTTTCCAAAGGGCGAGTTGGGCCCCACAGCATCTTGCTTCCAGCTCTTTGGGAAGCTAAGAAACAACTCGCTCTGCACAGTGCTCTTACAGCCTAGTGGGAACATCTCTTCCAAAGGCCTGTGAAACGCAGTCTCTTTGCAGGCCTGATCTGGCTGAAGTAGCACTTCTGCTCTGGGTGTGCTACTTTGCCATAGAGCTGAAAGGCACAACGTGCAGGCTTCTTTCCAAAGGGCGAGTTGGGCCCCACAGCATCTTGCTTCCAGCTCTTTGGGAAGCTAAGAAACAACTCGCTCTGCACAGTTCTCTTACAGCCTAGTGGGAACATCACTTCCAAAGGCCTGTGAAACGCAGTTTCTTTGCAGGCCTTATCTGGCTGAAGTAGGACTTCTGCTCTGGGTGTGCTACTTTGCCCTAGAGCTGAAAGGCACAACGTGCAGGCTTCTTTCCAAAGGGCTAGTTGGGCCTCACAGCATCTTGCTTCCAGCTCTTTGGGAAGCTAAGAAACAACTCGCTCTGCACAGTGCTCTTACAGCCTACCAGGAACATCTCTTCCAAAGGCCTGTGAAACGCAGTTTCTTTGCAGGCCTGATCTGGCTGAAGTAGCACTTCTGCTCTGGGTGTGCTACTTTGCCCTAGAGCTGAAAGGCACAACGTGCAGGCTTCTTTCCAAAGGGCGAGTTGGGCCCCACAGCATCTTGCTTCCAGCTCTTTGGGAAGCTAAGAAACAACTCGCTCTGCACAGTGCTCTTACAGCCTACCAGGAACATCTCTTCCAAAGGCCTGTGAAACGCAGTTTCTTTGCAGGCCTGATCTGGCTGAAGTAGCACTTCTGCTCTGGGTGTGCTACTTTGCCCTAGAGCTGAAAGGCACAACGTGCAGGCTTCTTTCCAAAGGGCGAGTTGGGCCCCACAGCATCTTGCTTCCAGCTCTTTGGGAAGCTAAGAAACAACTCGCTCTGCACAGTGCTCTTACAGCCTAGTGGGAACATCTCTTCCAAAGGCCTGTGAAACGCAGTTTCTTTGCAGGCCTGATCTGGCTGAAGTAGGACTTCTGCTCTGGGTGTGCTACTTTGCCCTAGAGCTGAAAGGCAAAACGTGCAGGCTTCTTTCCAAAGGGTGAGTTGGGCCTCACAGCATCTTGCTTCCAGCTCTTTGGGAAGCTAAGAAACAACTCGCTCTGCACAGTGCTCTTACAGCCTATTGGGAACATCACTTCCAAAGGCCTGTGAGACGCAGTTTCTTTGCAGGCCTGATCTGGCTGAAGTAGCACTTCTGCTCTGGGTGTGCTACTTTGCCCTAGAGCTGAAAGGCACAACGTGCAGGCTTCTTTGCAAAGGGCGAGTTGGGCCCCACAGCATCTTGCTTCCAGCTCTTTGGGAAGCTAAGAAACAACTCGCTCTGCACAGTGCTCTTACAGCCTAGTGGGAACATCTCTTCCAAAGGCCTGTGAAACGCAGTTTCTTTGCCGGCCTGATCTGGCTGAAGTAGCACTTCTGCTCTGGGTGTGCTACTTTGCCCTAGAGCTGAAAGGCACAACGAGCAGGCTTCTTTCCAAAGGGCGAGTTGGGCCCCACGGCATCTTGCTTCCAGCTCTTTGGGAAGCTAAGAAACAACTCGCTCTGCACAGTGCTCTTACAGCCTACTGAGAACATGTCTTCCAAAGGCCTGTGAAACGCAGTTTCTTTGCAGGCCTGATCTGGCTGAAGTAGCACTTCTGCTCTGGGTGTGCTACTTTGCCCTAGAGCTGAAAGGCACAACGTGCAGGCTTCTTTCCAAAGGGCGAGTTGGGCCCCACAGCATCTTGCTTCCAGCTCTTTGGGAAGCTAAGAAACAACTCGCTCTGCACAGTGCTCTTACAGCCTAGTGGGAGCATCTCTTCCAAAGGCCTGTGAAACGCAGTTTCTTTGCAGGCCTGGTCTGGCTGAAGTAGGACTTCTGCTCTGGGTGTGCTACTTTGCCCTAGTGCTGAAAGGCACAACGTGCAGGCTTCTTTCCAAAGGGCGAGTTGGGCCCCACAGCATCTTGCTTCCAGCTCTTTGGGAAGCTAAGAAACAACTCGCTCTGCACAGCGCTCTTACAGCCTAGTGGGAACATCTCTTCCAAAGGCCTGTGAAACGCAGTCTCTTTGCAGGCCTGATCTGGCTGAAGTAGCACTTCTGCTCTGGGTGTGCTACTTTGCCATAGAGCTGAAAGGCACAACGTGCAGGCTTCTTTCCAAAGGGCGAGTTGGGCCCCACAGCATCTTGCTTCCAGCTCTTTGGGAAGCTAAGAAACAACTCGCTCTGCACAGTGCTCTTACAGCCTAGTGGGAACATCACTTCCAAAGGCCTGTGAAACGCAGTTTCTTTGCAGGCCTGATCTGGCTGAAGTAGCACTTCTGCTCTGGGTGTGCTACTTTGCCCTAGAGCTGAAAGGTACAACGTGCAGGCTTCTTTCCAAAGGGCGAGTTGGGCCCCACGGCATCTTGCTTCCAGCTCTTTGGGAAGCTAAGAAACAACTCGCTCTGCACAGTGCTCTTACAGCCTACCGGGAACATCTCTTCCAAAGGCCTGTGAAACGCAGTTTCTTTGCAGGCCTGATCTGGCTGAAGTAGGACTTCTGCTCTGGGTGTGCTACTTTGCCCTAGAGCTGAAAGGCACAACGTGCAGGCTTCTTTCCAAAGCTCGAGTTGGGCCCCACAGCATCTTGCTTCCAGCTCTTTGGGAAGCTAAGAAACAACTCGCTCTGCACAGTGCTCTTACAGCCTAGTGGGAACATCTCTTCCAAAGGCCTGTGAAACGCAGTTTCTTTGCAGGCCTGATCTGGCTGAAGTAGGACTTCTGCTCTTGGTGTGCTACTTTGCCCTAGAGCTGAAAGGCACAACGTGCAGGCTTCTTTCCAAAGGGCGAGTTGGGCCCCACAGCATCTTGCTTCCAGCTCTTTGGGAAGCTAAGAAACAACTCGCTCTGCACAGTGCTCTTACAGCCTAGTGGGAACATCTCTTCCAAAGGCCTGTGAAACACAGTTTCTTTGCAGGCCTGATCTGGCTGAAGTAGGACTTCTGCTCTGGGTGTGCTACTTTGCCCTAGAGCTGAAAGGCACAACGTGCAGGCTTCTTTCCAAAGGGCGAGTTGGGCCCCACAGCATCTTGCTTCCAGCTCTTTGGGAAGCTAAGAAACAACTCGCTCTGCACAGTTCTCTTACAGCCTAGTGGGAACATCACTTCCAAAGGCCTGTGAAACGCAGTTTCTTTGCAGGCCTTATCTGGCTGAAGTAGGACTTCTGCTCTGGGTGTGCTACTTTGCCCTAGAGCTGAAAGGCACAACGTGCAGGCTTCTTTCCAAAGGGCTAGTTGGGCCTCACAGCATCTTGCTTCCAGCTCTTTGGGAAGCTAAGAAACAACTCGCTCTGCACAGTGCTCTTACAGCCTACCAGGAACATCTCTTCCAAAGGCCTGTGAAACGCAGTTTCTTTGCAGGCCTGATCTGGCTGAAGTAGCACTTCTGCTCTGGGTGTGCTACTTTGCCCTAGAGCTGAAAGGCACAACGTGCAGGCTTCTTTCCAAAGGGCGAGTTGGGCCCCACAGCATCTTGCTTCCAGCTCTTTGGGAAGCTAAGAAACAACTCGCTCTGCACAGTGCTCTTACAGCCTACCAGGAACATCTCTTCCAAAGGCCTGTGAAACGCAGTTTCTTTGCAGGCCTGATCTGGCTGAAGTAGCACTTCTGCTCTGGGTGTGCTACTTTGCCCTAGAGCTGAAAGGCACAACGTGCAGGCTTCTTTCCAAAGGGCGAGTTGGGCCCCACAGCATCTTGCTTCCAGCTCTTTGGGAAGCTAAGAAACAACTCGCTCTGCACAGTGCTCTTACAGCCTAGTGGGAACATCTCTTCCAAAGGCCTGTGAAACGCAGTTTCTTTGCAGGCCTGATCTGGCTGAAGTAGGACTTCTGCTCTGGGTGTGCTACTTTGCCCTAGAGCTGAAAGGCAAAACGTGCAGGCTTCTTTCCAAAGGGTGAGTTGGGCCTCACAGCATCTTGCTTCCAGCTCTTTGGGAAGCTAAGAAACAACTCGCTCTGCACAGTGCTCTTACAGCCTATTGGGAACATCACTTCCAAAGGCCTGTGAGACGCAGTTTCTTTGCAGGCCTGATCTGGCTGAAGTAGCACTTCTGCTCTGGGTGTGCTACTTTGCCCTAGAGCTGAAAGGCACAACGTGCAGGCTTCTTTGCAAAGGGCGAGTTGGGCCCCACAGCATCTTGCTTCCAGCTCTTTGGGAAGCTAAGAAACAACTCGCTCTGCACAGTGCTCTTACAGCCTAGTGGGAACATCTCTTCCAAAGGCCTGTGAAACGCAGTTTCTTTGCCGGCCTGATCTGGCTGAAGTAGCACTTCTGCTCTGGGTGTGCTACTTTGCCCTAGAGCTGAAAGGCACAACGTGCAGGCTTCTTTCCAAAGGGCGAGTTGGGCCCCACGGCATCTTGCTTCCAGCTCTTTGGGAAGCTAAGAAACAACTCGCTCTGCACAGTGCTCTTACAGCCTACTGAGAACATGTCTTCCAAAGGCCTGTGAAACGCAGTTTCTTTGCAGGCCTGATCTGGCTGAAGTAGCACTTCTGCTCTGGGTGTGCTACTTTGCCCTAGAGCTGAAAGGCACAACGTGCAGGCTTCTTTCCAAAGGGCGAGTTGGGCCCCACAGCATCTTGCTTCCAGCTCTTTGGGAAGCTAAGAAACAACTCGCTCTGCACAGTGCTCTTACAGCCTAGTGGGAACATCTCTTCCAAAGGCCTGTGAAACGCAGTTTCTTTGCCGGCCTGATCTGGCTGAAGTAGCACTTCTGCTCTGGGTGTGCTACTTTGCCCTAGAGCTGAAAGGCACAACGTGCAGGCTTCTTTCCAAAGGGCGAGTTGGGCCCCACAGCATCTTGCTTCCAGCTCTTTGGGAAGCTAAGAAACAACTCGCTCTGCACAGTGCTCTTACAGCCTACCGGGAACATCTCTTCCAAAGGCCTGTGAAACGCAGTTTCTTTGCAGGCCTGATCTGGCTGAAGTAGCACTTCTGCTCTGGGTGTGCTACTTTGCCCTAGAGCTGAAAGGCACAACGTGCAGGCTTCTTTCCAAAGGGCGAGTTGGGCCCCACAGCATCTTGCTTCCAGCTCTTTGGGAAGCTAAGAAACAACTCGCTCTGCACAGTGCTCTTACAGCCTATTGGGAACATCTCTTCCAAAGGCCTGTGAGACGCAGTTTCTTTGCAGGCCTGATCTGGCTGAAGTAGGACTTCTGCTCTGGGTGTGCTACTTTGCCCTAGAGCTGAAAGGCACAACGTGCAGGCTTCTTTCCAAAGGGCGAGTTGGGCCTCACAGCATCTTGCTTCCAGCTCTTTGGGAAGCTAAGAAACAACTCGCTCTGCACAGTGCTCTTACAGCCTATTGGGAACATCACTTCCAAAGGCCTGTGAAACGCAGTTTCTTTGCAGGCCTGATCTGGCTGAAGTAGCACTTCTGCTCTGGGTGTGCTACTTTGCCATAGAGCTGAAAGGCACAACGTGCAGGCTTCTTTCCAAAGGGCGAGTTGGGCCGCACGGCATCTTGCTTCCAGCTCTTTGGGAAGCTAAGAAACAACTCGCTCTGCACTGTGCTCTTACAGCCTAGTGGGAACATCTCTTCCAAAGGCCTGTGAAACGCAGTTTCTTTGCAGGCCTGATCTGGCTGAAGTAGCACTTCTGCTCTGGGTGTGCTACTTTGCCCTAGAGCTGAAAGGCACAACGTGCTGGCTTCTTTCCAAAGGGCGAGTTGCGCCCCACAGCATCTTGCTTCCAGCTCTTTGGGAAGCTAAGAAACAACTCGCTCTGCACAGTGCTCTTACAGCCTAGTGGGAACATCTCTTCCAAAGGCCTGTGAAACGCAGTTTCTTTGCAGGCCTGATCTGGCTGAAGTAGGACTTCTGCTCTGGGTGTGCTACTTTGCCCTAGAGCTGAAAGGCACAACGTGCAGGCTTCTTTCCAAAGGGCTAGTTGGGCCCCACAGCATCTTGCTTCCAGCTCTTTGGGAAGCTAAGAAACAACTCGCTCTGCACAGTGCTCTTACAGCCTACCGGGAACATCTCTTCCAAAGGCCTGTGAAACGCAGTTTCTTTGCAGGCCTGATCTGGCTGAAGTAGCACTTCTGCTCTGGGTGTGCTACTTTGCCCTAGAGCTGAAAGGCACAACGTGCAGGCTTCTTTCCAAAGGGCGAGTTGGGCCCCACGGCATCTTGCTTCCAGCTCTTTGGGAAGCTAAGAAACAACTCGCTCTGCACAGTGCTCTTACAGCCTACCGGGAACATCTCTTCCAAAGGCCTGTGAGACGCAGTTTCTTTGCAGGCCTGATCTGGCTGAAGTAGGACTTCTGCTCTGGGTGTGCTACTTTGCCCTAGAGCTGAAAGGCACAACGTGCAGGCTTCTTTCCAAAGCTCGAGTTGGGCCCCACAGCATCTTGCTTCCAGCTCTTTGGGAAGCTAAGAAACAACTCGCTCTGCACAGTGCTCTTACAGCCTACCGGGAACATCTCTTCCAAAGGCCTGTGAAACGCAGTTTCTTTGCAGGCCTGATCTGGCTGAAGTAGGACTTCTGCTCTGGGTGTGCTACTTTGCCCTAGAGCTGAAAGGCACAACGTGCAGGCTTCTTTCCAAAGCTCGAGTTGGGCCCCACAGCATCTTGCTTCCAGCTCTTTGGGAAGCTAAGAAACAACTCGCTCTGCACAGTGCTCTTACAGCCTAGTGGGAACATGTCTTCCAAAGGCCTGTGAAACGCAGTTTCTTTGCAGGCCTGATCTGGCTGAAGTAGGACTTCTGCTCTGGGTGTGCTACTTTGCCCTAGAGCTGAAAGGCACAACGTGCAGGCTTCTTTCCAAAGGGCGCGTTGGGCCCCACAGCATCTTGCTTCCAGCTCTTTGGGAAGCTAAGAAACAACTCGCTCTGCACAGTGCTCTTACAGCCTAGTGGGAACATCTCTTCCAAAGGCCTGTGAAACGCAGTTTCTTTGCAGGCCTGATCTGGCTGAAGTAGCACTTCTGCTCTGGGTGTGCTACTTTGCCCTAGAGCTGAAAGGCACAACGTGCAGGCTTCTTTCCAAAGGGCTAGTTGGGCCTCACAGCATCTTGCTTCCAGCTCTTTGGGAAGCTAAGAAACAACTCGCTCTGCACAGTGCTCTTACAGCCTACCAGGAACATCTCTTCCAAAGGCCTGTGAAACGCAGTTTCTTTGCAGGCCT
Organism: Equus caballus; assembly: GCF_041296265.1. Classification (NCBI taxonomy): domain Eukaryota; kingdom Metazoa; phylum Chordata; class Mammalia; order Perissodactyla; family Equidae; genus Equus; species Equus caballus. Next base: position 413,607 of record NC_091697.1, read on the forward strand.
GATCTGGCTGAAGTAGCACTTCTGCTCTGGGTGTGCTACTTTGCCCTAGAGCTGAAAGGCACAACGTGCAGGCTTCTTTCCAAAGGGCTAGTTGGGCCTCACAGCATCTTGCTTCCAGCTCTTTGGGAAGCTAAGAAACAACTCGCTCTGCACAGTGCTCTTACAGCCTACCAGGAACATCTCTTCCAAAGGCCTGTGAAACGCAGTTTCTTTGCAGGCCTGATCTGGCTGAAGTAGCACTTCTGCTCTGGGTGTGCTACTTTGCCCTAGAGCTGAAAGGCACAACGTGCGGGCTTCTTTCCAAAGGGCGCGTTGGGCCCCACAGCATCTTGCTTCCAGCTCTTTGGGAAGCTAAGAAACTACTCGCTCTGCACAGTGCTCTTACAGCCTACCGGGAACATCTCTTCCAAAGGCCTGTGAAACGCAGTTTCTTTGCAGGCCTGATCTGGCTGAAGTAGCACTTCTGCTCTGGGTGTGCTACTTTGCCCTAGAGCTGAAAGGCACAACGTGCAGGCTTCTTTCCAAAGGGCGAGTTGGGCCCCACAGCATCTTGCTTCCAGCTCTTTGGGAAGCTAAGAAACAACTCGCTCTGCACAGTGCTCTTACAGCCTAGTGGGAACATCTCTTCCAAAGGCCTGTGAAACGCAGTTTCTTTGCAGGCCTGATCTGGCTGAAGTAGCACTTCTGCTCTGGGTGTGCTACTTTGCCCTAGAGCTGAAAGGCACAACGTGCAGGCTTCTTTCCAAAGGGCGAGTTGGGCCCCACAGCATCTTGCTTCCAGCTCTTTGGGAAGCTAAGAAACAACTCGCTCTGCACAGTGCTCTTACAGCCTAGTGGGAACATCTCTTCCAAAGGCCTGTGAAACGCAGTTTCTTTGCAGGCCTGATCTGGCTGAAGTAGCACTTCTGCTCTGGGTGTGCTACTTGGCCCTAGAGCTGAAAGGCACAACGTGCAGGCTTCTTTCCAAAGGGCGAGTTGGGCCCCACAGCATCTTGCTTCCAGCTCTTTGGGAAGCTAAGAAACAACTCGCTCTGCACAGTGCTCTTACAGCCTACCGGGAACATCTCTTCCAAAGGCCTGTGAAACGCAGTTTCTTTGCAGGCCTGATCTGGCTGAAGTAGCACTTCTGCTCTGGGTGTGCTACTTTGCCCTAGAGCTGAAAGGCACAACGTGCGGGCTTCTTTCCAAAGGGCGCGTTGGGCCCCACAGCATCTTGCTTCCAGCTCTTTGGGAAGCTAAGAAACTACTCGCTCTGCACAGTGCTCTTACAGCCTACCGGGAACATCTCTTCCAAAGGCCTGTGAAACGCAGTTTCTTTGCAGGCCTGATCTGGCTGAAGTAGGACTTCTGCTCTGGGTGTGCTACTTTGCCCTAGAGCTGAAAGGCACAACGTGCAGGCTTCTTTCCAAAGGGCGAGTTGGGCCCCACAGCATCTTGCTTCCAGCTCTTTGGGAAGCTAAGAAACAACTCGCTCTGCACAGTGCTCTTACAGCCTAGTGGGAACATCTCTTCCAAAGGCCTGTGAAACGCAGTTTCTTTGCAGGCCTGATCTGGCTGACGTAGGACTTCTGCTCTGGGTGTGCTACTTTGCCCTAGAGCTGAAAGGCACAACGTGCAGGCTTCTTTCCAAAGGGCGAGTTGGGCCCCACAGCATCTTGCTTCCAGCTCTTTGGGAAGCTAAGAAACAACTCGCTCTGCACAGTGCTCTTACAGCCTATTGGGAACATCTCTTCCAAAGGCCTGTGAAACACAGTTTCTTTGCAGGCCTGATCTGGCTGAAGTAGGACTTCTGCTCTGGGTGTGCTACTTTGCCCTAGAGCTGAAAGGCACAACGTGCAGGCTTCTTTCCAAAGGGCGAGTTGGGCCCCACAGCATCTTGCTTCCAGCTCTTTGGGAAGCTAAGAAACAACTCGCTCTGCACAGTGCTCTTACAGCCTAGTGGGAACATGTCTTCCAAAGGCCTGTGAAACGCAGTTTCTTTGCAGGCCTGATCTGGCTGAAGTAGCACTTCTGCTCTGGGTGTGCTACTTTGCCCTAGAGCTGAAAGGCACAACGTGCAGGCTTCTTTCCAAAGGGCGAGTTGGGCCCCACAGCATCTTGCTTCCAGCTCTTTGGGAAGCTAAGAAACAACTCGCTCTGCACAGTGCTCTTACAGCCTAGTGGGAGCATCTCTTCCAAAGGCCTGTGAAACGCAGTTTCTTTGCAGGCCTGGTCTGGCTGAAGTAGCACTTCTGCTCTGGGTGTGCTACTTTGCCCTAGAGCTGAAAGGCACAACGTGCTGGCTTCTTTCCAAAGGGCGAGTTGCGCCCCACAGCATCTTGCTTCCAGCTCTTTGGGAAGCTAAGAAACAACTCGCTCTGCACAGCGCTCTTACAGCCTAGTGGGAACATCTCTTCCAAAGGCCTGTGAAACGCAGTTTCTTTGCAGGCCTGATCTGGCTGAAGTAGGACTTCTGCTCTGGGTGTGCTACTTTGCCCTAGAGCTGAAAGGCACAACGTGCAGGCTTCTTTCCAAAGGGCTAGTTGGGCCCCACAGCATCTTGCTTCCAGCTCTTTGGGAAGCTAAGAAACAACTCGCTCTGCACAGTGCTCTTACAGCCTACCGGGAACATCTCTTCCAAAGGCCTGTGAAACGCAGTTTCTTTGCAGGCCTGATCTGGCTGAAGTAGCACTTCTGCTCTGGGTGTGCTACTTTGCCCTAGAGCTGAAAGGCACAACGTGCAGGCTTCTTTCCAAAGGGCGAGTTGGGCCCCACGGCATCTTGCTTCCAGCTCTTTGGGAAGCTAAGAAACAACTCGCTCTGCACAGTGCTCTTACAGCCTACCGGGAACATCTCTTCCAAAGGCCTGTGAGACGCAGTTTCTTTGCAGGCCTGATCTGGCTGAAGTAGGACTTCTGCTCTGGGTGTGCTACTTTGCCCTAGAGCTGAAAGGCACAACGTGCAGGCTTCTTTCCAAAGCTCGAGTTGGGCCCCACAGCATCTTGCTTCCAGCTCTTTGGGAAGCTAAGAAACAACTCGCTCTGCACAGTGCTCTTACAGCCTACCGGGAACATCTCTTCCAAAGGCCTGTGAAACGCAGTTTCTTTGCAGGCCTGATCTGGCTGAAGTAGGACTTCTGCTCTGGGTGTGCTACTTTGCCCTAGAGCTGAAAGGCACAACGTGCAGGCTTCTTTCCAAAGCTCGAGTTGGGCCCCACAGCATCTTGCTTCCAGCTCTTTGGGAAGCTAAGAAACAACTCGCTCTGCACAGTGCTCTTACAGCCTAGTGGGAACATGTCTTCCAAAGGCCTGTGAAACGCAGTTTCTTTGCAGGCCTGATCTGGCTGAAGTAGGACTTCTGCTCTGGGTGTGCTACTTTGCCCTAGAGCTGAAAGGCACAACGTGCAGGCTTCTTTCCAAAGGGCGCGTTGGGCCCCACAGCATCTTGCTTCCAGCTCTTTGGGAAGCTAAGAAACAACTCGCTCTGCACAGTGCTCTTACAGCCTAGTGGGAACATCTCTTCCAAAGGCCTGTGAAACGCAGTTTCTTTGCAGGCCTGATCTGGCTGAAGTAGCACTTCTGCTCTGGGTGTGCTACTTTGCCCTAGAGCTGAAAGGCACAACGTGCAGGCTTCTTTCCAAAGGGCTAGTTGGGCCTCACAGCATCTTGCTTCCAGCTCTTTGGGAAGCTAAGAAACAACTCGCTCTGCACAGTGCTCTTACAGCCTACCAGGAACATCTCTTCCAAAGGCCTGTGAAACGCAGTTTCTTTGCAGGCCTGATCTGGCTGAAGTAGCACTTCTGCTCTGGGTGTGCTACTTTGCCCTAGAGCTGAAAGGCACAACGTGCAGGCTTCTTTCCAAAGGGCTAGTTGGGCCTCACAGCATCTTGCTTCCAGCTCTTTGGGAAGCTAAGAAACAACTCGCTCTGCACAGTGCTCTTACAGCCTACCAGGAACATCTCTTCCAAAGGCCTGTGAAACGCAGTTTCTTTGCAGGCCTGATCTGGCTGAAGTAGCACTTCTGCTCTGGGTGTGCTACTTTGCCCTAGAGCTGAAAGGCACAACGTGCGGGCTTCTTTCCAAAGGGCGCGTTGGGCCCCACAGCATCTTGCTTCCAGCTCTTTGGGAAGCTAAGAAACTACTCGCTCTGCACAGTGCTCTTACAGCCTACCGGGAACATCTCTTCCAAAGGCCTGTGAAACGCAGTTTCTTTGCAGGCCTGATCTGGCTGAAGTAGCACTTCTGCTCTGGGTGTGCTACTTTGCCCTAGAGCTGAAAGGCACAACGTGCAGGCTTCTTTCCAAAGGGCGAGTTGGGCCCCACAGCATCTTGCTTCCAGCTCTTTGGGAAGCTAAGAAACAACTCGCTCTGCACAGTGCTCTTACAGCCTAGTGGGAACATCTCTTCCAAAGGCCTGTGAAACGCAGTTTCTTTGCAGGCCTGATCTGGCTGAAGTAGCACTTCTGCTCTGGGTGTGCTACTTTGCCCTAGAGCTGAAAGGCACAACGTGCAGGCTTCTTTCCAAAGGGCGAGTTGGGCCCCACAGCATCTTGCTTCCAGCTCTTTGGGAAGCTAAGAAACAACTCGCTCTGCACAGTGCTCTTACAGCCTAGTGGGAACATCTCTTCCAAAGGCCTGTGAAACGCAGTTTCTTTGCAGGCCTGATCTGGCTGAAGTAGCACTTCTGCTCTGGGTGTGCTACTTGGCCCTAGAGCTGAAAGGCACAACGTGCAGGCTTCTTTCCAAAGGGCGAGTTGGGCCCCACAGCATCTTGCTTCCAGCTCTTTGGGAAGCTAAGAAACAACTCGCTCTGCACAGTGCTCTTACAGCCTACCGGGAACATCTCTTCCAAAGGCCTGTGAAACGCAGTTTCTTTGCAGGCCTGATCTGGCTGAAGTAGCACTTCTGCTCTGGGTGTGCTACTTTGCCCTAGAGCTGAAAGGCACAACGTGCGGGCTTCTTTCCAAAGGGCGCGTTGGGCCCCACAGCATCTTGCTTCCAGCTCTTTGGGAAGCTAAGAAACTACTCGCTCTGCACAGTGCTCTTACAGCCTACCGGGAACATCTCTTCCAAAGGCCTGTGAAACGCAGTTTCTTTGCAGGCCTGATCTGGCTGAAGTAGGACTTCTGCTCTGGGTGTGCTACTTTGCCCTAGAGCTGAAAGGCACAACGTGCAGGCTTCTTTCCAAAGGGCGAGTTGGGCCCCACAGCATCTTGCTTCCAGCTCTTTGGGAAGCTAAGAAACAACTCGCTCTGCACAGTGCTCTTACAGCCTAGTGGGAACATCTCTTCCAAAGGCCTGTGAAACGCAGTTTCTTTGCAGGCCTGATCTGGCTGACGTAGGACTTCTGCTCTGGGTGTGCTACTTTGCCCTAGAGCTGAAAGGCACAACGTGCAGGCTTCTTTCCAAAGGGCGAGTTGGGCCCCACAGCATCTTGCTTCCAGCTCTTTGGGAAGCTAAGAAACAACTCGCTCTGCACAGTGCTCTTACAGCCTAGTGGGAACATCTCTTCCAAAGGCCTGTGAAACACAGTTTCTTTGCAGGCCTGATCTGGCTGAAGTAGGACTTCTGCTCTGGGTGTGCTACTTTGCCCTAGAGCTGAAAGGCACAACGTGCAGGCTTCTTTCCAAAGGGCGAGTTGGGCCCCACAGCATCTTGCTTCCAGCTCTTTGGGAAGCTAAGAAACAACTCGCTCTGCACAGTGCTCTTACAGCCTAGTGGGAACATGTCTTCCAAAGGCCTGTGAAACGCAGTTTCTTTGCAGGCCTGATCTGGCTGAAGTAGCACTTCTGCTCTGGGTGTGCTACTTTGCCCTAGAGCTGAAAGGCACAACGTGCAGGCTTCTTTCCAAAGGGCGAGTTGGGCCCCACAGCATCTTGCTTCCAGCTCTTTGGGAAGCTAAGAAACAACTCGCTCTGCACAGTGCTCTTACAGCCTAGTGGGAGCATCTCTTCCAAAGGCCTGTGAAACGCAGTTTCTTTGCAGGCCTGGTCTGGCTGAAGTAGGACTTCTGCTCTGGGTGTGCTACTTTGCCCTAGTGCTGAAAGGCACAACGTGCAGGCTTCTTTCCAAAGGGCGAGTTGGGCCCCACAGCATCTTGCTTCCAGCTCTTTGGGAAGCTAAGAAACAACTCGCTCTGCACAGCGCTCTTACAGCCTAGTGGGAACATCTCTTCCAAAGGCCTGTGAAACGCAGTCTCTTTGCAGGCCTGATCTGGCTGAAGTAGCACTTCTGCTCTGGGTGTGCTACTTTGCCATAGAGCTGAAAGGCACAACGTGCAGGCTTCTTTCCAAAGGGCGAGTTGGGCCCCACAGCATCTTGCTTCCAGCTCTTTGGGAAGCTAAGAAACAACTCGCTCTGCACAGTGCTCTTACAGCCTAGTGGGAACATCACTTCCAAAGGCCTGTGAAACGCAGTTTCTTTGCAGGCCTGATCTGGCTGAAGTAGCACTTCTGCTCTGGGTGTGCTACTTTGCCCTAGAGCTGAAAGGTACAACGTGCAGGCTTCTTTCCAAAGGGCGAGTTGGGCCCCACGGCATCTTGCTTCCAGCTCTTTGGGAAGCTAAGAAACAACTCGCTCTGCACAGTGCTCTTACAGCCTACCGGGAACATCTCTTCCAAAGGCCTGTGAAACGCAGTTTCTTTGCAGGCCTGATCTGGCTGAAGTAGGACTTCTGCTCTGGGTGTGCTACTTTGCCCTAGAGCTGAAAGGCACAACGTGCAGGCTTCTTTCCAAAGCTCGAGTTGGGCCCCACAGCATCTTGCTTCCAGCTCTTTGGGAAGCTAAGAAACAACTCGCTCTGCACAGTGCTCTTACAGCCTAGTGGGAACATCTCTTCCAAAGGCCTGTGAAACGCAGTTTCTTTGCAGGCCTGATCTGGCTGAAGTAGGACTTCTGCTCTTGGTGTGCTACTTTGCCCTAGAGCTGAAAGGCACAACGTGCAGGCTTCTTTCCAAAGGGCGAGTTGGGCCCCACAGCATCTTGCTTCCAGCTCTTTGGGAAGCTAAGAAACAACTCGCTCTGCACAGTGCTCTTACAGCCTAGTGGGAACATCTCTTCCAAAGGCCTGTGAAACACAGTTTCTTTGCAGGCCTGATCTGGCTGAAGTAGGACTTCTGCTCTGGGTGTGCTACTTTGCCCTAGAGCTGAAAGGCACAACGTGCAGGCTTCTTTCCAAAGGGCGAGTTGGGCCCCACAGCATCTTGCTTCCAGCTCTTTGGGAAGCTAAGAAACAACTCGCTCTGCACAGTTCTCTTACAGCCTAGTGGGAACATCACTTCCAAAGGCCTGTGAAACGCAGTTTCTTTGCAGGCCTTATCTGGCTGAAGTAGGACTTCTGCTCTGGGTGTGCTACTTTGCCCTAGAGCTGAAAGGCACAACGTGCAGGCTTCTTTCCAAAGGGCTAGTTGGGCCTCACAGCATCTTGCTTCCAGCTCTTTGGGAAGCTAAGAAACAACTCGCTCTGCACAGTGCTCTTACAGCCTACCAGGAACATCTCTTCCAAAGGCCTGTGAAACGCAGTTTCTTTGCAGGCCTGATCTGGCTGAAGTAGCACTTCTGCTCTGGGTGTGCTACTTTGCCCTAGAGCTGAAAGGCACAACGTGCAGGCTTCTTTCCAAAGGGCGAGTTGGGCCCCACAGCATCTTGCTTCCAGCTCTTTGGGAAGCTAAGAAACAACTCGCTCTGCACAGTGCTCTTACAGCCTACCAGGAACATCTCTTCCAAAGGCCTGTGAAACGCAGTTTCTTTGCAGGCCTGATCTGGCTGAAGTAGCACTTCTGCTCTGGGTGTGCTACTTTGCCCTAGAGCTGAAAGGCACAACGTGCAGGCTTCTTTCCAAAGGGCGAGTTGGGCCCCACAGCATCTTGCTTCCAGCTCTTTGGGAAGCTAAGAAACAACTCGCTCTGCACAGTGCTCTTACAGCCTAGTGGGAACATCTCTTCCAAAGGCCTGTGAAACGCAGTTTCTTTGCAGGCCTGATCTGGCTGAAGTAGGACTTCTGCTCTGGGTGTGCTACTTTGCCCTAGAGCTGAAAGGCAAAACGTGCAGGCTTCTTTCCAAAGGGTGAGTTGGGCCTCACAGCATCTTGCTTCCAGCTCTTTGGGAAGCTAAGAAACAACTCGCTCTGCACAGTGCTCTTACAGCCTATTGGGAACATCACTTCCAAAGGCCTGTGAGACGCAGTTTCTTTGCAGGCCTGATCTGGCTGAAGTAGCACTTCTGCTCTGGGTGTGCTACTTTGCCCTAGAGCTGAAAGGCACAACGTGCAGGCTTCTTTCCAAAGGGCGAGTTGGGCCCCACAGCATCTTGCTTCCAGCTCTTTGGGAAGCTAAGAAACAACTCGCTCTGCACAGCGCTCTTACAGCCTAGTGGGAACATCTCTTCCAAAGGCCTGTGAAACGCAGTCTCTTTGCAGGCCTGATCTGGCTGAAGTAGCACTTCTGCTCTGGGTGTGCTACTTTGCCATAGAGCTGAAAGGCACAACGTGCAGGCTTCTTTCCAAAGGGCGAGTTGGGCCCCACAGCATCTTGCTTCCAGCTCTTTGGGAAGCTAAGAAACAACTCGCTCTGCACAGTGCTCTTACAGCCTAGTGGGAACATCACTTCCAAAGGCCTGTGAAACGCAGTTTCTTTGCAGGCCTGATCTGGCTGAAGTACCACTTCTGCTCTGGGTGTGCTACTTTGCCCTAGAGCTGAAAGGTACAACGTGCAGGCTTCTTTCCAAAGGGCGAGTTGGGCCCCACGGCATCTTGCTTCCAGCTCTTTGGGAAGCTAAGAAACAACTCGCTCTGCACAGTGCTCTTACAGCCTACCGGGAACATCTCTTCCAAAGGCCTGTGAAACGCAGTTTCTTTGCAGGCCTGATCTGGCTGAAGTAGGACTTCTGCTCTGGGTGTGCTACTTTGCCCTAGAGCTGAAAGGCACAACGTGCAGGCTTCTTTCCAAAGCTCGAGTTGGGCCCCACAGCATCTTGCTTCCAGCTCTTTGGGAAGCTAAGAAACAACTCGCTCTGCACAGTGCTCTTACAGCCTAGTGGGAACATCTCTTCCAAAGGCCTGTGAAACGCAGTTTCTTTGCAGGCCTGATCTGGCTGAAGTAGGACTTCTGCTCTTGGTGTGCTACTTTGCCCTAGAGCTGAAAGGCACAACGTGCAGGCTTCTTTCCAAAGGGCGAGTTGGGCCCCACAGCATCTTGCTTCCAGCTCTTTGGGAAGCTAAGAAACAACTCGCTCTGCACAGTGCTCTTACAGCCTAGTGGGAACATCTCTTCCAAAGGCCTGTGAAACACAGTTTCTTTGCAGGCCTGATCTGGCTGAAGTAGGACTTCTGCTCTGGGTGTGCTACTTTGCCCTAGAGCTGAAAGGCACAACGTGCAGGCTTCTTTCCAAAGGGCGAGTTGGGCCCCACAGCATCTTGCTTCCAGCTCTTTGGGAAGCTAAGAAACAACTCGCTCTGCACAGTTCTCTTACAGCCTAGTGGGAACATCACTTCCAAAGGCCTGTGAAACGCAGTTTCTTTGCAGGCCTTATCTGGCTGAAGTAGGACTTCTGCTCTGGGTGTGCTACTTTGCCCTAGAGCTGAAAGGCACAACGTGCAGGCTTCTTTCCAAAGGGCTAGTTGGGCCTCACAGCATCTTGCTTCCAGCTCTTTGGGAAGCTAAGAAACAACTCGCTCTGCACAGTGCTCTTACAGCCTACCAGGAACATCTCTTCCAAAGGCCTGTGAAACGCAGTTTCTTTGCAGGCCTGATCTGGCTGAAGTAGCACTTCTGCTCTGGGTGTGCTACTTTGCCCTAGAGCTGAAAGGCACAACGTGCAGGCTTCTTTCCAAAGGGCGAGTTGGGCCCCACAGCATCTTGCTTCCAGCTCTTTGGGAAGCTAAGAAACAACTCGCTCTGCACAGTGCTCTTACAGCCTACCAGGAACATCTCTTCCAAAGGCCTGTGAAACGCAGTTTCTTTGCAGGCCTGATCTGGCTGAAGTAGCACTTCTGCTCTGGGTGTGCTACTTTGCCCTAGAGCTGAAAGGCACAACGTGCAGGCTTCTTTCCAAAGGGCGAGTTGGGCCCCACAGCATCTTGCTTCCAGCTCTTTGGGAAGCTAAGAAACAACTCGCTCTGCACAGTGCTCTTACAGCCTAGTGGGAACATCTCTTCCAAAGGCCTGTGAAACGCAGTTTCTTTGCAGGCCTGATCTGGCTGAAGTAGGACTTCTGCTCTGGGTGTGCTACTTTGCCCTAGAGCTGAAAGGCAAAACGTGCAGGCTTCTTTCCAAAGGGTGAGTTGGGCCTCACAGCATCTTGCTTCCAGCTCTTTGGGAAGCTAAGAAACAACTCGCTCTGCACAGTGCTCTTACAGCCTATTGGGAACATCACTTCCAAAGGCCTGTGAGACGCAGTTTCTTTGCAGGCCTGATCTGGCTGAAGTAGCACTTCTGCTCTGGGTGTGCTACTTTGCCCTAGAGCTGAAAGGCACAACGTGCAGGCTTCTTTGCAAAGGGCGAGTTGGGCCCCACAGCATCTTGCTTCCAGCTCTTTGGGAAGCTAAGAAACAACTCGCTCTGCACAGTGCTCTTACAGCCTAGTGGGAACATCTCTTCCAAAGGCCTGTGAAACGCAGTTTCTTTGCCGGCCTGATCTGGCTGAAGTAGCACTTCTGCTCTGGGTGTGCTACTTTGCCCTAGAGCTGAAAGGCACAACGTGCAGGCTTCTTTCCAAAGGGCGAGTTGGGCCCCACGGCATCTTGCTTCCAGCTCTTTGGGAAGCTAAGAAACAACTCGCTCTGCACAGTGCTCTTACAGCCTACTGAGAACATGTCTTCCAAAGGCCTGTGAAACGCAGTTTCTTTGCAGGCCTGATCTGGCTGAAGTAGCACTTCTGCTCTGGGTGTGCTACTTTGCCCTAGAGCTGAAAGGCACAACGTGCAGGCTTCTTTCCAAAGGGCGAGTTGGGCCCCACAGCATCTTGCTTCCAGCTCTTTGGGAAGCTAAGAAACAACTCGCTCTGCACAGTGCTCTTACAGCCTAGTGGGAACATCTCTTCCAAAGGCCTGTGAAACGCAGTTTCTTTGCCGGCCTGATCTGGCTGAAGTAGCACTTCTGCTCTGGGTGTGCTACTTTGCCCTAGAGCTGAAAGGCACAACGTGCAGGCTTCTTTCCAAAGGGCGAGTTGGGCCCCACAGCATCTTGCTTCCAGCTCTTTGGGAAGCTAAGAAACAACTCGCTCTGCACAGTGCTCTTACAGCCTACCGGGAACATCTCTTCCAAAGGCCTGTGAAACGCAGTTTCTTTGCAGGCCTGATCTGGCTGAAGTAGCACTTCTGCTCTGGGTGTGCTACTTTGCCCTAGAGCTGAAAGGCACAACGTGCAGGCTTCTTTCCAAAGGGCGAGTTGGGCCCCACAGCATCTTGCTTCCAGCTCTTTGGGAAGCTAAGAAACAACTCGCTCTGCACAGTGCTCTTACAGCCTATTGGGAACATCTCTTCCAAAGGCCTGTGAGACGCAGTTTCTTTGCAGGCCTGATCTGGCTGAAGTAGGACTTCTGCTCTGGGTGTGCTACTTTGCCCTAGAGCTGAAAGGCACAACGTGCAGGCTTCTTTCCAAAGGGCGAGTTGGGCCTCACAGCATCTTGCTTCCAGCTCTTTGGGAAGCTAAGAAACAACTCGCTCTGCACAGTGCTCTTACAGCCTATTGGGAACATCACTTCCAAAGGCCTGTGAAACGCAGTTTCTTTGCAGGCCTGATCTGGCTGAAGTAGCACTTCTGCTCTGGGTGTGCTACTTTGCCATAGAGCTGAAAGGCACAACGTGCAGGCTTCTTTCCAAAGGGCGAGTTGGGCCGCACGGCATCTTGCTTCCAGCTCTTTGGGAAGCTAAGAAACAACTCGCTCTGCACTGTGCTCTTACAGCCTAGTGGGAACATCTCTTCCAAAGGCCTGTGAAACGCAGTTTCTTTGCAGGCCTGATCTGGCTGAAGTAGCACTTCTGCTCTGGGTGTGCTACTTTGCCCTAGAGCTGAAAGGCACAACGTGCTGGCTTCTTTCCAAAGGGCGAGTTGCGCCCCACAGCATCTTGCTTCCAGCTCTTTGGGAAGCTAAGAAACAACTCGCTCTGCACAGTGCTCTTACAGCCTAGTGGGAACATCTCTTCCAAAGGCCTGTGAAACGCAGTTTCTTTGCAGGCCTGATCTGGCTGAAGTAGGACTTCTGCTCTGGGTGTGCTACTTTGCCCTAGAGCTGAAAGGCACAACGTGCAGGCTTCTTTCCAAAGGGCTAGTTGGGCCCCACAGCATCTTGCTTCCAGCTCTTTGGGAAGCTAAGAAACAACTCGCTCTGCACAGTGCTCTTACAGCCTACCGGGAACATCTCTTCCAAAGGCCTGTGAAACGCAGTTTCTTTGCAGGCCTGATCTGGCTGAAGTAGCACTTCTGCTCTGGGTGTGCTACTTTGCCCTAGAGCTGAAAGGCACAACGTGCAGGCTTCTTTCCAAAGGGCGAGTTGGGCCCCACGGCATCTTGCTTCCAGCTCTTTGGGAAGCTAAGAAACAACTCGCTCTGCACAGTGCTCTTACAGCCTACCGGGAACATCTCTTCCAAAGGCCTGTGAGACGCAGTTTCTTTGCAGGCCTGATCTGGCTGAAGTAGGACTTCTGCTCTGGGTGTGCTACTTTGCCCTAGAGCTGAAAGGCACAACGTGCAGGCTTCTTTCCAAAGCTCGAGTTGGGCCCCACAGCATCTTGCTTCCAGCTCTTTGGGAAGCTAAGAAACAACTCGCTCTGCACAGTGCTCTTACAGCCTACCGGGAACATCTCTTCCAAAGGCCTGTGAAACGCAGTTTCTTTGCAGGCCTGATCTGGCTGAAGTAGGACTTCTGCTCTGGGTGTGCTACTTTGCCCTAGAGCTGAAAGGCACAACGTGCAGGCTTCTTTCCAAAGCTCGAGTTGGGCCCCACAGCATCTTGCTTCCAGCTCTTTGGGAAGCTAAGAAACAACTCGCTCTGCACAGTGCTCTTACAGCCTAGTGGGAACATGTCTTCCAAAGGCCTGTGAAACGCAGTTTCTTTGCAGGCCTGATCTGGCTGAAGTAGGACTTCTGCTCTGGGTGTGCTACTTTGCCCTAGAGCTGAAAGGCACAACGTGCAGGCTTCTTTCCAAAGGGCGCGTTGGGCCCCACAGCATCTTGCTTCCAGCTCTTTGGGAAGCTAAGAAACAACTCGCTCTGCACAGTGCTCTTACAGCCTAGTGGGAACATCTCTTCCAAAGGCCTGTGAAACGCAGTTTCTTTGCAGGCCTGATCTGGCTGAAGTAGCACTTCTGCTCTGGGTGTGCTACTTTGCCCTAGAGCTGAAAGGCACAACGTGCAGGCTTCTTTCCAAAGGGCTAGTTGGGCCTCACAGCATCTTGCTTCCAGCTCTTTGGGAAGCTAAGAAACAACTCGCTCTGCACAGTGCTCTTACAGCCTACCAGGAACATCTCTTCCAAAGGCCTGTGAAACGCAGTTTCTTTGCAGGCCTGATCTGGCTGAAGTAGCACTTCTGCTCTGGGTGTGCTACTTTGCCCTAGAGCTGAAAGGCACAACGTGCAGGCTTCTTTCCAAAGGGCTAGTTGGGCCTCACAGCATCTTGCTTCCAGCTCTTTGGGAAGCTAAGAAACAACTCGCTCTGCACAGTGCTCTTACAGCCTACCAGGAACATCTCTTCCAAAGGCCTGTGAAACGCAGTTTCTTTGCAGGCCTGATCTGGCTGAAGTAGCACTTCTGCTCTGGGTGTGCTACTTTGCCCTAGAGCTGAAAGGCACAACGTGCGGGCTTCTTTCCAAAGGGCGCGTTGGGCCCCACAGCATCTTGCTTCCAGCTCTTTGGGAAGCTAAGAAACTACTCGCTCTGCACAGTGCTCTTACAGCCTACCGGGAACATCTCTTCCAAAGGCCTGTGAAACGCAGTTTCTTTGCAGGCCTGATCTGGCTGAAGTAGCACTTCTGCTCTGGGTGTGCTACTTTGCCCTAGAGCTGAAAGGCACAACGTGCAGGCTTCTTTCCAAAGGGCGAGTTGGGCCCCACAGCATCTTGCTTCCAGCTCTTTGGGAAGCTAAGAAACAACTCGCTCTGCACAGTGCTCTTACAGCCTAGTGGGAACATCTCTTCCAAAGGCCTGTGAAACGCAGTTTCTTTGCAGGCCTGATCTGGCTGAAGTAGCACTTCTGCTCTGGGTGTGCTACTTTGCCCTAGAGCTGAAAGGCACAACGTGCAGGCTTCTTTCCAAAGGGCGAGTTGGGCCCCACAGCATCTTGCTTCCAGCTCTTTGGGAAGCTAAGAAACAACTCGCTCTGCACAGTGCTCTTACAGCCTAGTGGGAACATCTCTTCCAAAGGCCTGTGAAACGCAGTTTCTTTGCAGGCCTGATCTGGCTGAAGTAGCACTTCTGCTCTGGGTGTGCTACTTGGCCCTAGAGCTGAAAGGCACAACGTGCAGGCTTCTTTCCAAAGGGCGAGTTGGGCCCCACAGCATCTTGCTTCCAGCTCTTTGGGAAGCTAAGAAACAACTCGCTCTGCACAGTGCTCTTACAGCCTACCGGGAACATCTCTTCCAAAGGCCTGTGAAACGCAGTTTCTTTGCAGGCCTGATCTGGCTGAAGTAGCACTTCTGCTCTGGGTGTGCTACTTTGCCCTAGAGCTGAAAGGCACAACGTGCGGGCTTCTTTCCAAAGGGCGCGTTGGGCCCCACAGCATCTTGCTTCCAGCTCTTTGGGAAGCTAAGAAACTACTCGCTCTGCACAGTGCTCTTACAGCCTACCGGGAACATCTCTTCCAAAGGCCTGTGAAACGCAGTTTCTTTGCAGGCCTGATCTGGCTGAAGTAGGACTTCTGCTCTGGGTGTGCTACTTTGCCCTAGAGCTGAAAGGCACAACGTGCAGGCTTCTTTCCAAAGGGCGAGTTGGGCCCCACAGCATCTTGCTTCCAGCTCTTTGGGAAGCTAAGAAACAACTCGCTCTGCACAGTGCTCTTACAGCCTAGTGGGAACATCTCTTCCAAAGGCCTGTGAAACGCAGTTTCTTTGCAGGCCTGATCTGGCTGAAGTAGGACTTCTGCTCTGGGTGTGCTACTTTGCCCTAGAGCTGAAAGGCACAACGTGCAGGCTTCTTTCCAAAGGGCGAGTTGGGCCCCACAGCATCTTGCTTCCAGCTCTTTGGGAAGCTAAGAAACAACTCGCTCTGCACAGTGCTCTTACAGCCTAGTGGGAACATCTCTTCCAAAGGCCTGTGAAACACAGTTTCTTTGCAGGCCTGA
The DNA here is from genome assembly GCF_041296265.1 of Equus caballus. Taxonomy (NCBI): domain Eukaryota; kingdom Metazoa; phylum Chordata; class Mammalia; order Perissodactyla; family Equidae; genus Equus; species Equus caballus. The sequence goes on from NC_091697.1 coordinate 428,858, forward strand.
TCTGGCTGAAGTAGGACTTCTGCTCTGGGTGTGCTACTTTGCCCTAGAGCTGAAAGGCACAACGTGCAGGCTTCTTTCCAAAGGGCGAGTTGGGCCCCACAGCATCTTGCTTCCAGCTCTTTGGGAAGCTAAGAAACAACTCGCTCTGCACAGTGCTCTTACAGCCTAGTGGGAACATGTCTTCCAAAGGCCTGTGAAACGCAGTTTCTTTGCAGGCCTGATCTGGCTGAAGTAGCACTTCTGCTCTGGGTGTGCTACTTTGCCCTAGAGCTGAAAGGCACAACGTGCAGGCTTCTTTCCAAAGGGCGGGTTGGGCCCCACAGCATCTTGCTTCCAGCTATTTGGGAAGCTAAGAAACAACTCGCTCTGCACAGTGCTCTTACAGCCTAGTGGGAACATCACTTCCAAAGGCCTGTGAAACGCAGTTTCTTTGCAGGCCTGATCTGGCTGAAGTAGCACTTCTGCTCTGGGTGTGCTACTTTGCCCTAGAGCTGAAAGGCACAACGTGCAGGCTTCTTTCCAAAGGGCGAGTTGGGCCGCACGGCATCTTGCTTCCAGCTCTTTGGGAAGCTAAGAAACAACTCGCTCTGCACAGTGCTCTTACAGCCTAGTGGGAACATCTCTTCCAAAGGCCTGTGAAACGCAGTTTCTTTGCAGGCCTGATCTGGCTGAAGTAGGACTTCTGCTCTGGGTGTGCTACTTTGCCCTGGAGCTGAAAGGCACAACGTGCAGGCTTCTTTCCAAAGGGCGAGTTGGGCCCCACAGCATCTTGCTTCCAGCTCTTTGGGAAGCTAAGAAACAACTCGCTCTGCACAGTGCTCTTACAGCCTATTGGGAACATGTCTTCCAAAGGCCTGTGAAACGCAGTTTCTTTGAAGGCCTGATCTGGCTGAAGTAGCACTTCTGCTCTGGGTGTGCTACTTTGCCCTAGAGCTGAAAGGCACAACGTGCAGGCTTCTTTCCAAAGGGCGAGTTGGGCCCCACAGCATCTTGCTTCCAGCTCTTTGGGAAGCTAAGAAACAACTCGCTCTGCACAGTGCTCTTACAGCCTAGTGGGAACATCTCTTCCAAAGGCCTGTGAGACGCAGTTTCTTTGCAGGCCTGATCTGGCTGAAGTAGGACTTCTGCTCTGGGTGTGCTACTTTGCCCTAGAGCTGAAAGGCACAACGTGCAGGCTTCTTTCCAAAGGGCGAGTTGGGCCCCACAGCATCTTGCTTCCAGCTCTTTGGGAAGCTAAGAAACAACTCGCTCTGCACAGTGCTCTTACAGCCTAGTGGGAACATCTCTTCCAAAGGCCTGTGAAACGCAGTTTCTTTGCAGGCCTGATCTGGCTGACGTAGGACTTCTGCTATGGGTGTGCTACTTTGCCCTAGAGCTGAAAGGCACAACGTGCAGGCTTCTTTCCAAAGGGCGGGTTGGGCCCCACAGCATCTTGCTTCCAGCTATTTGGGAAGCTAAGAAACAACTCGCTCTGCACAGTGCTCTTACAGCCTAGTGGGAACATCACTTCCAAAGGCCTGTGAAACGCAGTTTCTTTGCAGGCCTGATCTGGCTGAAGTAGCACTTCTGCTCTGGGTGTGCTACTTTGCCCTAGAGCTGAAAGGCACAACGTGCAGGCTTCTTTCCGAAGGGCGAGTTGGGCCCTACAGCATCTTGCTTCCAGCTCTTTGGGAAGCTAAGAAACAACTCGCTCTGCACAGTGCTCTTACAGCCTAGTGGGAACATCTCTTCCAAAGGCCTGTGAAACGCAGTTTCTTTGCAGGCGTGATCTGGGTGAAGTAGGACTTCTGCTCTGGGTGTGCTACTTTGCCCTAGAGCTGAAAGGCACAACGTGCAGGCTTCTTTCCAAAGGGCGAGTTGGGCCCCACAGCATCTTGCTTCCAGCTCTTTGGGAAGCTAAGAAACAACTCGCTCTGCTCAATGCTCTTACAGCCTACCGGGAACATCCCTTCCAAAGGCATGTGAAACGCAGTTTCTTTGCAGGCTTGATGTGGCTGAAGTAGGACTTCTACCCGGAGTGTGCTACTTTGCCGTAGAGCTGAAAGGCACAACATGCAGACTTATTTCCAAAGGGCGAGTTGGGCCCCACAGCATCTTGCTTCCAGCTCTTTGGGAAGCTAAGAAACAACTCGCTCTGCACAGTGCTCTTACAGCCGACCGGGAACATCTCTTGCAAAGGCCTGTGAAACGCAGTTTCTTTGCAGGCCTGATCTGGCTGAAGTAGAACTTCTGCTCTGGGTGTGCTCCATTGCCCTAGAGCTGAAAGGCACAACGCGCAGGCTTCTTTCCAAAGGACGAGTGTGGCCCCACAGCATCTTGCTTCCAGCTCTTTGGGAAGCTAAGAAATAACTCGCTCTGCATAGGGCTCTTACACCCTACCGGGAACATGTCTTACAAAGGACTGTGAAAGGCAGTTTCTTCCCAGCCCTGATATGGCTGAAGTAGTACTTCTGCTCTGCCGTGTCCTACATGGCCCTAGAGCTGCAAGGCACAAAGTTCTGCCTTGTTTCCCCAAGGGGAGACTAGTCACTCAGCAACCTGCTTCCAGCTCTTGGGCAGCTAAGAAACAACTTGCTCTGCACAGGGCTCTTCCAGCCTCCCTGGAACATGTCTCACAAAGGCCTGTGAAACGCAGTTTCTTCCCAGGGCTGATCTCGCTGAAGGCGAACTTCTGCACTGCCGTGTCCTACATGGGCCTAGAGCTGCAAGGCACAAAGTCCTGCCTTGTGTCCTCACGGGCAGACAGGCCCCACAGCGTGGGACTTCCAGCTCTTTGGGCAGCTAAGAAACAACTTGCTTTGCACTGGTGTTTTGCAGCCTGCAGGGAACGAGTCTTAAAAAGGCCTGTGAAACGCAGTTTCTTCCAGGCCTGATCTCGCGGAAGAAGAACTTCTGCTCTGCCGTGCCTACATGGGCCTAGAGCTGCAAGGAACAAAGTTCTGCCTTGTTTCTACAAGGGGACACAAGTCCCTCAGCGTCCAGCTTCCAGCTCCTTGGGCAGATAAGAAACAACTCGCTCTGCACAGTGCTCTTACAGCCTACCGGGAACATCTCTTACAAATCCTGTGAAACGCAGTTTCTATGCAGAACTGATCTGGGAGAAGTAGAACTTCTGCTCTGGGTGTGCTACATTGCCCTAGAGCTGAAAGGCACAACGTGCAGGCTTCTTTCCAAAGGGCGAGTTGGGACCCACAGCATCTTGCTTCCAGCTCTTTGGGAAGCTAAGAAACAAGTCGCTCTGCACAGTGCTCTTACAGCCTACCGGGAGCATCTCTTCCAAAGGCCTGTGAAACGCAGTTTCTTTGCAGGCCTGATCTGGCTGAAGTAGGACTTCTGCTCTGGCTGTGCTCCATTGCCCTAGAGCTGAAAGGCACAACGTGCAGGCTTCTTTCCAAAGGGCGAGTTGGGCCCCACAGCATCTTGCTTCCAGCTCTTTGGGAAGCTAAACACAACTCGCTCTGCTCAATGCTCTTACAGCCTACCGGGAACATCCCTTCCAAAGGCCTGTGAAACGCAGTTTCTTTGCAGGCCTGATCTGGCTCAAGTAGGACTTCTGCTCTGGGTGTGCTACATTGCCCTAGAGCTGAAAGGCACAACGTGCAGGCTTCTTTCCAAAGGGTGAGTTGGGCCCCACAGCATCTTGCTTCCAGCTCTTTGGGAAGCTAAGAAACAACTCGCTCTGCTCAATGCTCTTACAGCCTACCGGGAGCATCCCTTCCAAAGGCCTGTGAAATGCAGTTTCTTTGCAGGCCTGATCTGGCTGAAGTAGGACTTCTGCTCTGGGTATGCTACATTGCCCTAGAGCGGAAAGTCACAACGTGCAGGCTTCTTTCCAAAGGGCGAGTTGGGCCCCACAGCATCTTGCTTCCAGTTCTTTGGGAAGCTAAGAAACAACTCGCTCTGCAGACCTCTCTTACAGCCAACCGGGAACATCTCTTGCAAAGGCCTGAGAAATACAGTTTCCTTGCAGGGCTTATCTCGCTGAGGTAGAACTGCTGCTATGCCGTGTCCTACATCGGCCTAGAGTTGCAAGGCTCAAAGTCCTGCCTTGACTCCTCAAGGGCAGACAGGCCCCACAGCGTGGGGCTTCCAGCTCTTTGGGCAGGTAAGAAACAACTTGCTCTGCACTGGTGTTTTACAGCCTACAGGGAACGAGTCTTACAAAGGCCTGTGAAACGCAGTTTCTTCCCAGCCCTGATCTGGCTGAAGCAGAACTTCTGCTCTGCCGTGTGCAACATGGCCCTAGAGATGCAAGGCACAAAGTCCTGCCTTGTTTCCCCAAGGAGAGACTAGTACCCAGCGTCCAGCTTCCAGCTCTTGGAGCAGCTAAGAAACAGCTTGCTGTGCACAGGGCTCTTCCAGCCTACCTGGAAGATCTCTTCCAAAGGCCTGTGAACTGCCGCTTCTTTGCAGGCCTGATCTGGCTGAAGTAGGACTTCTGCTCTGGGTGTGCTACATTGCCCTAGAGATGAAAGGCACAACGTGCAGGCTTCTTTCCAAAGGGCGAGTTGGGCCTCACAGCATCTTGCTTCCAGCTCTTTGGGAAGCTAAGAAACAACTCGCTCTGCTCAGTGCTCTTACAGCCTACCGGGAACATCTCTTCCAAAGGCCTGTGAAACGCAGTTTCTTTGCAGGCCTGATCTGGCTGAAGTAGGACTTCTGCTCTGGGTGTGCTCCATTGCCCTAGAGCTGAAAGGCACAACGCGCAGGCTTCTTTCCAAAGGACAAGTGTGGCCCCACAGCATCTTGCTTCCAGCTCTTTGGGAAGCTAAGAAATAACTCGCTCTGCATAGGGCTCTTACACCCTACCGGGAACATGTCTTACAAAGGACTGTGAAAGGCAGTTTCTTCCCAGCCCTGATATGGCTGAAGTAGTACTTCTGCTCTACCGTGTCCTACATGGCCCTAGAGCTGCAAGGCACAAAGTTCTGCCTTGTTTCCCCATGGGGAGACTAGTCACTCAGCAACCTGCTTCCAGCTCTTGGGCAGCTAAGAAACAACTTGCTCTGCACAGGACTCTTCCAGCCTCCCTGGAACATGTCTCACAAAGGCCTGTGAAACGCAGTTTCTTCCCAGGGCTGATCTCGCTGAAGGCGAACTTCTGCGCTGCTGTGTCCTACATGGGCCTAGAGCTGCAAGGCACAAAGTCCGGCCTTGTGTCCTCACGGGCAGACAGGCCCCACAGCGTGGGACTTCCAGCTCTTTGGGCAGCTAAGAAACAACTTGCTTTGCACTGGTGTTTTGCAGCCTGCAGGGAACGAGTCTTAAAAAGGCCTGTGAAACGCAGTTTCTTCCAGGCCTGATCTCGCGGAAGAAGAACTTCTGCTCTGCCGTGCCTACATGGGCCTAGAGCTGCAAGGAACAAAGTTCTGCCTTGTTTCTACAAGGGGACACAAGTCCCTCAGCGTCCAGCTTCCAGCTCCTTGGGCAGATAAGAAACAACTCGCTCTGCACAGTGCTCTTACAGCCTACCGGGAACATCTCTTACAAATCCTGTGAAACGCAGTTTCTATGCAGAACTGATCTGGGTGAAGTAGAACTTCTGCACTGGGTGTGCTACATTGCCCTAGAGCTGAAAGGCACAACGTGCAGGCTTCTTTCCAAAGAGCGAGTTGGGTCCCACAGCATCTTGCTTCCAGCACTTTGGGAAGCTAAGAAACAACTCGCTCTGCACAGTGCTCTTACAGCCTACCGGGAGCATCTCTTCCAAAGGCCTGTGAAACGCAGTTTCTTTGCAGGCCTGATCTGGCTGAAGTAGGACTTCTGCTCTGGCTGTGCTCCATTGCCCTAGAGCTGAAAGGCACAACGTGCAGGCTTCTTTCCAAAGGGCGAGTTGGGCCCCACAGCATCTTGCTTCCAGCTCTTTGGGAAGCTAAACACAACTCGCTCTGCTCAATGCTCTTACAGCCTACCGGGAACATCCCTTCCAAAGGCCTGTGAAACGCAGTTTCTTTGCAGGCCTGATCTGGCTCAAGTAGGACTTCTGCTCTGGGTGTGCTACATTGCCCTAGAGCTGAAAGGCACAACGTGCAGGCTTCTTTCCAAAGGGTGAGTTGGGCCCCACAGCATCTTGCTTCCAGCTCTTTGGGAAGCTAAGAAACAACTCGCTCTGCTCAATGCTCTTACAGCCTACTGGGAACATCCCTTCCAAAGGCCTGTGAAATGCAGTTTCTTTGCAGGCCTGATCTGGCTGAAGTAGGACTTCTGCTCTGGGTATGCTACATTGCCCTAGAGCTGAAAGTCACAACGTGCAGGCTTCTTTCCAAAGGGCGAGTTGGGCCCCACAGCATCTTGCTTCCAGCTCTTTGGGAAGCTAAGAAACAACTCGCTCTGCACAGTGCTCTTACAGCCGACCGGGAACATCTCTTGCAAAGGCCTGTGAAACGCAGTTTCTTTGCAGGCCTGATCTGGCTGAAGTAGGACTTCTGCTCTGGGTGTGCTACTTTGCCCTAGAGCTGAAAGGCACAACGTGCAGCCTTCTTTCCAAAGGGCGAGTTGGGCCCCACAGCATCTTGCTTCCAGCCCTTTGGGAAGCTAAGAAACAACTCGCTCTGCACAGTGCTCTTACAGCCTACCGGGAACATCTCTTCCAAAGGCCTGTGAAACGCAGTTTCTTTGCAGGCTTGATGTGGCTGAAGTAGGACTTCTACCCGGAGTGTGCTACTTTGCCGTAGAGCTGAAAGGCACAACATGCAGACTTATTTCCAAAGGGCGAGTTGGGCCCCACAGCATCTTGCTTCCAGCTCTTTGGGAACCTAAGAAACAACTCGCTCTGCACAGTGCACTTACAGCCTACCGGGAACATCTCTTCCAAAGGCCTGTGAAACGCAGTTTCTTTGCAGGCCTGATCTGGCTGAAGTAGGACTTCTGCTCTGGCTGTGCTACTTTGCCCTAGAGCTGAAAGGCACAACGTGCAGGCTTCTTTCCAAAGGGCGAGTTGGGCCCCACAGCATCTTGCTTCCAGCTCTTTGGGAAGCTAAGAAACAACTCGCTCTGCTCAATGCTCTTACAGCCTACCGGGAACATCCCTTCCAAAGGCATGTGAAACGCAGTTTCTTTGCAGGCTTGATGTGGCTGAAGTAGGACTTCTACCCGGAGTGTGCTACTTTGCCGTAGAGCTGAAAGGCACAACGTGCAGACTTATTTCCAAAGGGCGAGTTGGGCCCCACAGCATCTTGCTTCCAGCTCTTTGGGAAGCTAAGAAACAACTCGCTCTGCACAGTGCTCTTACAGCCGACCGGGAACATCTCTTGCAAAGGCCTGTGAAACGCAGTTTCTTTGCAGGCCTGATCTGGCTGAAGTAGAACTTCTGCTCTGGGTGTGCTCCATTGCCCTAGAGCTGAAAGGCACAACGCGCAGGCTTCTTTCCAAAGGACGAGTGTGGCCCCACAGCATCTTGCTTCCAGCTCTTTGGGAAGCTAAGAAATAACTCGCTCTGCATAGGGCTCTTACACCCTACCGGGAACATGTCTTACAAAGGACTGTGAAAGGCAGTTTCTTCCCAGCCCTCATATGGCTGAAGTAGTACTTCTGCTCTGCCGTGTCCTACATGGCCCTAGAGCTGCAAGGCACAAAGTTCTGCCTTGTTTCCCCAAGGGGAGACTAGTCACTCAGCAACCTGCTTCCAGCTCTTGGGCAGCTAAGAAACAACTTGCTCTGCACAGGGCTCTTCCAGCCTCCCTGGAACATGTCTCACAAAGGCCTGTGAAACGCAGTTTCTTCCCAGGGCTGATCTCGCTGAAGGCGAACTTCTGCACTGCCGTGTCCTACATGGGCCTAGAGCTGCAAGGCACAAAGTCCTGCCTTGTGTCCTCACGGGCAGACAGGCCCCACAGCGTGGGACTTCCAGCTCTTTGGGCAGCTAAGAAACAACTTGCTTTGCACTGGTGTTTTGCAGCCTGCAGGGAACGAGTCTTAAAAAGGCCTGTGAAACGCAGTTTCTTCCAGGCCTGATCTCGCGGAAGAAGAACTTCTGCTCTGCCGTGCCTACATGGGCCTAGAGCTGCAAGGAACAAAGTTCTGCCTTGTTTCTACAAGGGGACACAAGTCCCTCAGCGTCCAGCTTCCAGCTCCTTGGGCAGATAAGAAACAACTCGCTCTGCACAGTGCTCTTACAGCCTACCGGGAACATCTCTTACAAATCCTGTGAAACGCAGTTTCTATGCAGAACTGATCTGGGAGAAGTAGAACTTCTGCTCTGGGTGTGCTACATTGCCCTAGAGCTGAAAGGCACAACGTGCAGGCTTCTTTCCAAAGGGCGAGTTGGGACCCACAGCATCTTGCTTCCAGCTCTTTGGGAAGCTAAGAAATAACTCGCTCTGCATAGGGCTCTTACACCCTACCGGGAACATGTCTTACAAAGGACTGTGAAAGGCAGTTTCTTCCCAGCCCTGATATGGCTGAAGTAGTACTTCTGCTCTACCGTGTCCTACATGGCCCTAGAGCTGCAAGGCACAAAGTTCTGCCTTGTTTCCCCATGGGGAGACTAGTCACTCAGCAACCTGCTTCCAGCTCTTGGGCAGCTAAGAAACAACTTGCTCTGCACAGGACTCTTCCAGCCTCCCTGGAACATGTCTCACAAAGGCCTGTGAAACGCAGTTTCTTCCCAGGGCTGATCTCGCTGAAGGCGAACTTCTGCGCTGCTGTGTCCTACATGGGCCTAGAGCTGCAAGGCACAAAGTCCGGCCTTGTGTCCTCACGGGCAGACAGGCCCCACAGCGTGGGACTTCCAGCTCTTTGGGCAGCTAAGAAACAACTTGCTTTGCACTGGTGTTTTGCAGCCTGCAGGGAACGAGTCTTAAAAAGGCCTGTGAAACGCAGTTTCTTCCAGGCCTGATCTCGCGGAAGAAGAACTTCTGCTCTGCCGTGCCTACATGGGCCTAGAGCTGCAAGGAACAAAGTTCTGCCTTGTTTCTACAAGGGGACACAAGTCCCTCAGCGTCCAGCTTCCAGCTCCTTGGGCAGATAAGAAACAACTCGCTCTGCACAGTGCTCTTACAGCCTACCGGGAACATCTCTTACAAATCCTGTGAAACGCAGTTTCTATGCAGAACTGATCTGGGTGAAGTAGAACTTCTGCACTGGGTGTGCTACATTGCCCTAGAGCTGAAAGGCACAACGTGCAGGCTTCTTTCCAAAGAGCGAGTTGGGTCCCACAGCATCTTGCTTCCAGCACTTTGGGAAGCTAAGAAACAACTCGCTCTGCACAGTGCTCTTACAGCCTACCGGGAGCATCTCTTCCAAAGGCCTGTGAAACGCAGTTTCTTTGCAGGCCTGATCTGGCTGAAGTAGGACTTCTGCTCTGGCTGTGCTCCATTGCCCTAGAGCTGAAAGGCACAACGTGCAGGCTTCTTTCCAAAGGGCGAGTTGGGCCCCACAGCATCTTGCTTCCAGCTCTTTGGGAAGCTAAACACAACTCGCTCTGCTCAATGCTCTTACAGCCTACCGGGAACATCCCTTCCAAAGGCCTGTGAAAGGCAGTTTCTTTGCAGGCCTGATCTGGCTCAAGTAGGACTTCTGCTCTGGGTGTGCTACATTGCCCTAGAGCTGAAAGGCACAACGTGCAGGCTTCTTTCCAAAGGGTGAGTTGGGCCCCACAGCATCTTGCTTCCAGCTCTTTGGGAAGCTAAGAAACAACTCGCTCTGCTCAATGCTCTTACAGCCTACTGGGAACATCCCTTCCAAAGGCCTGTGAAATGCAGTTTCTTTGCAGGCCTGATCTGGCTGAAGTAGGACTTCTGCTCTGGGTATGCTACATTGCCCTAGAGCTGAAAGTCACAACGTGCAGGCTTCTTTCCAAAGGGCGAGTTGGGCCCCACAGCATCTTGCTTCCAGCTCTTTGGGAAGCTAAGAAACAACTCGCTCTGCACAGTGCTCTTACAGCCGACCGGGAACATCTCTTGCAAAGGCCTGTGAAACGCAGTTTCTTTGCAGGCCTGATCTGGCTGAAGTAGGACTTCTGCTCTGGGTGTGCTACTTTGCCCTAGAGCTGAAAGGCACAACGTGCAGCCTTCTTTCCAAAGGGCGAGTTGGGCCCCACAGCATCTTGCTTCCAGCTCTTTGGGAAGCTAAGAAACAACTCGCTCTGCACAGTGCTCTTACAGCCTACCGGGAACATCTCTTCCAAAGGCCTGTGAAACGCAGTTTCTTTGCAGGCTTGATGTGGCTGAAGTAGGACTTCTACCCGGAGTGTGCTACTTTGCCGTAGAGCTGAAAGGCACAACATGCAGACTTATTTCCAAAGGGCGAGTTGGGCCCCACAGCATCTTGCTTCCAGCTCTTTGGGAACCTAAGAAACAACTCGCTCTGCACAGTGCACTTACAGCCTACCGGGAACATCTCTTCCAAAGGCCTGTGAAACGCAGTTTCTTTGCAGGCCTGATCTGGCTGAAGTAGGACTTCTGCTCTGGCTGTGCTACTTTGCCCTAGAGCTGAAAGGCACAACGTGCAGGCTTCTTTCCAAAGGGCGAGTTGGGCCCCACAGCATCTTGCTTCCAGCTCTTTGGGAAGCTAAGAAACAACTCGCTCTGCTCAATGCTCTTACAGCCTACCGGGAACATCCCTTCCAAAGGCATGTGAAACGCAGTTTCTTTGCAGGCTTGATGTGGCTGAAGTAGGACTTCTACCCGGAGTGTGCTACTTTGCCGTAGAGCTGAAAGGCACAACGTGCAGACTTATTTCCAAAGGGCGAGTTGGGCCCCACAGCATCTTGCTTCCAGCTCTTTGGGAAGCTAAGAAACAACTCGCTCTGCACAGTGCTCTTACAGCCGACCGGGAACATCTCTTGCAAAGGCCTGTGAAACGCAGTTTCTTTGCAGGCCTGATCTGGCTGAAGTAGAACTTCTGCTCTGGGTGTGCTCCATTGCCCTAGAGCTGAAAGGCACAACGCGCAGGCTTCTTTCCAAAGGACGAGTGTGGCCCCACAGCATCTTGCTTCCAGCTCTTTGGGAAGCTAAGAAATAACTCGCTCTGCATAGGGCTCTTACACCCTACCGGGAACATGTCTTACAAAGGACTGTGAAAGGCAGTTTCTTCCCAGCCCTGATATGGCTGAAGTAGTACTTCTGCTCTGCCGTGTCCTACATGGCCCTAGAGCTGCAAGGCACAAAGTTCTGCCTTGTTTCCCCAAGGGGAGACTAGTCACTCAGCAACCTGCTTCCAGCTCTTGGGCAGCTAAGAAACAACTTGCTCTGCACAGGGCTCTTCCAGCCTCCCTGGAACATGTCTCACAAAGGCCTGTGAAACGCAGTTTCTTCCCAGGGCTGATCTCGCTGAAGGCGAACTTCTGCACTGCCGTGTCCTACATGGGCCTAGAGCTGCAAGGCACAAAGTCCTGCCTTGTGTCCTCACGGGCAGACAGGCCCCACAGCGTGGGACTTCCAGCTCTTTGGGCAGCTAAGAAACAACTTGCTTTGCACTGGTGTTTTGCAGCCTGCAGGGAACGAGTCTTAAAAAGGCCTGTGAAACGCAGTTTCTTCCAGGCCTGATCTCGCGGAAGAAGAACTTCTGCTCTGCCGTGCCTACATGGGCCTAGAGCTGCAAGGAACAAAGTTCTGCCTTGTTTCTACAAGGGGACACAAGTCCCTCAGCGTCCAGCTTCCAGCTCCTTGGGCAGATAAGAAACAACTCGCTCTGCACAGTGCTCTTACAGCCTACCGGGAACATCTCTTACAAATCCTGTGAAACGCAGTTTCTATGCAGAACTGATCTGGGAGAAGTAGAACTTCTGCTCTGGGTGTGCTACATTGCCCTAGAGCTGAAAGGCACAACGTGCAGGCTTCTTTCCAAAGGGCGAGTTGGGACCCACAGCATCTTGCTTCCAGCTCTTTGGGAAGCTAAGAAACAAGTCGCTCTGCACAGTGCTCTTACAGCCTACCGGGAACATCTCTTGCAAAGGCCTGTGAAACGCAGTTTCTTTGCAGGCCTGATGTGGCTGAAGTAGCACTTCTGCTCTGGGTGTGCTCCATTGCCCTAGAGCTGAAAGGCACAACGCGCAGGCTTCTTTCCAAAGGGCGAGTTGGGCCCCACAGCATCTTGCTTCCAGCTCTTTGGGAAGCTAAGAAACAACTCGCTCTGCATAGGGCTCTTACACCCTACCGCGAACATGTCTTACAAAGGACTGTGAAAGGCAGTTTCTTCCCAGCCCTGATATGGCTGAAGTAGTACTTCTGCTCTGCCGTGTCCTACATGGCCCTAGAGCTGCAAGGCACAAAGTTCTGCCTTGTTTCCCCAAGGGGAGACTAGTCACTCAGCAACCTGCTTCCAGCTCTTGGGCAGCTAAGAAACAACTTGCTCTGCACAGGGCTCTTCCAGCCTCCCTGGAACATGTCTCACAAAGGCCTGTGAAACGCAGTTTCTTCCCAGGGCTGATCTCGCTGAAGGCGAACTTCTGCGCTGCCGTGTCCTACATGGGCCTAGAGCTGCAAGGCACAAAGTCCTGCCTTGTGTCCTCACGGGCAGACAGGCCCCACAGCGTGGGACTTCCAGCTCTTTGGGCAGCTAAGAAACAACTTGCTTTGCACTGGTGTTTTGCAGCCTGCAGGGAACGAGTCTTAAAAAGGCCTGTGAAACGCAGTTTCTTCCAGGCCTGATCTCGCGGAAGAAGAACTTCTGCTCTGCCGTGCCTACATGGGCCTAGAGCTGCAAGGAACAAAGTTCTGCCTTGTTTCTACAAGGGGACACAAGTCCCTCAGCGTCCAGCTTCCAGCTCCTTGGGCAGATAAGAAACAACTCGCTCTGCACAGTGCTCTTACAGCCTACCGGGAACATCTCTTACAAATCCTGTGAAACGCAGTTTCTATGCAGAACTGATCTGGGTGAAGTAGAACTTCTGCTCTGGGTGTGCTACATTGCCCTAGAGCTGAAAGGCACAACGTGCAGGCTTCTTTCCAAAGGGCGAGTTGGGACCCACAGCATCTTGCTTCCAGCTCTTTGGGAAGCTAAGAAACAAGTCGCTCTGCACAGTGCTCTTACAGCCTACCGGGAACATCTCTTCCAAAGGCCTGTGAAACGCAGTTTCTTTGCAGGCCTGATCTGGCTGAAGTAGCACTTCTGCTCTGGGTGTGCTCCATTGCCCTAGAGCTGAAAGGCAGAACGCGCAGGCTTCTTTCCAAAGGGCGAGTTGGGCCCCACAGCATCTTGCTTCCAGCTCTTTGGGAAGCTAAGAAACAACTCGCTCTGCATAGGGCTCTTACACCCTACTGGGCACATGTCTTACAAAGGCCTGTGAAAGGCAGTTTCTTCCCAGCCCTGATATGGCTGAAGTAGTACTTCTGCTCTGCCGTGTCCTACATGGGCCTAGAGCTGCAAGGCACAAAGTCCAGCCTTGTTTCCCCAAGGGGAGACAGGCCCCACTGCGTGGGGCTTCCAGCTCTTTGGGCAGTTAAGAAACAACTTGCTGTGCACCGGTGTTTTACAGCCTACAGGGAACGAGTCTTACAAAGGCCTGTGTAACGCAGTTTCTTCCCAGGCCTGATCTTGCTGAAGTAGAACTTCTGCTCTGCCCTGTCCTACATGGGCCTAGAGCTGCAAGGCACAAGTTCCTGCCTTGCGTCCTCAAGGGCAGACAGGCCCCACAGCATGGGGCTTCCAGCTCTTTGGACAGCTGAGAAACAACTTGCTCTGCACTGGTGTTTTACAGCCTACAGGGATCGAGTCTTACAAAGGCCTGCGAAATGCAGTTTCTTCCCAGGACTTATCTTGCTGAAGTAGAACTTCTGCTCTGCCGTGTCCTACATGGGCCTAGAGCTCCAAGGCACAAAGTCCTGCCTTGCTTCCCCAAGGGGAGACTAGACCCTCAGCATCCAGCTACCAGCTCTTTGTGCAGCTAGGCAACAACTCGCTCTGCATTGGTGTTTTACAGCCTACCGGCAAGATATCTTACAAAGGCCTGTGAAACGCAATTTCTTGGTAGGCCTGATCTGACTGAAGCAGAACTTCTGCACTGGGTGTGCTGCATTGGCATAGAGCTGCCATGCCCAAAGTGCTGGCTTCCTTGCAAAGGGGTAGAGAGGCCCCAAAGCATCTTGCTTCCAGCTCTTTGGGTAGCTAAGAAACTACTGGCTCTGCCCAGTGTTCTTACAACCTACCTGGAACATCTGTTACCAAGGTCTGTGAAATGCAGTTTATTGGCAGGCCTGATCTGGCTGAAGTAGGACTTCTGCTCTGGGTGTGCTACATTGCCCTAGAGCTGAAAGGCACAACGTGCAGGCTTCTTTCCAAAGAGCGAGTTGGGTCCCACAGCATCTTGCTTCCAGCACTTTGGGAAGCTAAGGAACAACTCGCTCTACACACCTCTCTTACAGCCTACCGGGAACATCTCTTCCAAAGGCCTGTGAAACACAGTTTCATTGCCGGCCTCATCTGGCTGAAGTAGGACTTCTGCTCTGGGTGTGCTACATAGCCCTAGAGCTGAAAGGCACAACGTGCAGGCTTCTTTCCAAAGGGCGAGTTGGGCCCCACGGCATCTTGCTTCCAGCTCTTTGGGAAGCTAAGAAACAACTCGCTCTGCACAGTGCTCTTACAGCCGACCGGGAACATCTCTTGCAAAGGCCTGTGAAACGCAGTTTCTTTGCAGGCCTGATCTGGCTGAAGTAGAACTTCTGCTCTGGGTGTGCTCCATTGCCCTAGAGCTGAAAGGCACAACGCGCAGGCTTCTTTCCAAAGGACGAGTGTGGCCCCACAGCATCTTGCTTCCAGCTCTTTGGGAAGCTAAGAAATAACTCGCTCTGCATAGGGCTCTTACACCCTACCGGGAACATGTCTTACAAAGGACTGTGAAAGGCAGTTTCTTCCCAGCCCTGATATGGCTGAAGTAGTACTTCTGCTCTGCCGTGTCCTACATGGCCCTAGAGCTGCAAGGCACAAAGTTCTGCCTTGTTTCCCCAAGGGGAGACTAGTCACTCAGCAACCTGCTTCCAGCTCTTGGGCAGCTAAGAAACAACTTGCTCTGCACAGGGCTCTTCCAGCCTCCCTGGAACATGTCTCACAAAGGCCTGTGAAACGCAGTTTCTTCCCAGGGCTGATCTCGCTGAAGGCGAACTTCTGCGCTGCCGTGTCCTACATGGGCCTAGAGCTGCAAGGCACAAAGTCCTGCCTTGTGTCCTCACGGGCAGACAGGCCCCACAGCGTGGGACTTCCAGCTCTTTGGGCAGCTAAGAAACAACTTGCTTTGCACTGGTGTTTTGCAGCCTGCAGGGAACGAGTCTTAAAAAGGCCTGTGAAACGCAGTTTCTTCCAGGCCTGATCTCGCGGAAGAAGAACTTCTGCTCTGCCGTGCCTACATGGGCCTAGAGCTGCAAGGAACAAAGTTCTGCCTTGTTTCTACAAGGGGACACAAGTCCCTCAGCGTCCAGCTTCCAGCTCCTTGGGCAGATAAGAAACAACTCGCTCTGCACAGTGCTCTTACAGCCTACCGGGAACATCTCTTACAAATCCTGTGAAACGCAGTTTCTATGCAGAACTGATCTGGGTGAAGTAGAACTTCTGCTCTGGGTGTGCTACATTGCCCTAGAGCTGAAAGGCACAACGTGCAGGCTTCTTTCCAAAGGGCGAGTTGGGACCCACAGCATCTTGCTTCCAGCTCTTTGGGAAGCTAAGAAACAAGTCGCTCTGCACAGTGCTCTTACAGCCTACCGGGAACATCTCTTCCAAAGGCCTGTGAAACGCAGTTTCTTTGCAGGCCTGATCTGGCTGAAGTAGCACTTCTGCTCTGGGTGTGCTCCATTGCCCTAGAGCTGAAAGGCAGAACGCGCAGGCTTCTTTCCAAAGGGCGAGTTGGGCCCCACAGCATCTTGCTTCCAGCTCTTTGGGAAGCTAAGAAACAACTCGCTCTGCATAGGGCTCTTACACCCTACTGGGCACATGTCTTACAAAGGCCTGTGAAAGGCAGTTTCTTCCCAGCCCTGATATGGCTGAAGTAGTACTTCTGCTCTGCCGTGTCCTACATGGGCCTAGAGCTGCAAGGCACAAAGTCCAGCCTTGTTTCCCCAAGGGGAGACAGGCCCCACTGCGTGGGGCTTCCAGCTCTTTGGGCAGTTAAGAAACAACTTGCTGTGCACCGGTGTTTTACAGCCTACAGGGAACGAGTCTTACAAAGGCCTGTGTAACGCAGTTTCTTCCCAGGCCTGATCTTGCTGAAGTAGAACTTCTGCTCTGCCCTGTCCTACATGGGCCTAGAGCTGCAAGGCACAAGTTCCTGCCTTGCGTCCTCAAGGGCAGACAGGCCCCACAGCATGGGGCTTCCAGCTCTTTGGACAGCTGAGAAACAACTTGCTCTGCACTGGTGTTTTACAGCCTACAGGGATCGAGTCTTACAAAGGCCTGCGAAATGCAGTTTCTTCCCAGGACTTATCTTGCTGAAGTAGAACTTCTGCTCTGCCGTGTCCTACATGGGCCTAGAGCTCCAAGGCACAAAGTCCTGCCTTGCTTCCCCAAGGGGAGACTAGACCCTCAGCATCCAGCTACCAGCTCTTTGTGCAGCTAGGCAACAACTCGCTCTGCATTGGTGTTTTACAGCCTACCGGCAAGATATCTTACAAAGGCCTGTGAAACGCAATTTCTTGGTAGGCCTGATCTGACTGAAGCAGAACTTCTGCACTGGGTGTGCTGCATTGGCATAGAGCTGCCATGCCCAAAGTGCTGGCTTCCTTGCAAAGGGGTAGAGAGGCCCCAAAGCATCTTGCTTCCAGCTCTTTGGGTAGCTAAGAAACTACTGGCTCTGCCCAGTGTTCTTACAACCTACCTGGAACATCTGTTACCAAGGTCTGTGAAATGCAGTTTATTGGCAGGCCTGATCTGGCTGAAGTAGGACTTCTGCTCTGGGTGTGCTACATTGCCCTAGAGCTGAAAGGCACAACGTGCAGGCTTCTTTCCAAAGAGCGAGTTGGGTCCCACAGCATCTTGCTTCCAGCACTTTGGGAAGCTAAGGAACAACTCGCTCTACACACCTCTCTTACAGCCTACCGGGAACATCTCTTCCAAAGGCCTGTGAAACACAGTTTCATTGCCGGCCTCATCTGGCTGAAGTAGGACTTCTGCTCTGGGTGTGCTACATAGCCCTAGAGCTGAAAGGCACAACGTGCAGGCTTCTTTCCAAAGGGCGAGTTGGGCCCCACGGCATCTTGCTTCCAGCTCTTTGGGAAGCTAAGAAACAACTCGCTCTGCACAGTGCTCTTACAGCCGACCGGGAACATCTCTTGCAAAGGCCTGTGAAACGCAGTTTCTTTGCAGGCCTGATCTGGCTGAAGTAGAACTTCTGCTCTGGGTGTGCTCCATTGCCCTAGAGCTGAAAGGCACAACGCGCAGGCTTCTTTCCAAAGGACGAGTGTGGCCCCACAGCATCTTGCTTCCAGCTCTTTGGGAAGCTAAGAAATAACTCGCTCTGCATAGGGCTCTTACACCCTACCGGGAACATGTCTTACAAAGGACTGTGAAAGGCAGTTTCTTCCCAGCCCTGATATGGCTGAAGTAGTACTTCTGCTCTGCCGTGTCCTACATGGCCCTAGAGCTGCAAGGCACAAAGTTCTGCCTTGTTTCCCCAAGGGGAGACTAGTCACTCAGCAACCTGCTTCCAGCTCTTGGGCAGCTAAGAAACAACTTGCTCTGCACAGGGCTCTTCCAGCCTCCCTGGAACATGTCTCACAAAGGCCTGTGAAACGCAGTTTCTTCCCAGGGCTGATCTCGCTGAAGGCGAACTTCTGCGCTGCCGTGTCCTACATGGGCCTAGAGCTGCAAGGCACAAAGTCCTGCCTTGTGTCCTCACGGGCAGACAGGCCCCACAGCGTGGGACTTCCAGCTCTTTGGGCAGCTAAGAAACAACTTGCTTTGCACTGGTGTTTTGCAGCCTGCAGGGAACGAGTCTTAAAAAGGCCTGTGAAACGCAGTTTCTTCCAGGCCTGATCTCGCGGAAGAAGAACTTCTGCTCTGCCGTGCCTACATGGGCCTAGAGCTGCAAGGAACAAAGTTCTGCCTTGTTTCTACAAGGGGACACAAGTCCCTCAGCGTCCAGCTTCCAGCTCCTTGGGCAGATAAGAAACAACTCGCTCTGCACAGTGCTCTTACAGCCTACCGGGAACATCTCTTACAAATCCTGTGAAACGCAGTTTCTATGCAGAACTGATCTGGGTGAAGTAGAACTTCTGCTCTGGGTGTGCTACATTGCCCTAGAGCTGAAAGGCACAACGTGCAGGCTTCTTTCCAAAGGGCGAGTTGGGACCCACAGCATCTTGCTTCCAGCTCTTTGGGAAGCTAAGAAACAAGTCGCTCTGCACAGTGCTCTTACAGCCTACCGGGAACATCTCTTCCAAAGGCCTGTGAAACGCAGTTTCTTTGCAGGCCTGATCTGGCTGAAGTAGCACTTCTGCTCTGGGTGTGCTCCATTGCCCTAGAGCTGAAAGGCAGAACGCGCAGGCTTCTTTCCAAAGGGCGAGTTGGGCCCCACAGCATCTTGCTTCCAGCTCTTTGGGAAGCTAAGAAACAACTCGCTCTGCATAGGGCTCTTACACCCTACTGGGCACATGTCTTACAAAGGCCTGTGAAATGCAGTTTCTTCCCAGGACTTATCTTGCTGAAGTAGAACTTCTGCTCTGCCGTGTCCTACATGGGCCTAGAGCTCCAAGGCACAAAGTCCTGCCTTGCTTCCCCAAGGGGAGACTAGACCCTCAGCATCCAGCTACCAGCTCTTTGTGCAGCTAGGCAACAACTCGCTCTGCATTGGTGTTTTACAGCCTACCGGCAAGATATCTTACAAAGGCCTGTGAAACGCAATTTCTTGGTAGGCCTGATCTGACTGAAGCAGAACTTCTGCACTGGGTGTGCTGCATTGGCATAGAGCTGCCATGCCCAAAGTGCTGGCTTCCTTGCAAAGGGGTAGAGAGGCCCCAAAGCATCTTGCTTCCAGCTCTTTGGGTAGCTAAGAAACTACTGGCTCTGCCCAGTGTTCTTACAACCTACCTGGAACATCTGTTACCAAGGTCTGTGAAATGCAGTTTATTGGCAGGCCTGATCTGGCTGAAGTAGGACTTCTGCTCTGGGTGTGCTACATTGCCCTAGAGCTGAAAGGCACAACGTGCAGGCTTCTTTCCAAAGAGCGAGTTGGGTCCCACAGCATCTTGCTTCCAGCACTTTGGGAAGCTAAGGAACAACTCGCTCTACACACCTCTCTTACAGCCTACCGGGAACATCTCTTCCAAAGGCCTGTGAAACACAGTTTCATTGCCGGCCTCATCTGGCTGAAGTAGGACTTCTGCTCTGGGTGTGCTACATAGCCCTAGAGCTGAAAGGCACAACGTGCAGGCTTCTTTCCAAAGGGCGAGTTGGGCCCCACGGCATCTTGCTTCCAGCTCTTTGGGAAGCTAAGAAACAACTCGCTCTGCACAGTGCTCTTACAGCCGACCGGGAACATCTCTTGCAAAGGCCTGTGAAACGCAGTTTCTTTGCAGGCCTGATCTGGCTGAAGTAGAACTTCTGCTCTGGGTGTGCTCCATTGCCCTAGAGCTGAAAGGCACAACGCGCAGGCTTCTTTCCAAAGGACGAGTGTGGCCCCACAGCATCTTGCTTCCAGCTCTTTGGGAAGCTAAGAAATAACTCGCTCTGCATAGGGCTCTTACACCCTACCGGGAACATGTCTTACAAAGGACTGTGAAAGGCAGTTTCTTCCCAGCCCTGATATGGCTGAAGTAGTACTTCTGCTCTGCCGTGTCCTACATGGCCCTAGAGCTGCAAGGCACAAAGTTCTGCCTTGTTTCCCCAAGGGGAGACTAGTCACTCAGCAACCTGCTTCCAGCTCTTGGGCAGCTAAGAAACAACTTGCTCTGCACAGGGCTCTTCCAGCCTCCCTGGAACATGTCTCACAAAGGCCTGTGAAACGCAGTTTCTTCCCAGGGCTGATCTCGCTGAAGGCGAACTTCTGCGCTGCCGTGTCCTACATGGGCCTAGAGCTGCAAGGCACAAAGTCCTGCCTTGTGTCCTCACGGGCAGACAGGCCCCACAGCGTGGGACTTCCAGCTCTTTGGGCAGCTAAGAAACAACTTGCTTTGCACTGGTGTTTTGCAGCCTGCAGGGAACGAGTCTTAAAAAGGCCTGTGAAACGCAGTTTCTTCCAGGCCTGATCTCGCGGAAGAAGAACTTCTGCTCTGCCGTGCCTACATGGGCCTAGAGCTGCAAGGAACAAAGTTCTGCCTTGTTTCTACAAGGGGACACAAGTCCCTCAGCGTCCAGCTTCCAGCTCCTTGGGCAGATAAGAAACAACTCGCTCTGCACAGTGCTCTTACAGCCTACCGGGAACATCTCTTACAAATCCTGTGAAACGCAGTTTCTATGCAGAACTGATCTGGGTGAAGTAGAACTTCTGCTCTGGGTGTGCTACATTGCCCTAGAGCTGAAAGGCACAACGTGCAGGCTTCTTTCCAAAGGGCGAGTTGGGCCGCACGGCATCTTGCTTCCAGCTCTTTGGGAAGCTAAGAAACAACTCGCTCTGCACTGTGCTCTTACAGCCTAGTGGGAACATCTCTTCCAAAGGCCTGTGAAACGCAGTTTCTTTGCAGGCCTGATCTGGCTGAAGTAGCACTTCTGCTCTGGGTGTGCTACTTTGCCCTAGAGCTGAAAGGCACAACGTGCTGGCTTCTTTCCAAAGGGCGAGTTGCGCCCCACAGCATCTTGCTTCCAGCTCTTTGGGAAGCTAAGAAACAACTCGCTCTGCACAGTGCTCTTACAGCCTAGTGGGAACATCTCTTCCAAAGGCCTGTGAAACGCAGTTTCTTTGCAGGCCTGATCTGGCTGAAGTAGGACTTCTGCTCTGGGTGTGCTACTTTGCCCTAGAGCTGAAAGGCACAACGTGCAGGCTTCTTTCCAAAGGGCTAGTTGGGCCCCACAGCATCTTGCTTCCAGCTCTTTGGGAAGCTAAGAAACAACTCGCTCTGCACAGTGCTCTTACAGCCTACCGGGAACATCTCTTCCAAAGGCCTGTGAAACGCAGTTTCTTTGCAGGCCTGATCTGGCTGAAGTAGCACTTCTGCTCTGGGTGTGCTACTTTGCCCTAGAGCTGAAAGGCACAACGTGCAGGCTTCTTTCCAAAGGGCGAGTTGGGCCCCACGGCATCTTGCTTCCAGCTCTTTGGGAAGCTAAGAAACAACTCGCTCTGCACAGTGCTCTTACAGCCTACCGGGAACATCTCTTCCAAAGGCCTGTGAGACGCAGTTTCTTTGCAGGCCTGATCTGGCTGAAGTAGGACTTCTGCTCTGGGTGTGCTACTTTGCCCTAGAGCTGAAAGGCACAACGTGCAGGCTTCTTTCCAAAGCTCGAGTTGGGCCCCACAGCATCTTGCTTCCAGCTCTTTGGGAAGCTAAGAAACAACTCGCTCTGCACAGTGCTCTTACAGCCTACCGGGAACATCTCTTCCAAAGGCCTGTGAAACGCAGTTTCTTTGCAGGCCTGATCTGGCTGAAGTAGGACTTCTGCTCTGGGTGTGCTACTTTGCCCTAGAGCTGAAAGGCACAACGTGCAGGCTTCTTTCCAAAGCTCGAGTTGGGCCCCACAGCATCTTGCTTCCAGCTCTTTGGGAAGCTAAGAAACAACTCGCTCTGCACAGTGCTCTTACAGCCTAGTGGGAACATGTCTTCCAAAGGCCTGTGAAACGCAGTTTCTTTGCAGGCCTGATCTGGCTGAAGTAGGACTTCTGCTCTGGGTGTGCTACTTTGCCCTAGAGCTGAAAGGCACAACGTGCAGGCTTCTTTCCAAAGGGCGCGTTGGGCCCCACAGCATCTTGCTTCCAGCTCTTTGGGAAGCTAAGAAACAACTCGCTCTGCACAGTGCTCTTACAGCCTAGTGGGAACATCTCTTCCAAAGGCCTGTGAAACGCAGTTTCTTTGCAGGCCTGATCTGGCTGAAGTAGCACTTCTGCTCTGGGTGTGCTACTTTGCCCTAGAGCTGAAAGGCACAACGTGCAGGCTTCTTTCCAAAGGGCTAGTTGGGCCTCACAGCATCTTGCTTCCAGCTCTTTGGGAAGCTAAGAAACAACTCGCTCTGCACAGTGCTCTTACAGCCTACCAGGAACATCTCTTCCAAAGGCCTGTGAAACGCAGTTTCTTTGCAGGCCTGATCTGGCTGAAGTAGCACTTCTGCTCTGGGTGTGCTACTTTGCCCTAGAGCTGAAAGGCACAACGTGCAGGCTTCTTTCCAAAGGGCTAGTTGGGCCTCACAGCATCTTGCTTCCAGCTCTTTGGGAAGCTAAGAAACAACTCACTCTGCACAGTGCTCTTACAGCCTACCAGGAACATCTCTTCCAAAGGCCTGTGAAACGCAGTTTCTTTGCAGGCCTGATCTGGCTGAAGTAGCACTTCTGCTCTGGGTGTGCTACTTTGCCCTAGAGCTGAAAGGCACAACGTGCGGGCTTCTTTCCAAAGGGCGCGTTGGGCCCCACAGCATCTTGCTTCCAGCTCTTTGGGAAGCTAAGAAACTACTCGCTCTGCACAGTGCTCTTACAGCCTACCGGGAACATCTCTTCCAAAGGCC
This sequence comes from Equus caballus, assembly GCF_041296265.1. Classification (NCBI taxonomy): domain Eukaryota; kingdom Metazoa; phylum Chordata; class Mammalia; order Perissodactyla; family Equidae; genus Equus; species Equus caballus. Next base: position 451,367 of record NC_091697.1, read on the forward strand.
TGTGAAACGCAGTTTCTTTGCAGGCCTGATCTGGCTGAAGTAGCACTTCTGCTCTGGGTGTGCTACTTTGCCCTAGAGCTGAAAGGCACAACGTGCAGGCTTCTTTCCAAAGGGCGAGTTGGGCCCCACAGCATCTTGCTTCCAGCTCTTTGGGAAGCTAAGAAACAACTCGCTCTGCACAGTGCTCTTACAGCCTAGTGGGAACATCTCTTCCAAAGGCCTGTGAGACGCAGTTTCTTTGCAGGCCTGATCTGGCTGAAGTAGCACTTCTGCTCTGGGTGTGCTACTTTGCCCTAGAGCTGAAAGGCACAACGTGCAGGCTTCTTTCCAAAGGGCGAGTTGGGCCCCACAGCATCTTGCTTCCAGCTCTTTGGGAAGCTAAGAAACAACTCGCTCTGCACAGTGCTCTTACAGCCTAGTGGGAACATCTCTTCCAAAGGCCTGTGAAACGCAGTTTCTTTGCAGGCCTGATCTGGCTGAAGTAGCACTTCTGCTCTGGGTGTGCTACTTGGCCCTAGAGCTGAAAGGCACAACGTGCAGGCTTCTTTCCAAAGGGCGAGTTGGGCCCCACAGCATCTTGCTTCCAGCTCTTTGGGAAGCTAAGAAACAACTCGCTCTGCACAGTGCTCTTACAGCCTACCGGGAACATCTCTTCCAAAGGCCTGTGAAACGCAGTTTCTTTGCAGGCCTGATCTGGCTGAAGTAGCACTTCTGCTCTGGGTGTGCTACTTTGCCCTAGAGCTGAAAGGCACAACGTGCGGGCTTCTTTCCAAAGGGCGAGTTGGGCCCCACAGCATCTTGCTTCCAGCTCTTTGGGAAGCTAAGAAACTACTCGCTCTGCACAGTGCTCTTACAGCCTACCGGGAACATCTCTTCCAAAGGCCTGTGAAACGCAGTTTCTTTGCAGGCCTGATCTGGCTGAAGTAGGACTTCTGCTCTGGGTGTGCTACTTTGCCCTAGAGCTTAAAGGCACAACGTGCAGGCTTCTTTCCAAAGGGCGAGTTGGGCCCCACAGCATCTTGCTTCCAGCTCTTTGGGAAGCTAAGAAACAACTCGCTCTGCACAGTGCTCTTACAGCCTAGTGGGAACATCTCTTCCAAAGGCCTGTGAAACGCAGTTTCTTTGCAGGCCTGATCTGGCTGACGTAGGACTTCTGCTCTGGGTGTGCTACTTTGCCCTAGAGCTGAAAGGCACAACGTGCAGGCTTCTTTCCAAAGGGCGAGTTGGGCCCCACAGCATCTTGCTTCCAGCTCTTTGGGAAGCTAAGAAACAACTCGCTCTGCACAGTGCTCTTACAGCCTAGTGGGAACATCTCTTCCAAAGGCCTGTGAAACACAGTTTCTTTGCAGGCCTGATCTGGCTGAAGTAGGACTTCTGCTCTGGGTGTGCTACTTTGCCCTAGAGCTGAAAGGCACAACGTGCAGGCTTCTTTCCAAAGGGCGAGTTGGGCCCCACAGCATCTTGCTTCCAGCTCTTTGGGAAGCTAAGAAACAACTCGCTCTGCACAGTGCTCTTACAGCCTAGTGGGAACATGTCTTCCAAAGGCCTGTGAAACGCAGTTTCTTTGCAGGCCTGATCTGGCTGAAGTAGCACTTCTGCTCTGGGTGTGCTACTTTGCCCTAGAGCTGAAAGGCACAACGTGCAGGCTTCTTTCCAAAGGGCGAGTTGGGCCCCACAGCATCTTGCTTCCAGCTCTTTGGGAAGCTAAGAAACAACTCGCTCTGCACAGTGCTCTTACAGCCTAGTGGGAGCATCTCTTCCAAAGGCCTGTGAAACGCAGTTTCTTTGCAGGCCTGGTCTGGCTGAAGTAGGACTTCTGCTCTGGGTGTGCTACTTTGCCCTAGTGCTGAAAGGCACAACGTGCAGGCTTCTTTCCAAAGGGCGAGTTGGGCCCCACAGCATCTTGCTTCCAGCTCTTTGGGAAGCTAAGAAACAACTCGCTCTGCACAGCGCTCTTACAGCCTAGTGGGAACATCTCTTCCAAAGGCCTGTGAAACGCAGTCTCTTTGCAGGCCTGATCTGGCTGAAGTAGCACTTCTGCTCTGGGTGTGCTACTTTGCCATAGAGCTGAAAGGCACAACGTGCAGGCTTCTTTCCAAAGGGCGAGTTGGGCCCCACAGCATCTTGCTTCCAGCTCTTTGGGAAGCTAAGAAACAACTCGCTCTGCACAGTGCTCTTACAGCCTAGTGGGAACATCACTTCCAAAGGCCTGTGAAACGCAGTTTCTTTGCAGGCCTGATCTGGCTGAAGTAGCACTTCTGCTCTGGGTGTGCTACTTTGCCCTAGAGCTGAAAGGTACAACGTGCAGGCTTCTTTCCAAAGGGCGAGTTGGGCCCCACGGCATCTTGCTTCCAGCTCTTTGGGAAGCTAAGAAACAACTCGCTCTGCACAGTGCTCTTACAGCCTACCGGGAACATCTCTTCCAAAGGCCTGTGAAACGCAGTTTCTTTGCAGGCCTGATCTGGCTGAAGTAGGACTTCTGCTCTGGGTGTGCTACTTTGCCCTAGAGCTGAAAGGCACAACGTGCAGGCTTCTTTCCAAAGCTCGAGTTGGGCCCCACAGCATCTTGCTTCCAGCTCTTTGGGAAGCTAAGAAACAACTCGCTCTGCACAGTGCTCTTACAGCCTAGTGGGAACATCTCTTCCAAAGGCCTGTGAAACGCAGTTTCTTTGCAGGCCTGATCTGGCTGAAGTAGGACTTCTGCTCTTGGTGTGCTACTTTGCCCTAGAGCTGAAAGGCACAACGTGCAGGCTTCTTTCCAAAGGGCGAGTTGGGCCCCACAGCATCTTGCTTCCAGCTCTTTGGGAAGCTAAGAAACAACTCGCTCTGCACAGTGCTCTTACAGCCTAGTGGGAACATCTCTTCCAAAGGCCTGTGAAACACAGTTTCTTTGCAGGCCTGATCTGGCTGAAGTAGGACTTCTGCTCTGGGTGTGCTACTTTGCCCTAGAGCTGAAAGGCACAACGTGCAGGCTTCTTTCCAAAGGGCGAGTTGGGCCCCACAGCATCTTGCTTCCAGCTCTTTGGGAAGCTAAGAAACAACTCGCTCTGCACAGTTCTCTTACAGCCTAGTGGGAACATCACTTCCAAAGGCCTGTGAAACGCAGTTTCTTTGCAGGCCTTATCTGGCTGAAGTAGGACTTCTGCTCTGGGTGTGCTACTTTGCCCTAGAGCTGAAAGGCACAACGTGCAGGCTTCTTTCCAAAGGGCTAGTTGGGCCTCACAGCATCTTGCTTCCAGCTCTTTGGGAAGCTAAGAAACAACTCGCTCTGCACAGTGCTCTTACAGCCTACCAGGAACATCTCTTCCAAAGGCCTGTGAAACGCAGTTTCTTTGCAGGCCTGATCTGGCTGAAGTAGCACTTCTGCTCTGGGTGTGCTACTTTGCCCTAGAGCTGAAAGGCACAACGTGCAGGCTTCTTTCCAAAGGGCGAGTTGGGCCCCACAGCATCTTGCTTCCAGCTCTTTGGGAAGCTAAGAAACAACTCGCTCTGCACAGTGCTCTTACAGCCTACCAGGAACATCTCTTCCAAAGGCCTGTGAAACGCAGTTTCTTTGCAGGCCTGATCTGGCTGAAGTAGCACTTCTGCTCTGGGTGTGCTACTTTGCCCTAGAGCTGAAAGGCACAACGTGCAGGCTTCTTTCCAAAGGGCGAGTTGGGCCCCACAGCATCTTGCTTCCAGCTCTTTGGGAAGCTAAGAAACAACTCGCTCTGCACAGTGCTCTTACAGCCTAGTGGGAACATCTCTTCCAAAGGCCTGTGAAACGCAGTTTCTTTGCAGGCCTGATCTGGCTGAAGTAGGACTTCTGCTCTGGGTGTGCTACTTTGCCCTAGAGCTGAAAGGCAAAACGTGCAGGCTTCTTTCCAAAGGGTGAGTTGGGCCTCACAGCATCTTGCTTCCAGCTCTTTGGGAAGCTAAGAAACAACTCGCTCTGCACAGTGCTCTTACAGCCTATTGGGAACATCTCTTCCAAAGGCCTGTGAAACGCAGTTTCTTTGCAGGCCTGATCTGGCTGAAGTAGCACTTCTGCTCTGGGTGTGCTACTTTGCCCTAGAGCTGAAAGGCACAACGTGCAGGCTTCTTTCCAAAGGGCGAGTTGGGCCCCACAGCATCTTGCTTCCAGCTCTTTGGGAAGCTAAGAAACAACTCGCTCTGCACAGCGCTCTTACAGCCTTGTGGGAACATCTCTTCCAAAGGCCTGTGAAACGCAGTCTCTTTGCAGGCCTGATCTGGCTGAAGTAGCACTTCTGCTCTGGGTGTGCTACTTTGCCATAGAGCTGAAAGGCACAACGTGCAGGCTTCTTTCCAAAGGGCGAGTTGGGCCCCACAGCATCTTGCTTCCAGCTCTTTGGGAAGCTAAGAAACAACTCGCTCTGCACAGTGCTCTTACAGCCTAGTGGGAACATCTCTTCCAAAGGCCTGTGAAACACAGTTTCTTTGCAGGCCTGATCTGGCTGAAGTAGGACTTCTGCTCTGGGTGTGCTACTTTGCCCTAGAGCTGAAAGGCACAACGTGCAGGCTTCTTTCCAAAGGGCGAGTTGGGCCCCACAGCATCTTGCTTCCAGCTCTTTGGGAAGCTAAGAAACAACTCGCTCTGCACAGTTCTCTTACAGCCTAGTGGGAACATCACTTCCAAAGGCCTGTGAAACGCAGTTTCTTTGCAGGCCTTATCTGGCTGAAGTAGGACTTCTGCTCTGGGTGTGCTACTTTGCCCTAGAGCTGAAAGGCACAACGTGCAGGCTTCTTTCCAAAGGGCTAGTTGGGCCTCACAGCATCTTGCTTCCAGCTCTTTGGGAAGCTAAGAAACAACTCGCTCTGCACAGTGCTCTTACAGCCTACCAGGAACATCTCTTCCAAAGGCCTGTGAAACGCAGTTTCTTTGCAGGCCTGATCTGGCTGAAGTAGCACTTCTGCTCTGGGTGTGCTACTTTGCCCTAGAGCTGAAAGGCACAACGTGCAGGCTTCTTTCCAAAGGGCGAGTTGGGCCCCACAGCATCTTGCTTCCAGCTCTTTGGGAAGCTAAGAAACAACTCGCTCTGCACAGTGCTCTTACAGCCTACCAGGAACATCTCTTCCAAAGGCCTGTGAAACGCAGTTTCTTTGCAGGCCTGATCTGGCTGAAGTAGCACTTCTGCTCTGGGTGTGCTACTTTGCCCTAGAGCTGAAAGGCACAACGTGCAGGCTTCTTTCCAAAGGGCGAGTTGGGCCCCACAGCATCTTGCTTCCAGCTCTTTGGGAAGCTAAGAAACAACTCGCTCTGCACAGTGCTCTTACAGCCTACCAGGAACATCTCTTCCAAAGGCCTGTGAAACGCAGTTTCTTTGCAGGCCTGATCTGGCTGAAGTAGCACTTCTGCTCTGGGTGTGCTACTTTGCCCTAGAGCTGAAAGGCACAACGTGCAGGCTTCTTTCCAAAGGGCGAGTTGGGCCCCACAGCATCTTGCTTCCAGCTCTTTGGGAAGCTAAGAAACAACTCGCTCTGCACAGTGCTCTTACAGCCTAGTGGGAACATCTCTTCCAAAGGCCTGTGAAACGCAGTTTCTTTGCAGGCCTGATCTGGCTGAAGTAGGACTTCTGCTCTGGGTGTGCTACTTTGCCCTAGAGCTGAAAGGCAAAACGTGCAGGCTTCTTTCCAAAGGGTGAGTTGGGCCTCACAGCATCTTGCTTCCAGCTCTTTGGGAAGCTAAGAAACAACTCGCTCTGTACAGTGCTCTTACAGCCTATTGGGAACATCTCTTCCAAAGGCCTGTGAAACGCAGTTTCTTTGCAGGCCTGATCTGGCTGAAGTAGCACTTCTGCTCTGGGTGTGCTACTTTGCCCTAGAGCTGAAAGGCACAACGTGCAGGCTTCTTTCCAAAGGGCGAGTTGGGCCCCACAGCATCTTGCTTCCAGCTCTTTGGGAAGCTAAGAAACAACTCGCTCTGCACAGCGCTCTTACAGCCTTGTGGGAACATCTCTTCCAAAGGCCTGTGAAACGCAGTCTCTTTGCAGGCCTGATCTGGCTGAAGTAGCACTTCTGCTCTGGGTGTGCTACTTTGCCATAGAGCTGAAAGGCACAACGTGCAGGCTTCTTTCCAAAGGGCGAGTTGGGCCCCACAGCATCTTGCTTCCAGCTCTTTGGGAAGCTAAGAAACAACTCGCTCTGCACAGTGCTCTTACAGCCTAGTGGGAACATCTCTTCCAAAGGCCTGTGAAACACAGTTTCTTTGCAGGCCTGATCTGGCTGAAGTAGGACTTCTGCTCTGGGTGTGCTACTTTGCCCTAGAGCTGAAAGGCACAACGTGCAGGCTTCTTTCCAAAGGGCGAGTTGGGCCCCACAGCATCTTGCTTCCAGCTCTTTGGGAAGCTAAGAAACAACTCGCTCTGCACAGTTCTCTTACAGCCTAGTGGGAACATCACTTCCAAAGGCCTGTGAAACGCAGTTTCTTTGCAGGCCTTATCTGGCTGAAGTAGGACTTCTGCTCTGGGTGTGCTACTTTGCCCTAGAGCTGAAAGGCACAACGTGCAGGCTTCTTTCCAAAGGGCGAGTTGGGACCCACAGCATCTTGCTTCCAGCTCTTTGGGAAGCTAAGAAACAAGTCGCTCTGCACAGTGCTCTTACAGCCTACCGGGAACATCTCTTGCAAAGGCCTGTGAAACGCAGTTTCTTTGCAGGCCTGATGTGGCTGAAGTAGCACTTCTGCTCTGGGTGTGCTCCATTGCCCTAGAGCTGAAAGGCACAACGCGCAGGCTTCTTTCCAAAGGGCGAGTTGGGCCCCACAGCATCTTGCTTCCAGCTCTTTGGGAAGCTAAGAAACAACTCGCTCTGCATAGGGCTCTTACACCCTACCGCGAACATGTCTTACAAAGGACTGTGAAAGGCAGTTTCTTCCCAGCCCTGATATGGCTGAAGTAGTACTTCTGCTCTGCCGTGTCCTACATGGCCCTAGAGCTGCAAGGCACAAAGTTCTGCCTTGTTTCCCCAAGGGGAGACTAGTCACTCAGCAACCTGCTTCCAGCTCTTGGGCAGCTAAGAAACAACTTGCTCTGCACAGGGCTCTTCCAGCCTCCCTGGAACATGTCTCACAAAGGCCTGTGAAACGCAGTTTCTTCCCAGGGCTGATCTCGCTGAAGGCGAACTTCTGCGCTGCCGTGTCCTACATGGGCCTAGAGCTGCAAGGCACAAAGTCCTGCCTTGTGTCCTCACGGGCAGACAGGCCCCACAGCGTGGGACTTCCAGCTCTTTGGGCAGCTAAGAAACAACTTGCTTTGCACTGGTGTTTTGCAGCCTGCAGGGAACGAGTCTTAAAAAGGCCTGTGAAACGCAGTTTCTTCCAGGCCTGATCTCGCGGAAGAAGAACTTCTGCTCTGCCGTGCCTACATGGGCCTAGAGCTGCAAGGAACAAAGTTCTGCCTTGTTTCTACAAGGGGACACAAGTCCCTCAGCGTCCAGCTTCCAGCTCCTTGGGCAGATAAGAAACAACTCGCTCTGCACAGTGCTCTTACAGCCTACCGGGAACATCTCTTACAAATCCTGTGAAACGCAGTTTCTATGCAGAACTGATCTGGGTGAAGTAGAACTTCTGCTCTGGGTGTGCTACATTGCCCTAGAGCTGAAAGGCACAACGTGCAGGCTTCTTTCCAAAGGGCGAGTTGGGACCCACAGCATCTTGCTTCCAGCTCTTTGGGAAGCTAAGAAACAAGTCGCTCTGCACAGTGCTCTTACAGCCTACCGGGAACATCTCTTCCAAAGGCCTGTGAAACGCAGTTTCTTTGCAGGCCTGATCTGGCTGAAGTAGCACTTCTGCTCTGGGTGTGCTCCATTGCCCTAGAGCTGAAAGGCAGAACGCGCAGGCTTCTTTCCAAAGGGCGAGTTGGGCCCCACAGCATCTTGCTTCCAGCTCTTTGGGAAGCTAAGAAACAACTCGCTCTGCATAGGGCTCTTACACCCTACTGGGCACATGTCTTACAAAGGCCTGTGAAAGGCAGTTTCTTCCCAGCCCTGATATGGCTGAAGTAGTACTTCTGCTCTGCCGTGTCCTACATGGGCCTAGAGCTGCAAGGCACAAAGTCCAGCCTTGTTTCCCCAAGGGGAGACAGGCCCCACTGCGTGGGGCTTCCAGCTCTTTGGGCAGTTAAGAAACAACTTGCTGTGCACCGGTGTTTTACAGCCTACAGGGAACGAGTCTTACAAAGGCCTGTGTAACGCAGTTTCTTCCCAGGCCTGATCTTGCTGAAGTAGAACTTCTGCTCTGCCCTGTCCTACATGGGCCTAGAGCTGCAAGGCACAAGTTCCTGCCTTGCGTCCTCAAGGGCAGACAGGCCCCACAGCATGGGGCTTCCAGCTCTTTGGACAGCTGAGAAACAACTTGCTCTGCACTGGTGTTTTACAGCCTACAGGGATCGAGTCTTACAAAGGCCTGCGAAATGCAGTTTCTTCCCAGGACTTATCTTGCTGAAGTAGAACTTCTGCTCTGCCGTGTCCTACATGGGCCTAGAGCTCCAAGGCACAAAGTCCTGCCTTGCTTCCCCAAGGGGAGACTAGACCCTCAGCATCCAGCTACCAGCTCTTTGTGCAGCTAGGCAACAACTCGCTCTGCATTGGTGTTTTACAGCCTACCGGCAAGATATCTTACAAAGGCCTGTGAAACGCAATTTCTTGGTAGGCCTGATCTGACTGAAGCAGAACTTCTGCACTGGGTGTGCTGCATTGGCATAGAGCTGCCATGCCCAAAGTGCTGGCTTCCTTGCAAAGGGGTAGAGAGGCCCCAAAGCATCTTGCTTCCAGCTCTTTGGGTAGCTAAGAAACTACTGGCTCTGCCCAGTGTTCTTACAACCTACCTGGAACATCTGTTACCAAGGTCTGTGAAATGCAGTTTATTGGCAGGCCTGATCTGGCTGAAGTAGGACTTCTGCTCTGGGTGTGCTACATTGCCCTAGAGCTGAAAGGCACAACGTGCAGGCTTCTTTCCAAAGAGCGAGTTGGGTCCCACAGCATCTTGCTTCCAGCACTTTGGGAAGCTAAGGAACAACTCGCTCTACACACCTCTCTTACAGCCTACCGGGAACATCTCTTCCAAAGGCCTGTGAAACACAGTTTCATTGCCGGCCTCATCTGGCTGAAGTAGGACTTCTGCTCTGGGTGTGCTACATAGCCCTAGAGCTGAAAGGCACAACGTGCAGGCTTCTTTCCAAAGGGCGAGTTGGGCCCCACGGCATCTTGCTTCCAGCTCTTTGGGAAGCTAAGAAACAACTCGCTCTGCACAGTGCTCTTACAGCCGACCGGGAACATCTCTTGCAAAGGCCTGTGAAACGCAGTTTCTTTGCAGGCCTGATCTGGCTGAAGTAGAACTTCTGCTCTGGGTGTGCTCCATTGCCCTAGAGCTGAAAGGCACAACGCGCAGGCTTCTTTCCAAAGGACGAGTGTGGCCCCACAGCATCTTGCTTCCAGCTCTTTGGGAAGCTAAGAAATAACTCGCTCTGCATAGGGCTCTTACACCCTACCGGGAACATGTCTTACAAAGGACTGTGAAAGGCAGTTTCTTCCCAGCCCTGATATGGCTGAAGTAGTACTTCTGCTCTGCCGTGTCCTACATGGCCCTAGAGCTGCAAGGCACAAAGTTCTGCCTTGTTTCCCCAAGGGGAGACTAGTCACTCAGCAACCTGCTTCCAGCTCTTGGGCAGCTAAGAAACAACTTGCTCTGCACAGGGCTCTTCCAGCCTCCCTGGAACATGTCTCACAAAGGCCTGTGAAACGCAGTTTCTTCCCAGGGCTGATCTCGCTGAAGGCGAACTTCTGCGCTGCCGTGTCCTACATGGGCCTAGAGCTGCAAGGCACAAAGTCCTGCCTTGTGTCCTCACGGGCAGACAGGCCCCACAGCGTGGGACTTCCAGCTCTTTGGGCAGCTAAGAAACAACTTGCTTTGCACTGGTGTTTTGCAGCCTGCAGGGAACGAGTCTTAAAAAGGCCTGTGAAACGCAGTTTCTTCCAGGCCTGATCTCGCGGAAGAAGAACTTCTGCTCTGCCGTGCCTACATGGGCCTAGAGCTGCAAGGAACAAAGTTCTGCCTTGTTTCTACAAGGGGACACAAGTCCCTCAGCGTCCAGCTTCCAGCTCCTTGGGCAGATAAGAAACAACTCGCTCTGCACAGTGCTCTTACAGCCTACCGGGAACATCTCTTACAAATCCTGTGAAACGCAGTTTCTATGCAGAACTGATCTGGGTGAAGTAGAACTTCTGCTCTGGGTGTGCTACATTGCCCTAGAGCTGAAAGGCACAACGTGCAGGCTTCTTTCCAAAGGGCGAGTTGGGACCCACAGCATCTTGCTTCCAGCTCTTTGGGAAGCTAAGAAACAAGTCGCTCTGCACAGTGCTCTTACAGCCTACCGGGAACATCTCTTCCAAAGGCCTGTGAAACGCAGTTTCTTTGCAGGCCTGATCTGGCTGAAGTAGCACTTCTGCTCTGGGTGTGCTCCATTGCCCTAGAGCTGAAAGGCAGAACGCGCAGGCTTCTTTCCAAAGGGCGAGTTGGGCCCCACAGCATCTTGCTTCCAGCTCTTTGGGAAGCTAAGAAACAACTCGCTCTGCATAGGGCTCTTACACCCTACTGGGCACATGTCTTACAAAGGCCTGTGAAAGGCAGTTTCTTCCCAGCCCTGATATGGCTGAAGTAGTACTTCTGCTCTGCCGTGTCCTACATGGGCCTAGAGCTGCAAGGCACAAAGTCCAGCCTTGTTTCCCCAAGGGGAGACAGGCCCCACTGCGTGGGGCTTCCAGCTCTTTGGGCAGTTAAGAAACAACTTGCTGTGCACCGGTGTTTTACAGCCTACAGGGAACGAGTCTTACAAAGGCCTGTGTAACGCAGTTTCTTCCCAGGCCTGATCTTGCTGAAGTAGAACTTCTGCTCTGCCCTGTCCTACATGGGCCTAGAGCTGCAAGGCACAAGTTCCTGCCTTGCGTCCTCAAGGGCAGACAGGCCCCACAGCATGGGGCTTCCAGCTCTTTGGACAGCTGAGAAACAACTTGCTCTGCACTGGTGTTTTACAGCCTACAGGGATCGAGTCTTACAAAGGCCTGCGAAATGCAGTTTCTTCCCAGGACTTATCTTGCTGAAGTAGAACTTCTGCTCTGCCGTGTCCTACATGGGCCTAGAGCTCCAAGGCACAAAGTCCTGCCTTGCTTCCCCAAGGGGAGACTAGACCCTCAGCATCCAGCTACCAGCTCTTTGTGCAGCTAGGCAACAACTCGCTCTGCATTGGTGTTTTACAGCCTACCGGCAAGATATCTTACAAAGGCCTGTGAAACGCAATTTCTTGGTAGGCCTGATCTGACTGAAGCAGAACTTCTGCACTGGGTGTGCTGCATTGGCATAGAGCTGCCATGCCCAAAGTGCTGGCTTCCTTGCAAAGGGGTAGAGAGGCCCCAAAGCATCTTGCTTCCAGCTCTTTGGGTAGCTAAGAAACTACTGGCTCTGCCCAGTGTTCTTACAACCTACCTGGAACATCTGTTACCAAGGTCTGTGAAATGCAGTTTATTGGCAGGCCTGATCTGGCTGAAGTAGGACTTCTGCTCTGGGTGTGCTACATTGCCCTAGAGCTGAAAGGCACAACGTGCAGGCTTCTTTCCAAAGAGCGAGTTGGGTCCCACAGCATCTTGCTTCCAGCACTTTGGGAAGCTAAGGAACAACTCGCTCTACACACCTCTCTTACAGCCTACCGGGAACATCTCTTCCAAAGGCCTGTGAAACACAGTTTCATTGCCGGCCTCATCTGGCTGAAGTAGGACTTCTGCTCTGGGTGTGCTACATAGCCCTAGAGCTGAAAGGCACAACGTGCAGGCTTCTTTCCAAAGGGCGAGTTGGGCCCCACGGCATCTTGCTTCCAGCTCTTTGGGAAGCTAAGAAACAACTCGCTCTGCACAGTGCTCTTACAGCCGACCGGGAACATCTCTTGCAAAGGCCTGTGAAACGCAGTTTCTTTGCAGGCCTGATCTGGCTGAAGTAGAACTTCTGCTCTGGGTGTGCTCCATTGCCCTAGAGCTGAAAGGCACAACGCGCAGGCTTCTTTCCAAAGGACGAGTGTGGCCCCACAGCATCTTGCTTCCAGCTCTTTGGGAAGCTAAGAAATAACTCGCTCTGCATAGGGCTCTTACACCCTACCGGGAACATGTCTTACAAAGGACTGTGAAAGGCAGTTTCTTCCCAGCCCTGATATGGCTGAAGTAGTACTTCTGCTCTGCCGTGTCCTACATGGCCCTAGAGCTGCAAGGCACAAAGTTCTGCCTTGTTTCCCCAAGGGGAGACTAGTCACTCAGCAACCTGCTTCCAGCTCTTGGGCAGCTAAGAAACAACTTGCTCTGCACAGGGCTCTTCCAGCCTCCCTGGAACATGTCTCACAAAGGCCTGTGAAACGCAGTTTCTTCCCAGGGCTGATCTCGCTGAAGGCGAACTTCTGCGCTGCCGTGTCCTACATGGGCCTAGAGCTGCAAGGCACAAAGTCCTGCCTTGTGTCCTCACGGGCAGACAGGCCCCACAGCGTGGGACTTCCAGCTCTTTGGGCAGCTAAGAAACAACTTGCTTTGCACTGGTGTTTTGCAGCCTGCAGGGAACGAGTCTTAAAAAGGCCTGTGAAACGCAGTTTCTTCCAGGCCTGATCTCGCGGAAGAAGAACTTCTGCTCTGCCGTGCCTACATGGGCCTAGAGCTGCAAGGAACAAAGTTCTGCCTTGTTTCTACAAGGGGACACAAGTCCCTCAGCGTCCAGCTTCCAGCTCCTTGGGCAGATAAGAAACAACTCGCTCTGCACAGTGCTCTTACAGCCTACCGGGAACATCTCTTACAAATCCTGTGAAACGCAGTTTCTATGCAGAACTGATCTGGGTGAAGTAGAACTTCTGCTCTGGGTGTGCTACATTGCCCTAGAGCTGAAAGGCACAACGTGCAGGCTTCTTTCCAAAGGGCGAGTTGGGACCCACAGCATCTTGCTTCCAGCTCTTTGGGAAGCTAAGAAACAAGTCGCTCTGCACAGTGCTCTTACAGCCTACCGGGAACATCTCTTCCAAAGGCCTGTGAAACGCAGTTTCTTTGCAGGCCTGATCTGGCTGAAGTAGCACTTCTGCTCTGGGTGTGCTCCATTGCCCTAGAGCTGAAAGGCAGAACGCGCAGGCTTCTTTCCAAAGGGCGAGTTGGGCCCCACAGCATCTTGCTTCCAGCTCTTTGGGAAGCTAAGAAACAACTCGCTCTGCATAGGGCTCTTACACCCTACTGGGCACATGTCTTACAAAGGCCTGTGAAATGCAGTTTCTTCCCAGGACTTATCTTGCTGAAGTAGAACTTCTGCTCTGCCGTGTCCTACATGGGCCTAGAGCTCCAAGGCACAAAGTCCTGCCTTGCTTCCCCAAGGGGAGACTAGACCCTCAGCATCCAGCTACCAGCTCTTTGTGCAGCTAGGCAACAACTCGCTCTGCATTGGTGTTTTACAGCCTACCGGCAAGATATCTTACAAAGGCCTGTGAAACGCAATTTCTTGGTAGGCCTGATCTGACTGAAGCAGAACTTCTGCACTGGGTGTGCTGCATTGGCATAGAGCTGCCATGCCCAAAGTGCTGGCTTCCTTGCAAAGGGGTAGAGAGGCCCCAAAGCATCTTGCTTCCAGCTCTTTGGGTAGCTAAGAAACTACTGGCTCTGCCCAGTGTTCTTACAACCTACCTGGAACATCTGTTACCAAGGTCTGTGAAATGCAGTTTATTGGCAGGCCTGATCTGGCTGAAGTAGGACTTCTGCTCTGGGTGTGCTACATTGCCCTAGAGCTGAAAGGCACAACGTGCAGGCTTCTTTCCAAAGAGCGAGTTGGGTCCCACAGCATCTTGCTTCCAGCACTTTGGGAAGCTAAGGAACAACTCGCTCTACACACCTCTCTTACAGCCTACCGGGAACATCTCTTCCAAAGGCCTGTGAAACACAGTTTCATTGCCGGCCTCATCTGGCTGAAGTAGGACTTCTGCTCTGGGTGTGCTACATAGCCCTAGAGCTGAAAGGCACAACGTGCAGGCTTCTTTCCAAAGGGCGAGTTGGGCCCCACGGCATCTTGCTTCCAGCTCTTTGGGAAGCTAAGAAACAACTCGCTCTGCACAGTGCTCTTACAGCCGACCGGGAACATCTCTTGCAAAGGCCTGTGAAACGCAGTTTCTTTGCAGGCCTGATCTGGCTGAAGTAGAACTTCTGCTCTGGGTGTGCTCCATTGCCCTAGAGCTGAAAGGCACAACGCGCAGGCTTCTTTCCAAAGGACGAGTGTGGCCCCACAGCATCTTGCTTCCAGCTCTTTGGGAAGCTAAGAAATAACTCGCTCTGCATAGGGCTCTTACACCCTACCGGGAACATGTCTTACAAAGGACTGTGAAAGGCAGTTTCTTCCCAGCCCTGATATGGCTGAAGTAGTACTTCTGCTCTGCCGTGTCCTACATGGCCCTAGAGCTGCAAGGCACAAAGTTCTGCCTTGTTTCCCCAAGGGGAGACTAGTCACTCAGCAACCTGCTTCCAGCTCTTGGGCAGCTAAGAAACAACTTGCTCTGCACAGGGCTCTTCCAGCCTCCCTGGAACATGTCTCACAAAGGCCTGTGAAACGCAGTTTCTTCCCAGGGCTGATCTCGCTGAAGGCGAACTTCTGCGCTGCCGTGTCCTACATGGGCCTAGAGCTGCAAGGCACAAAGTCCTGCCTTGTGTCCTCACGGGCAGACAGGCCCCACAGCGTGGGACTTCCAGCTCTTTGGGCAGCTAAGAAACAACTTGCTTTGCACTGGTGTTTTGCAGCCTGCAGGGAACGAGTCTTAAAAAGGCCTGTGAAACGCAGTTTCTTCCAGGCCTGATCTCGCGGAAGAAGAACTTCTGCTCTGCCGTGCCTACATGGGCCTAGAGCTGCAAGGAACAAAGTTCTGCCTTGTTTCTACAAGGGGACACAAGTCCCTCAGCGTCCAGCTTCCAGCTCCTTGGGCAGATAAGAAACAACTCGCTCTGCACAGTGCTCTTACAGCCTACCGGGAACATCTCTTACAAATCCTGTGAAACGCAGTTTCTATGCAGAACTGATCTGGGTGAAGTAGAACTTCTGCTCTGGGTGTGCTACATTGCCCTAGAGCTGAAAGGCACAACGTGCAGGCTTCTTTCCAAAGGGCGAGTTGGGCCGCACGGCATCTTGCTTCCAGCTCTTTGGGAAGCTAAGAAACAACTCGCTCTGCACTGTGCTCTTACAGCCTAGTGGGAACATCTCTTCCAAAGGCCTGTGAAACGCAGTTTCTTTGCAGGCCTGATCTGGCTGAAGTAGCACTTCTGCTCTGGGTGTGCTACTTTGCCCTAGAGCTGAAAGGCACAACGTGCTGGCTTCTTTCCAAAGGGCGAGTTGCGCCCCACAGCATCTTGCTTCCAGCTCTTTGGGAAGCTAAGAAACAACTCGCTCTGCACAGTGCTCTTACAGCCTAGTGGGAACATCTCTTCCAAAGGCCTGTGAAACGCAGTTTCTTTGCAGGCCTGATCTGGCTGAAGTAGGACTTCTGCTCTGGGTGTGCTACTTTGCCCTAGAGCTGAAAGGCACAACGTGCAGGCTTCTTTCCAAAGGGCTAGTTGGGCCCCACAGCATCTTGCTTCCAGCTCTTTGGGAAGCTAAGAAACAACTCGCTCTGCACAGTGCTCTTACAGCCTACCGGGAACATCTCTTCCAAAGGCCTGTGAAACGCAGTTTCTTTGCAGGCCTGATCTGGCTGAAGTAGCACTTCTGCTCTGGGTGTGCTACTTTGCCCTAGAGCTGAAAGGCACAACGTGCAGGCTTCTTTCCAAAGGGCGAGTTGGGCCCCACGGCATCTTGCTTCCAGCTCTTTGGGAAGCTAAGAAACAACTCGCTCTGCACAGTGCTCTTACAGCCTACCGGGAACATCTCTTCCAAAGGCCTGTGAGACGCAGTTTCTTTGCAGGCCTGATCTGGCTGAAGTAGGACTTCTGCTCTGGGTGTGCTACTTTGCCCTAGAGCTGAAAGGCACAACGTGCAGGCTTCTTTCCAAAGCTCGAGTTGGGCCCCACAGCATCTTGCTTCCAGCTCTTTGGGAAGCTAAGAAACAACTCGCTCTGCACAGTGCTCTTACAGCCTACCGGGAACATCTCTTCCAAAGGCCTGTGAAACGCAGTTTCTTTGCAGGCCTGATCTGGCTGAAGTAGGACTTCTGCTCTGGGTGTGCTACTTTGCCCTAGAGCTGAAAGGCACAACGTGCAGGCTTCTTTCCAAAGCTCGAGTTGGGCCCCACAGCATCTTGCTTCCAGCTCTTTGGGAAGCTAAGAAACAACTCGCTCTGCACAGTGCTCTTACAGCCTAGTGGGAACATGTCTTCCAAAGGCCTGTGAAACGCAGTTTCTTTGCAGGCCTGATCTGGCTGAAGTAGGACTTCTGCTCTGGGTGTGCTACTTTGCCCTAGAGCTGAAAGGCACAACGTGCAGGCTTCTTTCCAAAGGGCGCGTTGGGCCCCACAGCATCTTGCTTCCAGCTCTTTGGGAAGCTAAGAAACAACTCGCTCTGCACAGTGCTCTTACAGCCTAGTGGGAACATCTCTTCCAAAGGCCTGTGAAACGCAGTTTCTTTGCAGGCCTGATCTGGCTGAAGTAGCACTTCTGCTCTGGGTGTGCTACTTTGCCCTAGAGCTGAAAGGCACAACGTGCAGGCTTCTTTCCAAAGGGCTAGTTGGGCCTCACAGCATCTTGCTTCCAGCTCTTTGGGAAGCTAAGAAACAACTCGCTCTGCACAGTGCTCTTACAGCCTACCAGGAACATCTCTTCCAAAGGCCTGTGAAACGCAGTTTCTTTGCAGGCCTGATCTGGCTGAAGTAGCACTTCTGCTCTGGGTGTGCTACTTTGCCCTAGAGCTGAAAGGCACAACGTGCAGGCTTCTTTCCAAAGGGCTAGTTGGGCCTCACAGCATCTTGCTTCCAGCTCTTTGGGAAGCTAAGAAACAACTCACTCTGCACAGTGCTCTTACAGCCTACCAGGAACATCTCTTCCAAAGGCCTGTGAAACGCAGTTTCTTTGCAGGCCTGATCTGGCTGAAGTAGCACTTCTGCTCTGGGTGTGCTACTTTGCCCTAGAGCTGAAAGGCACAACGTGCGGGCTTCTTTCCAAAGGGCGCGTTGGGCCCCACAGCATCTTGCTTCCAGCTCTTTGGGAAGCTAAGAAACTACTCGCTCTGCACAGTGCTCTTACAGCCTACCGGGAACATCTCTTCCAAAGGCCTGTGAAACGCAGTTTCTTTGCAGGCCTGATCTGGCTGAAGTAGCACTTCTGCTCTGGGTGTGCTACTTTGCCCTAGAGCTGAAAGGCACAACGTGCAGGCTTCTTTCCAAAGGGCGAGTTGGGCCCCACAGCATCTTGCTTCCAGCTCTTTGGGAAGCTAAGAAACAACTCGCTCTGCACAGTGCTCTTACAGCCTAGTGGGAACATCTCTTCCAAAGGCCTGTGAGACGCAGTTTCTTTGCAGGCCTGATCTGGCTGAAGTAGCACTTCTGCTCTGGGTGTGCTACTTTGCCCTAGAGCTGAAAGGCACAACGTGCAGGCTTCTTTCCAAAGGGCGAGTTGGGCCCCACAGCATCTTGCTTCCAGCTCTTTGGGAAGCTAAGAAACAACTCGCTCTGCACAGTGCTCTTACAGCCTAGTGGGAACATCTCTTCCAAAGGCCTGTGAAACGCAGTTTCTTTGCAGGCCTGATCTGGCTGAAGTAGCACTTCTGCTCTGGGTGTGCTACTTGGCCCTAGAGCTGAAAGGCACAACGTGCAGGCTTCTTTCCAAAGGGCGAGTTGGGCCCCACAGCATCTTGCTTCCAGCTCTTTGGGAAGCTAAGAAACAACTCGCTCTGCACAGTGCTCTTACAGCCTACCGGGAACATCTCTTCCAAAGGCCTGTGAAACGCAGTTTCTTTGCAGGCCTGATCTGGCTGAAGTAGCACTTCTGCTCTGGGTGTGCTACTTTGCCCTAGAGCTGAAAGGCACAACGTGCGGGCTTCTTTCCAAAGGGCGAGTTGGGCCCCACAGCATCTTGCTTCCAGCTCTTTGGGAAGCTAAGAAACTACTCGCTCTGCACAGTGCTCTTACAGCCTACCGGGAACATCTCTTCCAAAGGCCTGTGAAACGCAGTTTCTTTGCAGGCCTGATCTGGCTGAAGTAGGACTTCTGCTCTGGGTGTGCTACTTTGCCCTAGAGCTTAAAGGCACAACGTGCAGGCTTCTTTCCAAAGGGCGAGTTGGGCCCCACAGCATCTTGCTTCCAGCTCTTTGGGAAGCTAAGAAACAACTCGCTCTGCACAGTGCTCTTACAGCCTAGTGGGAACATCTCTTCCAAAGGCCTGTGAAACGCAGTTTCTTTGCAGGCCTGATCTGGCTGACGTAGGACTTCTGCTCTGGGTGTGCTACTTTGCCCTAGAGCTGAAAGGCACAACGTGCAGGCTTCTTTCCAAAGGGCGAGTTGGGCCCCACAGCATCTTGCTTCCAGCTCTTTGGGAAGCTAAGAAACAACTCGCTCTGCACAGTGCTCTTACAGCCTAGTGGGAACATCTCTTCCAAAGGCCTGTGAAACACAGTTTCTTTGCAGGCCTGATCTGGCTGAAGTAGGACTTCTGCTCTGGGTGTGCTACTTTGCCCTAGAGCTGAAAGGCACAACGTGCAGGCTTCTTTCCAAAGGGCGAGTTGGGCCCCACAGCATCTTGCTTCCAGCTCTTTGGGAAGCTAAGAAACAACTCGCTCTGCACAGTGCTCTTACAGCCTAGTGGGAACATGTCTTCCAAAGGCCTGTGAAACGCAGTTTCTTTGCAGGCCTGATCTGGCTGAAGTAGCACTTCTGCTCTGGGTGTGCTACTTTGCCCTAGAGCTGAAAGGCACAACGTGCAGGCTTCTTTCCAAAGGGCGAGTTGGGCCCCACAGCATCTTGCTTCCAGCTCTTTGGGAAGCTAAGAAACAACTCGCTCTGCACAGTGCTCTTACAGCCTAGTGGGAGCATCTCTTCCAAAGGCCTGTGAAACGCAGTTTCTTTGCAGGCCTGGTCTGGCTGAAGTAGGACTTCTGCTCTGGGTGTGCTACTTTGCCCTAGTGCTGAAAGGCACAACGTGCAGGCTTCTTTCCAAAGGGCGAGTTGGGCCCCACAGCATCTTGCTTCCAGCTCTTTGGGAAGCTAAGAAACAACTCGCTCTGCACAGCGCTCTTACAGCCTAGTGGGAACATCTCTTCCAAAGGCCTGTGAAACGCAGTCTCTTTGCAGGCCTGATCTGGCTGAAGTAGCACTTCTGCTCTGGGTGTGCTACTTTGCCATAGAGCTGAAAGGCACAACGTGCAGGCTTCTTTCCAAAGGGCGAGTTGGGCCCCACAGCATCTTGCTTCCAGCTCTTTGGGAAGCTAAGAAACAACTCGCTCTGCACAGTGCTCTTACAGCCTAGTGGGAACATCACTTCCAAAGGCCTGTGAAACGCAGTTTCTTTGCAGGCCTGATCTGGCTGAAGTAGCACTTCTGCTCTGGGTGTGCTACTTTGCCCTAGAGCTGAAAGGTACAACGTGCAGGCTTCTTTCCAAAGGGCGAGTTGGGCCCCACGGCATCTTGCTTCCAGCTCTTTGGGAAGCTAAGAAACAACTCGCTCTGCACAGTGCTCTTACAGCCTACCGGGAACATCTCTTCCAAAGGCCTGTGAAACGCAGTTTCTTTGCAGGCCTGATCTGGCTGAAGTAGGACTTCTGCTCTGGGTGTGCTACTTTGCCCTAGAGCTGAAAGGCACAACGTGCAGGCTTCTTTCCAAAGCTCGAGTTGGGCCCCACAGCATCTTGCTTCCAGCTCTTTGGGAAGCTAAGAAACAACTCGCTCTGCACAGTGCTCTTACAGCCTAGTGGGAACATCTCTTCCAAAGGCCTGTGAAACGCAGTTTCTTTGCAGGCCTGATCTGGCTGAAGTAGGACTTCTGCTCTTGGTGTGCTACTTTGCCCTAGAGCTGAAAGGCACAACGTGCAGGCTTCTTTCCAAAGGGCGAGTTGGGCCCCACAGCATCTTGCTTCCAGCTCTTTGGGAAGCTAAGAAACAACTCGCTCTGCACAGTGCTCTTACAGCCTAGTGGGAACATCTCTTCCAAAGGCCTGTGAAACACAGTTTCTTTGCAGGCCTGATCTGGCTGAAGTAGGACTTCTGCTCTGGGTGTGCTACTTTGCCCTAGAGCTGAAAGGCACAACGTGCAGGCTTCTTTCCAAAGGGCGAGTTGGGCCCCACAGCATCTTGCTTCCAGCTCTTTGGGAAGCTAAGAAACAACTCGCTCTGCACAGTTCTCTTACAGCCTAGTGGGAACATCACTTCCAAAGGCCTGTGAAACGCAGTTTCTTTGCAGGCCTTATCTGGCTGAAGTAGGACTTCTGCTCTGGGTGTGCTACTTTGCCCTAGAGCTGAAAGGCACAACGTGCAGGCTTCTTTCCAAAGGGCTAGTTGGGCCTCACAGCATCTTGCTTCCAGCTCTTTGGGAAGCTAAGAAACAACTCGCTCTGCACAGTGCTCTTACAGCCTACCAGGAACATCTCTTCCAAAGGCCTGTGAAACGCAGTTTCTTTGCAGGCCTGATCTGGCTGAAGTAGCACTTCTGCTCTGGGTGTGCTACTTTGCCCTAGAGCTGAAAGGCACAACGTGCAGGCTTCTTTCCAAAGGGCGAGTTGGGCCCCACAGCATCTTGCTTCCAGCTCTTTGGGAAGCTAAGAAACAACTCGCTCTGCACAGTGCTCTTACAGCCTACCAGGAACATCTCTTCCAAAGGCCTGTGAAACGCAGTTTCTTTGCAGGCCTGATCTGGCTGAAGTAGCACTTCTGCTCTGGGTGTGCTACTTTGCCCTAGAGCTGAAAGGCACAACGTGCAGGCTTCTTTCCAAAGGGCGAGTTGGGCCCCACAGCATCTTGCTTCCAGCTCTTTGGGAAGCTAAGAAACAACTCGCTCTGCACAGTGCTCTTACAGCCTAGTGGGAACATCTCTTCCAAAGGCCTGTGAAACGCAGTTTCTTTGCAGGCCTGATCTGGCTGAAGTAGGACTTCTGCTCTGGGTGTGCTACTTTGCCCTAGAGCTGAAAGGCAAAACGTGCAGGCTTCTTTCCAAAGGGTGAGTTGGGCCTCACAGCATCTTGCTTCCAGCTCTTTGGGAAGCTAAGAAACAACTCGCTCTGCACAGTGCTCTTACAGCCTATTGGGAACATCTCTTCCAAAGGCCTGTGAAACGCAGTTTCTTTGCAGGCCTGATCTGGCTGAAGTAGCACTTCTGCTCTGGGTGTGCTACTTTGCCCTAGAGCTGAAAGGCACAACGTGCAGGCTTCTTTCCAAAGGGCGAGTTGGGCCCCACAGCATCTTGCTTCCAGCTCTTTGGGAAGCTAAGAAACAACTCGCTCTGCACAGCGCTCTTACAGCCTTGTGGGAACATCTCTTCCAAAGGCCTGTGAAACGCAGTCTCTTTGCAGGCCTGATCTGGCTGAAGTAGCACTTCTGCTCTGGGTGTGCTACTTTGCCATAGAGCTGAAAGGCACAACGTGCAGGCTTCTTTCCAAAGGGCGAGTTGGGCCCCACAGCATCTTGCTTCCAGCTCTTTGGGAAGCTAAGAAACAACTCGCTCTGCACAGTGCTCTTACAGCCTAGTGGGAACATCTCTTCCAAAGGCCTGTGAAACACAGTTTCTTTGCAGGCCTGATCTGGCTGAAGTAGGACTTCTGCTCTGGGTGTGCTACTTTGCCCTAGAGCTGAAAGGCACAACGTGCAGGCTTCTTTCCAAAGGGCGAGTTGGGCCCCACAGCATCTTGCTTCCAGCTCTTTGGGAAGCTAAGAAACAACTCGCTCTGCACAGTTCTCTTACAGCCTAGTGGGAACATCACTTCCAAAGGCCTGTGAAACGCAGTTTCTTTGCAGGCCTTATCTGGCTGAAGTAGGACTTCTGCTCTGGGTGTGCTACTTTGCCCTAGAGCTGAAAGGCACAACGTGCAGGCTTCTTTCCAAAGGGCTAGTTGGGCCTCACAGCATCTTGCTTCCAGCTCTTTGGGAAGCTAAGAAACAACTCGCTCTGCACAGTGCTCTTACAGCCTACCAGGAACATCTCTTCCAAAGGCCTGTGAAACGCAGTTTCTTTGCAGGCCTGATCTGGCTGAAGTAGCACTTCTGCTCTGGGTGTGCTACTTTGCCCTAGAGCTGAAAGGCACAACGTGCAGGCTTCTTTCCAAAGGGCGAGTTGGGCCCCACAGCATCTTGCTTCCAGCTCTTTGGGAAGCTAAGAAACAACTCGCTCTGCACAGTGCTCTTACAGCCTACCAGGAACATCTCTTCCAAAGGCCTGTGAAACGCAGTTTCTTTGCAGGCCTGATCTGGCTGAAGTAGCACTTCTGCTCTGGGTGTGCTACTTTGCCCTAGAGCTGAAAGGCACAACGTGCAGGCTTCTTTCCAAAGGGCGAGTTGGGCCCCACAGCATCTTGCTTCCAGCTCTTTGGGAAGCTAAGAAACAACTCGCTCTGCACAGTGCTCTTACAGCCTACCAGGAACATCTCTTCCAAAGGCCTGTGAAACGCAGTTTCTTTGCAGGCCTGATCTGGCTGAAGTAGCACTTCTGCTCTGGGTGTGCTACTTTGCCCTAGAGCTGAAAGGCACAACGTGCAGGCTTCTTTCCAAAGGGCGAGTTGGGCCCCACAGCATCTTGCTTCCAGCTCTTTGGGAAGCTAAGAAACAACTCGCTCTGCACAGTGCTCTTACAGCCTAGTGGGAACATCTCTTCCAAAGGCCTGTGAAACGCAGTTTCTTTGCAGGCCTGATCTGGCTGAAGTAGGACTTCTGCTCTGGGTGTGCTACTTTGCCCTAGAGCTGAAAGGCAAAACGTGCAGGCTTCTTTCCAAAGGGTGAGTTGGGCCTCACAGCATCTTGCTTCCAGCTCTTTGGGAAGCTAAGAAACAACTCGCTCTGCACAGTGCTCTTACAGCCTATTGGGAACATCTCTTCCAAAGGCCTGTGAAACGCAGTTTCTTTGCAGGCCTGATCTGGCTGAAGTAGCACTTCTGCTCTGGGTGTGCTACTTTGCCCTAGAGCTGAAAGGCACAACGTGCAGGCTTCTTTCCAAAGGGCGAGTTGGGCCCCACAGCATCTTGCTTCCAGCTCTTTGGGAAGCTAAGAAACAACTCGCTCTGCACAGCGCTCTTACAGCCTTGTGGGAACATCTCTTCCAAAGGCCTGTGAAACGCAGTCTCTTTGCAGGCCTGATCTGGCTGAAGTAGCACTTCTGCTCTGGGTGTGCTACTTTGCCATAGAGCTGAAAGGCACAACGTGCAGGCTTCTTTCCAAAGGGCGAGTTGGGCCCCACAGCATCTTGCTTCCAGCTCTTTGGGAAGCTAAGAAACAACTCGCTCTGCACAGTGCTCTTACAGCCTAGTGGGAACATCTCTTCCAAAGGCCTGTGAAACACAGTTTCTTTGCAGGCCTGATCTGGCTGAAGTAGGACTTCTGCTCTGGGTGTGCTACTTTGCCCTAGAGCTGAAAGGCACAACGTGCAGGCTTCTTTCCAAAGGGCGAGTTGGGCCCCACAGCATCTTGCTTCCAGCTCTTTGGGAAGCTAAGAAACAACTCGCTCTGCACAGTTCTCTTACAGCCTAGTGGGAACATCACTTCCAAAGGCCTGTGAAACGCAGTTTCTTTGCAGGCCTTATCTGGCTGAAGTAGGACTTCTGCTCTGGGTGTGCTACTTTGCCCTAGAGCTGAAAGGCACAACGTGCAGGCTTCTTTCCAAAGGGCTAGTTGGGCCTCACAGCATCTTGCTTCCAGCTCTTTGGGAAGCTAAGAAACAACTCGCTCTGCACAGTGCTCTTACAGCCTACCAGGAACATCTCTTCCAAAGGCCTGTGAAACGCAGTTTCTTTGCAGGCCTGATCTGGCTGAAGTAGCACTTCTGCTCTGGGTGTGCTACTTTGCCCTAGAGCTGAAAGGCACAACGTGCAGGCTTCTTTCCAAAGGGCGAGTTGGGCCCCACAGCATCTTGCTTCCAGCTCTTTGGGAAGCTAAGAAACAACTCGCTCTGCACAGTGCTCTTACAGCCTACCAGGAACATCTCTTCCAAAGGCCTGTGAAACGCAGTTTCTTTGCAGGCCTGATCTGGCTGAAGTAGCACTTCTGCTCTGGGTGTGCTACTTTGCCCTAGAGCTGAAAGGCACAACGTGCAGGCTTCTTTCCAAAGGGCGAGTTGGGCCCCACAGCATCTTGCTTCCAGCTCTTTGGGAAGCTAAGAAACAACTCGCTCTGCACAGTGCTCTTACAGCCTAGTGGGAACATCTCTTCCAAAGGCCTGTGAAACGCAGTTTCTTTGCAGGCCTGATCTGGCTGAAGTAGGACTTCTGCTCTGGGTGTGCTACTTTGCCCTAGAGCTGAAAGGCAAAACGTGCAGGCTTCTTTCCAAAGGGTGAGTTGGGCCTCACAGCATCTTGCTTCCAGCTCTTTGGGAAGCTAAGAAACAACTCGCTCTGCACAGTGCTCTTACAGCCTATTGGGAACATCACTTCCAAAGGCCTGTGAGACGCAGTTTCTTTGCAGGCCTGATCTGGCTGAAGTAGCACTTCTGCTCTGGGTGTGCTACTTTGCCCTAGAGCTGAAAGGCACAACGTGCAGGCTTCTTTGCAAAGGGCGAGTTGGGCCCCACAGCATCTTGCTTCCAGCTCTTTGGGAAGCTAAGAAACAACTCGCTCTGCACAGTGCTCTTACAGCCTAGTGGGAACATCTCTTCCAAAGGCCTGTGAAACGCAGTTTCTTTGCCGGCCTGATCTGGCTGAAGTAGCACTTCTGCTCTGGGTGTGCTACTTTGCCCTAGAGCTGAAAGGCACAACGTGCAGGCTTCTTTCCAAAGGGCGAGTTGGGCCCCACGGCATCTTGCTTCCAGCTCTTTGGGAAGCTAAGAAACAACTCGCTCTGCACAGTGCTCTTACAGCCTACTGAGAACATGTCTTCCAAAGGCCTGTGAAACGCAGTTTCTTTGCAGGCCTGATCTGGCTGAAGTAGCACTTCTGCTCTGGGTGTGCTACTTTGCCCTAGAGCTGAAAGGCACAACGTGCAGGCTTCTTTCCAAAGGGCGAGTTGGGCCCCACAGCATCTTGCTTCCAGCTCTTTGGGAAGCTAAGAAACAACTCGCTCTGCACAGTGCTCTTACAGCCTAGTGGGAACATCTCTTCCAAAGGCCTGTGAAACGCAGTTTCTTTGCCGGCCTGATCTGGCTGAAGTAGCACTTCTGCTCTGGGTGTGCTACTTTGCCCTAGAGCTGAAAGGCACAACGTGCAGGCTTCTTTCCAAAGGGCGAGTTGGGCCCCACAGCATCTTGCTTCCAGCTCTTTGGGAAGCTAAGAAACAACTCGCTCTGCACAGTGCTCTTACAGCCTACCGGGAACATCTCTTCCAAAGGCCTGTGAAACGCAGTTTCTTTGCAGGCCTGATCTGGCTGAAGTAGCACTTCTGCTCTGGGTGTGCTACTTTGCCCTAGAGCTGAAAGGCACAACGTGCAGGCTTCTTTCCAAAGGGCGAGTTGGGCCCCACAGCATCTTGCTTCCAGCTCTTTGGGAAGCTAAGAAACAACTCGCTCTGCACAGTGCTCTTACAGCCTATTGGGAACATCTCTTCCAAAGGCCTGTGAGACGCAGTTTCTTTGCAGGCCTGATCTGGCTGAAGTAGGACTTCTGCTCTGGGTGTGCTACTTTGCCCTAGAGCTGAAAGGCACAACGTGCAGGCTTCTTTCCAAAGGGCGAGTTGGGCCTCACAGCATCTTGCTTCCAGCTCTTTGGGAAGCTAAGAAACAACTCGCTCTGCACAGTGCTCTTACAGCCTATTGGGAACATCACTTCCAAAGGCCTGTGAAACGCAGTTTCTTTGCAGGCCTGATCTGGCTGAAGTAGCACTTCTGCTCTGGGTGTGCTACTTTGCCATAGAGCTGAAAGGCACAACGTGCAGGCTTCTTTCCAAAGGGCGAGTTGGGCCGCACGGCATCTTGCTTCCAGCTCTTTGGGAAGCTAAGAAACAACTCGCTCTGCACTGTGCTCTTACAGCCTAGTGGGAACATCTCTTCCAAAGGCCTGTGAAACGCAGTTTCTTTGCAGGCCTGATCTGGCTGAAGTAGCACTTCTGCTCTGGGTGTGCTACTTTGCCCTAGAGCTGAAAGGCACAACGTGCTGGCTTCTTTCCAAAGGGCGAGTTGCGCCCCACAGCATCTTGCTTCCAGCTCTTTGGGAAGCTAAGAAACAACTCGCTCTGCACAGTGCTCTTACAGCCTAGTGGGAACATCTCTTCCAAAGGCCTGTGAAACGCAGTTTCTTTGCAGGCCTGATCTGGCTGAAGTAGGACTTCTGCTCTGGGTGTGCTACTTTGCCCTAGAGCTGAAAGGCACAACGTGCAGGCTTCTTTCCAAAGGGCTAGTTGGGCCCCACAGCATCTTGCTTCCAGCTCTTTGGGAAGCTAAGAAACAACTCGCTCTGCACAGTGCTCTTACAGCCTACCGGGAACATCTCTTCCAAAGGCCTGTGAAACGCAGTTTCTTTGCAGGCCTGATCTGGCTGAAGTAGCACTTCTGCTCTGGGTGTGCTACTTTGCCCTAGAGCTGAAAGGCACAACGTGCAGGCTTCTTTCCAAAGGGCGAGTTGGGCCCCACGGCATCTTGCTTCCAGCTCTTTGGGAAGCTAAGAAACAACTCGCTCTGCACAGTGCTCTTACAGCCTACCGGGAACATCTCTTCCAAAGGCCTGTGAGACGCAGTTTCTTTGCAGGCCTGATCTGGCTGAAGTAGGACTTCTGCTCTGGGTGTGCTACTTTGCCCTAGAGCTGAAAGGCACAACGTGCAGGCTTCTTTCCAAAGCTCGAGTTGGGCCCCACAGCATCTTGCTTCCAGCTCTTTGGGAAGCTAAGAAACAACTCGCTCTGCACAGTGCTCTTACAGCCTACCGGGAACATCTCTTCCAAAGGCCTGTGAAACGCAGTTTCTTTGCAGGCCTGATCTGGCTGAAGTAGGACTTCTGCTCTGGGTGTGCTACTTTGCCCTAGAGCTGAAAGGCACAACGTGCAGGCTTCTTTCCAAAGCTCGAGTTGGGCCCCACAGCATCTTGCTTCCAGCTCTTTGGGAAGCTAAGAAACAACTCGCTCTGCACAGTGCTCTTACAGCCTAGTGGGAACATGTCTTCCAAAGGCCTGTGAAACGCAGTTTCTTTGCAGGCCTGATCTGGCTGAAGTAGGACTTCTGCTCTGGGTGTGCTACTTTGCCCTAGAGCTGAAAGGCACAACGTGCAGGCTTCTTTCCAAAGGGCGCGTTGGGCCCCACAGCATCTTGCTTCCAGCTCTTTGGGAAGCTAAGAAACAACTCGCTCTGCACAGTGCTCTTACAGCCTAGTGGGAACATCTCTTCCAAAGGCCTGTGAAACGCAGTTTCTTTGCAGGCCTGATCTGGCTGAAGTAGCACTTCTGCTCTGGGTGTGCTACTTTGCCCTAGAGCTGAAAGGCACAACGTGCAGGCTTCTTTCCAAAGGGCTAGTTGGGCCTCACAGCATCTTGCTTCCAGCTCTTTGGGAAGCTAAGAAACAACTCGCTCTGCACAGTGCTCTTACAGCCTACCAGGAACATCTCTTCCAAAGGCCTGGGAAACGCAGTTTCTTTGCAGGCCTGATCTGGCTGAAGTAGCACTTCTGCTCTGGGTGTGCTACTTTGCCCTAGAGCTGAAAGGCACAACGTGCAGGCTTCTTTCCAAAGGGCTAGTTGGGCCTCACAGCATCTTGCTTCCAGCTCTTTGGGAAGCTAAGAAACAACTCGCTCTGCACAGTGCTCTTACAGCCTACCAGGAACATCTCTTCCAAAGGCCTGTGAAACGCAGTTTCTTTGCAGGCCTGATCTGGCTGAAGTAGCACTTCTGCTCTGGGTGTGCTACTTTGCCCTAGAGCTGAAAGGCACAACGTGCGGGCTTCTTTCCAAAGGGCGCGTTGGGCCCCACAGCATCTTGCTTCCAGCTCTTTGGGAAGCTAAGAAACTACTCGCTCTGCACAGTGCTCTTACAGCCTACCGGGAACATCTCTTCCAAAGGCCTGTGAAACGCAGTTTCTTTGCAGGCCTGATCTGGCTGAAGTAGCACTTCTGCTCTGGGTGTGCTACTTTGCCCTAGAGCTGAAAGGCACAACGTGCAGGCTTCTTTCCAAAGGGCGAGTTGGGCCCCACAGCATCTTGCTTCCAGCTCTTTGGGAAGCTAAGAAACAACTCGCTCTGCACAGTGCTCTTACAGCCTAGTGGGAACATCTCTTCCAAAGGCCTGTGAAACGCAGTTTCTTTGCAGGCCTGATCTGGCTGAAGTAGCACTTCTGCTCTGGGTGTGCTACTTTGCCCTAGAGCTGAAAGGCACAACGTGCAGGCTTCTTTCCAAAGGGCGAGTTGGGCCCCACAGCATCTTGCTTCCAGCTCTTTGGGAAGCTAAGAAACAACTCGCTCTGCACAGTGCTCTTACAGCCTAGTGGGAACATCTCTTCCAAAGGCCTGTGAAACGCAGTTTCTTTGCAGGCCTGATCTGGCTGAAGTAGCACTTCTGCTCTGGGTGTGCTACTTGGCCCTAGAGCTGAAAGGCACAACGTGCAGGCTTCTTTCCAAAGGGCGAGTTGGGCCCCACAGCATCTTGCTTCCAGCTCTTTGGGAAGCTAAGAAACAACTCGCTCTGCACAGTGCTCTTACAGCCTACCGGGAACATCTCTTCCAAAGGCCTGTGAAACGCAGTTTCTTTGCAGGCCTGATCTGGCTGAAGTAGCACTTCTGCTCTGGGTGTGCTACTTTGCCCTAGAGCTGAAAGGCACAACGTGCGGGCTTCTTTCCAAAGGGCGCGTTGGGCCCCACAGCATCTTGCTTCCAGCTCTTTGGGAAGCTAAGAAACTACTCGCTCTGCACAGTGCTCTTACAGCCTACCGGGAACATCTCTTCCAAAGGCCTGTGAAACGCAGTTTCTTTGCAGGCCTGATCTGGCTGAAGTAGGACTTCTGCTCTGGGTGTGCTACTTTGCCCTAGAGCTGAAAGGCACAACGTGCAGGCTTCTTTCCAAAGGGCGAGTTGGGCCCCACAGCATCTTGCTTCCAGCTCTTTGGGAAGCTAAGAAACAACTCGCTCTGCACAGTGCTCTTACAGCCTAGTGGGAACATCTCTTCCAAAGGCCTGTGAAACGCAGTTTCTTTGCAGGCCTGATCTGGCTGACGTAGGACTTCTGCTCTGGGTGTGCTACTTTGCCCTAGAGCTGAAAGGCACAACGTGCAGGCTTCTTTCCAAAGGGCGAGTTGGGCCCCACAGCATCTTGCTTCCAGCTCTTTGGGAAGCTAAGAAACAACTCGCTCTGCACAGTGCTCTTACAGCCTAGTGGGAACATCTCTTCCAAAGGCCTGTGAAACACAGTTTCTTTGCAGGCCTGATCTGGCTGAAGTAGGACTTCTGCTCTGGGTGTGCTACTTTGCCCTAGAGCTGAAAGGCACAACGTGCAGGCTTCTTTCCAAAGGGCGAGTTGGGCCCCACAGCATCTTGCTTCCAGCTCTTTGGGAAGCTAAGAAACAACTCGCTCTGCACAGTGCTCTTACAGCCTAGTGGGAACATCTCTTCCAAAGGCCTGTGAAACGCAGTTTCTTTGCAGGCCTGATCTGGCTGAAGTAGCACTTCTGCTCTGGGTGTGCTACTTTGCCCTAGAGCTGAAAGGCACAACGTGCAGGCTTCTTTCCAAAGGGCGGGTTGGGCCCCACAGCATCTTGCTTCCAGCTATTTGGGAAGCTAAGAAACAACTCGCTCTGCACAGTGCTCTTACAGCCTAGTGGGAACATCACTTCCAAAGGCCTGTGAAACGCAGTTTCTTTGCAGGCCTGATCTGGCTGAAGTAGCACTTCTGCTCTGGGTGTGCTACTTTGCCCTAGAGCTGAAAGGCACAACGTGCAGGCTTCTTTCCAAAGGGCGAGTTGGGCCGCACGGCATCTTGCTTCCAGCTCTTTGGGAAGCTAAGAAACAACTCGCTCTGCACAGTGCTCTTACAGCCTAGTGGGAACATCTCTTCCAAAGGCCTGTGAAACGCAGTTTCTTTGCAGGCCTGATCTGGCTGAAGTAGGACTTCTGCTCTGGGTGTGCTACTTTGCCCTGGAGCTGAAAGGCACAACGTGCAGGCTTCTTTCCAAAGGGCGAGTTGGGCCCCACAGCATCTTGCTTCCAGCTCTTTGGGAAGCTAAGAAACAACTCGCTCTGCACAGTGCTCTTACAGCCTATTGGGAACATGTCTTCCAAAGGCCTGTGAAACGCAGTTTCTTTGAAGGCCTGATCTGGCTGAAGTAGCACTTCTGCTCTGGGTGTGCTACTTTGCCCTAGAGCTGAAAGGCACAACGTGCAGGCTTCTTTCCAAAGGGCGAGTTGGGCCCCACAGCATCTTGCTTCCAGCTCTTTGGGAAGCTAAGAAACAACTCGCTCTGCACAGTGCTCTTACAGCCTAGTGGGAACATCTCTTCCAAAGGCCTGTGAGACGCAGTTTCTTTGCAGGCCTGATCTGGCTGAAGTAGGACTTCTGCTCTGGGTGTGCTACTTTGCCCTAGAGCTGAAAGGCACAACGTGCAGGCTTCTTTCCAAAGGGCGAGTTGGGCCCCACAGCATCTTGCTTCCAGCTCTTTGGGAAGCTAAGAAACAACTCGCTCTGCACAGTGCTCTTACAGCCTAGTGGGAACATCTCTTCCAAAGGCCTGTGAAACGCAGTTTCTTTGCAGGCCTGATCTGGCTGACGTAGGACTTCTGCTATGGGTGTGCTACTTTGCCCTAGAGCTGAAAGGCACAACGTGCAGGCTTCTTTCCAAAGGGCGGGTTGGGCCCCACAGCATCTTGCTTCCAGCTATTTGGGAAGCTAAGAAACAACTCGCTCTGCACAGTGCTCTTACAGCCTAGTGGGAACATCACTTCCAAAGGCCTGTGAAACGCAGTTTCTTTGCAGGCCTGATCTGGCTGAAGTAGCACTTCTGCTCTGGGTGTGCTACTTTGCCCTAGAGCTGAAAGGCACAACGTGCAGGCTTCTTTCCGAAGGGCGAGTTGGGCCCTACAGCATCTTGCTTCCAGCTCTTTGGGAAGCTAAGAAACAACTCGCTCTGCACAGTGCTCTTACAGCCTAGTGGGAACATCTCTTCCAAAGGCCTGTGAAACGCAGTTTCTTTGCAGGCGTGATCTGGGTGAAGTAGGACTTCTGCTCTGGGTGTGCTACTTTGCCCTAGAGCTGAAAGGCACAACGTGCAGGCTTCTTTCCAAAGGGCGAGTTGGGCCCCACAGCATCTTGCTTCCAGCTCTTTGGGAAGCTAAGAAACAACTCGCTCTGCTCAATGCTCTTACAGCCTACCGGGAACATCCCTTCCAAAGGCATGTGAAACGCAGTTTCTTTGCAGGCTTGATGTGGCTGAAGTAGGACTTCTACCCGGAGTGTGCTACTTTGCCGTAGAGCTGAAAGGCACAACATGCAGACTTATTTCCAAAGGGCGAGTTGGGCCCCACAGCATCTTGCTTCCAGCTCTTTGGGAAGCTAAGAAACAACTCGCTCTGCACAGTGCTCTTACAGCCGACCGGGAACATCTCTTGCAAAGGCCTGTGAAACGCAGTTTCTTTGCAGGCCTGATCTGGCTGAAGTAGAACTTCTGCTCTGGGTGTGCTCCATTGCCCTAGAGCTGAAAGGCACAACGCGCAGGCTTCTTTCCAAAGGACGAGTGTGGCCCCACAGCATCTTGCTTCCAGCTCTTTGGGAAGCTAAGAAATAACTCGCTCTGCATAGGGCTCTTACACCCTACCGGGAACATGTCTTACAAAGGACTGTGAAAGGCAGTTTCTTCCCAGCCCTGATATGGCTGAAGTAGTACTTCTGCTCTGCCGTGTCCTACATGGCCCTAGAGCTGCAAGGCACAAAGTTCTGCCTTGTTTCCCCAAGGGGAGACTAGTCACTCAGCAACCTGCTTCCAGCTCTTGGGCAGCTAAGAAACAACTTGCTCTGCACAGGGCTCTTCCAGCCTCCCTGGAACATGTCTCACAAAGGCCTGTGAAACGCAGTTTCTTCCCAGGGCTGATCTCGCTGAAGGCGAACTTCTGCACTGCCGTGTCCTACATGGGCCTAGAGCTGCAAGGCACAAAGTCCTGCCTTGTGTCCTCACGGGCAGACAGGCCCCACAGCGTGGGACTTCCAGCTCTTTGGGCAGCTAAGAAACAACTTGCTTTGCACTGGTGTTTTGCAGCCTGCAGGGAACGAGTCTTAAAAAGGCCTGTGAAACGCAGTTTCTTCCAGGCCTGATCTCGCGGAAGAAGAACTTCTGCTCTGCCGTGCCTACATGGGCCTAGAGCTGCAAGGAACAAAGTTCTGCCTTGTTTCTACAAGGGGACACAAGTCCCTCAGCGTCCAGCTTCCAGCTCCTTGGGCAGATAAGAAACAACTCGCTCTGCACAGTGCTCTTACAGCCTACCGGGAACATCTCTTACAAATCCTGTGAAACGCAGTTTCTATGCAGAACTGATCTGGGAGAAGTAGAACTTCTGCTCTGGGTGTGCTACATTGCCCTAGAGCTGAAAGGCACAACGTGCAGGCTTCTTTCCAAAGGGCGAGTTGGGACCCACAGCATCTTGCTTCCAGCTCTTTGGGAAGCTAAGAAACAAGTCGCTCTGCACAGTGCTCTTACAGCCTACCGGGAGCATCTCTTCCAAAGGCCTGTGAAACGCAGTTTCTTTGCAGGCCTGATCTGGCTGAAGTAGGACTTCTGCTCTGGCTGTGCTCCATTGCCCTAGAGCTGAAAGGCACAACGTGCAGGCTTCTTTCCAAAGGGCGAGTTGGGCCCCACAGCATCTTGCTTCCAGCTCTTTGGGAAGCTAAACACAACTCGCTCTGCTCAATGCTCTTACAGCCTACCGGGAACATCCCTTCCAAAGGCCTGTGAAACGCAGTTTCTTTGCAGGCCTGATCTGGCTCAAGTAGGACTTCTGCTCTGGGTGTGCTACATTGCCCTAGAGCTGAAAGGCACAACGTGCAGGCTTCTTTCCAAAGGGTGAGTTGGGCCCCACAGCATCTTGCTTCCAGCTCTTTGGGAAGCTAAGAAACAACTCGCTCTGCTCAATGCTCTTACAGCCTACCGGGAGCATCCCTTCCAAAGGCCTGTGAAATGCAGTTTCTTTGCAGGCCTGATCTGGCTGAAGTAGGACTTCTGCTCTGGGTATGCTACATTGCCCTAGAGCGGAAAGTCACAACGTGCAGGCTTCTTTCCAAAGGGCGAGTTGGGCCCCACAGCATCTTGCTTCCAGTTCTTTGGGAAGCTAAGAAACAACTCGCTCTGCAGACCTCTCTTACAGCCAACCGGGAACATCTCTTGCAAAGGCCTGAGAAATACAGTTTCCTTGCAGGGCTTATCTCGCTGAGGTAGAACTGCTGCTATGCCGTGTCCTACATCGGCCTAGAGTTGCAAGGCTCAAAGTCCTGCCTTGACTCCTCAAGGGCAGACAGGCCCCACAGCGTGGGGCTTCCAGCTCTTTGGGCAGGTAAGAAACAACTTGCTCTGCACTGGTGTTTTACAGCCTACAGGGAACGAGTCTTACAAAGGCCTGTGAAACGCAGTTTCTTCCCAGCCCTGATCTGGCTGAAGCAGAACTTCTGCTCTGCCGTGTGCAACATGGCCCTAGAGATGCAAGGCACAAAGTCCTGCCTTGTTTCCCCAAGGAGAGACTAGTACCCAGCGTCCAGCTTCCAGCTCTTGGAGCAGCTAAGAAACAGCTTGCTGTGCACAGGGCTCTTCCAGCCTACCTGGAAGATCTCTTCCAAAGGCCTGTGAACTGCAGTTTCTTTGCAGGCCTGATCTGGCTGAAGTAGGACTTCTGCTCTGGGTGTGCTACATTGCCCTAGAGATGAAAGGCACAACGTGCAGGCTTCTTTCCAAAGGGCGAGTTGGGCCTCACAGCATCTTGCTTCCAGCTCTTTGGGAAGCTAAGAAACAACTCGCTCTGCTCAGTGCTCTTACAGCCTACCGGGAACATCTCTTCCAAAGGCCTGTGAAACGCAGTTTCTTTGCAGGCCTGATCTGGCTGAAGTAGGACTTCTGCTCTGGGTGTGCTCCATTGCCCTAGAGCTGAAAGGCACAACGCGCAGGCTTCTTTCCAAAGGACAAGTGTGGCCCCACAGCATCTTGCTTCCAGCTCTTTGGGAAGCTAAGAAATAACTCGCTCTGCATAGGGCTCTTACACCCTACCGGGAACATGTCTTACAAAGGACTGTGAAAGGCAGTTTCTTCCCAGCCCTGATATGGCTGAAGTAGTACTTCTGCTCTACCGTGTCCTACATGGCCCTAGAGCTGCAAGGCACAAAGTTCTGCCTTGTTTCCCCATGGGGAGACTAGTCACTCAGCAACCTGCTTCCAGCTCTTGGGCAGCTAAGAAACAACTTGCTCTGCACAGGACTCTTCCAGCCTCCCTGGAACATGTCTCACAAAGGCCTGTGAAACGCAGTTTCTTCCCAGGGCTGATCTCGCTGAAGGCGAACTTCTGCGCTGCTGTGTCCTACATGGGCCTAGAGCTGCAAGGCACAAAGTCCGGCCTTGTGTCCTCACGGGCAGACAGGCCCCACAGCGTGGGACTTCCAGCTCTTTGGGCAGCTAAGAAACAACTTGCTTTGCACTGGTGTTTTGCAGCCTGCAGGGAACGAGTCTTAAAAAGGCCTGTGAAACGCAGTTTCTTCCAGGCCTGATCTCGCGGAAGAAGAACTTCTGCTCTGCCGTGCCTACATGGGCCTAGAGCTGCAAGGAACAAAGTTCTGCCTTGTTTCTACAAGGGGACACAAGTCCCTCAGCGTCCAGCTTCCAGCTCCTTGGGCAGATAAGAAACAACTCGCTCTGCACAGTGCTCTTACAGCCTACCGGGAACATCTCTTACAAATCCTGTGAAACGCAGTTTCTATGCAGAACTGATCTGGGTGAAGTAGAACTTCTGCACTGGGTGTGCTACATTGCCCTAGAGCTGAAAGGCACAACGTGCAGGCTTCTTTCCAAAGAGCGAGTTGGGTCCCACAGCATCTTGCTTCCAGCACTTTGGGAAGCTAAGAAACAACTCGCTCTGCACAGTGCTCTTACAGCCTACCGGGAGCATCTCTTCCAAAGGCCTGTGAAACGCAGTTTCTTTGCAGGCCTGATCTGGCTGAAGTAGGACTTCTGCTCTGGCTGTGCTCCATTGCCCTAGAGCTGAAAGGCACAACGTGCAGGCTTCTTTCCAAAGGGCGAGTTGGGCCCCACAGCATCTTGCTTCCAGCTCTTTGGGAAGCTAAACACAACTCGCTCTGCTCAATGCTCTTACAGCCTACCGGGAACATCCCTTCCAAAGGCCTGTGAAACGCAGTTTCTTTGCAGGCCTGATCTGGCTCAAGTAGGACTTCTGCTCTGGGTGTGCTACATTGCCCTAGAGCTGAAAGGCACAACGTGCAGGCTTCTTTCCAAAGGGTGAGTTGGGCCCCACAGCATCTTGCTTCCAGCTCTTTGGGAAGCTAAGAAACAACTCGCTCTGCTCAATGCTCTTACAGCCTACTGGGAACATCCCTTCCAAAGGCCTGTGAAATGCAGTTTCTTTGCAGGCCTGATCTGGCTGAAGTAGGACTTCTGCTCTGGGTATGCTACATTGCCCTAGTGCTGAAAGTCACAACGTGCAGGCTTCTTTCCAAAGGGCGAGTTGGGCCCCACAGCATCTTGCTTCCAGCTCTTTGGGAAGCTAAGAAACAACTCGCTCTGCACAGTGCTCTTACAGCCGACCGGGAACATCTCTTGCAAAGGCCTGTGAAACGCAGTTTCTTTGCAGGCCTGATCTGGCTGAAGTAGGACTTCTGCTCTGGGTGTGCTACTTTGCCCTAGAGCTGAAAGGCACAACGTGCAGCCTTCTTTCCAAAGGGCGAGTTGGGCCCCACAGCATCTTGCTTCCAGCTCTTTGGGAAGCTAAGAAACAACTCGCTCTGCACAGTGCTCTTACAGCCTACCGGGAACATCTCTTCCAAAGGCCTGTGAAACGCAGTTTCTTTGCAGGCTTGATGTGGCTGAAGTAGGACTTCTACCCGGAGTGTGCTACTTTGCCGTAGAGCTGAAAGGCACAACATGCAGACTTATTTCCAAAGGGCGAGTTGGGCCCCACAGCATCTTGCTTCCAGCTCTTTGGGAACCTAAGAAACAACTCGCTCTGCACAGTGCACTTACAGCCTACCGGGAACATCTCTTCCAAAGGCCTGTGAAACGCAGTTTCTTTGCAGGCCTGATCTGGCTGAAGTAGGACTTCTGCTCTGGCTGTGCTACTTTGCCCTAGAGCTGAAAGGCACAACGTGCAGGCTTCTTTCCAAAGGGCGAGTTGGGCCCCACAGCATCTTGCTTCCAGCTCTTTGGGAAGCTAAGAAACAACTCGCTCTGCTCAATGCTCTTACAGCCTACCGGGAACATCCCTTCCAAAGGCATGTGAAACGCAGTTTCTTTGCAGGCTTGATGTGGCTGAAGTAGGACTTCTACCCGGAGTGTGCTACTTTGCCGTAGAGCTGAAAGGCACAACGTGCAGACTTATTTCCAAAGGGCGAGTTGGGCCCCACAGCATCTTGCTTCCAGCTCTTTGGGAAGCTAAGAAACAACTCGCTCTGCACAGTGCTCTTACAGCCGACCGGGAACATCTCTTGCAAAGGCCTGTGAAACGCAGTTTCTTTGCAGGCCTGATCTGGCTGAAGTAGAACTTCTGCTCTGGGTGTGCTCCATTGCCCTAGAGCTGAAAGGCACAACGCGCAGGCTTCTTTCCAAAGGACGAGTGTGGCCCCACAGCATCTTGCTTCCAGCTCTTTGGGAAGCTAAGAAATAACTCGCTCTGCATAGGGCTCTTACACCCTACCGGGAACATGTCTTACAAAGGACTGTGAAAGGCAGTTTCTTCCCAGCCCTGATATGGCTGAAGTAGTACTTCTGCTCTGCCGTGTCCTACATGGCCCTAGAGCTGCAAGGCACAAAGTTCTGCCTTGTTTCCCCAAGGGGAGACTAGTCACTCAGCAACCTGCTTCCAGCTCTTGGGCAGCTAAGAAACAACTTGCTCTGCACAGGGCTCTTCCAGCCTCCCTGGAACATGTCTCACAAAGGCCTGTGAAACGCAGTTTCTTCCCAGGGCTGATCTCGCTGAAGGCGAACTTCTGCACTGCCGTGTCCTACATGGGCCTAGAGCTGCAAGGCACAAAGTCCTGCCTTGTGTCCTCACGGGCAGACAGGCCCCACAGCGTGGGACTTCCAGCTCTTTGGGCAGCTAAGAAACAACTTGCTTTGCACTGGTGTTTTGCAGCCTGCAGGGAACGAGTCTTAAAAAGGCCTGTGAAACGCAGTTTCTTCCAGGCCTGATCTCGCGGAAGAAGAACTTCTGCTCTGCCGTGCCTACATGGGCCTAGAGCTGCAAGGAACAAAGTTCTGCCTTGTTTCTACAAGGGGACACAAGTCCCTCAGCGTCCAGCTTCCAGCTCCTTGGGCAGATAAGAAACAACTCGCTCTGCACAGTGCTCTTACAGCCTACCGGGAACATCTCTTACAAATCCTGTGAAACGCAGTTTCTATGCAGAACTGATCTGGGAGAAGTAGAACTTCTGCTCTGGGTGTGCTACATTGCCCTAGAGCTGAAAGGCACAACGTGCAGGCTTCTTTCCAAAGGGCGAGTTGGGACCCACAGCATCTTGCTTCCAGCTCTTTGGGAAGCTAAGAAATAACTCGCTCTGCATAGGGCTCTTACACCCTACCGGGAACATGTCTTACAAAGGACTGTGAAAGGCAGTTTCTTCCCAGCCCTGATATGGCTGAAGTAGTACTTCTGCTCTACCGTGTCCTACATGGCCCTAGAGCTGCAAGGCACAAAGTTCTGCCTTGTTTCCCCATGGGGAGACTAGTCACTCAGCAACCTGCTTCCAGCTCTTGGGCAGCTAAGAAACAACTTGCTCTGCACAGGACTCTTCCAGCCTCCCTGGAACATGTCTCACAAAGGCCTGTGAAACGCAGTTTCTTCCCAGGGCTGATCTCGCTGAAGGCGAACTTCTGCGCTGCTGTGTCCTACATGGGCCTAGAGCTGCAAGGCACAAAGTCCGGCCTTGTGTCCTCACGGGCAGACAGGCCCCACAGCGTGGGACTTCCAGCTCTTTGGGCAGCTAAGAAACAACTTGCTTTGCACTGGTGTTTTGCAGCCTGCAGGGAACGAGTCTTAAAAAGGCCTGTGAAACGCAGTTTCTTCCAGGCCTGATCTCGCGGAAGAAGAACTTCTGCTCTGCCGTGCCTACATGGGCCTAGAGCTGCAAGGAACAAAGTTCTGCCTTGTTTCTACAAGGGGACACAAGTCCCTCAGCGTCCAGCTTCCAGCTCCTTGGGCAGATAAGAAACAACTCGCTCTGCACAGTGCTCTTACAGCCTACCGGGAACATCTCTTACAAATCCTGTGAAACGCAGTTTCTATGCAGAACTGATCTGGGTGAAGTAGAACTTCTGCACTGGGTGTGCTACATTGCCCTAGAGCTGAAAGGCACAACGTGCAGGCTTCTTTCCAAAGAGCGAGTTGGGTCCCACAGCATCTTGCTTCCAG
The DNA here is from genome assembly GCF_041296265.1 of Equus caballus. Lineage (NCBI taxonomy): Eukaryota > Metazoa > Chordata > Mammalia > Perissodactyla > Equidae > Equus > Equus caballus. Next base: position 489,964 of record NC_091697.1, read on the forward strand.
CACTTTGGGAAGCTAAGAAACAACTCGCTCTGCACAGTGCTCTTACAGCCTACCGGGAGCATCTCTTCCAAAGGCCTGTGAAACGCAGTTTCTTTGCAGGCCTGATCTGGCTGAAGTAGGACTTCTGCTCTGGCTGTGCTCCATTGCCCTAGAGCTGAAAGGCACAACGTGCAGGCTTCTTTCCAAAGGGCGAGTTGGGCCCCACAGCATCTTGCTTCCAGCTCTTTGGGAAGCTAAACACAACTCGCTCTGCTCAATGCTCTTACAGCCTACCGGGAACATCCCTTCCAAAGGCCTGTGAAACGCAGTTTCTTTGCAGGCCTGATCTGGCTCAAGTAGGACTTCTGCTCTGGGTGTGCTACATTGCCCTAGAGCTGAAAGGCACAACGTGCAGGCTTCTTTCCAAAGGGTGAGTTGGGCCCCACAGCATCTTGCTTCCAGCTCTTTGGGAAGCTAAGAAACAACTCGCTCTGCTCAATGCTCTTACAGCCTACTGGGAACATCCCTTCCAAAGGCCTGTGAAATGCAGTTTCTTTGCAGGCCTGATCTGGCTGAAGTAGGACTTCTGCTCTGGGTATGCTACATTGCCCTAGAGCTGAAAGTCACAACGTGCAGGCTTCTTTCCAAAGGGCGAGTTGGGCCCCACAGCATCTTGCTTCCAGCTCTTTGGGAAGCTAAGAAACAACTCGCTCTGCACAGTGCTCTTACAGCCGACCGGGAACATCTCTTGCAAAGGCCTGTGAAACGCAGTTTCTTTGCAGGCCTGATCTGGCTGAAGTAGGACTTCTGCTCTGGGTGTGCTACTTTGCCCTAGAGCTGAAAGGCACAACGTGCAGCCTTCTTTCCAAAGGGCGAGTTGGGCCCCACAGCATCTTGCTTCCAGCTCTTTGGGAAGCTAAGAAACAACTCGCTCTGCACAGTGCTCTTACAGCCTACCGGGAACATCTCTTCCAAAGGCCTGTGAAACGCAGTTTCTTTGCAGGCTTGATGTGGCTGAAGTAGGACTTCTACCCGGAGTGTGCTACTTTGCCGTAGAGCTGAAAGGCACAACATGCAGACTTATTTCCAAAGGGCGAGTTGGGCCCCACAGCATCTTGCTTCCAGCTCTTTGGGAACCTAAGAAACAACTCGCTCTGCACAGTGCACTTACAGCCTACCGGGAACATCTCTTCCAAAGGCCTGTGAAACGCAGTTTCTTTGCAGGCCTGATCTGGCTGAAGTAGGACTTCTGCTCTGGCTGTGCTACTTTGCCCTAGAGCTGAAAGGCACAACGTGCAGGCTTCTTTCCAAAGGGCGAGTTGGGCCCCACAGCATCTTGCTTCCAGCTCTTTGGGAAGCTAAGAAACAACTCGCTCTGCTCAATGCTCTTACAGCCTACCGGGAACATCCCTTCCAAAGGCATGTGAAACGCAGTTTCTTTGCAGGCTTGATGTGGCTGAAGTAGGACTTCTACCCGGAGTGTGCTACTTTGCCGTAGAGCTGAAAGGCACAACGTGCAGACTTATTTCCAAAGGGCGAGTTGGGCCCCACAGCATCTTGCTTCCAGCTCTTTGGGAAGCTAAGAAACAACTCGCTCTGCACAGTGCTCTTACAGCCGACCGGGAACATCTCTTGCAAAGGCCTGTGAAACGCAGTTTCTTTGCAGGCCTGATCTGGCTGAAGTAGAACTTCTGCTCTGGGTGTGCTCCATTGCCCTAGAGCTGAAAGGCACAACGCGCAGGCTTCTTTCCAAAGGACGAGTGTGGCCCCACAGCATCTTGCTTCCAGCTCTTTGGGAAGCTAAGAAATAACTCGCTCTGCATAGGGCTCTTACACCCTACCGGGAACATGTCTTACAAAGGACTGTGAAAGGCAGTTTCTTCCCAGCCCTGATATGGCTGAAGTAGTACTTCTGCTCTGCCGTGTCCTACATGGCCCTAGAGCTGCAAGGCACAAAGTTCTGCCTTGTTTCCCCAAGGGGAGACTAGTCACTCAGCAACCTGCTTCCAGCTCTTGGGCAGCTAAGAAACAACTTGCTCTGCACAGGGCTCTTCCAGCCTCCCTGGAACATGTCTCACAAAGGCCTGTGAAACGCAGTTTCTTCCCAGGGCTGATCTCGCTGAAGGCGAACTTCTGCACTGCCGTGTCCTACATGGGCCTAGAGCTGCAAGGCACAAAGTCCTGCCTTGTGTCCTCACGGGCAGACAGGCCCCACAGCGTGGGACTTCCAGCTCTTTGGGCAGCTAAGAAACAACTTGCTTTGCACTGGTGTTTTGCAGCCTGCAGGGAACGAGTCTTAAAAAGGCCTGTGAAACGCAGTTTCTTCCAGGCCTGATCTCGCGGAAGAAGAACTTCTGCTCTGCCGTGCCTACATGGGCCTAGAGCTGCAAGGAACAAAGTTCTGCCTTGTTTCTACAAGGGGACACAAGTCCCTCAGCGTCCAGCTTCCAGCTCCTTGGGCAGATAAGAAACAACTCGCTCTGCACAGTGCTCTTACAGCCTACCGGGAACATCTCTTACAAATCCTGTGAAACGCAGTTTCTATGCAGAACTGATCTGGGAGAAGTAGAACTTCTGCTCTGGGTGTGCTACATTGCCCTAGAGCTGAAAGGCACAACGTGCAGGCTTCTTTCCAAAGGGCGAGTTGGGACCCACAGCATCTTGCTTCCAGCTCTTTGGGAAGCTAAGAAATAACTCGCTCTGCATAGGGCTCTTACACCCTACCGGGAACATGTCTTACAAAGGACTGTGAAAGGCAGTTTCTTCCCAGCCCTGATATGGCTGAAGTAGTACTTCTGCTCTACCGTGTCCTACATGGCCCTAGAGCTGCAAGGCACAAAGTTCTGCCTTGTTTCCCCATGGGGAGACTAGTCACTCAGCAACCTGCTTCCAGCTCTTGGGCAGCTAAGAAACAACTTGCTCTGCACAGGACTCTTCCAGCCTCCCTGGAACATGTCTCACAAAGGCCTGTGAAACGCAGTTTCTTCCCAGGGCTGATCTCGCTGAAGGCGAACTTCTGCGCTGCTGTGTCCTACATGGGCCTAGAGCTGCAAGGCACAAAGTCCGGCCTTGTGTCCTCACGGGCAGACAGGCCCCACAGCGTGGGACTTCCAGCTCTTTGGGCAGCTAAGAAACAACTTGCTTTGCACTGGTGTTTTGCAGCCTGCAGGGAACGAGTCTTAAAAAGGCCTGTGAAACGCAGTTTCTTCCAGGCCTGATCTCGCGGAAGAAGAACTTCTGCTCTGCCGTGCCTACATGGGCCTAGAGCTGCAAGGAACAAAGTTCTGCCTTGTTTCTACAAGGGGACACAAGTCCCTCAGCGTCCAGCTTCCAGCTCCTTGGGCAGATAAGAAACAACTCGCTCTGCACAGTGCTCTTACAGCCTACCGGGAACATCTCTTACAAATCCTGTGAAACGCAGTTTCTATGCAGAACTGATCTGGGTGAAGTAGAACTTCTGCACTGGGTGTGCTACATTGCCCTAGAGCTGAAAGGCACAACGTGCAGGCTTCTTTCCAAAGAGCGAGTTGGGTCCCACAGCATCTTGCTTCCAGCACTTTGGGAAGCTAAGAAACAACTCGCTCTGCACAGTGCTCTTACAGCCTACCGGGAGCATCTCTTCCAAAGGCCTGTGAAACGCAGTTTCTTTGCAGGCCTGATCTGGCTGAAGTAGGACTTCTGCTCTGGCTGTGCTCCATTGCCCTAGAGCTGAAAGGCACAACGTGCAGGCTTCTTTCCAAAGGGCGAGTTGGGCCCCACAGCATCTTGCTTCCAGCTCTTTGGGAAGCTAAACACAACTCGCTCTGCTCAATGCTCTTACAGCCTACCGGGAACATCCCTTCCAAAGGCCTGTGAAACGCAGTTTCTTTGCAGGCCTGATCTGGCTCAAGTAGGACTTCTGCTCTGGGTGTGCTACATTGCCCTAGAGCTGAAAGGCACAACGTGCAGGCTTCTTTCCAAAGGGTGAGTTGGGCCCCACAGCATCTTGCTTCCAGCTCTTTGGGAAGCTAAGAAACAACTCGCTCTGCTCAATGCTCTTACAGCCTACTGGGAACATCCCTTCCAAAGGCCTGTGAAATGCAGTTTCTTTGCAGGCCTGATCTGGCTGAAGTAGGACTTCTGCTCTGGGTATGCTACATTGCCCTAGAGCTGAAAGTCACAACGTGCAGGCTTCTTTCCAAAGGGCGAGTTGGGCCCCACAGCATCTTGCTTCCAGCTCTTTGGGAAGCTAAGAAACAACTCGCTCTGCACAGTGCTCTTACAGCCGACCGGGAACATCTCTTGCAAAGGCCTGTGAAACGCAGTTTCTTTGCAGGCCTGATCTGGCTGAAGTAGGACTTCTGCTCTGGGTGTGCTACTTTGCCCTAGAGCTGAAAGGCACAACGTGCAGCCTTCTTTCCAAAGGGCGAGTTGGGCCCCACAGCATCTTGCTTCCAGCTCTTTGGGAAGCTAAGAAACAACTCGCTCTGCACAGTGCTCTTACAGCCTACCGGGAACATCTCTTCCAAAGGCCTGTGAAACGCAGTTTCTTTGCAGGCTTGATGTGGCTGAAGTAGGACTTCTACCCGGAGTGTGCTACTTTGCCGTAGAGCTGAAAGGCACAACATGCAGACTTATTTCCAAAGGGCGAGTTGGGCCCCACAGCATCTTGCTTCCAGCTCTTTGGGAACCTAAGAAACAACTCGCTCTGCACAGTGCACTTACAGCCTACCGGGAACATCTCTTCCAAAGGCCTGTGAAACGCAGTTTCTTTGCAGGCCTGATCTGGCTGAAGTAGGACTTCTGCTCTGGCTGTGCTACTTTGCCCTAGAGCTGAAAGGCACAACGTGCAGGCTTCTTTCCAAAGGGCGAGTTGGGCCCCACAGCATCTTGCTTCCAGCTCTTTGGGAAGCTAAGAAACAACTCGCTCTGCTCAATGCTCTTACAGCCTACCGGGAACATCCCTTCCAAAGGCATGTGAAACGCAGTTTCTTTGCAGGCTTGATGTGGCTGAAGTAGGACTTCTACCCGGAGTGTGCTACTTTGCCGTAGAGCTGAAAGGCACAACGTGCAGACTTATTTCCAAAGGGCGAGTTGGGCCCCACAGCATCTTGCTTCCAGCTCTTTGGGAAGCTAAGAAACAACTCGCTCTGCACAGTGCTCTTACAGCCGACCGGGAACATCTCTTGCAAAGGCCTGTGAAACGCAGTTTCTTTGCAGGCCTGATCTGGCTGAAGTAGAACTTCTGCTCTGGGTGTGCTCCATTGCCCTAGAGCTGAAAGGCACAACGCGCAGGCTTCTTTCCAAAGGACGAGTGTGGCCCCACAGCATCTTGCTTCCAGCTCTTTGGGAAGCTAAGAAATAACTCGCTCTGCATAGGGCTCTTACACCCTACCGGGAACATGTCTTACAAAGGACTGTGAAAGGCAGTTTCTTCCCAGCCCTGATATGGCTGAAGTAGTACTTCTGCTCTGCCGTGTCCTACATGGCCCTAGAGCTGCAAGGCACAAAGTTCTGCCTTGTTTCCCCAAGGGGAGACTAGTCACTCAGCAACCTGCTTCCAGCTCTTGGGCAGCTAAGAAACAACTTGCTCTGCACAGGGCTCTTCCAGCCTCCATGGAACATGTCTCACAAAGGCCTGTGAAACGCAGTTTCTTCCCAGGGCTGATCTCGCTGAAGGCGAACTTCTGCACTGCCGTGTCCTACATGGGCCTAGAGCTGCAAGGCACAAAGTCCTGCCTTGTGTCCTCACGGGCAGACAGGCCCCACAGCGTGGGACTTCCAGCTCTTTGGGCAGCTAAGAAACAACTTGCTTTGCACTGGTGTTTTGCAGCCTGCAGGGAACGAGTCTTAAAAAGGCCTGTGAAACGCAGTTTCTTCCAGGCCTGATCTCGCGGAAGAAGAACTTCTGCTCTGCCGTGCCTACATGGGCCTAGAGCTGCAAGGAACAAAGTTCTGCCTTGTTTCTACAAGGGGACACAAGTCCCTCAGCGTCCAGCTTCCAGCTCCTTGGGCAGATAAGAAACAACTCGCTCTGCACAGTGCTCTTACAGCCTACCGGGAACATCTCTTACAAATCCTGTGAAACGCAGTTTCTATGCAGAACTGATCTGGGAGAAGTAGAACTTCTGCTCTGGGTGTGCTACATTGCCCTAGAGCTGAAAGGCACAACGTGCAGGCTTCTTTCCAAAGGGCGAGTTGGGACCCACAGCATCTTGCTTCCAGCTCTTTGGGAAGCTAAGAAACAAGTCGCTCTGCACAGTGCTCTTACAGCCTACCGGGAACATCTCTTCCAAAGGCCTGTGAAACGCAGTTTCTTTGCAGGCCTGATGTGGCTGAAGTAGCACTTCTGCTCTGGGTGTGCTCCATTGCCCTAGAGCTGAAAGGCAGAACGCGCAGGCTTCTTTCCAAAGGGCGAGTTGGGCCCCACAGCATCTTGCTTCCAGCTCTTTGGGAAGCTAAGAAACAACTCGCTCTGCATAGGGCTCTTACACCCTACCGCGAACATGTCTTACAAAGGACTGTGAAAGGCAGTTTCTTCCCAGCCTTGATATGGCTGAAGTAGTACTTCTGCTCTGCCGTGTCCTACATGGCCCTAGAGCTGCAAGGCACAAAGTTCTGCCTTGTTTCCCCAAGGGGAGACTAGTCACTCAGCAACCTGCTTCCAGCTCTTGGGCAGCTAAGAAACAACTTGCTCTGCACAGGGCTCTTCCAGCCTCCCTGGAACATGTCTCACAAAGGCCTGTGAAACGCAGTTTCTTCCCAGGGCTGATCTCGCTGAAGGCGAACTTCTGCGCTGCCGTGTCCTACATGGGCCTAGAGCTGCAAGGCACAAAGTCCTGCCTTGTGTCCTCACGGGCAGACAGGCCCCACAGCGTGGGACTTCCAGCTCTTTGGGCAGCTAAGAAACAACTTGCTTTGCACTGGTGTTTTGCAGCCTGCAGGGAACGAGTCTTAAAAAGGCCTGTGAAACGCAGTTTCTTCCAGGCCTGATCTCGCGGAAGAAGAACTTCTGCTCTGCCGTGCCTACATGGGCCTAGAGCTGCAAGGAACAAAGTTCTGCCTTGTTTCTACAAGGGGACACAAGTCCCTCAGCGTCCAGCTTCCAGCTCCTTGGGCAGATAAGAAACAACTCGCTCTGCACAGTGCTCTTACAGCCTACCGGGAACATCTCTTACAAATCCTGTGAAACGCAGTTTCTATGCAGAACTGATCTGGGTGAAGTAGAACTTCTGCTCTGGGTGTGCTACATTGCCCTAGAGCTGAAAGGCACAACGTGCAGGCTTCTTTCCAAAGGGCGAGTTGGGACCCACAGCATCTTGCTTCCAGCTCTTTGGGAAGCTAAGAAACAAGTCGCTCTGCACAGTGCTCTTACAGCCTACCGGGAACATCTCTTCCAAAGGCCTGTGAAACGCAGTTTCTTTGCAGGCCTGATCTGGCTGAAGTAGCACTTCTGCTCTGGGTGTGCTCCATTGCCCTAGAGCTGAAAGGCAGAACGCGCAGGCTTCTTTCCAAAGGGCGAGTTGGGCCCCACAGCATCTTGCTTCCAGCTCTTTGGGAAGCTAAGAAACAACTCGCTCTGCATAGGGCTCTTACACCCTACTGGGCACATGTCTTACAAAGGCCTGTGAAAGGCAGTTTCTTCCCAGCCCTGATATGGCTGAAGTAGTACTTCTGCTCTGCCGTGTCCTACATGGGCCTAGAGCTGCAAGGCACAAAGTCCAGCCTTGTTTCCCCAAGGGGAGACAGGCCCCACTGCGTGGGGCTTCCAGCTCTTTGGGCAGTTAAGAAACAACTTGCTGTGCACCGGTGTTTTACAGCCTACAGGGAACGAGTCTTACAAAGGCCTGTGTAACGCAGTTTCTTCCCAGGCCTGATCTTGCTGAAGTAGAACTTCTGCTCTGCCCTGTCCTACATGGGCCTAGAGCTGCAAGGCACAAGTTCCTGCCTTGCGTCCTCAAGGGCAGACAGGCCCCACAGCATGGGGCTTCCAGCTCTTTGGACAGCTGAGAAACAACTTGCTCTGCACTGGTGTTTTACAGCCTACAGGGATCGAGTCTTACAAAGGCCTGCGAAATGCAGTTTCTTCCCAGGACTTATCTTGCTGAAGTAGAACTTCTGCTCTGCCGTGTCCTACATGGGCCTAGAGCTCCAAGGCACAAAGTCCTGCCTTGCTTCCCCAAGGGGAGACTAGACCCTCAGCATCCAGCTACCAGCTCTTTGTGCAGCTAGGCAACAACTCGCTCTGCATTGGTGTTTTACAGCCTACCGGCAAGATATCTTACAAAGGCCTGTGAAACGCAATTTCTTGGTAGGCCTGATCTGACTGAAGCAGAACTTCTGCACTGGGTGTGCTGCATTGGCATAGAGCTGCCATGCCCAAAGTGCTGGCTTCCTTGCAAAGGGGTAGAGAGGCCCCAAAGCATCTTGCTTCCAGCTCTTTGGGTAGCTAAGAAACTACTGGCTCTGCCCAGTGTTCTTACAACCTACCTGGAACATCTGTTACCAAGGTCTGTGAAATGCAGTTTATTGGCAGGCCTGATCTGGCTGAAGTAGGACTTCTGCTCTGGGTGTGCTACATTGCCCTAGAGCTGAAAGGCACAACGTGCAGGCTTCTTTCCAAAGAGCGAGTTGGGTCCCACAGCATCTTGCTTCCAGCACTTTGGGAAGCTAAGGAACAACTCGCTCTACACACCTCTCTTACAGCCTACCGGGAACATCTCTTCCAAAGGCCTGTGAAACACAGTTTCATTGCCGGCCTCATCTGGCTGAAGTAGGACTTCTGCTCTGGGTGTGCTACATAGCCCTAGAGCTGAAAGGCACAACGTGCAGGCTTCTTTCCAAAGGGCGAGTTGGGCCCCACGGCATCTTGCTTCCAGCTCTTTGGGAAGCTAAGAAACAACTCGCTCTGCACAGTGCTCTTACAGCCGACCGGGAACATCTCTTGCAAAGGCCTGTGAAACGCAGTTTCTTTGCAGGCCTGATCTGGCTGAAGTAGAACTTCTGCTCTGGGTGTGCTCCATTGCCCTAGAGCTGAAAGGCACAACGCGCAGGCTTCTTTCCAAAGGACGAGTGTGGCCCCACAGCATCTTGCTTCCAGCTCTTTGGGAAGCTAAGAAATAACTCGCTCTGCATAGGGCTCTTACACCCTACCGGGAACATGTCTTACAAAGGACTGTGAAAGGCAGTTTCTTCCCAGCCCTGATATGGCTGAAGTAGTACTTCTGCTCTGCCGTGTCCTACATGGCCCTAGAGCTGCAAGGCACAAAGTTCTGCCTTGTTTCCCCAAGGGGAGACTAGTCACTCAGCAACCTGCTTCCAGCTCTTGGGCAGCTAAGAAACAACTTGCTCTGCACAGGGCTCTTCCAGCCTCCCTGGAACATGTCTCACAAAGGCCTGTGAAACGCAGTTTCTTCCCAGGGCTGATCTCGCTGAAGGCGAACTTCTGCGCTGCCGTGTCCTACATGGGCCTAGAGCTGCAAGGCACAAAGTCCTGCCTTGTGTCCTCACGGGCAGACAGGCCCCACAGCGTGGGACTTCCAGCTCTTTGGGCAGCTAAGAAACAACTTGCTTTGCACTGGTGTTTTGCAGCCTGCAGGGAACGAGTCTTAAAAAGGCCTGTGAAACGCAGTTTCTTCCAGGCCTGATCTCGCGGAAGAAGAACTTCTGCTCTGCCGTGCCTACATGGGCCTAGAGCTGCAAGGAACAAAGTTCTGCCTTGTTTCTACAAGGGGACACAAGTCCCTCAGCGTCCAGCTTCCAGCTCCTTGGGCAGATAAGAAACAACTCGCTCTGCACAGTGCTCTTACAGCCTACCGGGAACATCTCTTACAAATCCTGTGAAACGCAGTTTCTATGCAGAACTGATCTGGGTGAAGTAGAACTTCTGCTCTGGGTGTGCTACATTGCCCTAGAGCTGAAAGGCACAACGTGCAGGCTTCTTTCCAAAGGGCGAGTTGGGACCCACAGCATCTTGCTTCCAGCTCTTTGGGAAGCTAAGAAACAAGTCGCTCTGCACAGTGCTCTTACAGCCTACCGGGAACATCTCTTCCAAAGGCCTGTGAAACGCAGTTTCTTTGCAGGCCTGATCTGGCTGAAGTAGCACTTCTGCTCTGGGTGTGCTCCATTGCCCTAGAGCTGAAAGGCAGAACGCGCAGGCTTCTTTCCAAAGGGCGAGTTGGGCCCCACAGCATCTTGCTTCCAGCTCTTTGGGAAGCTAAGAAACAACTCGCTCTGCATAGGGCTCTTACACCCTACTGGGCACATGTCTTACAAAGGCCTGTGAAAGGCAGTTTCTTCCCAGCCCTGATATGGCTGAAGTAGTACTTCTGCTCTGCCGTGTCCTACATGGGCCTAGAGCTGCAAGGCACAAAGTCCAGCCTTGTTTCCCCAAGGGGAGACAGGCCCCACTGCGTGGGGCTTCCAGCTCTTTGGGCAGTTAAGAAACAACTTGCTGTGCACCGGTGTTTTACAGCCTACAGGGAACGAGTCTTACAAAGGCCTGTGTAACGCAGTTTCTTCCCAGGCCTGATCTTGCTGAAGTAGAACTTCTGCTCTGCCCTGTCCTACATGGGCCTAGAGCTGCAAGGCACAAGTTCCTGCCTTGCGTCCTCAAGGGCAGACAGGCCCCACAGCATGGGGCTTCCAGCTCTTTGGACAGCTGAGAAACAACTTGCTCTGCACTGGTGTTTTACAGCCTACAGGGATCGAGTCTTACAAAGGCCTGCGAAATGCAGTTTCTTCCCAGGACTTATCTTGCTGAAGTAGAACTTCTGCTCTGCCGTGTCCTACATGGGCCTAGAGCTCCAAGGCACAAAGTCCTGCCTTGCTTCCCCAAGGGGAGACTAGACCCTCAGCATCCAGCTACCAGCTCTTTGTGCAGCTAGGCAACAACTCGCTCTGCATTGGTGTTTTACAGCCTACCGGCAAGATATCTTACAAAGGCCTGTGAAACGCAATTTCTTGGTAGGCCTGATCTGACTGAAGCAGAACTTCTGCACTGGGTGTGCTGCATTGGCATAGAGCTGCCATGCCCAAAGTGCTGGCTTCCTTGCAAAGGGGTAGAGAGGCCCCAAAGCATCTTGCTTCCAGCTCTTTGGGTAGCTAAGAAACTACTGGCTCTGCCCAGTGTTCTTACAACCTACCTGGAACATCTGTTACCAAGGTCTGTGAAATGCAGTTTATTGGCAGGCCTGATCTGGCTGAAGTAGGACTTCTGCTCTGGGTGTGCTACATTGCCCTAGAGCTGAAAGGCACAACGTGCAGGCTTCTTTCCAAAGAGCGAGTTGGGTCCCACAGCATCTTGCTTCCAGCACTTTGGGAAGCTAAGGAACAACTCGCTCTACACACCTCTCTTACAGCCTACCGGGAACATCTCTTCCAAAGGCCTGTGAAACACAGTTTCATTGCCGGCCTCATCTGGCTGAAGTAGGACTTCTGCTCTGGGTGTGCTACATAGCCCTAGAGCTGAAAGGCACAACGTGCAGGCTTCTTTCCAAAGGGCGAGTTGGGCCCCACGGCATCTTGCTTCCAGCTCTTTGGGAAGCTAAGAAACAACTCGCTCTGCACAGTGCTCTTACAGCCGACCGGGAACATCTCTTGCAAAGGCCTGTGAAACGCAGTTTCTTTGCAGGCCTGATCTGGCTGAAGTAGAACTTCTGCTCTGGGTGTGCTCCATTGCCCTAGAGCTGAAAGGCACAACGCGCAGGCTTCTTTCCAAAGGACGAGTGTGGCCCCACAGCATCTTGCTTCCAGCTCTTTGGGAAGCTAAGAAATAACTCGCTCTGCATAGGGCTCTTACACCCTACCGGGAACATGTCTTACAAAGGACTGTGAAAGGCAGTTTCTTCCCAGCCCTGATATGGCTGAAGTAGTACTTCTGCTCTGCCGTGTCCTACATGGCCCTAGAGCTGCAAGGCACAAAGTTCTGCCTTGTTTCCCCAAGGGGAGACTAGTCACTCAGCAACCTGCTTCCAGCTCTTGGGCAGCTAAGAAACAACTTGCTCTGCACAGGGCTCTTCCAGCCTCCCTGGAACATGTCTCACAAAGGCCTGTGAAACGCAGTTTCTTCCCAGGGCTGATCTCGCTGAAGGCGAACTTCTGCGCTGCCGTGTCCTACATGGGCCTAGAGCTGCAAGGCACAAAGTCCTGCCTTGTGTCCTCACGGGCAGACAGGCCCCACAGCGTGGGACTTCCAGCTCTTTGGGCAGCTAAGAAACAACTTGCTTTGCACTGGTGTTTTGCAGCCTGCAGGGAACGAGTCTTAAAAAGGCCTGTGAAACGCAGTTTCTTCCAGGCCTGATCTCGCGGAAGAAGAACTTCTGCTCTGCCGTGCCTACATGGGCCTAGAGCTGCAAGGAACAAAGTTCTGCCTTGTTTCTACAAGGGGACACAAGTCCCTCAGCGTCCAGCTTCCAGCTCCTTGGGCAGATAAGAAACAACTCGCTCTGCACAGTGCTCTTACAGCCTACCGGGAACATCTCTTACAAATCCTGTGAAACGCAGTTTCTATGCAGAACTGATCTGGGTGAAGTAGAACTTCTGCTCTGGGTGTGCTACATTGCCCTAGAGCTGAAAGGCACAACGTGCAGGCTTCTTTCCAAAGGGCGAGTTGGGACCCACAGCATCTTGCTTCCAGCTCTTTGGGAAGCTAAGAAACAAGTCGCTCTGCACAGTGCTCTTACAGCCTACCGGGAACATCTCTTCCAAAGGCCTGTGAAACGCAGTTTCTTTGCAGGCCTGATCTGGCTGAAGTAGCACTTCTGCTCTGGGTGTGCTCCATTGCCCTAGAGCTGAAAGGCAGAACGCGCAGGCTTCTTTCCAAAGGGCGAGTTGGGCCCCACAGCATCTTGCTTCCAGCTCTTTGGGAAGCTAAGAAACAACTCGCTCTGCATAGGGCTCTTACACCCTACTGGGCACATGTCTTACAAAGGCCTGTGAAAGGCAGTTTCTTCCCAGCCCTGATATGGCTGAAGTAGTACTTCTGCTCTGCCGTGTCCTACATGGGCCTAGAGCTGCAAGGCACAAAGTCCAGCCTTGTTTCCCCAAGGGGAGACAGGCCCCACTGCGTGGGGCTTCCAGCTCTTTGGGCAGTTAAGAAACAACTTGCTGTGCACCGGTGTTTTACAGCCTACAGGGAACGAGTCTTACAAAGGCCTGTGTAACGCAGTTTCTTCCCAGGCCTGATCTTGCTGAAGTAGAACTTCTGCTCTGCCCTGTCCTACATGGGCCTAGAGCTGCAAGGCACAAGTTCCTGCCTTGCGTCCTCAAGGGCAGACAGGCCCCACAGCATGGGGCTTCCAGCTCTTTGGACAGCTGAGAAACAACTTGCTCTGCACTGGTGTTTTACAGCCTACAGGGATCGAGTCTTACAAAGGCCTGCGAAATGCAGTTTCTTCCCAGGACTTATCTTGCTGAAGTAGAACTTCTGCTCTGCCGTGTCCTACATGGGCCTAGAGCTCCAAGGCACAAAGTCCTGCCTTGCTTCCCCAAGGGGAGACTAGACCCTCAGCATCCAGCTACCAGCTCTTTGTGCAGCTAGGCAACAACTCGCTCTGCATTGGTGTTTTACAGCCTACCGGCAAGATATCTTACAAAGGCCTGTGAAACGCAATTTCTTGGTAGGCCTGATCTGACTGAAGCAGAACTTCTGCACTGGGTGTGCTGCATTGGCATAGAGCTGCCATGCCCAAAGTGCTGGCTTCCTTGCAAAGGGGTAGAGAGGCCCCAAAGCATCTTGCTTCCAGCTCTTTGGGTAGCTAAGAAACTACTGGCTCTGCCCAGTGTTCTTACAACCTACCTGGAACATCTGTTACCAAGGTCTGTGAAATGCAGTTTATTGGCAGGCCTGATCTGGCTGAAGTAGGACTTCTGCTCTGGGTGTGCTACATTGCCCTAGAGCTGAAAGGCACAACGTGCAGGCTTCTTTCCAAAGAGCGAGTTGGGTCCCACAGCATCTTGCTTCCAGCACTTTGGGAAGCTAAGGAACAACTCGCTCTACACACCTCTCTTACAGCCTACCGGGAACATCTCTTCCAAAGGCCTGTGAAACACAGTTTCATTGCCGGCCTCATCTGGCTGAAGTAGGACTTCTGCTCTGGGTGTGCTACATAGCCCTAGAGCTGAAAGGCACAACGTGCAGGCTTCTTTCCAAAGGGCGAGTTGGGCCCCACGGCATCTTGCTTCCAGCTCTTTGGGAAGCTAAGAAACAACTCGCTCTGCACAGTGCTCTTACAGCCGACCGGGAACATCTCTTGCAAAGGCCTGTGAAACGCAGTTTCTTTGCAGGCCTGATCTGGCTGAAGTAGAACTTCTGCTCTGGGTGTGCTCCATTGCCCTAGAGCTGAAAGGCACAACGCGCAGGCTTCTTTCCAAAGGACGAGTGTGGCCCCACAGCATCTTGCTTCCAGCTCTTTGGGAAGCTAAGAAATAACTCGCTCTGCATAGGGCTCTTACACCCTACCGGGAACATGTCTTACAAAGGACTGTGAAAGGCAGTTTCTTCCCAGCCCTGATATGGCTGAAGTAGTACTTCTGCTCTGCCGTGTCCTACATGGCCCTAGAGCTGCAAGGCACAAAGTTCTGCCTTGTTTCCCCAAGGGGAGACTAGTCACTCAGCAACCTGCTTCCAGCTCTTGGGCAGCTAAGAAACAACTTGCTCTGCACAGGGCTCTTCCAGCCTCCCTGGAACATGTCTCACAAAGGCCTGTGAAACGCAGTTTCTTCCCAGGGCTGATCTCGCTGAAGGCGAACTTCTGCGCTGCCGTGTCCTACATGGGCCTAGAGCTGCAAGGCACAAAGTCCTGCCTTGTGTCCTCACGGGCAGACAGGCCCCACAGCGTGGGACTTCCAGCTCTTTGGGCAGCTAAGAAACAACTTGCTTTGCACTGGTGTTTTGCAGCCTGCAGGGAACGAGTCTTAAAAAGGCCTGTGAAACGCAGTTTCTTCCAGGCCTGATCTCGCGGAAGAAGAACTTCTGCTCTGCCGTGCCTACATGGGCCTAGAGCTGCAAGGAACAAAGTTCTGCCTTGTTTCTACAAGGGGACACAAGTCCCTCAGCGTCCAGCTTCCAGCTCCTTGGGCAGATAAGAAACAACTCGCTCTGCACAGTGCTCTTACAGCCTACCGGGAACATCTCTTACAAATCCTGTGAAACGCAGTTTCTATGCAGAACTGATCTGGGTGAAGTAGAACTTCTGCTCTGGGTGTGCTACATTGCCCTAGAGCTGAAAGGCACAACGTGCAGGCTTCTTTCCAAAGGGCGAGTTGGGACCCACAGCATCTTGCTTCCAGCTCTTTGGGAAGCTAAGAAACAAGTCGCTCTGCACAGTGCTCTTACAGCCTACCGGGAACATCTCTTCCAAAGGCCTGTGAAACGCAGTTTCTTTGCAGGCCTGATCTGGCTGAAGTAGCACTTCTGCTCTGGGTGTGCTCCATTGCCCTAGAGCTGAAAGGCAGAACGCGCAGGCTTCTTTCCAAAGGGCGAGTTGGGCCCCACAGCATCTTGCTTCCAGCTCTTTGGGAAGCTAAGAAACAACTCGCTCTGCATAGGGCTCTTACACCCTACTGGGCACATGTCTTACAAAGGCCTGTGAAAGGCAGTTTCTTCCCAGCCCTGATATGGCTGAAGTAGTACTTCTGCTCTGCCGTGTCCTACATGGGCCTAGAGCTGCAAGGCACAAAGTCCAGCCTTGTTTCCCCAAGGGGAGACAGGCCCCACTGCGTGGGGCTTCCAGCTCTTTGGGCAGTTAAGAAACAACTTGCTGTGCACCGGTGTTTTACAGCCTACAGGGAACGAGTCTTACAAAGGCCTGTGTAACGCAGTTTCTTCCCAGGCCTGATCTTGCTGAAGTAGAACTTCTGCTCTGCCCTGTCCTACATGGGCCTAGAGCTGCAAGGCACAAGTTCCTGCCTTGCGTCCTCAAGGGCAGACAGGCCCCACAGCATGGGGCTTCCAGCTCTTTGGACAGCTGAGAAACAACTTGCTCTGCACTGGTGTTTTACAGCCTACAGGGATCGAGTCTTACAAAGGCCTGCGAAATGCAGTTTCTTCCCAGGACTTATCTTGCTGAAGTAGAACTTCTGCTCTGCCGTGTCCTACATGGGCCTAGAGCTCCAAGGCACAAAGTCCTGCCTTGCTTCCCCAAGGGGAGACTAGACCCTCAGCATCCAGCTACCAGCTCTTTGTGCAGCTAGGCAACAACTCGCTCTGCATTGGTGTTTTACAGCCTACCGGCAAGATATCTTACAAAGGCCTGTGAAACGCAATTTCTTGGTAGGCCTGATCTGACTGAAGCAGAACTTCTGCACTGGGTGTGCTGCATTGGCATAGAGCTGCCATGCCCAAAGTGCTGGCTTCCTTGCAAAGGGGTAGAGAGGCCCCAAAGCATCTTGCTTCCAGCTCTTTGGGTAGCTAAGAAACTACTGGCTCTGCCCAGTGTTCTTACAACCTACCTGGAACATCTGTTACCAAGGTCTGTGAAATGCAGTTTATTGGCAGGCCTGATCTGGCTGAAGTAGGACTTCTGCTCTGGGTGTGCTACATTGCCCTAGAGCTGAAAGGCACAACGTGCAGGCTTCTTTCCAAAGAGCGAGTTGGGTCCCACAGCATCTTGCTTCCAGCACTTTGGGAAGCTAAGGAACAACTCGCTCTACACACCTCTCTTACAGCCTACCGGGAACATCTCTTCCAAAGGCCTGTGAAACACAGTTTCATTGCCGGCCTCATCTGGCTGAAGTAGGACTTCTGCTCTGGGTGTGCTACATAGCCCTAGAGCTGAAAGGCACAACGTGCAGGCTTCTTTCCAAAGGGCGAGTTGGGCCCCACGGCATCTTGCTTCCAGCTCTTTGGGAAGCTAAGAAACAACTCGCTCTGCACAGTGCTCTTACAGCCGACCGGGAACATCTCTTGCAAAGGCCTGTGAAACGCAGTTTCTTTGCAGGCCTGATCTGGCTGAAGTAGAACTTCTGCTCTGGGTGTGCTCCATTGCCCTAGAGCTGAAAGGCAGAACGCGCAGGCTTCTTTCCAAAGGACGAGTGTGGCCCCACAGCATCTTGCTTCCAGCTCTTTGGGAAGCTAAGAAACAACTCGCTCTGCATAGGGCTCTTACACCCTACCGCGAACATGTCTTACAAAGGACTGTGAAAGGCAGTTTCTTCCCAGCCCTGATATGGCTGAAGTAGTACTTCTGCTCTGCCGTGTCCTACATGGCCCTAGAGCTGCAAGGCACAAAGTTCTGCCTTGTTTCCCCAAGGGGAGACTAGTCACTCAGCAACCTGCTTCCAGCTCTTGGGCAGCTAAGAAACAACTTGCTCTGCACAGGGCTCTTCCAGCCTCCCTGGAACATGTCTCACAAAGGCCTGTGAAACGCAGTTTCTTCCCAGGGCTGATCTCGCTGAAGGCGAACTTCTGCGCTGCCGTGTCCTACATGGGCCTAGAGCTGCAAGGCACAAAGTCCTGCCTTGTGTCCTCACGGGCAGACAGGCCCCACAGCGTGGGACTTCCAGCTCTTTGGGCAGCTAAGAAACAACTTGCTTTGCACTGGTGTTTTGCAGCCTGCAGGGAACGAGTCTTAAAAAGGCCTGTGAAACGCAGTTTCTTCCAGGCCTGATCTCGCGGAAGAAGAACTTCTGCTCTGCCGTGCCTACATGGGCCTAGAGCTGCAAGGAACAAAGTTCTGCCTTGTTTCTACAAGGGGACACAAGTCCCTCAGCGTCCAGCTTCCAGCTCCTTGGGCAGATAAGAAACAACTCGCTCTGCACAGTGCTCTTACAGCCTACCGGGAACATCTCTTACAAATCCTGTGAAACGCAGTTTCTATGCAGAACTGATCTGGGTGAAGTAGAACTTCTGCTCTGGGTGTGCTACATTGCCCTAGAGCTGAAAGGCACAACGTGCAGGCTTCTTTCCAAAGGGCGAGTTGGGACCCACAGCATCTTGCTTCCAGCTCTTTGGGAAGCTAAGAAACAAGTCGCTCTGCACAGTGCTCTTACAGCCTACCGGGAACATCTCTTCCAAAGGCCTGTGAAACGCAGTTTCTTTGCAGGCCTGATCTGGCTGAAGTAGCACTTCTGCTCTGGGTGTGCTCCATTGCCCTAGAGCTGAAAGGCAGAACGCGCAGGCTTCTTTCCAAAGGGCGAGTTGGGCCCCACAGCATCTTGCTTCCAGCTCTTTGGGAAGCTAAGAAACAACTCGCTCTGCATAGGGCTCTTACACCCTACTGGGCACATGTCTTACAAAGGCCTGTGAAAGGCAGTTTCTTCCCAGCCCTGATATGGCTGAAGTAGTACTTCTGCTCTGCCGTGTCCTACATGGGCCTAGAGCTGCAAGGCACAAAGTCCAGCCTTGTTTCCCCAAGGGGAGACAGGCCCCACTGCGTGGGGCTTCCAGCTCTTTGGGCAGTTAAGAAACAACTTGCTGTGCACCGGTGTTTTACAGCCTACAGGGAACGAGTCTTACAAAGGCCTGTGTAACGCAGTTTCTTCCCAGGCCTGATCTTGCTGAAGTAGAACTTCTGCTCTGCCCTGTCCTACATGGGCCTAGAGCTGCAAGGCACAAGTTCCTGCCTTGCGTCCTCAAGGGCAGACAGGCCCCACAGCATGGGGCTTCCAGCTCTTTGGACAGCTGAGAAACAACTTGCTCTGCACTGGTGTTTTACAGCCTACAGGGATCGAGTCTTACAAAGGCCTGCGAAATGCAGTTTCTTCCCAGGACTTATCTTGCTGAAGTAGAACTTCTGCTCTGCCGTGTCCTACATGGGCCTAGAGCTCCAAGGCACAAAGTCCTGCCTTGCTTCCCCAAGGGGAGACTAGACCCTCAGCATCCAGCTACCAGCTCTTTGTGCAGCTAGGCAACAACTCGCTCTGCATTGGTGTTTTACAGCCTACCGGCAAGATATCTTACAAAGGCCTGTGAAACGCAATTTCTTGGTAGGCCTGATCTGACTGAAGCAGAACTTCTGCACTGGGTGTGCTGCATTGGCATAGAGCTGCCATGCCCAAAGTGCTGGCTTCCTTGCAAAGGGGTAGAGAGGCCCCAAAGCATCTTGCTTCCAGCTCTTTGGGTAGCTAAGAAACTACTGGCTCTGCCCAGTGTTCTTACAACCTACCTGGAACATCTGTTACCAAGGTCTGTGAAATGCAGTTTATTGGCAGGCCTGATCTGGCTGAAGTAGGACTTCTGCTCTGGGTGTGCTACATTGCCCTAGAGCTGAAAGGCACAACGTGCAGGCTTCTTTCCAAAGAGCGAGTTGGGTCCCACAGCATCTTGCTTCCAGCACTTTGGGAAGCTAAGGAACAACTCGCTCTACACACCTCTCTTACAGCCTACCGGGAACATCTCTTCCAAAGGCCTGTGAAACACAGTTTCATTGCCGGCCTCATCTGGCTGAAGTAGGACTTCTGCTCTGGGTGTGCTACATAGCCCTAGAGCTGAAAGGCACAACGTGCAGGCTTCTTTCCAAAGGGCGAGTTGGGCCCCACGGCATCTTGCTTCCAGCTCTTTGGGAAGCTAAGAAACAACTCGCTCTGCACAGTGCTCTTACAGCCGACCGGGAACATCTCTTGCAAAGGCCTGTGAAACGCAGTTTCTTTGCAGGCCTGATCTGGCTGAAGTAGAACTTCTGCTCTGGGTGTGCTCCATTGCCCTAGAGCTGAAAGGCACAACGCGCAGGCTTCTTTCCAAAGGACGAGTGTGGCCCCACAGCATCTTGCTTCCAGCTCTTTGGGAAGCTAAGAAATAACTCGCTCTGCATAGGGCTCTTACACCCTACCGGGAACATGTCTTACAAAGGACTGTGAAAGGCAGTTTCTTCCCAGCCCTGATATGGCTGAAGTAGTACTTCTGCTCTGCCGTGTCCTACATGGCCCTAGAGCTGCAAGGCACAAAGTTCTGCCTTGTTTCCCCAAGGGGAGACTAGTCACTCAGCAACCTGCTTCCAGCTCTTGGGCAGCTAAGAAACAACTTGCTCTGCACAGGGCTCTTCCAGCCTCCCTGGAACATGTCTCACAAAGGCCTGTGAAACGCAGTTTCTTCCCAGGGCTGATCTCGCTGAAGGCGAACTTCTGCGCTGCCGTGTCCTACATGGGCCTAGAGCTGCAAGGCACAAAGTCCTGCCTTGTGTCCTCACGGGCAGACAGGCCCCACAGCGTGGGACTTCCAGCTCTTTGGGCAGCTAAGAAACAACTTGCTTTGCACTGGTGTTTTGCAGCCTGCAGGGAACGAGTCTTAAAAAGGCCTGTGAAACGCAGTTTCTTCCAGGCCTGATCTCGCGGAAGAAGAACTTCTGCTCTGCCGTGCCTACATGGGCCTAGAGCTGCAAGGAACAAAGTTCTGCCTTGTTTCTACAAGGGGACACAAGTCCCTCAGCGTCCAGCTTCCAGCTCCTTGGGCAGATAAGAAACAACTCGCTCTGCACAGTGCTCTTACAGCCTACCGGGAACATCTCTTACAAATCCTGTGAAACGCAGTTTCTATGCAGAACTGATCTGGGTGAAGTAGAACTTCTGCTCTGGGTGTGCTACATTGCCCTAGAGCTGAAAGGCACAACGTGCAGGCTTCTTTCCAAAGGGCGAGTTGGGACCCACAGCATCTTGCTTCCAGCTCTTTGGGAAGCTAAGAAACAAGTCGCTCTGCACAGTGCTCTTACAGCCTACCGGGAACATCTCTTCCAAAGGCCTGTGAAACGCAGTTTCTTTGCAGGCCTGATCTGGCTGAAGTAGCACTTCTGCTCTGGGTGTGCTCCATTGCCCTAGAGCTGAAAGGCAGAACGCGCAGGCTTCTTTCCAAAGGGCGAGTTGGGCCCCACAGCATCTTGCTTCCAGCTCTTTGGGAAGCTAAGAAACAACTCGCTCTGCATAGGGCTCTTACACCCTACTGGGCACATGTCTTACAAAGGCCTGTGAAAGGCAGTTTCTTCCCAGCCCTGATATGGCTGAAGTAGTACTTCTGCTCTGCCGTGTCCTACATGGGCCTAGAGCTGCAAGGCACAAAGTCCAGCCTTGTTTCCCCAAGGGGAGACAGGCCCCACTGCGTGGGGCTTCCAGCTCTTTGGGCAGTTAAGAAACAACTTGCTGTGCACCGGTGTTTTACAGCCTACAGGGAACGAGTCTTACAAAGGCCTGTGTAACGCAGTTTCTTCCCAGGCCTGATCTTGCTGAAGTAGAACTTCTGCTCTGCCCTGTCCTACATGGGCCTAGAGCTGCAAGGCACAAGTTCCTGCCTTGCGTCCTCAAGGGCAGACAGGCCCCACAGCATGGGGCTTCCAGCTCTTTGGACAGCTGAGAAACAACTTGCTCTGCACTGGTGTTTTACAGCCTACAGGGATCGAGTCTTACAAAGGCCTGCGAAATGCAGTTTCTTCCCAGGACTTATCTTGCTGAAGTAGAACTTCTGCTCTGCCGTGTCCTACATGGGCCTAGAGCTCCAAGGCACAAAGTCCTGCCTTGCTTCCCCAAGGGGAGACTAGACCCTCAGCATCCAGCTACCAGCTCTTTGTGCAGCTAGGCAACAACTCGCTCTGCATTGGTGTTTTACAGCCTACCGGCAAGATATCTTACAAAGGCCTGTGAAACGCAATTTCTTGGTAGGCCTGATCTGACTGAAGCAGAACTTCTGCACTGGGTGTGCTGCATTGGCATAGAGCTGCCATGCCCAAAGTGCTGGCTTCCTTGCAAAGGGGTAGAGAGGCCCCAAAGCATCTTGCTTCCAGCTCTTTGGGTAGCTAAGAAACTACTGGCTCTGCCCAGTGTTCTTACAACCTACCTGGAACATCTGTTACCAAGGTCTGTGAAATGCAGTTTATTGGCAGGCCTGATCTGGCTGAAGTAGGACTTCTGCTCTGGGTGTGCTACATTGCCCTAGAGCTGAAAGGCACAACGTGCAGGCTTCTTTCCAAAGAGCGAGTTGGGTCCCACAGCATCTTGCTTCCAGCACTTTGGGAAGCTAAGGAACAACTCGCTCTACACACCTCTCTTACAGCCTACCGGGAACATCTCTTCCAAAGGCCTGTGAAACACAGTTTCATTGCCGGCCTCATCTGGCTGAAGTAGGACTTCTGCTCTGGGTGTGCTACATAGCCCTAGAGCTGAAAGGCACAACGTGCAGGCTTCTTTCCAAAGGGCGAGTTGGGCCCCACGGCATCTTGCTTCCAGCTCTTTGGGAAGCTAAGAAACAACTCGCTCTGCACAGTGCTCTTACAGCCGACCGGGAACATCTCTTGCAAAGGCCTGTGAAACGCAGTTTCTTTGCAGGCCTGATCTGGCTGAAGTAGAACTTCTGCTCTGGGTGTGCTCCATTGCCCTAGAGCTGAAAGGCACAACGCGCAGGCTTCTTTCCAAAGGACGAGTGTGGCCCCACAGCATCTTGCTTCCAGCTCTTTGGGAAGCTAAGAAATAACTCGCTCTGCATAGGGCTCTTACACCCTACCGGGAACATGTCTTACAAAGGACTGTGAAAGGCAGTTTCTTCCCAGCCCTGATATGGCTGAAGTAGTACTTCTGCTCTGCCGTGTCCTACATGGCCCTAGAGCTGCAAGGCACAAAGTTCTGCCTTGTTTCCCCAAGGGGAGACTAGTCACTCAGCAACCTGCTTCCAGCTCTTGGGCAGCTAAGAAACAACTTGCTCTGCACAGGGCTCTTCCAGCCTCCCTGGAACATGTCTCACAAAGGCCTGTGAAACGCAGTTTCTTCCCAGGGCTGATCTCGCTGAAGGCGAACTTCTGCGCTGCCGTGTCCTACATGGGCCTAGAGCTGCAAGGCACAAAGTCCTGCCTTGTGTCCTCACGGGCAGACAGGCCCCACAGCGTGGGACTTCCAGCTCTTTGGGCAGCTAAGAAACAACTTGCTTTGCACTGGTGTTTTGCAGCCTGCAGGGAACGAGTCTTAAAAAGGCCTGTGAAACGCAGTTTCTTCCAGGCCTGATCTCGCGGAAGAAGAACTTCTGCTCTGCCGTGCCTACATGGGCCTAGAGCTGCAAGGAACAAAGTTCTGCCTTGTTTCTACAAGGGGACACAAGTCCCTCAGCGTCCAGCTTCCAGCTCCTTGGGCAGATAAGAAACAACTCGCTCTGCACAGTGCTCTTACAGCCTACCGGGAACATCTCTTACAAATCCTGTGAAACGCAGTTTCTATGCAGAACTGATCTGGGTGAAGTAGAACTTCTGCTCTGGGTGTGCTACATTGCCCTAGAGCTGAAAGGCACAACGTGCAGGCTTCTTTCCAAAGGGCGAGTTGGGACCCACAGCATCTTGCTTCCAGCTCTTTGGGAAGCTAAGAAACAAGTCGCTCTGCACAGTGCTCTTACAGCCTACCGGGAACATCTCTTCCAAAGGCCTGTGAAACGCAGTTTCTTTGCAGGCCTGATCTGGCTGAAGTAGCACTTCTGCTCTGGGTGTGCTCCATTGCCCTAGAGCTGAAAGGCAGAACGCGCAGGCTTCTTTCCAAAGGGCGAGTTGGGCCCCACAGCATCTTGCTTCCAGCTCTTTGGGAAGCTAAGAAACAACTCGCTCTGCATAGGGCTCTTACACCCTACTGGGCACATGTCTTACAAAGGCCTGTGAAAGGCAGTTTCTTCCCAGCCCTGATATGGCTGAAGTAGTACTTCTGCTCTGCCGTGTCCTACATGGGCCTAGAGCTGCAAGGCACAAAGTCCAGCCTTGTTTCCCCAAGGGGAGACAGGCCCCACTGCGTGGGGCTTCCAGCTCTTTGGGCAGTTAAGAAACAACTTGCTGTGCACCGGTGTTTTACAGCCTACAGGGAACGAGTCTTACAAAGGCCTGTGTAACGCAGTTTCTTCCCAGGCCTGATCTTGCTGAAGTAGAACTTCTGCTCTGCCCTGTCCTACATGGGCCTAGAGCTGCAAGGCACAAGTTCCTGCCTTGCGTCCTCAAGGGCAGACAGGCCCCACAGCATGGGGCTTCCAGCTCTTTGGACAGCTGAGAAACAACTTGCTCTGCACTGGTGTTTTACAGCCTACAGGGATCGAGTCTTACAAAGGCCTGCGAAATGCAGTTTCTTCCCAGGACTTATCTTGCTGAAGTAGAACTTCTGCTCTGCCGTGTCCTACATGGGCCTAGAGCTCCAAGGCACAAAGTCCTGCCTTGCTTCCCCAAGGGGAGACTAGACCCTCAGCATCCAGCTACCAGCTCTTTGTGCAGCTAGGCAACAACTCGCTCTGCATTGGTGTTTTACAGCCTACCGGCAAGATATCTTACAAAGGCCTGTGAAACGCAATTTCTTGGTAGGCCTGATCTGACTGAAGCAGAACTTCTGCACTGGGTGTGCTGCATTGGCATAGAGCTGCCATGCCCAAAGTGCTGGCTTCCTTGCAAAGGGGTAGAGAGGCCCCAAAGCATCTTGCTTCCAGCTCTTTGGGTAGCTAAGAAACTACTGGCTCTGCCCAGTGTTCTTACAACCTACCTGGAACATCTGTTACCAAGGTCTGTGAAATGCAGTTTATTGGCAGGCCTGATCTGGCTGAAGTAGGACTTCTGCTCTGGGTGTGCTACATTGCCCTAGAGCTGAAAGGCACAACGTGCAGGCTTCTTTCCAAAGAGCGAGTTGGGTCCCACAGCATCTTGCTTCCAGCACTTTGGGAAGCTAAGGAACAACTCGCTCTACACACCTCTCTTACAGCCTACCGGGAACATCTCTTCCAAAGGCCTGTGAAACACAGTTTCATTGCCGGCCTCATCTGGCTGAAGTAGGACTTCTGCTCTGGGTGTGCTACATTGCCCTAGAGCTGAAAGGCACAACGTGCAGGCTTCTTTCCAAAGGGCGAGTTGGGCCCCACGGCATCTTGCTTCCAGCTCTTTGGGAAGCTAAGTAACAACTCGCTCTGCTCAATGCTCTTACAGCCTACCGGGAACATCCCTTCCAAAGGCCTGTGTAACGCAGTTTCTTTGCCGGCCTCATCTGGCTCAAGTAGGACTTCTGCTTTGGGTGTGCTACATTGCCCTAGAGCTGAAAGGCACTTCCCGCAGTCTTCTTTCCAAAGAGCGAGTTGGGCCCCAAAGCATCTTGCTTCCAGCTCTTTGGGAAGCTAAGAAACAACTCGCTCTGCACAGGGCTCTTACAGCCTACCGGGAACATCTCTTACAAAGGCCTGTGAAACGCAGTTTCTTTGCAGGCCTCATCTGGCTGAAGTAGAAATTCTGCTCTGGGTGTGCTACATTGCCCTGGAGCTGAAAGGCACAACCCACAGTCTTCTTTCCAAAGGGCGAGTTGGGCCCCAAAGCATCTTGCTTCCAGCTCTTTGGTAAGCTAAGAAACAACTCGCTCTGCAGACCTCTCTTACAGCCAACCGGGAACATCTCTTGCAAAGGCCTGAGAAATACAGTTTCCTTGCAGGGCTTATCTCGCTGAGGTAGAACTGCTGCTATGCCGTGTCCTACATCGGCCTAGAGTTGCAAGGCTCAAAGTCCTGCCTTGACTCCTCAAGGGCAGACAGGCCCCACAGCGTGGGGCTTCCACCTTTTTGGGCAGCTAAGAAACAACTTGCTCTGCACTGGTGTTTTACAGCCTACAGGGAACGAGTCTTACAAAGGCCTGTGAAACGCAGTTTCTTCCCAGCCCTGATCTGGCTGAAGTAGAACTTCTGCTCTGCCGGGTCCTACATGGCGCTAGAGCTGCAAGGCACAAACTCCTGCCTTGATTCCACAAGGGTAGACAAGTCCCTCAAGTCTAGCATCCAGCTGTTTCGGCAGCTAAGAAACAACTCGCTCTGCATAGGGCTCTTACAGCCTACCAGGAACATGTCTTACAAAGGACTGTGAAACGCAGTTTCTTTGCAGGCCTGATCTGGCTGAAGTAGGACTTCTGCTCTGGCTGTGCTCCATTGCCCTAGAGCTGAAAGGCACAACGTGCAGGCTTCTTTCCAAAGGGCGAGTTGGGCCCCACAGCATCTTGCTTCCAGCTCTTTGGGAAGCTAAGAAACAACTCGCTCTGCACAGTGCTCTTACAGCCTAGTGGGAACATCTCTTCCAAAGGCCTGTGAAATGCAGTTTCTTTGCAGGCCTGATCTGGCTGAAGTAGGACTTCTGCTCTGGGTGTGCTACTTTGCCCTAGAGCTGAAAGGCACAACGTGCAGGCTTCTTTCCAAAGGGCGAGTTGGGCCCCACAGCATCTTGCTTCCAGCTCTTTGGGAAGCTAAGAAACAACTCGCTCTGCACAGTGCTCTTACAGCCTACCGGGAACATCTCTTCCAAAGGCCTGTGAAACGCAGTTTCTTTGCAGGCCTGATCTGGCTGAAGTAGCACTTCTGCTCTGGGTGTGCTACTTTGCCCTAGAGCTGAAAGGCACAACGTGCAGGCTTCTTTCCAAAGGGCGCGTTGGGCCCCACAGCATCTTGCTTCCAGCTCTTTGGGAAGCTAAGAAACTACTCGCTCTGCACAGTGCTCTTGCAGCCTACCGGGAACATCTCTTCCAAAGGCCTGTGAAACGCAGTTTCTTTGCAGGCCTGATATGGCTGAAGTAGGACTTCTGCTCTGGGTGTGCTACTTTGCCCTAGAGCTGAAAGGCACAACGTGCTGGCTTCTTTCCAAAGGGCGAGTTGGGCCCCACAGCATCTTGCTTCCAGCTCTTTGGGAAGCTAAGAAACAACTCGCTCTGCACAGGGCTCTTACAGCCTACCGGGAACATGTCTTCCAAAGGCCTGTGAAACGCAGTTTCTTTGCAGGCCTGATCTGGCTGAAGTAGGACTTCTGCTCTGGGTGTGCTAGTTTGCCCTAGAGCTGAAAGGCACAACGTGCAGGCTTCTTTCCAAAGGGCGAGTTGGGCCCCACAGCATCTTGCTTAAAGCTCTTTGGGAAGCTAATAAACAACTCGCTCTGCACAGTGCTCTTACAGCCTACGGGGAACATCACTTCCAAAGGCCTTTGAAACGCAGTTTCTTTGCAGGCCTGATCTGGGTGAAGTAGGACTTCTGCTCTGGGTGTGCTACTTTGCCCTAGAGCTGAAAGGCACAACGTGCAGGCTTCTTTCCAAAGGGCGAGTTGGGCCCCACAGCATCTTGCTTCCAGCTCTTTGGGAAGCTAAGAAACAACTCGCTCTGCACAGTGCTCTTACAGCCTAGTGGGAACATCTCTTCCAAAGGCCTGTGAAACGCAGTTTCTTTGCAGGCGTGATCTGGCTGAAGTAGGACTTCTGCTCTGGGTGTGCTACTTTGCCCTAGAGCTGAAAGGCACAACGTGCAGGCTTCTTTCCAAAGGGCGAGTTGGGCCCCACAGCATCTTGCTTCCAGCTCTTTGGGAAGCTAAGAAACAACTCGCTCTGCACAGTGCTCTTACAGCCTACCGGGAACATCTCTTCCAAAGGCCTGTGAAACGCAGTTTCTTTGCCGGCCTGATCTGGCTGAAGTAGCACTTCTGCTCTGGGTGTGCTACTTTGCCCTAGAGCTGAAAGGCACAACGTGCAGGCTTCTTTCCAAAGGGCGAGTTGGGCCCCACGGCATCTTGCTTCCAGCTCTTTGGGAAGCTAAGAAACAACTCGCTCTGCACAGTGCTCTTACAGCCGACCGGGAACATCTCTTGCAAAGGCCTGTGAAATGCAGTTTCTTTGCAGGCCTGATCTGGCTGAAGTAGAACTTCTGCTCTGGGTGTGCTCCATTGCCCTAGAGCTGAAAGGCAGAACGCGCAGGCTTCTTTCCAAAGGGCGAGTTGGGCCCCACAGCATCTTGCTTCCAGCTCTTTGGGAAGCTAAGAAACAACTCGCTCTGCATAGGGCTCTTACACCCTACCGCGAACATGTCTTACAAAGGACTGTGAAAGGCAGTTTCTTCCCAGCCCTGATATGGCTGAAGTAGTACTTCTGCTCTGCCGTGTCCTACATGGCCCTAGAGCTGCAAGGCACAAAGTTCTGCCTTGTTTCCCCAAGGGGAGACTAGTCACTCAGCAACCTGCTTCCAGCTCTTGGGCAGCTAAGAAACAACTTGCTCTGCACAGGGCTCTTCCAGCCTCCCTGGAACATGTCTCACAAAGGCCTGTGAAACGCAGTTTCTTCCCAGGGCTGATCTCGCTGAAGGCGAACTTCTGCGCTGCCATGTCCTACATGGGCCTAGAGCTGCAAGGCACAAAGTCCTGCCTTGTGTCCTCACGGGCAGACAGGCCCCACAGCGTGGGACTTCCAGCTCTTTGGGCAGCTAAGAAACAACTTGCTTTGCACTGGTGTTTTGCAGCCTGCAGGGAACGAGTCTTAAAAAGGCCTGTGAAACGCAGTTTCTTCCAGGCCTGATCTCGCGGAAGAAGAACTTCTGCTCTGCCGTGCCTACATGGGCCTAGAGCTGCAAGGAACAAAGTTCTGCCTTGTTTCTACAAGGGGACACAAGTCCCTCAGCGTCCAGCTTCCAGCTCCTTGGGCAGATAAGAAACAACTCGCTCTGCACAGTGCTCTTACAGCCTACCGGGAACATCTCTTACAAATCCTGTGAAACGCAGTTTCTATGCAGAACTGATCTGGGTGAAGTAGAACTTCTGCTCTGGGTGTGCTACATTGCCCTAGAGCTGAAAGGCACAACGTGCAGGCTTCTTTCCAAAGGGCGAGTTGGGACCCACAGCATCTTGCTTCCAGCTCTTTGGGAAGCTAAGAAACAAGTCGCTCTGCACAGTGCTCTTACAGCCTACCGGGAACATCTCTTCCAAAGGCCTGTGAAACGCAGTTTCTTTGCAGGCCTGATCTGGCTGAAGTAGCACTTCTGCTCTGGGTGTGCTCCATTGCCCTAGAGCTGAAAGGCAGAACGCGCAGGCTTCTTTCCAAAGGGCGAGTTGGGCCCCACAGCATCTTGCTTCCAGCTCTTTGGGAAGCTAAGAAACAACTCGCTCTGCATAGGGCTCTTACACCCTACTGGGCACATGTCTTACAAAGGCCTGTGAAAGGCAGTTTCTTCCCAGCCCTGATATGGCTGAAGTAGTACTTCTGCTCTGCCATGTCCTACATGGGCCTAGAGCTGCAAGGCACAAAGTCCAGCCTTGTTTCCCCAAGGGGAGACAGGCCCCACTGCGTGGGGCTTCCAGCTCTTTGGGCAGTTAAGAAACAACTTGCTGTGCACCGGTGTTTTACAGCCTACAGGGAACGAGTCTTACAAAGGCCTGTGTAACGCAGTTTCTTCCCAGGCCTGATCTTGCTGAAGTAGAACTTCTGCTCTGCCCTGTCCTACATGGGCCTAGAGCTGCAAGGCACAAGTTCCTGCCTTGCGTCCTCAAGGGCAGACAGGCCCCACAGCATGGGGCTTCCAGCTCTTTGGACAGCTGAGAAACAACTTGCTCTGCACTGGTGTTTTACAGCCTACAGGGATCGAGTCTTACAAAGGCCTGCGAAATGCAGTTTCTTCCCAGGACTTATCTTGCTGAAGTAGAACTTCTGCTCTGCCGTGTCCTACATGGGCCTAGAGCTCCAAGGCACAAAGTCCTGCCTTGCTTCCCCAAGGGGAGACTAGACCCTCAGCATCCAGCTACCAGCTCTTTGTGCAGCTAGGCAACAACTCGCTCTGCATTGGTGTTTTACAGCCTACCGGCAAGATATCTTACAAAGGCCTGTGAAACGCAATTTCTTGGTAGGCCTGATCTGACTGAAGCAGAACTTCTGCACTGGGTGTGCTGCATTGGCATAGAGCTGCCATGCCCAAAGTGCTGGCTTCCTTGCAAAGGGGTAGAGAGGCCCCAAAGCATCTTGCTTCCAGCTCTTTGGGTAGCTAAGAAACTACTGGCTCTGCCCAGTGTTCTTACAACCTACCTGGAACATCTGTTACCAAGGTCTGTGAAATGCAGTTTATTGGCAGGCCTGATCTGGCTGAAGTAGGACTTCTGCTCTGGGTGTGCTACATTGCCCTAGAGCTGAAAGGCACAACGTGCAGGCTTCTTTCCAAAGGGCGAGTTGGGCCCCACAGCATCTTGCTTCCAGCTCTTTGGGAAGCTAAGAAACAACTCGCTCTGCATAGGGCTCTTACACCCTACCGGGAACATGTCTTACAAAGGACTGTGAAAGGCAGTTTCTTCCCAGCCCTGATATGGCTGAAGTAGTACTTCTGCTCTGCCGTGTCCTACATGGCCCTAGAGCTGCAAGGCACAAAGTTCTGCCTTGTTTCCCCAAGGGGAGACTAGTCACTCAGCAACCTGCTTCCAGCTCTTGGGCAGCTAAGAAACAACTTGCTCTGCACAGGGCTCTTCCAGCCTCCCTGGAACATGTCTCACAAAGGCCTGTGAAACGCAGTTTCTTCCCAGGGCTGATCTCGCTGAAGGCGAACTTCTGCGCTGCCGTGTCCTACATGGGCCTAGAGCTGCAAGGCACAAAGTCCTGCCTTGTGTCCTCACGGGCAGACAGGCCCCACAGCGTGGGACTTCCAGCTCTTTGGGCAGCTAAGAAACAACTTGCTTTGCACTGGTGTTTTGCAGCCTGCAGGGAACGAGTCTTAAAAAGGCCTGTGAAACGCAGTTTCTTCCAGGCCTGATCTCGCGGAAGAAGAACTTCTGCTCTGCCGTGCCTACATGGGCCTAGAGCTGCAAGGAACAAAGTTCTGCCTTGTTTCTACAAGGGGACACAAGTCCCTCAGCGTCCAGCTTCCAGCTCCTTGGGCAGATAAGAAACAACTCGCTCTGCACAGTGCTCTTACAGCCTACCGGGAACATCTCTTACAAATCCTGTGAAACGCAGTTTCTATGCAGAACTGATCTGGGTGAAGTAGAACTTCTGCTCTGGGTGTGCTACATTGCCCTAGAGCTGAAAGGCACAACGTGCAGGCTTCTTTCCAAAGGGCGAGTTGGGACCCACAGCATCTTGCTTCCAGCTCTTTGGGAAGCTAAGAAACAAGTCGCTCTGCACAGTGCTCTTACAGCCTACCGGGAACATCTCTTCCAAAGGCCTGTGAAACGCAGTTTCTTTGCAGGCCTGATCTGGCTGAAGTAGCACTTCTGCTCTGGGTGTGCTCCATTGCCCTAGAGCTGAAAGGCAGAACGCGCAGGCTTCTTTCCAAAGAGCGAGTTGGGCCCCACAGCATCTTGCTTCCAGCTCTTTGGGAAGCTAAGAAACAACTCGCTCTGCACAGTGCTCTTACAGCCTACCGGGAACATCTCTTCCAAAGGCCTGTGAAACGCAGTTTCTTTGCAGGCCTGATCTGGCTGAAGTAGGACTTCTGCTCTGGGTGTGCTACTTTGCCCTAGAGCTGAAAGGCACAACGTGCAGGCTTCTTTCCAAAGGGCGAGTTGGGCCCCACAGCATCTTGCTTCCAGCTCTTTGGGAAGCTAAGAAACAACTCGCTCTGCACAGTGCTCTTACAGCCTAGTGGGAACATCTCTTCCAAAGGCCTGTGAAACGCAGTTTCTTTGCCGGCCTGATCTGGCTGAAGTAGGACTTCTGCTCTGGGTGTGCTACTTTGCCCTAGAGCTGAAAGGCACAACGTGCAGGCTTCTTTCCAAAGGGCGAGTTGGGCCCCACAGCATCTTGCTTCCAGCTCTTTGGGAAGCTAAGAAACAACTCGCTCTGCACAGTGCTCTTACAGCCTAGTGGGAACATCTCTTCCAAAGGCCTGTGAAATGCAGTTTCTTTGCAGGCCTGATCTGGCTGAAGTAGCACTTCTGCTCTGGGTGTGCTACTTTGCCCTAGAGCTGAAAGGCACAACGTGCAGGCTTCTTTCCAAAGGGCGAGTTGGGCCCCACAGCATCTTGCTTCCAGCTCTTTGGGAAGCTAAGAAACAACTCGCTCTGCATAGGGCTCTTACACCCTACTGGGCACATGTCTTACAAAGGCCTGTGAAAGGCAGTTTCTTCCCAGCCCTGATATGGCTGAAGTAGTACTTCTGCTCTGCCATGTCCTACATGGGCCTAGAGCTGCAAGGCACAAAGTCCAGCCTTGTTTCCCCAAGGGGAGACAGGCCCCACTGCGTGGGGCTTCCAGCTCTTTGGGCAGTTAAGAAACAACTTGCTGTGCACCGGTGTTTTACAGCCTACAGGGAACGAGTCTTACAAAGGCCTGTGTAACGCAGTTTCTTCCCAGGCCTGATCTTGCTGAAGTAGAACTTCTGCTCTGCCCTGTCCTACATGGGCCTAGAGCTGCAAGGCACAAGTTCCTGCCTTGCGTCCTCAAGGGCAGACAGGCCCCACAGCATGGGGCTTCCAGCTCTTTGGACAGCTGAGAAACAACTTGCTCTGCACTGGTGTTTTACAGCCTACAGGGATCGAGTCTTACAAAGGCCTGCGAAATGCAGTTTCTTCCCAGGACTTATCTTGCTGAAGTAGAACTTCTGCTCTGCCGTGTCCTACATGGGCCTAGAGCTCCAAGGCACAAAGTCCTGCCTTGCTTCCCCAAGGGGAGACTAGACCCTCAGCATCCAGCTACCAGCTCTTTGTGCAGCTAGGCAACAACTCGCTCTGCATTGGTGTTTTACAGCCTACCGGCAAGATATCTTACAAAGGCCTGTGAAACGCAATTTCTTGGTAGGCCTGATCTGACTGAAGCAGAACTTCTGCACTGGGTGTGCTGCATTGGCATAGAGCTGCCATGCCCAAAGTGCTGGCTTCCTTGCAAAGGGGTAGAGAGGCCCCAAAGCATCTTGCTTCCAGCTCTTTGGGTAGCTAAGAAACTACTGGCTCTGCCCAGTGTTCTTACAACCTACCTGGAACATCTGTTACCAAGGTCTGTGAAATGCAGTTTATTGGCAGGCCTGATCTGGCTGAAGTAGGACTTCTGCTCTGGGTGTGCTACATTGCCCTAGAGCTGAAAGGCACAACGTGCAGGCTTCTTTCCAAAGGGCGAGTTGGGCCCCACAGCATCTTGCTTCCAGCTCTTTGGGAAGCTAAGAAACAACTCGCTCTGCATAGGGCTCTTACACCCTACCGGGAACATGTCTTACAAAGGACTGTGAAAGGCAGTTTCTTCCCAGCCCTGATATGGCTGAAGTAGTACTTCTGCTCTGCCGTGTCCTACATGGCCCTAGAGCTGCAAGGCACAAAGTTCTGCCTTGTTTCCCCAAGGGGAGACTAGTCACTCAGCAACCTGCTTCCAGCTCTTGGGCAGCTAAGAAACAACTTGCTCTGCACAGGGCTCTTCCAGCCTCCCTGGAACATGTCTCACAAAGGCCTGTGAAACGCAGTTTCTTCCCAGGGCTGATCTCGCTGAAGGCGAACTTCTGCGCTGCCGTGTCCTACATGGGCCTAGAGCTGCAAGGCACAAAGTCCTGCCTTGTGTCCTCACGGGCAGACAGGCCCCACAGCGTGGGACTTCCAGCTCTTTGGGCAGCTAAGAAACAACTTGCTTTGCACTGGTGTTTTGCAGCCTGCAGGGAACGAGTCTTAAAAAGGCCTGTGAAACGCAGTTTCTTCCAGGCCTGATCTCGCGGAAGAAGAACTTCTGCTCTGCCGTGCCTACATGGGCCTAGAGCTGCAAGGAACAAAGTTCTGCCTTGTTTCTACAAGGGGACACAAGTCCCTCAGCGTCCAGCTTCCAGCTCCTTGGGCAGATAAGAAACAACTCGCTCTGCACAGTGCTCTTACAGCCTACCGGGAACATCTCTTACAAATCCTGTGAAACGCAGTTTCTATGCAGAACTGATCTGGGTGAAGTAGAACTTCTGCTCTGGGTGTGCTACATTGCCCTAGAGCTGAAAGGCACAACGTGCAGGCTTCTTTCCAAAGGGCGAGTTGGGACCCACAGCATCTTGCTTCCAGCTCTTTGGGAAGCTAAGAAACAAGTCGCTCTGCACAGTGCTCTTACAGCCTACCGGGAACATCTCTTCCAAAGGCCTGTGAAACGCAGTTTCTTTGCAGGCCTGATCTGGCTGAAGTAGCACTTCTGCTCTGGGTGTGCTCCATTGCCCTAGAGCTGAAAGGCAGAACGCGCAGGCTTCTTTCCAAAGAGCGAGTTGGGCCCCACAGCATCTTGCTTCCAGCTCTTTGGGAAGCTAAGAAACAACTCGCTCTGCACAGTGCTCTTACAGCCTACCGGGAACATCTCTTCCAAAGGCCTGTGAAACGCAGTTTCTTTGCAGGCCTGATCTGGCTGAAGTAGGACTTCTGCTCTGGGTGTGCTACTTTGCCCTAGAGCTGAAAGGCACAACGTGCAGGCTTCTTTCCAAAGGGCGAGTTGGGCCCCACAGCATCTTGCTTCCAGCTCTTTGGGAAGCTAAGAAACAACTCGCTCTGCACAGTGCTCTTACAGCCTAGTGGGAACATCTCTTCCAAAGGCCTGTGAAACGCAGTTTCTTTGCCGGCCTGATCTGGCTGAAGTAGGACTTCTGCTCTGGGTGTGCTACTTTGCCCTAGAGCTGAAAGGCACAACGTGCAGGCTTCTTTCCAAAGGGCGAGTTGGGCCCCACAGCATCTTGCTTCCAGCTCTTTGGGAAGCTAAGAAACAACTCGCTCTGCACAGTGCTCTTACAGCCTAGTGGGAACATCTCTTCCAAAGGCCTGTGAAATGCAGTTTCTTTGCAGGCCTGATCTGGCTGAAGTAGCACTTCTGCTCTGGGTGTGCTACTTTGCCCTAGAGCTGAAAGGCACAACGTGCAGGCTTCTTTCCAAAGGGCGAGTTGGGCCCCACAGCATCTTGCTTCCAGCTCTTTGGGAAGCTAAGAAACAACTCGCTCTGCACAGTGCTCTTACAGCCTACCGGGAACATCTCTTCCAAAGGCCTGTGAAACGCAGTTTCTTTGCAGGCCTGATCTGGCTGAAGTAGCACTTCTGCTCTGGGTGTGCTACTTTGCCCTAGAGCTGAAAGGCACAACGTGCAGGCTTCTTTCCAAAGGGCGCGTTGGGCCCCACAGCATCTTGCTTCCAGCTCTTTGGGAAGCTAAGAAACTACTCGCTCTGCACAGTGCTCTTACAGCCTACCGGGAACATCTCTTCCAAAGGCCTGTGAAACGCAGTTTCTTTGCAGGCCTGATATGGCTGAAGTAGGACTTCTGCTCTGGGTGTGCTACTTTGCCCTAGAGCTGAAAGGCACAACGTGCTGGCTTCTTTCCAAAGGGCGAGTTGGGCCCCACAGCATCTTGCTTCCAGCTCTTTGGGAAGCTAAGAAACAACTCGCTCTGCACAGTGCTCTTACAGCCTAGTGGGAACATCTCTTCCAAAGGCCTGTGAAACGCAGTTTCTTTGCAGGCCTGGTCTGGCTGAAGTAGGACTTCTGCTCTGGGTGTGCTACTTTGCCCTAGTGCTGAAAGGCACAACGTGCAGGCTTCTTTCCAAAGGGCGAGTTGGGCCCCACAGCATCTTGCTTCCAGCTCTTTGGGAAGCTAAGAAACAACTCGCTCTGCACAGTGCTCTTACAGCCTAGTGGGAACATCTCTTCCAAAGGCCTGTGAAACGCAGTCTCTTTGCAGGCCTGATCTGGCTGAAGTAGCACTTCTGCTCTGGGTGTGCTACTTTGCCATAGAGCTGAAAGGCACAACGTGCAGGCTTCTTTCCAAAGGGCGAGTTGGGCCCCACAGCATCTTGCTTCCAGCTCTTTGGGAAGCTAAGAAACAACTCGCTCTGCACAGTTCTCTTACAGCCTAGTGGGAACATCACTTCCAAAGGCCTGTGAAACGCAGTTTCTTTGCAGGCCTTATCTGGCTGAAGTAGGACTTCTGCTCTGGGTGTGCTACTTTGCCCTAGAGCTGAAAGGCACAACGTGCAGGCTTCTTTCCAAAGGGCTAGTTGGGCCTCACAGCATCTTGCTTCCAGCTCTTTGGGAAGCTAAGAAACAACTCGCTCTGCACAGTGCTCTTACAGCCTACCAGGAACATCTCTTCCAAAGGCCTGTGAAACGCAGTTTCTTTGCAGGCCTGATCTGGCTGAAGTAGCACTTCTGCTCTGGGTGTGCTACTTTGCCCTAGAGCTGAAAGGCACAACGTGCAGGCTTCTTTCCAAAGGGCGAGTTGGGCCCCACAGCATCTTGCTTCCAGCTCTTTGGGAAGCTAAGAAACAACTCGCTCTGCACAGTGCTCTTACAGCCTACCAGGAACATCTCTTCCAAAGGCCTGTGAAACGCAGTTTCTTTACAGGCCTGATCTGGCTGAAGTAGCACTTCTGCTCTGGGTGTGCTACTTTGCCCTAGAGCTGAAAGGCACAACGTGCAGGCTTCTTTCCAAAGGGCGAGTTGGGCCCCACAGCATCTTGCTTCCAGCTCTTTGGGAAGCTAAGAAACAACTCGCTCTGCACAGTGCTCTTACAGCCTAGTGGGAACATCTCTTCCAAAGGCCTGTGAAACGCAGTTTCTTTGCAGGCCTGATCTGGCTGAAGTAGGACTTCTGCTCTGGGTGTGCTACTTTGCCCTAGAGCTGAAAGGCAAAACGTGCAGGCTTCTTTCCAAAGGGTGAGTTGGGCCTCACAGCATCTTGCTTCCAGCTCTTTGGGAAGCTAAGAAACAACTCGCTCTGCACAGTGCTCTTACAGCCTATTGGGAACATCACTTCCAAAGGCCTGTGAGACGCAGTTTCTTTGCAGGCCTGATCTGGCTGAAGTAGCACTTCTGCTCTGGGTGTGCTACTTTGCCCTAGAGCTGAAAGGCACAACGTGCAGGCTTCTTTGCAAAGGGCGAGTTGGGCCCCACAGCATCTTGCTTCCAGCTCTTTGGGAAGCTAAGAAACAACTCGCTCTGCACAGTGCTCTTACAGCCTAGTGGGAACATCTCTTCCAAAGGCCTGTGAAACGCAGTTTCTTTGCCGGCCTGATCTGGCTGAAGTAGGACTTCTGCTCTGGGTGTGCTACTTTGCCCTAGAGCTGAAAGGCACAACGAGCAGGCTTCTTTCCAAAGGGCGAGTTGGGCCCCACGGCATCTTGCTTCCAGCTCTTTGGGAAGCTAAGAAACAACTCGCTCTGCACAGTGCTCTTACAGCCTACTGAGAACATGTCTTCCAAAGGCCTGTGAAACGCAGTTTCTTTGCAGGCCTGATCTGGCTGAAGTAGCACTTCTGCTCTGGGTGTGCTACTTTGCCCTAGAGCTGAAAGGCACAACGTGCAGGCTTCTTTCCAAAGGGCGAGTTGCGCCCCACAGCATCTTGCTTCCAGCTCTTTGGGAAGCTAAGAAACAACTCGCTCTGCACAGTGCTCTTACAGCCTAGTGGGAACATCTCTTCCAAAGGCCTGTGAAACGCAGTTTCTTTGCCGGCCTGATCTGGCTGAAGTAGGACTTCTGCTCTGGGTGTGCTACTT
Source organism: Equus caballus (assembly GCF_041296265.1). Classification (NCBI taxonomy): domain Eukaryota; kingdom Metazoa; phylum Chordata; class Mammalia; order Perissodactyla; family Equidae; genus Equus; species Equus caballus. Next base: position 527,028 of record NC_091697.1, read on the forward strand.
TGCCCTAGAGCTGAAAGGCACAACGTGCAGGCTTCTTTCCAAAGGGCGAGTTGGGCCCCACAGCATCTTGCTTCCAGCTCTTTGGGAAGCTAAGAAACAACTCGCTCTGCACAGTGCTCTTACAGCCTACCGGGAACATCTCTTCCAAAGGCCTGTGAAACGCAGTTTCTTTGCAGGCCTGATCTGGCTGAAGTAGCACTTCTGCTCTGGGTGTGCTACTTTGCCCTAGAGCTGAAAGGCACAACGTGCAGGCTTCTTTCCAAAGGGCGAGTTGGGCCCCACGGCATCTTGCTTCCAGCTCTTTGGGAAGCTAAGAAACAACTCGCTCTGCACAGTGCTCTTACAGCCGACCGGGAACATCTCTTGCAAAGGCCTGTGAAACGCAGTTTCTTTGCAGGCCTGATCTGGCTGAAGTAGAACTTCTGCTCTGGGTGTGCTCCATTGCCCTAGAGCTGAAAGGCAGAACGCGCAGGCTTCTTTCCAAAGGGCGAGTTGGGCCCCACAGCATCTTGCTTCCAGCTCTTTGGGAAGCTAAGAAACAACTCGCTCTGCATAGGGCTCTTACACCCTACCGCGAACATGTCTTACAAAGGACTGTGAAAGGCAGTTTCTTCCCAGCCCTGATATGGCTGAAGTAGTACTTCTGCTCTGCCGTGTCCTACATGGCCCTAGAGCTGCAAGGCACAAAGTTCTGCCTTGTTTCCCCAAGGGGAGACTAGTCACTCAGCAACCTGCTTCCAGCTCTTGGGCAGCTAAGAAACAACTTGCTCTGCACAGGGCTCTTCCAGCCTCCCTGGAACATGTCTCACAAAGGCCTGTGAAACGCAGTTTCTTCCCAGGGCTGATCTCGCTGAAGGCGAACTTCTGCGCTGCCATGTCCTACATGGGCCTAGAGCTGCAAGGCACAAAGTCCTGCCTTGTGTCCTCACGGGCAGACAGGCCCCACAGCGTGGGACTTCCAGCTCTTTGGGCAGCTAAGAAACAACTTGCTTTGCACTGGTGTTTTGCAGCCTGCAGGGAACGAGTCTTAAAAAGGCCTGTGAAACGCAGTTTCTTCCAGGCCTGATCTCGCGGAAGAAGAACTTCTGCTCTGCCGTGCCTACATGGGCCTAGAGCTGCAAGGAACAAAGTTCTGCCTTGTTTCTACAAGGGGACACAAGTCCCTCAGCGTCCAGCTTCCAGCTCCTTGGGCAGATAAGAAACAACTCGCTCTGCACAGTGCTCTTACAGCCTACCGGGAACATCTCTTACAAATCCTGTGAAACGCAGTTTCTATGCAGAACTGATCTGGGTGAAGTAGAACTTCTGCTCTGGGTGTGCTACATTGCCCTAGAGCTGAAAGGCACAACGTGCAGGCTTCTTTCCAAAGGGCGAGTTGGGACCCACAGCATCTTGCTTCCAGCTCTTTGGGAAGCTAAGAAACAAGTCGCTCTGCACAGTGCTCTTACAGCCTACCGGGAACATCTCTTCCAAAGGCCTGTGAAACGCAGTTTCTTTGCAGGCCTGATCTGGCTGAAGTAGCACTTCTGCTCTGGGTGTGCTCCATTGCCCTAGAGCTGAAAGGCAGAACGCGCAGGCTTCTTTCCAAAGGGCGAGTTGGGCCCCACAGCATCTTGCTTCCAGCTCTTTGGGAAGCTAAGAAACAACTCGCTCTGCATAGGGCTCTTACACCCTACTGGGCACATGTCTTACAAAGGCCTGTGAAAGGCAGTTTCTTCCCAGCCCTGATATGGCTGAAGTAGTACTTCTGCTCTGCCGTGTCCTACATGGGCCTAGAGCTGCAAGGCACAAAGTCCAGCCTTGTTTCCCCAAGGGGAGACAGGCCCCACTGCGTGGGGCTTCCAGCTCTTTGGGCAGTTAAGAAACAACTTGCTGTGCACCGGTGTTTTACAGCCTACAGGGAACGAGTCTTACAAAGGCCTGTGTAACGCAGTTTCTTCCCAGGCCTGATCTTGCTGAAGTAGAACTTCTGCTCTGCCCTGTCCTACATGGGCCTAGAGCTGCAAGGCACAAGTTCCTGCCTTGCGTCCTCAAGGGCAGACAGGCCCCACAGCATGGGGCTTCCAGCTCTTTGGACAGCTGAGAAACAACTTGCTCTGCACTGGTGTTTTACAGCCTACAGGGATCGAGTCTTACAAAGGCCTGCGAAATGCAGTTTCTTCCCAGGACTTATCTTGCTGAAGTAGAACTTCTGCTCTGCCGTGTCCTACATGGGCCTAGAGCTCCAAGGCACAAAGTCCTGCCTTGCTTCCCCAAGGGGAGACTAGACCCTCAGCATCCAGCTACCAGCTCTTTGTGCAGCTAGGCAACAACTCGCTCTGCATTGGTGTTTTACAGCCTACCGGCAAGATATCTTACAAAGGCCTGTGAAACGCAATTTCTTGGTAGGCCTGATCTGACTGAAGCAGAACTTCTGCACTGGGTGTGCTGCATTGGCATAGAGCTGCCATGCCCAAAGTGCTGGCTTCCTTGCAAAGGGGTAGAGAGGCCCCAAAGCATCTTGCTTCCAGCTCTTTGGGTAGCTAAGAAACTACTGGCTCTGCCCAGTGTTCTTACAACCTACCTGGAACATCTGTTACCAAGGTCTGTGAAATGCAGTTTATTGGCAGGCCTGATCTGGCTGAAGTAGGACTTCTGCTCTGGGTGTGCTACATTGCCCTAGAGCTGAAAGGCACAACGTGCAGGCTTCTTTCCAAAGGGCGAGTTGGGCCCCACAGCATCTTGCTTCCAGCTCTTTGGGAAGCTAAGAAACAACTCGCTCTGCATAGGGCTCTTACACCCTACCGGGAACATGTCTTACAAAGGACTGTGAAAGGCAGTTTCTTCCCAGCCCTGATATGGCTGAAGTAGTACTTCTGCTCTGCCGTGTCCTACATGGCCCTAGAGCTGCAAGGCACAAAGTTCTGCCTTGTTTCCCCAAGGGGAGACTAGTCACTCAGCAACCTGCTTCCAGCTCTTGGGCAGCTAAGAAACAACTTGCTCTGCACAGGGCTCTTCCAGCCTCCCTGGAACATGTCTCACAAAGGCCTGTGAAACGCAGTTTCTTCCCAGGGCTGATCTCGCTGAAGGCGAACTTCTGCGCTGCCGTGTCCTACATGGGCCTAGAGCTGCAAGGCACAAAGTCCTGCCTTGTGTCCTCACGGGCAGACAGGCCCCACAGCGTGGGACTTCCAGCTCTTTGGGCAGCTAAGAAACAACTTGCTTTGCACTGGTGTTTTGCAGCCTGCAGGGAACGAGTCTTAAAAAGGCCTGTGAAACGCAGTTTCTTCCAGGCCTGATCTCGCGGAAGAAGAACTTCTGCTCTGCCGTGCCTACATGGGCCTAGAGCTGCAAGGAACAAAGTTCTGCCTTGTTTCTACAAGGGGACACAAGTCCCTCAGCGTCCAGCTTCCAGCTCCTTGGGCAGATAAGAAACAACTCGCTCTGCACAGTGCTCTTACAGCCTACCGGGAACATCTCTTACAAATCCTGTGAAACGCAGTTTCTATGCAGAACTGATCTGGGTGAAGTAGAACTTCTGCTCTGGGTGTGCTACATTGCCCTAGAGCTGAAAGGCACAACGTGCAGGCTTCTTTCCAAAGGGCGAGTTGGGACCAACAGCATCTTGCTTCCAGCTCTTTGGGAAGCTAAGAAACAAGTCGCTCTGCACAGTGCTCTTACAGCCTACCGGGAACATCTCTTCCAAAGGCCTGTGAAACGCAGTTTCTTTGCAGGCCTGATCTGGCTGAAGTAGCACTTCTGCTCTGGGTGTGCTCCATTGCCCTAGAGCTGAAAGGCAGAACGCGCAGGCTTCTTTCCAAAGAGCGAGTTGGGCCCCACAGCATCTTGCTTCCAGCTCTTTGGGAAGCTAAGAAACAACTCGCTCTGCACAGTGCTCTTACAGCCTACCGGGAACATCTCTTCCAAAGGCCTGTGAAACGCAGTTTCTTTGCAGGCCTGATCTGGCTGAAGTAGGACTTCTGCTCTGGGTGTGCTACTTTGCCCTAGAGCTGAAAGGCACAACGTGCAGGCTTCTTTCCAAAGGGCGAGTTGGGCCCCACAGCATCTTGCTTCCAGCTCTTTGGGAAGCTAAGAAACAACTCGCTCTGCACAGTGCTCTTACAGCCTAGTGGGAACATCTCTTCCAAAGGCCTGTGAAACGCAGTTTCTTTGCCGGCCTGATCTGGCTGAAGTAGGACTTCTGCTCTGGGTGTGCTACTTTGCCCTAGAGCTGAAAGGCACAACGTGCAGGCTTCTTTCCAAAGGGCGAGTTGGGCCCCACAGCATCTTGCTTCCAGCTCTTTGGGAAGCTAAGAAACAACTCGCTCTGCACAGTGCTCTTACAGCCTAGTGGGAACATCTCTTCCAAAGGCCTGTGAAATGCAGTTTCTTTGCAGGCCTGATCTGGCTGAAGTAGCACTTCTGCTCTGGGTGTGCTACTTTGCCCTAGAGCTGAAAGGCACAACGTGCAGGCTTCTTTCCAAAGGGCGAGTTGGGCCCCACAGCATCTTGCTTCCAGCTCTTTGGGAAGCTAAGAAACAACTCGCTCTGCACAGTGCTCTTACAGCCTACCGGGAACATCTCTTCCAAAGGCCTGTGAAACGCAGTTTCTTTGCAGGCCTGATCTGGCTGAAGTAGCACTTCTGCTCTGGGTGTGCTACTTTGCCCTAGAGCTGAAAGGCACAACGTGCAGGCTTCTTTCCAAAGGGCGCGTTGGGCCCCACAGCATCTTGCTTCCAGCTCTTTGGGAAGCTAAGAAACTACTCGCTCTGCACAGTGCTCTTACAGCCTACCGGGAACATCTCTTCCAAAGGCCTGTGAAACGCAGTTTCTTTGCAGGCCTGATATGGCTGAAGTAGGACTTCTGCTCTGGGTGTGCTACTTTGCCCTAGAGCTGAAAGGCACAACGTGCTGGCTTCTTTCCAAAGGGCGAGTTGGGCCCCACAGCATCTTGCTTCCAGCTCTTTGGGAAGCTAAGAAACAACTCGCTCTGCACAGTGCTCTTACAGCCTAGTGGGAACATCTCTTCCAAAGGCCTGTGAAACGCAGTTTCTTTGCAGGCCTGGTCTGGCTGAAGTAGGACTTCTGCTCTGGGTGTGCTACTTTGCCCTAGTGCTGAAAGGCACAACGTGCAGGCTTCTTTCCAAAGGGCGAGTTGGGCCCCACAGCATCTTGCTTCCAGCTCTTTGGGAAGCTAAGAAACAACTCGCTCTGCACAGTGCTCTTACAGCCTAGTGGGAACATCTCTTCCAAAGGCCTGTGAAACGCAGTCTCTTTGCAGGCCTGATCTGGCTGAAGTAGCACTTCTGCTCTGGGTGTGCTACTTTGCCATAGAGCTGAAAGGCACAACGTGCAGGCTTCTTTCCAAAGGGCGAGTTGGGCCCCACAGCATCTTGCTTCCAGCTCTTTGGGAAGCTAAGAAACAACTCGCTCTGCACAGTTCTCTTACAGCCTAGTGGGAACATCACTTCCAAAGGCCTGTGAAACGCAGTTTCTTTGCAGGCCTTATCTGGCTGAAGTAGGACTTCTGCTCTGGGTGTGCTACTTTGCCCTAGAGCTGAAAGGCACAACGTGCAGGCTTCTTTCCAAAGGGCTAGTTGGGCCTCACAGCATCTTGCTTCCAGCTCTTTGGGAAGCTAAGAAACAACTCGCTCTGCACAGTGCTCTTACAGCCTACCAGGAACATCTCTTCCAAAGGCCTGTGAAACGCAGTTTCTTTGCAGGCCTGATCTGGCTGAAGTAGCACTTCTGCTCTGGGTGTGCTACTTTGCCCTAGAGCTGAAAGGCACAACGTGCAGGCTTCTTTCCAAAGGGCGAGTTGGGCCCCACAGCATCTTGCTTCCAGCTCTTTGGGAAGCTAAGAAACAACTCGCTCTGCACAGTGCTCTTACAGCCTACCAGGAACATCTCTTCCAAAGGCCTGTGAAACGCAGTTTCTTTACAGGCCTGATCTGGCTGAAGTAGCACTTCTGCTCTGGGTGTGCTACTTTGCCCTAGAGCTGAAAGGCACAACGTGCAGGCTTCTTTCCAAAGGGCGAGTTGGGCCCCACAGCATCTTGCTTCCAGCTCTTTGGGAAGCTAAGAAACAACTCGCTCTGCACAGTGCTCTTACAGCCTAGTGGGAACATCTCTTCCAAAGGCCTGTGAAACGCAGTTTCTTTGCAGGCCTGATCTGGCTGAAGTAGGACTTCTGCTCTGGGTGTGCTACTTTGCCCTAGAGCTGAAAGGCAAAACGTGCAGGCTTCTTTCCAAAGGGTGAGTTGGGCCTCACAGCATCTTGCTTCCAGCTCTTTGGGAAGCTAAGAAACAACTCGCTCTGCACAGTGCTCTTACAGCCTATTGGGAACATCACTTCCAAAGGCCTGTGAGACGCAGTTTCTTTGCAGGCCTGATCTGGCTGAAGTAGCACTTCTGCTCTGGGTGTGCTACTTTGCCCTAGAGCTGAAAGGCACAACGTGCAGGCTTCTTTGCAAAGGGCGAGTTGGGCCCCACAGCATCTTGCTTCCAGCTCTTTGGGAAGCTAAGAAACAACTCGCTCTGCACAGTGCTCTTACAGCCTAGTGGGAACATCTCTTCCAAAGGCCTGTGAAACGCAGTTTCTTTGCCGGCCTGATCTGGCTGAAGTAGGACTTCTGCTCTGGGTGTGCTACTTTGCCCTAGAGCTGAAAGGCACAACGAGCAGGCTTCTTTCCAAAGGGCGAGTTGGGCCCCACGGCATCTTGCTTCCAGCTCTTTGGGAAGCTAAGAAACAACTCGCTCTGCACAGTGCTCTTACAGCCTACTGAGAACATGTCTTCCAAAGGCCTGTGAAACGCAGTTTCTTTGCAGGCCTGATCTGGCTGAAGTAGCACTTCTGCTCTGGGTGTGCTACTTTGCCCTAGAGCTGAAAGGCACAACGTGCAGGCTTCTTTCCAAAGGGCGAGTTGCGCCCCACAGCATCTTGCTTCCAGCTCTTTGGGAAGCTAAGAAACAACTCGCTCTGCACAGTGCTCTTACAGCCTAGTGGGAACATCTCTTCCAAAGGCCTGTGAAACGCAGTTTCTTTGCCGGCCTGATCTGGCTGAAGTAGGACTTCTGCTCTGGGTGTGCTACTTTGCCCTAGAGCTGAAAGGCACAACGTGCAGGCTTCTTTCCAAAGGGCGAGTTGGGCCCCACAGCATCTTGCTTCCAGCTCTTTGGGAAGCTAAGAAACAACTCGCTCTGCACAGTGCTCTTACAGCCTACCAGGAACATCTCTTCCAAAGGCCTGTGAAACGCAGTTTCTTTGCAGGCCTGATCTGGCTGAAGTAGCACTTCTGCTCTGGGTGTGCTACTTTGCCCTAGAGCTGAAAGGCACAACGTGCAGGCTTCTTTCCAAAGGGCGAGTTGGGCCCCACAGCATCTTGCTTCCAGCTCTTTGGGAAGCTAAGAAACAACTCGCTCTGCACAGTGCTCTTACAGCCTAGTGGGAACATCTCTTCCAAAGGCCTGTGAAACGCAGTTTCTTTGCAGGCCTGATCTGGCTGAAGTAGGACTTCTGCTCTGGGTGTGCTACTTTGCCCTAGAGCTGAAAGGCAAAACGTGCAGGCTTCTTTCCAAAGGGTGAGTTGGGCCTCACAGCATCTTGCTTCCAGCTCTTTGGGAAGCTAAGAAACAACTCGCTCTGCACAGTGCTCTTACAGCCTATTGGGAACATCACTTCCAAAGGCCTGTGAGACGCAGTTTCTTTGCAGGCCTGATCTGGCTGAAGTAGCACTTCTGCTCTGGGTGTGCTACTTTGCCCTAGAGCTGAAAGGCACAACGTGCAGGCTTCTTTGCAAAGGGCGAGTTGGGCCCCACAGCATCTTGCTTCCAGCTCTTTGGGAAGCTAAGAAACAACTCGCTCTGCACAGTGCTCTTACAGCCTAGTGGGAACATCTCTTCCAAAGGCCTGTGAAACGCAGTTTCTTTGCCGGCCTGATCTGGCTGAAGTAGCACTTCTGCTCTGGGTGTGCTACTTTGCCCTAGAGCTGAAAGGCACAACGAGCAGGCTTCTTTCCAAAGGGCGAGTTGGGCCCCACGGCATCTTGCTTCCAGCTCTTTGGGAAGCTAAGAAACAACTCGCTCTGCACAGTGCTCTTACAGCCTACTGAGAACATGTCTTCCAAAGGCCTGTGAAACGCAGTTTCTTTGCAGGCCTGATCTGGCTGAAGTAGCACTTCTGCTCTGGGTGTGCTACTTTGCCCTAGAGCTGAAAGGCACAACGTGCAGGCTTCTTTCCAAAGGGCGAGTTGGGCCCCACAGCATCTTGCTTCCAGCTCTTTGGGAAGCTAAGAAACAACTCGCTCTGCACAGTGCTCTTACAGCCTAGTGGGAGCATCTCTTCCAAAGGCCTGTGAAACGCAGTTTCTTTGCAGGCCTGGTCTGGCTGAAGTAGGACTTCTGCTCTGGGTGTGCTACTTTGCCCTAGTGCTGAAAGGCACAACGTGCAGGCTTCTTTCCAAAGGGCGAGTTGGGCCCCACAGCATCTTGCTTCCAGCTCTTTGGGAAGCTAAGAAACAACTCGCTCTGCACAGCGCTCTTACAGCCTAGTGGGAACATCTCTTCCAAAGGCCTGTGAAACGCAGTCTCTTTGCAGGCCTGATCTGGCTGAAGTAGCACTTCTGCTCTGGGTGTGCTACTTTGCCATAGAGCTGAAAGGCACAACGTGCAGGCTTCTTTCCAAAGGGCGAGTTGGGCCCCACAGCATCTTGCTTCCAGCTCTTTGGGAAGCTAAGAAACAACTCGCTCTGCACAGTGCTCTTACAGCCTAGTGGGAACATCACTTCCAAAGGCCTGTGAAACGCAGTTTCTTTGCAGGCCTGATCTGGCTGAAGTAGCACTTCTGCTCTGGGTGTGCTACTTTGCCCTAGAGCTGAAAGGTACAACGTGCAGGCTTCTTTCCAAAGGGCGAGTTGGGCCCCACGGCATCTTGCTTCCAGCTCTTTGGGAAGCTAAGAAACAACTCGCTCTGCACAGTGCTCTTACAGCCTACCGGGAACATCTCTTCCAAAGGCCTGTGAAACGCAGTTTCTTTGCAGGCCTGATCTGGCTGAAGTAGGACTTCTGCTCTGGGTGTGCTACTTTGCCCTAGAGCTGAAAGGCACAACGTGCAGGCTTCTTTCCAAAGCTCGAGTTGGGCCCCACAGCATCTTGCTTCCAGCTCTTTGGGAAGCTAAGAAACAACTCGCTCTGCACAGTGCTCTTACAGCCTAGTGGGAACATCTCTTCCAAAGGCCTGTGAAACGCAGTTTCTTTGCAGGCCTGATCTGGCTGAAGTAGGACTTCTGCTCTTGGTGTGCTACTTTGCCCTAGAGCTGAAAGGCACAACGTGCAGGCTTCTTTCCAAAGGGCGAGTTGGGCCCCACAGCATCTTGCTTCCAGCTCTTTGGGAAGCTAAGAAACAACTCGCTCTGCACAGTGCTCTTACAGCCTAGTGGGAACATCTCTTCCAAAGGCCTGTGAAACACAGTTTCTTTGCAGGCCTGATCTGGCTGAAGTAGGACTTCTGCTCTGGGTGTGCTACTTTGCCCTAGAGCTGAAAGGCACAACGTGCAGGCTTCTTTCCAAAGGGCGAGTTGGGCCCCACAGCATCTTGCTTCCAGCTCTTTGGGAAGCTAAGAAACAACTCGCTCTGCACAGTTCTCTTACAGCCTAGTGGGAACATCACTTCCAAAGGCCTGTGAAACGCAGTTTCTTTGCAGGCCTTATCTGGCTGAAGTAGGACTTCTGCTCTGGGTGTGCTACTTTGCCCTAGAGCTGAAAGGCACAACGTGCAGGCTTCTTTCCAAAGGGCTAGTTGGGCCTCACAGCATCTTGCTTCCAGCTCTTTGGGAAGCTAAGAAACAACTCGCTCTGCACAGTGCTCTTACAGCCTACCAGGAACATCTCTTCCAAAGGCCTGTGAAACGCAGTTTCTTTGCAGGCCTGATCTGGCTGAAGTAGCACTTCTGCTCTGGGTGTGCTACTTTGCCCTAGAGCTGAAAGGCACAACGTGCAGGCTTCTTTCCAAAGGGCGAGTTGGGCCCCACAGCATCTTGCTTCCAGCTCTTTGGGAAGCTAAGAAACAACTCGCTCTGCACAGTGCTCTTACAGCCTACCAGGAACATCTCTTCCAAAGGCCTGTGAAACGCAGTTTCTTTGCAGGCCTGATCTGGCTGAAGTAGCACTTCTGCTCTGGGTGTGCTACTTTGCCCTAGAGCTGAAAGGCACAACGTGCAGGCTTCTTTCCAAAGGGCGAGTTGGGCCCCACAGCATCTTGCTTCCAGCTCTTTGGGAAGCTAAGAAACAACTCGCTCTGCACAGTGCTCTTACAGCCTAGTGGGAACATCTCTTCCAAAGGCCTGTGAAACGCAGTTTCTCTGCAGGCCTGATCTGGCTGAAGTAGGACTTCTGCTCTGGGTGTGCTACTTTGCCCTAGAGCTGAAAGGCACAACGTGCAGGCTTCTTTCCAAAGGGCGAGTTGGGCCTCACAGCATCTTGCTTCCAGCTCTTTGGGAAGCTAAGAAACAACTCGCTCTGCACAGTGCTCTTACAGCCTATTGGGAACATCACTTCCAAAGGCCTGTGAGACGCAGTTTCTTTGCAGGCCTGATCTGGCTGAAGTAGCACTTCTGCTCTGGGTGTGCTACTTTGCCCTAGAGCTGAAAGGCACAACGTGCAGGCTTCTTTGCAAAGGGCGAGTTGGGCCCCACAGCATCTTGCTTCCAGCTCTTTGGGAAGCTAAGAAACAACTCGCTCTGCACAGTGCTCTTACAGCCTAGTGGGAACATCTCTTCCAAAGGCCTGTGAAACGCAGTTTCTTTGCCGGCCTGATCTGGCTGAAGTAGCACTTCTGCTCTGGGTGTGCTACTTTGCCCTAGAGCTGAAAGGCACAACGTGCAGGCTTCTTTCCAAAGGGCGAGTTGGGCCCCACGGCATCTTGCTTCCAGCTCTTTGGGAAGCTAAGAAACAACTCGCTCTGCACAGTGCTCTTACAGCCTACTGAGAACATGTCTTCCAAAGGCCTGTGAAACGCAGTTTCTTTGCAGGCCTGATCTGGCTGAAGTAGCACTTCTGCTCTGGGTGTGCTACTTTGCCCTAGAGCTGAAAGGCACAACGTGCAGGCTTCTTTCCAAAGGGCGAGTTGGGCCCCACAGCATCTTGCTTCCAGCTCTTTGGGAAGCTAAGAAACAACTCGCTCTGCACAGTGCTCTTACAGCCTAGTGGGAACATCTCTTCCAAAGGCCTGTGAAACGCAGTTTCTTTGCCGGCCTGATCTGGCTGAAGTAGCACTTCTGCTCTGGGTGTGCTACTTTGCCCTAGAGCTGAAAGGCACAACGTGCAGGCTTCTTTCCAAAGGGCGAGTTGGGCCCCACAGCATCTTGCTTCCAGCTCTTTGGGAAGCTAAGAAACAACTCGCTCTGCACAGTGCTCTTACAGCCTACCGGGAACATCTCTTCCAAAGGCCTGTGAAACGCAGTTTCTTTGCAGGCCTGATCTGGCTGAAGTAGCACTTCTGCTCTGGGTGTGCTACTTTGCCCTAGAGCTGAAAGGCACAACGTGCAGGCTTCTTTCCAAAGGGCGAGTTGGGCCCCACAGCATCTTGCTTCCAGCTCTTTGGGAAGCTAAGAAACAACTCGCTCTGCACAGTGCTCTTACAGCCTATTGGGAACATCTCTTCCAAAGGCCTGTGAGACGCAGTTTCTTTGCAGGCCTGATCTGGCTGAAGTAGGACTTCTGCTCTGGGTGTGCTACTTTGCCCTAGAGCTGAAAGGCACAACGTGCAGGCTTCTTTCCAAAGGGCGAGTTGGGCCTCACAGCATCTTGCTTCCAGCTCTTTGGGAAGCTAAGAAACAACTCGCTCTGCACAGTGCTCTTACAGCCTATTGGGAACATCACTTCCAAAGGCCTGTGAAACGCAGTTTCTTTGCAGGCCTGATCTGGCTGAAGTAGCACTTCTGCTCTGGGTGTGCTACTTTGCCATAGAGCTGAAAGGCACAACGTGCAGGCTTCTTTCCAAAGGGCGAGTTGGGCCGCACGGCATCTTGCTTCCAGCTCTTTGGGAAGCTAAGAAACAACTCGCTCTGCACTGTGCTCTTACAGCCTAGTGGGAACATCTCTTCCAAAGGCCTGTGAAACGCAGTTTCTTTGCAGGCCTGATCTGGCTGAAGTAGCACTTCTGCTCTGGGTGTGCTACTTTGCCCTAGAGCTGAAAGGCACAACGTGCTGGCTTCTTTCCAAAGGGCGAGTTGCGCCCCACAGCATCTTGCTTCCAGCTCTTTGGGAAGCTAAGAAACAACTCGCTCTGCACAGTGCTCTTACAGCCTAGTGGGAACATCTCTTCCAAAGGCCTGTGAAACGCAGTTTCTTTGCAGGCCTGATCTGGCTGAAGTAGGACTTCTGCTCTGGGTGTGCTACTTTGCCCTAGAGCTGAAAGGCACAACGTGCAGGGTTCTTTCCAAAGGGCTAGTTGGGCCCCACAGCATCTTGCTTCCAGCTCTTTGGGAAGCTAAGAAACAACTCGCTCTGCACAGTGCTCTTACAGCCTACCGGGAACATCTCTTCCAAAGGCCTGTGAAACGCAGTTTCTTTGCAGGCCTGATCTGGCTGAAGTAGCACTTCTGCTCTGGGTGTGCTACTTTGCCCTAGAGCTGAAAGGCACAACGTGCAGGCTTCTTTCCAAAGGGCGAGTTGGGCCCCACGGCATCTTGCTTCCAGCTCTTTGGGAAGCTAAGAAACAACTCGCTCTGCACAGTGCTCTTACAGCCTACCGGGAACATCTCTTCCAAAGGCCTGTGAGACGCAGTTTCTTTGCAGGCCTGATCTGGCTGAAGTAGGACTTCTGCTCTGGGTGTGCTACTTTGCCCTAGAGCTGAAAGGCACAACGTGCAGGCTTCTTTCCAAAGCTCGAGTTGGGCCCCACAGCATCTTGCTTCCAGCTCTTTGGGAAGCTAAGAAACAACTCGCTCTGCACAGTGCTCTTACAGCCTACCGGGAACATCTCTTCCAAAGGCCTGTGAAACGCAGTTTCTTTGCAGGCCTGATCTGGCTGAAGTAGGACTTCTGCTCTGGGTGTGCTACTTTGCCCTAGAGCTGAAAGGCACAACGTGCAGGCTTCTTTCCAAAGCTCGAGTTGGGCCCCACAGCATCTTGCTTCCAGCTCTTTGGGAAGCTAAGAAACAACTCGCTCTGCACAGTGCTCTTACAGCCTAGTGGGAACATGTCTTCCAAAGGCCTGTGAAACGCAGTTTCTTTGCAGGCCTGATCTGGCTGAAGTAGGACTTCTGCTCTGGGTGTGCTACTTTGCCCTAGAGCTGAAAGGCACAACGTGCAGGCTTCTTTCCAAAGGGCGCGTTGGGCCCCACAGCATCTTGCTTCCAGCTCTTTGGGAAGCTAAGAAACAACTCGCTCTGCACAGTGCTCTTACAGCCTAGTGGGAACATCTCTTCCAAAGGCCTGTGAAACGCAGTTTCTTTGCAGGCCTGATCTGGCTGAAGTAGCACTTCTGCTCTGGGTGTGCTACTTTGCCCTAGAGCTGAAAGGCACAACGTGCAGGCTTCTTTCCAAAGGGCTAGTTGGGCCTCACAGCATCTTGCTTCCAGCTCTTTGGGAAGCTAAGAAACAACTCGCTCTGCACAGTGCTCTTACAGCCTACCAGGAACATCTCTTCCAAAGGCCTGTGAAACGCAGTTTCTTTGCAGGCCTGATCTGGCTGAAGTAGCACTTCTGCTCTGGGTGTGCTACTTTGCCCTAGAGCTGAAAGGCACAACGTGCAGGCTTCTTTCCAAAGGGCTAGTTGGGCCTCACAGCATCTTGCTTCCAGCTCTTTGGGAAGCTAAGAAACAACTCGCTCTGCACAGTGCTCTTACAGCCTACCAGGAACATCTCTTCCAAAGGCCTGTGAAACGCAGTTTCTTTGCAGGCCTGATCTGGCTGAAGTAGCACTTCTGCTCTGGGTGTGCTACTTTGCCCTAGAGCTGAAAGGCACAACGTGCGGGCTTCTTTCCAAAGGGCGCGTTGGGCCCCACAGCATCTTGCTTCCAGCTCTTTGGGAAGCTAAGAAACTACTCGCTCTGCACAGTGCTCTTACAGCCTACCGGGAACATCTCTTCCAAAGGCCTGTGAAACGCAGTTTCTTTGCAGGCCTGATCTGGCTGAAGTAGCACTTCTGCTCTGGGTGTGCTACTTTGCCCTAGAGCTGAAAGGCACAACGTGCAGGCTTCTTTCCAAAGGGCGAGTTGGGCCCCACAGCATCTTGCTTCCAGCTCTTTGGGAAGCTAAGAAACAACTCGCTCTGCACAGTGCTCTTACAGCCTAGTGGGAACATCTCTTCCAAAGGCCTGTGAAACGCAGTTTCTTTGCAGGCCTGATCTGGCTGAAGTAGCACTTCTGCTCTGGGTGTGCTACTTTGCCCTAGAGCTGAAAGGCACAACGTGCAGGCTTCTTTCCAAAGGGCGAGTTGGGCCCCACAGCATCTTGCTTCCAGCTCTTTGGGAAGCTAAGAAACAACTCGCTCTGCACAGTGCTCTTACAGCCTAGTGGGAACATCTCTTCCAAAGGCCTGTGAAACGCAGTTTCTTTGCAGGCCTGATCTGGCTGAAGTAGCACTTCTGCTCTGGGTGTGCTACTTGGCCCTAGAGCTGAAAGGCACAACGTGCAGGCTTCTTTCCAAAGGGCGAGTTGGGCCCCACAGCATCTTGCTTCCAGCTCTTTGGGAAGCTAAGAAACAACTCGCTCTGCACAGTGCTCTTACAGCCTACCGGGAACATCTCTTCCAAAGGCCTGTGAAACGCAGTTTCTTTGCAGGCCTGATCTGGCTGAAGTAGCACTTCTGCTCTGGGTGTGCTACTTTGCCCTAGAGCTGAAAGGCACAACGTGCGGGCTTCTTTCCAAAGGGCGCGTTGGGCCCCACAGCATCTTGCTTCCAGCTCTTTGGGAAGCTAAGAAACTACTCGCTCTGCACAGTGCTCTTACAGCCTACCGGGAACATCTCTTCCAAAGGCCTGTGAAACGCAGTTTCTTTGCAGGCCTGATCTGGCTGAAGTAGGACTTCTGCTCTGGGTGTGCTACTTTGCCCTAGAGCTGAAAGGCACAACGTGCAGGCTTCTTTCCAAAGGGCGAGTTGGGCCCCACAGCATCTTGCTTCCAGCTCTTTGGGAAGCTAAGAAACAACTCGCTCTGCACAGTGCTCTTACAGCCTAGTGGGAACATCTCTTCCAAAGGCCTGTGAAACGCAGTTTCTTTGCAGGCCTGATCTGGCTGACGTAGGACTTCTGCTATGGGTGTGCTACTTTGCCCTAGAGCTGAAAGGCACAACGTGCAGGCTTCTTTCCAAAGGGCGAGTTGGGCCCCACAGCATCTTGCTTCCAGCTCTTTGGGAAGCTAAGAAACAACTCGCTCTGCACAGTGCTCTTACAGCCTAGTGGGAACATCTCTTCCAAAGGCCTGTGAAACACAGTTTCTTTGCAGGCCTGATCTGGCTGAAGTAGGACTTCTGCTCTGGGTGTGCTACTTTGCCCTAGAGCTGAAAGGCACAACGTGCAGGCTTCTTTCCAAAGGGCGAGTTGGGCCCCACAGCATCTTGCTTCCAGCTCTTTGGGAAGCTAAGAAACAACTCGCTCTGCACAGTGCTCTTACAGCCTAGTGGGAACATCTCTTCCAAAGGCCTGTGAAACGCAGTTTCTTTGCAGGCCTGATCTGGCTGAAGTAGCACTTCTGCTCTGGGTGTGCTACTTTGCCCTAGAGCTGAAAGGCACAACGTGCAGGCTTCTTTCCAAAGGGCGGGTTGGGCCCCACAGCATCTTGCTTCCAGCTATTTGGGAAGCTAAGAAACAACTCGCTCTGCACAGTGCTCTTACAGCCTAGTGGGAACATCACTTCCAAAGGCCTGTGAAACGCAGTTTCTTTGCAGGCCTGATCTGGCTGAAGTAGCACTTCTGCTCTGGGTGTGCTACTTTGCCCTAGAGCTGAAAGGCACAACGTGCAGGCTTCTTTCCAAAGGGCGAGTTGGGCCGCACGGCATCTTGCTTCCAGCTCTTTGGGAAGCTAAGAAACAACTCGCTCTGCACAGTGCTCTTACAGCCTAGTGGGAACATCTCTTCCAAAGGCCTGTGAAACGCAGTTTCTTTGCAGGCCTGATCTGGCTGAAGTAGGACTTCTGCTCTGGGTGTGCTACTTTGCCCTGGAGCTGAAAGGCACAACGTGCAGGCTTCTTTCCAAAGGGCGAGTTGGGCCCCACAGCATCTTGCTTCCAGCTCTTTGGGAAGCTAAGAAACAACTCGCTCTGCACAGTGCTCTTACAGCCTATTGGGAACATGTCTTCCAAAGGCCTGTGAAACGCAGTTTCTTTGAAGGCCTGATCTGGCTGAAGTAGCACTTCTGCTCTGGGTGTGCTACTTTGCCCTAGAGCTGAAAGGCACAACGTGCAGGCTTCTTTCCAAAGGGCGAGTTGGGCCCCACAGCATCTTGCTTCCAGCTCTTTGGGAAGCTAAGAAACAACTCGCTCTGCACAGTGCTCTTACAGCCTAGTGGGAACATCTCTTCCAAAGGCCTGTGAGACGCAGTTTCTTTGCAGGCCTGATTTGGCTGAAGTAGGACTTCTGCTCTGGGTGTGCTACTTTGCCCTAGAGCTGAAAGGCACAACGTGCAGGCTTCTTTCCAAAGGGCGAGTTGGGCCCCACAGCATCTTGCTTCCAGCTCTTTGGGAAGCTAAGAAACAACTCGCTCTGCACAGTGCTCTTACAGCCTAGTGGGAACATCTCTTCCAAAGGCCTGTGAAACGCAGTTTCTTTGCAGGCCTGATCTGGCTGAAGTAGCACTTCTGCTATGGGTGTGCTACTTTGCCCTAGAGCTGAAAGGCACAACGTGCAGGCTTCTTTCCAAAGGGCGGGTTGGGCCCCACAGCATCTTGCTTCCAGCTATTTGGGAAGCTAAGAAACAACTCGCTCTGCACAGTGCTCTTACAGCCTAGTGGGAACATCACTTCCAAAGGCCTGTGAAACGCAGTTTCTTTGCAGGCCTGATCTGGCTGAAGTAGCACTTCTGCTCTGGGTGTGCTACTTTGCCCTAGAGCTGAAAGGCACAACGTGCAGGCTTCTTTCCGAAGGGCGAGTTGGGCCCTACAGCATCTTGCTTCCAGCTCTTTGGGAAGCTAAGAAACAACTCGCTCTGCACAGTGCTCTTACAGCCTAGTGGGAACATCTCTTCCAAAGGCCTGTGAAACGCAGTTTCTTTGCAGGCGTGATCTGGGTGAAGTAGGACTTCTGCTCTGGGTGTGCTACTTTGCCCTAGAGCTGAAAGGCACAACGTGCAGGCTTCTTTCCAAAGGGCGAGTTGGGCCCCACAGCATCTTGCTTCCAGCTCTTTGGGAAGCTAAGAAACAACTCGCTCTGCACAGTGCTCTTACAGCCTACCGGGAACATCTCTTCCAAAGGCCTGTGAAACGCAGTTTCTTTGCAGGCCTGATCTGGCTGAAGTAGCACTTCTGCTCTGGGTGTGCTACTTTGCCCTAGAGCTGAAAGGCACAACGTGCAGGCTTCTTTCCAAAGGGCGAGTTGGGCCCCACGGCATCTTGCTTCCAGCTCTTTGGGAAGCTAAAAAACAACTCGCTCTGCACAGTGCTCTTACAGCCTAGTGGGAACATCTCTTCCAAAGGCCTGTGAAATGCAGTTTCTTTGCAGGCCTGATCTGGCTGAAGTAGCACTTCTGCTCTGGGTGTGCTACTTTGCCCTAGAGCTGAAAGGCACAACGTGCAGGCTTCTTTCCAAAGGGCGAGTTGGGCCCCACAGCATCTTGCTTCCAGCTCTTTGGGAAGCTAAGAAACAACTCGCTCTGCACAGTGCTCTTACAGCCTACCGGGAACATCTCTTCCAAAGGCCTGTGAAACGCAGTTTCTTTGCAGGCCTGATCTGGCTGAAGTAGCACTTCTGCTCTGGGTGTGCTACCTTGCCCTAGAGCTGAAAGGCACAACGTGCAGGCTTCTTTCCAAACGGCGCGTTGGGCCTCACAGCATCTTGCTTCCAGCTCTTTGGGAAGCCAAGAAACTACTCGCTCTGCACAGTGCTCTTACAGCCTACCGGGAACATCTCTTACAAAGGCCTGTGAAACGCAGTTTCTTTGCAGGCCTGATCTGGCTGAAGTAGGACTTCTGCTCTGGGTGTGCTACTTGGCCCTAGAGCTGAAAGGCACAACGTGCAGGCTTCTTTCCAAAGGGCGAGTTGGGCCCCACAGCATCTTGCTTCCAGCTCTTTGGGAAGCTAATAAACAACTCGCTCTGCACAGTGCTCTTACAGCCGACCGGGAACATCTCTTCCAAAGGCCTGTGAAACGCAGTTTCTTTGCAGGCCTGATCTGGCTGAAGTAGCACTTCTGCTCTGGGTGTGCTACTTTGCCCTAGAGCTGAAAGGCACAACGTGCGGGCTTCTTTCCAAAGGGCGCGTTGGGCCCCACAGCATCTTGCTTCCAGCTCTTTGGGAAGCTAAGAAACTACTCGCTCTGCACAGTGCTCTTACAGCCTACCGGGAACATCTCTTCCAAAGGCCTGTGAAACGCAGTTTCTTTGCAGGCCTGATTTGGCTGAAGTAGGACTTCTGCTCTGGGTGTGCTACTTTGCCCTAGAGCTGAAAGGCACAACGTGCTGGCTTCTTTCCAAAGGGCGAGTTGGGCCCCACAGCATCTTGCTTCCAGCTCTTTGGGAAGCTAAGAAACAACTCGCTCTGCACAGTGCTCTTACAGCCTACCGGGAACATGTCTTCCAAAGGCCTGTGAAACGTAGTTTCTTTGCAGGCCTGATCTGGCTGAAGTAGGACTTCTGCTCTGGGTGTGCTAGTTTGCCCTAGAGCTGAAAGGCACAACGTGCAGGCTTCTTTCCAAAGGGCGAGTTGGGCCCCACAGCATCTTGCTTAAAGCTCTTTGGGAAGCTAATAAACAACTCGCTCTGCACAGTGCTCTTACAGCCTAGTGGGAACATCTCTTCCAAAGGCCTGTGAAACGCAGTTTCTTTGCAGGCCTGATCTGGCTGAAGTAGGACTTCTGCTCTTGGTGTGCTACTTTGCCCTAGAGCTGAAAGGCACAACGTGCAGGCTTCTTTCCAAAGGGCGAGTTGGGCCCCACAGCATCTTGCTTCCAGCTCTTTGGGAAGCTAAGAAACAACTCGCTCTGCACAGTGCTCTTACAGCCTAGTGGGAACATCTCTTCCAAAGGCCTGTGAAACACAGTTTCTTTGCAGGCCTGATCTGGCTGAAGTAGCACTTCTGCTCTGGGTGTGCTACTTTGCCCTAGAGCTGAAAGGCACAACGTGCAGGCTTCTTTCCAAAGGGCGAGTTGGGCCCCACAGCATCTTGCTTCCAGCTCTTTGGGAAGCTAAGAAACAACTCGCTCTGCACAGTTCTCTTACAGCCTAGTGGGAACATCACTTCCAAAGGCCTGTGAAACGCAGTTTCTTTGCAGGCCTTATCTGGCTGAAGTAGGACTTCTGCTCTGGGTGTGCTACTTTGCCCTAGAGCTGAAAGGCACAACGTGCAGGCTTCTTTCCAAAGGGCTAGTTGGGCCTCACAGCATCTTGCTTCCAGCTCTTTGGGAAGCTAAGAAAAAACTCGCTCTGCACAGTGCTCTTACAGCCTACCAGGAACATCTCTACCAAAGGCCTGTGAAACGCAGTTTCTTTGCAGGCCTGATCTGGCTGAAGTAGCACTTCTGCTCTGGGTGTGCTACTTTGCCCTAGAGCTGAAAGGCACAACGTGCAGGCTTCTTTCCAAAGGGCGAGTTGGGCCCCACAGCATCTTGCTTCCAGCTCTTTGGGAAGCTAAGAAACAACTCGCTCTGCACAGTGCTCTTACAGCCTACCAGGAACATCTCTTCCAAAGGCCTGTGAAACGCAGTTTCTTTGCAGGCCTGATCTGGCTGAAGTAGCACTTCTGCTCTGGGTGTGCTACTTTGCCCTAGAGCTGAAAGGCACAACGTGCAGGCTTCTTTCCAAAGGGCGAGTTGGGCCCCACAGCATCTTGCTTCCAGCTCTTTGGGAAGCTAAGAAACAACTCGCTCTGCACAGTGCTCTTACAGCCTAGTGGGAACATCTCTTCCAAAGGCCTGTGAAACGCAGTTTCTTTGCAGGCCTGATCTGGCTGAAGTAGGACTTCTGCTCTGGGTGTGCTACTTTGCCCTAGAGCTGAAAGGCAAAACGTGCAGGCTTCTTTCCAAAGGGCGAGTTGGGCCTCACAGCATCTTGCTTCCAGCTCTTTGGGAAGCTAAGAAACAACTCGCTCTGCACAGTGCTCTTACAGCCTATTGGGAACATCACTTCCAAAGGCCTGTGAGACGCAGTTTCTTTGCAGGCCTGATCTGGCTGAAGTAGCACTTCTGCTCTGGGTGTGCTACTTTGCCCTAGAGCTGAAAGGCACAACGTGCAGGCTTCTTTGCAAAGGGCGAGTTGGGCCCCACAGCATCTTGCTTCCAGCTCTTTGGGAAGCTAAGAAACAACTCGCTCTGCACAGTGCTCTTACAGCCTAGTGGGAACATCTCTTCCAAAGGCCTGTGAAACGCAGTTTCTTTGCCGGCCTGATCTGGCTGAAGTAGCACTTCTGCTCTGGGTGTGCTACTTTGCCCTAGAGCTGAAAGGCACAACGTGCAGGCTTCTTTCCAAAGGGCGAGTTGGGCCCCACGGCATCTTGCTTCCAGCTCTTTGGGAAGCTAAGAAACAACTCGCTCTGCACAGTGCTCTTACAGCCTACTGAGAACATGTCTTCCAAAGGCCTGTGAAACGCAGTTTCTTTGCAGGCCTGATCTGGCTGAAGTAGCACTTCTGCTCTGGGTGTGCTACTTTGCCCTAGAGCTGAAAGGCACAACGTGCAGGCTTCTTTCCAAAGGGCGAGTTGGGCCCCACAGCATCTTGCTTCCAGCTCTTTGGGAAGCTAAGAAACAACTCGCTCTGCACAGTGCTCTTACAGCCTAGTGGGAACATCTCTTCCAAAGGCCTGTGAAACGCAGTTTCTTTGCCGGCCTGATCTGGCTGAAGTAGCACTTCTGCTCTGGGTGTGCTACTTTGCCCTAGAGCTGAAAGGCACAACGTGCAGGCTTCTTTCCAAAGGGCGAGTTGGGCCCCACAGCATCTTGCTTCCAGCTCTTTGGGAAGCTAAGAAACAACTCGCTCTGCACAGTGCTCTTACAGCCTACCGGGAACATCTCTTCCAAAGGCCTGTGAAACGCAGTTTCTTTGCAGGCCTGATCTGGCTGAAGTAGCACTTCTGCTCTGGGTGTGCTACTTTGCCCTAGAGCTGAAAGGCACAACGTGCAGGCTTCTTTCCAAAGGGCGAGTTGGGCCCCACAGCATCTTGCTTCCAGCTCTTTGGGAAGCTAAGAAACAACTCGCTCTGCACAGTGCTCTTACAGCCTATTGGGAACATCTCTTCCAAAGGCCTGTGAGACGCAGTTTCTTTGCAGGCCTGATCTGGCTGAAGTAGGACTTCTGCTCTGGGTGTGCTACTTTGCCCTAGAGCTGAAAGGCACAACGTGCAGGCTTCTTTCCAAAGGGCGAGTTGGGCCTCACAGCATCTTGCTTCCAGCTCTTTGGGAAGCTAAGAAACAACTCGCTCTGCACAGTGCTCTTACAGCCTATTGGGAACATCACTTCCAAAGGCCTGTGAAACGCAGTTTCTTTGCAGGCCTGATCTGGCTGAAGTAGCACTTCTGCTCTGGGTGTGCTACTTTGCCATAGAGCTGAAAGGCACAACGTGCAGGCTTCTTTCCAAAGGGCGAGTTGGGCCGCACGGCATCTTGCTTCCAGCTCTTTGGGAAGCTAAGAAACAACTCGCTCTGCACAGTGCTCTTACAGCCTAGTGGGAACATGTCTTCCAAAGGCCTGTGAAACGCAGTTTCTTTGCAGGCCTGATCTGGCTGAAGTAGCACTTCTGCTCTGGGTGTGCTACTTTGCCCTAGAGCTGAAAGGCACAACGTGCGGGCTTCTTTCCAAAGGGCGCGTTGGGCCCCACAGCATCTTGCTTCCAGCTCTTTGGGAAGCTAAGAAACTACTCGCTCTGCACAGTGCTCTTACAGCCTACCGGGAACATCTCTTCCAAAGGCCTGTGAAACGCAGTTTCTTTGCAGGCCTGATCTGGCTGAAGTAGGACTTCTGCTCTGGGTGTGCTACTTTGCCCTAGAGCTGAAAGGCACAACGTGCAGGCTTCTTTCCAAAGGGCGAGTTGGGCCCCACAGCATCTTGCTTCCAGCTCTTTGGGAAGCTAAGAAACAACTCGCTCTGCACAGTGCTCTTACAGCCTAGTGGGAACATCTCTTCCAAAGGCCTGTGAAACGCAGTTTCTTTGCAGGCCTGATCTGGCTGACGTAGGACTTCTGCTATGGGTGTGCTACTTTGCCCTAGAGCTGAAAGGCACAACGTGCAGGCTTCTTTCCAAAGGGCGAGTTGGGCCCCACAGCATCTTGCTTCCAGCTCTTTGGGAAGCTAAGAAACAACTCGCTCTGCACAGTGCTCTTACAGCCTAGTGGGAACATCTCTTCCAAAGGCCTGTGAAACACAGTTTCTTTGCAGGCCTGATCTGGCTGAAGTAGGACTTCTGCTCTGGGTGTGCTACTTTGCCCTAGAGCTGAAAGGCACAACGTGCAGGCTTCTTTCCAAAGGGCGAGTTGGGCCCCACAGCATCTTGCTTCCAGCTCTTTGGGAAGCTAAGAAACAACTCGCTCTGCACAGTGCTCTTACAGCCTAGTGGGAACATCTCTTCCAAAGGCCTGTGAAACGCAGTTTCTTTGCAGGCCTGATCTGGCTGAAGTAGCACTTCTGCTCTGGGTGTGCTACTTTGCCCTAGAGCTGAAAGGCACAACGTGCAGGCTTCTTTCCAAAGGGCGGGTTGGGCCCCACAGCATCTTGCTTCCAGCTATTTGGGAAGCTAAGAAACAACTCGCTCTGCACAGTGCTCTTACAGCCTAGTGGGAACATCACTTCCAAAGGCCTGTGAAACGCAGTTTCTTTGCAGGCCTGATCTGGCTGAAGTAGCACTTCTGCTCTGGGTGTGCTACTTTGCCCTAGAGCTGAAAGGCACAACGTGCAGGCTTCTTTCCAAAGGGCGAGTTGGGCCGCACGGCATCTTGCTTCCAGCTCTTTGGGAAGCTAAGAAACAACTCGCTCTGCACAGTGCTCTTACAGCCTAGTGGGAACATCTCTTCCAAAGGCCTGTGAAACGCAGTTTCTTTGCAGGCCTGATCTGGCTGAAGTAGGACTTCTGCTCTGGGTGTGCTACTTTGCCCTGGAGCTGAAAGGCACAACGTGCAGGCTTCTTTCCAAAGGGCGAGTTGGGCCCCACAGCATCTTGCTTCCAGCTCTTTGGGAATCTAAGAAACAACTCGCTCTGCACAGCGCTCTTACAGCCTACGGGGAACATCTCTTCCAAAGGCCTGTGAAACGCAGTTTCTTTGCAGGCCTGATCTGGCTGAAGTAGGACTTCTGCTCTGGGTGTGCTACTTTGCCCTAGAGCTGAAAGGCGCAACGTGCAGGCTTCTTTCCAAAGGGCGAGTTGGGCCCCACAGCATCTTGCTTCCAGCTCTTTGGGAAGCTAAGAAACAACTCGCTCTGCACAGTGCTCTTACAGCCTAGTGGGAACATCTCTTCCAAAGGCCTGTGAAATGCAGTTTCTTTGCAGGCCTGATCTGGCTGAAGTAGGACTTCTGCTCTGGGTGTGCTACTTTGCTCTAGAGCTGAAAGGCACAACGTGCAGGCTTCTTTCCAAAGGGCGAGTTGGGCCCCACAGCATCTTGCTTCCAGCTCTTTGGGAAGCTAAGAAACAACTCGCTCTGCCCAGTGCTCTTACAGCCTACCGGGAACATCTCTTCCAAAGGCCTGTGAAACGCAGTTTCTTTGCAGGCCTGAGCTGGCTGAAGTAGGACTTCTGCTCTGGGTGTGCTACTTTGCCCTAGAGCTGAAAGGCACAACGTGCAGGCTTCTTTCCAAAGGGCGAGTTGGGCCCCACAGCATCTTGCTTCCAGCTCTTTGGGAAGCTGAGAAACAACTCGCTCTGCACAGTGCTCTTACAGCCTAGTGGGAACATCTCTTCCAAAGGCCTGTGAAACGCAGTTTCTTTGCAGGCCCGATCTGGCTGAAGTAGGACTTCTGCTCTGGGTGCGCTGCTTTGCCCTAGAGCTGAAAGGCACAACGTGCAGGCTTCTTTCCAAAGGGCGAGTTGGGCCCCACAGCATCTTGCTTCCAGCTCTTTGGGAAGCTAAGAAACAACTCGCTCTGCACAGTGCTCTTACAGCCTACGGGGAACATCTCTTCCAAAGGCCTGTGAAACGCAGTTTCTTTGCAGGCCTGATCTTGCTGAAGTAGGACTTCTGCTCTGGGTGTGCTACTTTGCCCTAGAGCTGAAAGGCACAACGTGCAGGCATCTTTCCAAAGGGCGAGTTGGGCCCCACAGCATCTTGCTTCCAGCTCTTTGGGAAGCTAAGAAACAACTCGCTCTGCACAGTGCTCTTACAGCCTACGGGGAACATCTCTTCCAAAGGCCTGTGAAACGCAGTTTCTTTGCAGGCCTGATCTGGCTGAAGTAGGACTTCTGCTCTGGGTGTGCTACTTTGCCCTAGAGCTGAAAGGCACAACGTGCAGGCTTCTTTCCAAAGGGCGAGTTGGGCCCCACAGCATCTTGCTTCCAGCTCTTTGGGAAGCTAAGAAACAACTCGCTCTGCACAGTGCTCTTACAGCCTACCGGGAACATGTCTTCCAAAGGCCTGTGAAACGCAGTTTCTTTGCAGGCCTGATCTGGCTGAAGTAGGACTTCTGCTCTGGGTGTGCTACTTTGCCCTAGAGCTGAAAGGCACAACGTGCAGGCTTCTTTCCAAAGGGCGAGTTGGGCCCCACAGCATCTTGCTTCCAGCTCTTTGGGAAGCTAAGAAACAACTCGCTCTGCCCAGTGCTCTTACAGCCTACCGGGAACATCTCTTCCAAAGGCCTGTGAAACGCAGTTTCTTTGCAGGCCTGATCTGGCTGAAGTAGGACTTCTGCTCTCAGCGTGCTACTTTGCCCTAGAGCTGAAAGGCACAACGTGCAGGCTTCTTTCCAAAGGGCGAGTTGGGCCCCACAGCATCTTGCTTCCAGCTCTTTGGGAAGCTAAGAAACAACTCGCTCTGCACAGCGCTCTTACAGCCTACGGGGAACATCTCTTCCAAAGGCCTGTGAAACGCAGTTTCTTTGCAGGCCTGATCTGGCTGAAGTAGAACTTCTGCTCTGGGTGTACTACTTTGCCCTAGAGCTGAAAGGCGCAACGTGCAGGCTTCTTTCCAAAGGGCGAGTTGGGCCCCACAGCATCTTGCTTCCAGCTCTTTGGGAAGCTAAGAAACAACTCGCTCTGCACAGTGCTCTTACAGCCTACGGGGAACATCTCTTCCAAAGGCCTGTGAAACGCAGTTTCTTTGCAGGCCTCATCTGGCTGAAGTAGGACTTCTGCTCTGGGTGTGATACTTTGCCCTAGAGCTGAAAGGCACAACGTGCAGGCTTCTTTCCAAAGGGCGAGTTGGGCCCCACAGCATCTTGCTTCCAGCTCTTTGGGAAGCTAAGAAACAACTCGCTCTGCACAGTGCTCTTACAGCCTACCGGGAACATCTCTTCCAAAGGCCTGTGAAACGCAGTTTCTTTGCAGGCCTGATCTGGCTGAAGTAGGACTTCTGCTCTGGGTGTGCTACTTTGCCCTAGAGCTGAAAGGCACAACGTGCAGGCTTCTTTCCAAAGGGCGAGTTGGGCCCCACAGCATCTTGCTTCCAGCTCTTTGGGAAGCTAAGAAACAACTCGCTCTGCACAGTGCTCTTACAGCCTAGTGGGAACATCTCTTCCAAAGGCCTGTGAAACGCAGTTTCTTTGCAGGCCCGATCTGGCTGAAGTAGGACTTCTGCTCTGGGTGTGCTACTTTGCCCTAGAGCTGAAAGGCACAACGTGCAGGCTTCTTTCCAAAGGGCGAGTTGGGCCCCACAGCATCTTGCTTCCAGCTCTTTGGGAAGCTAAGAAACAACTCGCTCTGCACAGTGCTCTTACAGCCTACCGGGAACATCTCTTCCAAAGGCCTGTGCAACGCAGTTTCTTTGCAGGCCTGATCTGGCTGAAGTAGGACTTCTGCTCTGGGTGTGCTACTTTGCCCTAGAGCTGAAAGGCACAACGTGCAGGCTTCTTTCCAAAGGGCGAGTTGGGCCCCACAGCATCTTGCTTCCAGCTCTTTGGGAAGCTAAGAAACAACTCGCTCTGCACAGTGCTCTTACAGCCTACGGGGAACATCTCTTCCAAAGGCCTGTGAAACGCAGTTTCTTTGCAGGCCTGATCTGGCTGAAGTAGGACTTCTGCTCTGGGTGTGCTACTTTGCCCTAGAGCTGAAAGGCACAACGTGCAGGCTTCTTTCCAAAGGGCGAGTTGGGCCCCACAGCATCTTGCTTCCAGCTCTTTGGGAAGCTAAGAAACAACTCGCTCTGCACAGTGCTCTTACAGCCTACCGGGAACATCTCTTCCCAAGGCCTGTGAAACGCAGTTTCTTTGCAGGCCTGATCTGGCTGAAGTAGGACTTCTGCTCTGGGTGTGCTGCTTTGCCCTAGAGCTGAAAGGCACAACGTGCAGGCTTCTTTCCAAAGGGCGAGTTGGGCCCCACAGCATCTTGCTTCCAGCTCTTTGGGAAGCTACGAAACAACTCGCTCTGCACAGTGCTCTTACAGCCTACCGGGAAGATCTCTTCCAAAGGCCAGTGAAACGCAGTTTCTTTGCAGGCCTGATCTGGCTGAAGTAGGACTTCTGCTCTGGGTGTGCTACTTTGCCCTAGAGCTGAAAGGCACAACGTGCAGGCTTCTTTCCAAAGGGCGAGTTGGGCCCCACAGCATCTTGCTTCCAGCTCTTTGGGAAGCTAAGAAACAACTCGCTCTGCACAGTGCTCTTACAGCCTACGGGGAACATCTCGGACAAAGGCCTGTGAAACGCAGTTTCTTTGCAGGCCTGATCTGGCTGAAGTAGGACTTCTGCTCTGGGTGTGCTACTTTGCCCTAGAGCTGAAAGGCACAACGTGCAGGCTTCTTTCCAAAGGGCGAGTTGGGCCCCACAGCATCTTGCTTCCAGCTCTTTGGGAAGCTAAGAAACAACTCGCTCTGCACAGTGCTCTTACAGCCTACGGGGAACATCTCTTCCAAAGGCCTGTGAAACGCAGTTTCTTTGCAGGCCTGATCTGGCTGAAGTAGGACTTCTGCTCTGGGTGTGCTACTTTGCCCTAGAGCTGAAAGGCGCAACGTGCAGGCTTCTTTCCAAAGGGCGAGTTGGGCCCCACAGCATCTTGCTTCCAGCTCTTTGGGAAGCTAAGAAACAACTCGCTCTGCACAGTGCTCTTACAGCCTACGGGGAACATCTCTGACAAAGGCCTGTGAAACGCAGTTTCTTTGCAGGCCTGATCTGTCTGAAGTAGGACTTCTGCTCTGGGTGTGCTACTTTGCCCTAGAGCTGAAAGGCACAACGTGCAGGCTTCTTTCCAAAGGGCGAGTTGGGCCCCACAGCATCTTGCTTCCAGCTCTTTGGGAAGCTAAGAAACAACTCGCTCTGCACAGTGCTCTTACAGCCTACGGGGAACATCTCTGACAAAGGCCTGTGAAACGCAGTTTCTTTGCAGGCCTGATCTGTCTGAAGTAGGACTTCTGCTCTGGGTGTGCTACTTTGCCCTAGAGCTGAAAGGCACAACGTGCAGGCTTCTTTCCAAAGGGCGAGTTGGGCCCCACAGCATCTTGCTTCCAGCTCTTTGGGAAGCTAAGAAAGAACTCGCTCTGCACAGTGCTCTTACAGCCTAGTGGGAACATCTCTTCCAAAGGCCTCTGAAACGCAGTTTCTTTGCAGGCCTGATCTGGCTGAAGTAGGACTTCTGCTCTGGGTGTGCTACTTTGCCCTAGAGCTGAATGGCGCAACTTGCAGGCTTCTTTCCAAAGGGCGAGTTGGGCCCCACAGCATCTTGCTTCCAGCTCTTTGGGAAGCTAAGAAACAACTCGCTCTGCACAGTGCTCTTACAGCCTAGTGGGAACATCTCTTCCAAAGGCCTGTGAAACGCAGTTTCTTTGCAGGCCCGATCTGGCTGAAGTAGGACTTCTGCTCTGGGTGTGCTACTTTGCCCTAGAGCTGAAAGGCACAACGTGCAGGCTTCTTTCCAAAGGGCGAGTTGGGCCCCACAGCATCTTGCTTCCAGCTCTTTGGGAAGCTAAGAAACAACTCGCTCTGCACAGTGCTCTTACAGCCTAGTGGGAACATCTCTTCCAAAGGCCTGTGAAACGCAGTTTCTTTGCAGGCCCGATCTGGCTGAAGTAGGACTTCTGCTCTGGGTGTGCTACTTTGCCCTAGAGCTGAAAGGCACAACGTGCAGGCTTCTTTCCAAAGGGCGAGTTGGGCCCCACAGCATCTTGCTTCCAGCTCTTTGGGAATCTAAGAAACAACTCGCTCTGCACAGCGCTCTTACAGCCTACGGGGAAAATCTCTTCCAAAGGCCTGTGAAACGCAGTTTCTTTGCAGGCCTGATCTGGCTGAAGTAGGACTTCTGCTCTGGGTGTGCTACTTTGCCCTAGAGCTGAAAGGCACAACGTGCAGGCTTCTTTCCAAAGGGCGAGTTGGGCCCCACAGCATCTTGCTTCCAGCTCTTTGGGAAGCTGAGAAACAACTCGCTCTGCACAGTGCTCTTACAGCCTACGGGGAACATCTCTTCCAAAGGCCTGTGAAACGCAGTTTCTTTGCAGGCCCGATCTGGCTGAAGTAGGACTTCTGCTCTGGGTGTGCTGCTTTGCCCTAGAGCTGAAAGGCACAACGTGGAGGCTTCTTTCCAAAGGGCGAGTTGGGCCCCACAGAATCTTGCTTCCAGCTCTTTGGGAAGCTAAGAAACAACTCGCTCTGCACAGTGCTCTTACAGCCTACGGGGAACATCTCTTCCAAAGGCCTGTGAAACGCAGTTTCTTTGCAGGCCTGATCTGGCTGAAGTAGGACTTCTGCTCTGGGTGTGCTACTTTGCCCTAGAGCTGAAAGGCACAACGTGCAGGCTTCTTTCCAAAGGGCGAGTTGGGCCCCACAGCATCTTGCTTCCAGCTCTTTGGGAAGCTAAGAAACAACTCGCTCTGCACAGTGCTCTTACAGCCTACGGGGAACATCTCTTCCAAAGGCCTGTGAAACGCAGTTTCTTTGCAGGCCTGATCTGGCTGAAGTAGGACTTCTGCTCTGGGTGTGCTACTTTGCCCTAAAGCTGAAAGGCACAACATGCAGG
This sequence comes from Equus caballus, assembly GCF_041296265.1. Taxonomy (NCBI): domain Eukaryota; kingdom Metazoa; phylum Chordata; class Mammalia; order Perissodactyla; family Equidae; genus Equus; species Equus caballus. The sequence goes on from NC_091697.1 coordinate 556,232, forward strand.
CTTCTTTCCAAAGGGCGAGTTGGGCCCCACAGCATCTTGCTTCCAGCTCTTTGGGAAGCTAAGAAACAACTCGCTCTGCACAGTGCTCTTACAGCCTAGTGGGAACATCTCTTCCAAAGGCCTGTGAAACGCAGTTTCTTTGCAGGCCTGATCTGGCTGAAGTAGGACTTCTGCTCTGGGTGTGCTACTTTGCCCTAGAGCTGAAAGGCGCAACTTGCAGGCTTCTTTCCAAAGGGCGAGTTGGGCCCCACAGCATCTTGCTTCCAGCTCTTTGGGAAGCTAAGAAACAACTCGCTCTGCACAGTGCTCTTACAGCCTAGTGGGAACATCTCTTCCAAAGGCCTGTGAAACGCAGTTTCTTTGCAGGCCCGATCTGGCTGAAGTAGGACTTCTGCTCTGGGTGTGCTACTTTGCCCTAGAGCTGAAAGGCACAACGTGCAGGCTTCTTTCCAAAGGGCGAGTTGGGCCCCACAGCATCTTGCTTCCAGCTCTTTGGGAAGCTAAGAAACAACTCGCTCTGCACAGTGCTCTTACAGCCTACCGGGAACATCTCTTCCAAAGGCCTGTGCAACGCAGTTTCTTTGCAGGCCTGAGCTGGCTGAAGTAGGACTTCTGCTCTGGGTGTGCTACTTTGCCCTAGAGCTGAAAGGCACAACGTGCAGGCTTCTTTCCAAAGGGCGAGTTGGGCCCCACAGCATCTTGCTTCCAGCTCTTTGGGAAGCTAAGAAACAACTCGCTCTGCACAGTGCTCTTACAGCCTACGGGGAACATCTCTTCCAAAGGCCTGTGAAAGGCAGTTTCTTTGCAGGCCTGATCTGGCTGAAGTAGGACTTCTGCTCTGGGTGTGCTACTTTGCCCTAGAGCTGAAAGGCACAACGTGCAGGCTTCTTTCCAAAGGGCGAGTTGGGCCCCACAGCATCTTGCTTCCAGCTCTTTGGGAAGCTAAGAAACAACTCGCTCTGCACAGTGCTCTTACAGCCTACCGGGAACATCTCTTCCAAAGGCCTGTGAAACGCAGTTTCTTTGCAGGCCTGATCTGGCTGAAGTAGGACTTCTGCTCTGGGTGTGCTACTTTGCCCTAGAGGTGAAAGGCACAACGTGCAGGCTTCTTTCCAAAGGGCGAGTTGGGCCCCACAGCATCTTGCTTCCAGCTCTTTGGGAAGCTAAGAAACAACTCGCTCTGCACAGTGCTCTTACAGCCTACCGGGAAGATCTCTTCCAAAGGCCAGTGAAACGCAGTTTCTTTGCAGGCCTGATCTGGCTGAAGTAGGACTTCTGCTCTGGGTGTGCTACTTTGCCCTAGAGCTGAAAGGCACAACGTGCAGGCTTCTTTCCAAAGGGCGAGTTGGGCCCCACAGCATCTTGCTTCCAGCTCTTTGGGAAGCTAAGAAACAACTCGCTCTGCACAGTGCTCTTACAGCCTACCGGGAACATCTCTGACAAAGGCCTGTGAAACGCAGTTTCTTTGCAGGCCTGATCTGGCTGAAGTAGGACTTCTGCTCTGGGTGTGCTACTTTGCCCTAGAGCTGAAAGGCACAACGTGCAGGCTTCTTTCCAAAGGGCGAGTTGGGCCCCACAGCATCTTGCTTCCAGCTCTTTGGGAAGCTAAGAAACAACTCGCTCTGCACAGTGCTCTTACAGCCTACGGGGAACATCTCTTCCAAAGGCCTGTGAAAGGCAGTTTCTTTGCAGGCCTGATCTGGCTGAAGTAGGACTTCTGCTCTGGGTGTGCTACTTTGCCCTAGAGCTGAAAGGCACAACGTGCAGGCTTCTTTCCAAAGGGCGAGTTGGGCCCCACAGCATCTTGCTTCCAGCTCTTTGGGAAGCTAAGAAACAACTCGCTCTGCACAGTGCTCTTACAGCCTAGTGGGAACATCTCTTCCAAAGGCCTGTGAAACGCAGTTTCTTTGCAGGCCTGATCTGGCTGAAGTAGGACTTCTGCTCTGGGTGTGCTACTTTGCCCTAGAGCTGAAAGGCACAACGTGCAGGCTTCTTTCCAAAGGGCGAGTTGGGCCCCACAGCATCTTGCTTCCAGCTCTTTGGGAAGCTAAGAAACAACTCGCTCTGCACAGTGCTCTTACAGCCTACGGGGAACATCTCTTCCAAAGGCCTGTGAAACGCAGTTTCTTTGCAGGCCTGATCTGGCTGAAGTAGGACTTCTGCTCTGGGTGTGCTACTTTGCCCTAGAGCTGAAAGGCGCAACGTGCAGGCTTCTTTCCAAAGGGCGAGTTGGGCCCCACAGCATCTTGCTTCCAGCTCTTTGGGAAGCTAAGAAACAACTCGCTCTGCACAGTGCTCTTACAGCCTACGGGGAACATCTCTGACAAAGGCCTGTGAAACGCAGTTTCTTTGCAGGCCTGATCTGTCTGAAGTAGGACTTCTGCTCTGGGTGTGCTACTTTGCCCTAGAGCTGAAAGGCACAACGTGCAGGCTTCTTTCCAAAGGGCGAGTTGGGCCCCACAGCATCTTGCTTCCAGCTCTTTGGGAAGCTAAGAAAGAACTCGCTCTGCACAGTGCTCTTACAGCCTAGTGGGAACATCTCTTCCAAAGGCCTCTGAAACGCAGTTTCTTTGCAGGCCTGATCTGGCTGAAGTAGGACTTCTGCTCTGGGTGTGCTACTTTGCCCTAGAGCTGAAAGGCACAACGTGCAGGCTTCTTTCCAAAGGGTGAGTTGGGCCCCACAGCATCTTGCTTCCAGCTCTTTGGGAAGCTAAGAAACAACTCGCTCTGCACAGTGCTCTTACAGCCTACGGGGAACATCTCTTCCAAAGGCCTGTGAAACGCAGTTTCTTTGCAGGCCTGATCTGGCTGAAGTAGGACTTCTGCTCTGGGTGTGCTACTTTGCCCTAGAGCTGAAAGGCACAACGTGCAGGCTTCTTTCCAAAGGGCGAGTTGGGCCCCACAGCATCTTGCTTCCAGCTCTTTGGGAAGCTAAGAAACAACTCGCTCTGCACAGTGCTCTTACAGCCTACCGGGAACATCTCTTCCAAAGGCCTGTGAAACGCAGTTTCTTTGCAGGCCTGATCTGGCTGAAGTAGGACTTCTGCTCTGGGTGTGCTACTTTGCCCTAGAGCTGAATGGCGCAACTTGCAGGCTTCTTTCCAAAGGGCGAGTTGGGCCCCACAGCATCTTGCTTCCAGCTCTTTGGGAAGCTAAGAAACAACTCGCTCTGCACAGTGCTCTTACAGCCTAGTGGGAACATCTCTTCCAAAGGCCTGTGAAACGCAGTTTCTTTGCAGGCCCGATCTGGCTGAAGTAGGACTTCTGCTCTGGGTGTGCTACTTTGCCCTAGAGCTGAAAGGCACAACGTGCAGGCTTCTTTCCAAAGGGCGAGTTGGGCCCCACAGCATCTTGCTTCCAGCTCTTTGGGAAGCTAAGAAACAACTCGCTCTGCACAGTGCTCTTACAGCCTACGGGGAACATCTCTTCCAAAGGCCTGTGAAACGCAGTTTCTTTGCAGGCCTGATCTGGCTGAAGTAGGACTTCTGCTCTGGGTGTGCTACTTTGCCCTAGAGCTGAAAGGCACAACGTGCAGGCTTCTTTCCAAAGGGCGAGTTGGGCCCCACAGCATCTTGCTTCCAGCTCTTTGGGAAGCTAAGAAACAACTCGCTCTGCACAGTGCTCTTACAGCCTACGGGGAACATCTCTTCCAAAGGCCTGTGAAACGCAGTTTCTTTGCAGGCCTGATCTGGCTGAAGTAGGACTTCTGCTCTGGGTGTGCTACTTTGCCCTAAAGCTGAAAGGCACAACGTGCAGGCTTCTTTCCAAAGGGCGAGTTGGGCCCCACAGCATCTTGCTTCCAGCTCTTTGGGAAGCTAAGAAACAACTCGCTCTGCACAGTGCTCTTACAGCCTAGTGGGAACATCTCTTCCAAAGGCCTGTGAAACGCAGTTTCTTTGCAGGCCTGATCTGGCTGAAGTAGGACTTCTGCTCTGGGTGTGCTACTTTGCCCTAGAGCTGAAAGGCGCAACTTGCAGGCTTCTTTCCAAAGGGCGAGTTGGGCCCCACAGCATCTTGCTTCCAGCTCTTTGGGAAGCTAAGAAACAACTCGCTCTGCACAGTGCTCTTACAGCCTAGTGGGAACATCTCTTCCAAAGGCCTGTGAAACGCAGTTTCTTTGCAGGCCCGATCTGGCTGAAGTAGGACTTCTGCTCTGGGTGTGCTACTTTGCCCTAGAGCTGAAAGGCACAACGTGCAGGCTTCTTTCCAAAGGGCGAGTTGGGCCCCACAGCATCTTGCTTCCAGCTCTTTGGGAAGCTAAGAAACAACTCGCTCTGCACAGTGCTCTTACAGCCTACCGGGAACATCTCTTCCAAAGGCCTGTGCAACGCAGTTTCTTTGCAGGCCTGATCTGGCTGAAGTAGGACTTCTGCTCTGGGTGTGCTACTTTGCCCTAGAGCTGAAAGGCACAACGTGCAGGCTTCTTTCCAAAGGGCGAGTTGGGCCCCACAGCATCTTGCTTCCAGCTCTTTGGGAAGCTAAGAAACAACTCGCTCTGCACAGTGCTCTTACAGCCTACGGGGAACATCTCTTCCAAAGGCCTGTGAAACGCAGTTTCTTTGCAGGCCTGATCTGGCTGAAGTAGGACTTCTGCTCTGGGTGTGCTACTTTGCCCTAGAGCTGAAAGGCACAACGTGCAGGCTTCTTTCCAAAGGGCGAGTTGGGCCCCACAGCATCTTGCTTCCAGCTCTTTGGGAAGCTAAGAAACAACTCGCTCTGCACAGTGCTCTTACAGCCTAGTGGGAACATCTCTTCCAAAGGCCTGTGAAACGCAGTTTCTTTGCAGGCCCGATCTGGCTGAAGTAGGACTTCTGCTCTGGGTGTGCTACTTTGCCCTAGAGCTGAAAGGCACAACGTGCAGGCTTCTTTCCAAAGGGCGAGTTGGGCCCCACAGCATCTTGCTTCCAGCTCTTTGGGAAGCTAAGAAACAACTCGCTCTGCACAGTGCTCTTACAGCCTACGGGGAACATCTCTTCCAAAGGCCTGTGAAACGCAGTTTCTTTGCAGGCCTGATCTGGCTGAAGTAGGACTTCTGCTCTGGGTGTGCTACTTTGCCCTAGAGCTGAAAGGCGCAACGTGCAGGCTTCTTTCCAAAGGGCGAGTTGGGCCCCACAGCATCTTGCTTCCAGCTCTTTGGGAAGCTAAGAAACAACTCGCTCTGCACAGTGCTCTTACAGCCTACGGGGAACATCTCTGACAAAGGCCTGTGAAACGCAGTTTCTTTGCAGGCCTGATCTGTCTGAAGTAGGACTTCTGCTCTGGGTGTGCTACTTTGCCCTAGAGCTGAAAGGCACAACGTGCAGGCTTCTTTCCAAAGGGCGAGTTGGGCCCCACAGCATCTTGCTTCCAGCTCTTTGGGAAGCTAAGAAAGAACTCGCTCTGCACAGTGCTCTTACAGCCTAGTGGGAACATCTCTTCCAAAGGCCTCTGAAACGCAGTTTCTTTGCAGGCCTGATCTGGCTGAAGTAGGACTTCTGCTCTGGGTGTGCTACTTTGCCCTAGAGCTGAAAGGCACAACGTGCAGGCTTCTTTCCAAAGGGTGAGTTGGGCCCCACAGCATCTTGCTTCCAGCTCTTTGGGAAGCTAAGAAACAACTCGCTCTGCACAGTGCTCTTACAGCCTACGGGGAACATCTCTTCCAAAGGCCTGTGAAACGCAGTTTCTTTGCAGGCCTGATCTGGCTGAAGTAGGACTTCTGCTCTGGGTGTGCTACTTTGCCCTAGAGCTGAAAGGCACAACGTGCAGGCTTCTTTCCAAAGGGCGAGTTGGGCCCCACAGCATCTTGCTTCCAGCTCTTTGGGAAGCTAAGAAACAACTCGCTCTGCACAGTGCTCTTACAGCCTAGTGGGAACATCTCTTCCATAGGCCTGTGAAACGCAGTTTCTTTGCAGGCCTGATCTGGCTGAAGTAGGACTTCTGCTCTGGGTGTGCTACTTTGCCCTAGAGCTGAAAGGCGCAACGTGCAGGCTTCTTTCCAAAGGGCGAGTTGGGCCCCACAGCATCTTGCTTCCAGCTCTTTGGGAAGCTAAGAAACAACTCGCTCTGCACAGTGCTCTTACAGCCTAGTGGGAACATCTCTTCCAAAGGCCTGTGAAACGCAGTTTCTTTGCAGGCCCGATCTGGCTGAAGTAGGACTTCTGCTCTGGGTGTGCTACTTTGCCCTAGAGCTGAAAGGCACAACGTGCAGGCTTCTTTCCAAAGGGCGAGTTGGGCCCCACAGCATCTTGCTTCCAGCTCTTTGGGAAGCTAAGAAACAACTCGCTCTGCACAGTGCTCTTACAGCCTACCGGGAACATCTCTTCCAAAGGCCTGTGCAACGCAGTTTCTTTGCAGGCCTGATCTGGCTGAAGTAGGACTTCTGCTCTGGGTGTGCTACTTTGCCCTAGAGCTGAAAGGCACAACGTGCAGGCTTCTTTCCAAAGGGCGAGTTGGGCCCCACAGCATCTTGCTTCCAGCTCTTTGGGAAGCTAAGAAACAACTCGCTCTGCACAGTGCTCTTACAGCCTACGGGGAACATCTCTTCCAAAGGCCTGTGAAACGCAGTTTCTTTGCAGGCCTGATCTGGCTGAAGTAGGACTTCTGCTCTGGGTGTGCTACTTTGCCCTAGAGCTGAAAGGCACAACGTGCAGGCTTCTTTCCAAAGGGCGAGTTGGGCCCCACAGCATCTTGCTTCCAGCTCTTTGGGAAGCTAAGAAACAACTCGCTCTGCACAGTGCTCTTACAGCCTACCGGGAACATCTCTTCCAAAGGCCTGTGAAACGCAGTTTCTTTGCAGGCCTGATCTGGCTGAAGTAGGACTTCTGCTCTGGGTGTGCTACTTTGCCCTAGAGGTGAAAGGCACAACGTGCAGGCTTCTTTCCAAAGGGCGAGTTGGGCCCCACAGCATCTTGCTTCCAGCTCTTTGGGAAGCTAAGAAACAACTCGCTCTGCACAGTGCTCTTACAGCCTACCGGGAAGATCTCTTCCAAAGGCCAGTGAAACGCAGTTTCTTTGCAGGCCTGATCTGGCTGAAGTAGGACTTCTGCTCTGGGTGTGCTACTTTGCCCTAGAGCTGAAAGGCACAACGTGCAGGCTTCTTTCCAAAGGGCGAGTTGGGCCCCACAGCATCTTGCTTCCAGCTCTTTGGGAAGCTAAGAAACAACTCGCTCTGCACAGTGCTCTTACAGCCTACGGGGAACATCTCTGACAAAGGCCTGTGAAACGCAGTTTCTTTGCAGGCCTGATCTGGCTGAAGTAGGACTTCTGCTCTGGGTGTGCTACTTTGCCCTAGAGCTGAAAGGCACAACGTGCAGGCTTCTTTCCAAAGGGCGAGTTGGGCCCCACAGCATCTTGCTTCCAGCTCTTTGGGAAGCTAAGAAACAACTCGCTCTGCACAGTGCTCTTACAGCCTACGGGGAACATCTGTGACAAAGGCCTGTGAAACGCAGTTTCTTTGCAGGCCTGATCTGTCTGAAGTAGGACTTCTGCTCTGGGTGTGCTACTTTGCCCTAGAGCTGAAAGGCACAACGTGCAGGCTTCTTTCCAAAGGGCGAGTTGGGCCCCACAGCATCTTGCTTCCAGCTCTTTGGGAAGCTAAGAAAGAACTCGCTCTGCACAGTGCTCTTACAGCCTAGTGGGAACATCTCTTCCAAAGGCCTCTGAAACGCAGTTTCTTTGCAGGCCTGATCTGGCTGAAGTAGGACTTCTGCTCTGGGTGTGCTACTTTGCCCTAGAGCTGAATGGCGCAACTTGCAGGCTTCTTTCCAAAGGGCGAGTTGGGCCCCACAGCATCTTGCTTCCAGCTCTTTGGGAAGCTAAGAAACAACTCGCTCTGCACAGTGCTCTTACAGCCTAGTGGGAACATCTCTTCCAAAGGCCTGTGAAACGCAGTTTCTTTGCAGGCCCGATCTGGCTGAAGTAGGACTTCTGCTCTGGGTGTGCTACTTTGCCCTAGAGCTGAAAGGCACAACGTGCAGGCTTCTTTCCAAAGGGCGAGTTGGGCCCCACAGCATCTTGCTTCCAGCTCTTTGGGAAGCTAAGAAACAACTCGCTCTGCACAGTGCTCTTACAGCCTAGTGGGAACATCTCTTCCAAAGGCCTGTGAAACGCAGTTTCTTTGCAGGCCCGATCTGGCTGAAGTAGGACTTCTGCTCTGGGTGTGCTACTTTGCCCTAGAGCTGAAAGGCACAACGTGCAGGCTTCTTTCCAAAGGGCGAGTTGGGCCCCACAGCATCTTGCTTCCAGCTCTTTGGGAAGCTAAGAAACAACTCGCTCTGCACAGTGCTCTTACAGCCTACCGGGAACATCTCTTCCAAAGGCCTGTGAAACGCAGTTTCTTTGCAGGCCTGATCTGGCTGAAGTAGGACTTCTGCTCTGGGTGTGCTACTTTGCCCTAGAGCTGAAAGGCACAACGTGCAGGCTTCTTTCCAAAGGGCGAGTTGGGCCCCACAGCATCTTGCTTCCAGCTCTTTGGGAAGCTAAGAAACAACTCGCTCTGCACAGTGCTCTTACAGCCTAGTGGGAACATCTCTTCCAAAGGCCTGTGAAACGCAGTTTCTTTGCAGGCCTGATCTGGCTGAAGTAGGACTTCTGCTCTGGGTGTGCTACTTTGCCCTAGAGCTGAAAGGCACAACGTGCAGGCTTCTTTCCAAAGGGCGAGTTGGGCCCCACAGCATCTTGCTTCCAGATCTTTGGGAAGCTAAGAAACAACTCGCTCTGCACAGTGCTCTTACAGCCTAGTGGGAACATCTCTTCCAAAGGCCTGTGAAACGCAGTTTCTTTGCAGGCCTGATCTGGGTGAAGTAGGACTTCTGCTCTGGGTCTGCTACTTTGCCCTACAGGTGAAAGGCACAACGTGCAGGCTCCTTTCCAAAGGGCGAGTTGGGCCCCACAGCATCTTGCTTCCAGCTCTTTGGGAAGCTAAGAAACAACTTGCTCTGCACAGTGCTCTTACAGCCTACCGGGAACATGTCTTCCAAAGGCCTGTGAAACGCAGTTTCTTTGCAGGCCTGATCTGGCTGAAGTAGGACTTCTGCTCTGGGTGTGCTACTTTGCCCTAGAGCTGAAAGGCACAACGTGCAGGCTTCTTTCCAAAGGGCGAGTTGGGCCCCACAGCATCTTGCTTCCAGCTCTTTGGAAAGCTAAGAAACAACTCGCTCTTCACAGTGCTCTTACAGTGTAGTGGGAACATCTCTTCCAAAGGCCTGTGAAACGCAGTTTCTTTGCAGGCCTGATCTGGCTGAAGTAGGACTTCTGCTCTGGGCGTGCTACTTTGCCCTAGAGCTGAAAGGCACAACGTGCAGGCTTCTTTCCAAAGGGCGAGTTGGGCCCCACAGCATCTTGCTTCCAGCTCTTTGGGAAGCTAAGAAACAACTCGCTCTGCACAGTGCTCTTACAGCCTACCGGAAACATCTCTTCCAAAGGCCTGTGAAACGCAGTTTCTTTGCAGGCCTGATCTGGCTGAAGTAGGACTTCTGCTCTGGGTGTGCTACTTTGCCCTAGAGCTGAAAGGCACAACGTGCAGGCTTCTTTCCAAAGGGCGAGTTGGGCCCCACAGCATCTTGCTTCCAGCTCTTTGGGAAGCTAAGAAACAACTCGCTCTGCACAGTGCTCTTACAGCCTATGGGGAACATCTCTTCCAAAGGCCTGTGAAACGCAGTTTCTTTGCAGGCCTGATCTGGCTGAAGTAGGACTTCTGCTCTGGGTGTGCTACTTTGCCCTAGAGGTGAAAGGCACAACGTGCAGGCTTCTTTCCAAAGGGCGAGTTGGGCCCCACAGCATCTTGCTTCCAGCTCTTTGGGAAGCTACGAAACAACTCGCTCTGCACAGTGCTCTTACAGCCTACCGGGAAGATCTCTTCCAAAGGCCAGTGAAACGCAGTTTCTTTGCAGGCCTGATCTGGCTGAAGTAGGACTTCTGCTCTGGGTGTGCTACTTTGCCCTAGAGCTGAAAGGCACAACGTGCAGGCTTCTTTCCAAAGGGCGAGTTGGGCCCCACAGCATCTTGCTTCCAGCTCTTTGGGAAGCTAAGAAACAACTCGCTCTGCACAGTGCTCTTACAGCCTTCCGGGAACATCTCTTCCAAAGGCCTGTGAAACGCAGTTTCTTTGCAGGCCCGATCTGGCTGAAGTAGGACTTCTGCTCTGGGTGTGCTACTTTGCCCTAGAGCTGAAAGGCACAACGTGCAGGCTTCTTTCCAAAGGGCGTGTTGGGCCCCACAGCATCTTGCTTCCAGCTCTTTGGGAAGCTAAGAAACAACTCGCTCTGCACAGTGCTCTTACAGCCTATGGGGAACATCTCTGACAAAGGCCTGTGAAACGCAGTTTCTTTGCAGGCCTGATCTGGCTGAAGTAGGACTTCTGCTCTGGGTGTGCTACTTTGCCCTAGAGCTGAAAGGCACAACGTGCAGGCTTCTTTCCAAAGGGCGAGTTGGGCCCCACAGCATCTTGCTTCCAGCTCTTTGGGAAGCTAAGAAACAACTCGCTGTGCACAGTGCTCTTACAGCCTAATGGGAACATCTCTTCCAAAGGCCTGTGAAACGCAGTTTCTTTGCAGGCCTGATCTGGCTGAAGTAGGACTTCTGCTCTGGGTCTGCTACTTTGCCCTAGAGGTGAAAGGCACAACGTGCACGCTCCTTTCCAAAGGGCGAGTTGGGCCCCACAGCATCTTGCTTCCAGCTCTTTGGGAAGCTAAGAAACAACTCGCTCTGCACAGTGCTCTTACAGCCTACCGGGAACATCTCTTCCAAAGGCCTGTGCAACGCAGTTTCTTTGCAGGCCTGATCTGGCTGAAGTAGGACTTCTGCTCTGGGTGTGCTACTTTGCCCTAGAGCTGAAAGGCACAACGTGCAGGCTTCTTTCCAAAGGGCGAGTTGGGCCCCACAGCATCTTGCTTCCAGCTCTTTGGGAAGCTAAGAAACAACTCGCTCTGCACAGTGCTCTTACAGCCTACGGGGAACATCTCTTCCAAAGGTCTGTGAAACGCAGTTTCTTTGCAGGCCCGATCTGGCTGAAGTAGGACTTCTGCTCTGGGTGTGCTACTTTGCCCTAGAGCTGAAAGGCACAACGTGCAGGTTTCTTTCCAAAGGGCGAGTTGGACCCCACAGCATCTTGCTTCCAGCTCTTTGGGAAGCTAAGAAACAACTCGCTCTGCACAGTGCTCTTACAGCCTATGGGGAACATCTCTTCCAAAGGCCTGTGAAACGCAGTTTCTTTGCAGGCCTGATCTGGCTGAAGTAGGACTTCTGCTCTGGGTGTGCTACTTTGCCCTAGAGGTGAAAGGCACAACGTGCAGGCTTCTTTCCAAAGGGCGAGTTGGGCCCCACAGCATCTTGCTTCCAGCTCTTTGGGAAGCTAAGAAACAACTCGCTCTGCACAGCGCTCTTACAGCCTACCGGGAAGATCTCTTCCAAAGGCCTGTGAAACGCAGTTTCTTTGCAGGCCTGATCTGGCTGAAGTAGGACTTCTGCTCTGGGTGTGCTACTTTGCCCTAGAGCTGAAAGGCACAACGTGCAGGCTTCTTTCCAAAGGGCGAGTTGGGCCCCACAGCATCTTGCTTCCAGCTCTTTGGGAAGCTAAGAAACAACTCGCTCTGCACAGTGCTCTTACAGCCTAGTGGGAACATCTCTTCCAAAGGCCTCTGAAACGCAGTTTCTTTGCAGGCCTGATCTGGCTGAAGTAGGACTTCTGCTCTGGGTGTGCTACTTTGCCCTAGAGCTGAATGGCGCAACTTGCAGGCTTCTTTCCAAAGGGCGAGTTGGGCCCCACAGCATCTTGCTTCCAGCTCTTTGGGAAGCTAAGAAACAACTCGCTCTGCACAGTGCTCTTACAGCCTAGTGGGAACATCTCTTCCAAAGGCCTGTGAAACGCAGTTTCTTTGCAGGCCCGATCTGGCTGAAGTAGGACTTCTGCTCTGGGTGTGCTACTTTGCCCTAGAGCTGAAAGGCACAACGTGCAGGCTTCTTTCCAAAGGGCGAGTTGGGCCCCACAGCATCTTGCTTCCAGCTCTTTGGGAAGCTAAGAAACAACTCGCTCTGCACAGTGCTCTTACAGCCTACGGGGAACATCTCTTCCAAAGGCCTGTGAAACGCAGTTTCTTTGCAGGCCTGATCTGGCTGAAGTAGGACTTCTGCTCTGGGTGTGCTACTTTGCCCTAGAGCTGAAAGGCACAACGTGCAGGCTTCTTTCCAAAGGGCGAGTTGGGCCCCACAGCATCTTGCTTCCAGCTCTTTGGGAAGCTAAGAAACAACTCGCTCTGCACAGTGCTCTTACAGCCTACGGGGAACATCTCTTCCAAAGGCCTGTGAAACGCAGTTTCTTTGCAGGCCTGATCTGGCTGAAGTAGGACTTCTGCTCTGGGTGTGCTACTTTGCCCTAAAGCTGAAAGGCACAACGTGCAGGCTTCTTTCCAAAGGGCGAGTTGGGCCCCACAGCATCTTGCTTCCAGCTCTTTGGGAAGCTAAGAAACAACTCGCTCTGCACAGTGCTCTTACAGCCTAGTGGGAACATCTCTTCCAAAGGCCTGTGAAACGCAGTTTCTTTGCAGGCCTGATCTGGCTGAAGTAGGACTTCTGCTCTGGGTGTGCTACTTTGCCCTAGAGCTGAAAGGCGCAACTTGCAGGCTTCTTTCCAAAGGGCGAGTTGGGCCCCACAGCATCTTGCTTCCAGCTCTTTGGGAAGCTAAGAAACAACTCGCTCTGCACAGTGCTCTTACAGCCTAGTGGGAACATCTCTTCCAAAGGCCTGTGAAACGCAGTTTCTTTGCAGGCCCGATCTGGCTGAAGTAGGACTTCTGCTCTGGGTGTGCTACTTTGCCCTAGAGCTGAAAGGCACAACGTGCAGGCTTCTTTCCAAAGGGCGAGTTGGGCCCCACAGCATCTTGCTTCCAGCTCTTTGGGAAGCTAAGAAACAACTCGCTCTGCACAGTGCTCTTACAGCCTACCGGGAACATCTCTTCCAAAGGCCTGTGCAACGCAGTTTCTTTGCAGGCCTGATCTGGCTGAAGTAGGACTTCTGCTCTGGGTGTGCTACTTTGCCCTAGAGCTGAAAGGCACAACGTGCAGGCTTCTTTCCAAAGGGCGAGTTGGGCCCCACAGCATCTTGCTTCCAGCTCTTTGGGAAGCTAAGAAACAACTCGCTCTGCACAGTGCTCTTACAGCCTACGGGGAACATCTCTTCCAAAGGCCTGTGAAACGCAGTTTCTTTGCAGGCCTGATCTGGCTGAAGTAGGACTTCTGCTCTGGGTGTGCTACTTTGCCCTAGAGCTGAAAGGCACAACGTGCAGGCTTCTTTCCAAAGGGCGAGTTGGGCCCCACAGCATCTTGCTTCCAGCTCTTTGGGAAGCTAAGAAACAACTCGCTCTGCACAGTGCTCTTACAGCCTACCGGGAACATCTCTTCCAAAGGCCTGTGAAACGCAGTTTCTTTGCAGGCCTGATCTGGCTGAAGTAGGACTTCTGCTCTGGGTGTGCTACTTTGCCCTAGAGGTGAAAGGCACAACGTGCAGGCTTCTTTCCAAAGGGCGAGTTGGGCCCCACAGCATCTTGCTTCCAGCTCTTTGGGAAGCTAAGAAACAACTCGCTCTGCACAGTGCTCTTACAGCCTACCGGGAACATCTCTTCCAAAGGCCAGTGAAACGCAGTTTCTTTGCAGGCCTGATCTGGCTGAAGTAGGACTTCTGCTCTGGGTGTGCTACTTTGCCCTAGAGCTGAAAGGCACAACGTGCAGGCTTCTTTCCAAAGGGCGAGTTGGGCCCCACAGCATCTTGCTTCCAGCTCTTTGGGAAGCTAAGAAACAACTCGCTCTGCACAGTGCTCTTACAGCCTAGTGGGAACATCTCTTCCAAAGGCCTCTGAAACGCAGTTTCTTTGCAGGCCTGATCTGGCTGAAGTAGGACTTCTGCTCTGGGTGTGCTACTTTGCCCTAGAGCTGAATGGCGCAACTTGCAGGCTTCTTTCCAAAGGGCGAGTTGGGCCCCACAGCATCTTGCTTCCAGCTCTTTGGGAAGCTAAGAAACAACTCGCTCTGCACAGTGCTCTTACAGCCTAGTGGGAACATCTCTTCCAAAGGCCTGTGAAACGCAGTTTCTTTGCAGGCCCGATCTGGCTGAAGTAGGACTTCTGCTCTGGGTGTGCTACTTTGCCCTAGAGCTGAAAGGCACAACGTGCAGGCTTCTTTCCAAAGGGCGAGTTGGGCCCCACAGCATCTTGCTTCCAGCTCTTTGGGAAGCTAAGAAACAACTCGCTCTGCACAGTGCTCTTACAGCCTACGGGGAACATCTCTTCCAAAGGCCTGTGAAACGCAGTTTCTTTGCAGGCCTGATCTGGCTGAAGTAGGACTTCTGCTCTGGGTGTGCTACTTTGCCCTAGAGCTGAAAGGCACAACGTGCAGGCTTCTTTCCAAAGGGCGAGTTGGGCCCCACAGCATCTTGCTTCCAGCTCTTTGGGAAGCTAAGAAACAACTCGCTCTGCACAGTGCTCTTACAGCCTACGGGGAACATCTCTTCCAAAGGCCTGTGAAACGCAGTTTCTTTGCAGGCCTGATCTGGCTGAAGTAGGACTTCTGCTCTGGGTGTGCTACTTTGCCCTAAAGCTGAAAGGCACAACGTGCAGGCTTCTTTCCAAAGGGCGAGTTGGGCCCCACAGCATCTTGCTTCCAGCTCTTTGGGAAGCTAAGAAACAACTCGCTCTGCACAGTGCTCTTACAGCCTAGTGGGAACATCTCTTCCAAAGGCCTGTGAAACGCAGTTTCTTTGCAGGCCTGATCTGGCTGAAGTAGGACTTCTGCTCTGGGTGTGCTACTTTGCCCTAGAGCTGAAAGGCGCAACTTGCAGGCTTCTTTCCAAAGGGCGAGTTGGGCCCCACAGCATCTTGCTTCCAGCTCTTTGGGAAGCTAAGAAACAACTCGCTCTGCACAGTGCTCTTACAGCCTAGTGGGAACATCTCTTCCAAAGGCCTGTGAAACGCAGTTTCTTTGCAGGCCCGATCTGGCTGAAGTAGGACTTCTGCTCTGGGTGTGCTACTTTGCCCTAGAGCTGAAAGGCACAACGTGCAGGCTTCTTTCCAAAGGGCGAGTTGGGCCCCACAGCATCTTGCTTCCAGCTCTTTGGGAAGCTAAGAAACAACTCGCTCTGCACAGTGCTCTTACAGCCTACCGGGAACATCTCTTCCAAAGGCCTGTGCAACGCAGTTTCTTTGCAGGCCTGATCTGGCTGAAGTAGGACTTCTGCTCTGGGTGTGCTACTTTGCCCTAGAGCTGAAAGGCACAACGTGCAGGCTTCTTTCCAAAGGGCGAGTTGGGCCCCACAGCATCTTGCTTCCAGCTCTTTGGGAAGCTAAGAAACAACTCGCTCTGCACAGTGCTCTTACAGCCTACGGGGAACATCTCTTCCAAAGGCCTGTGAAACGCAGTTTCTTTGCAGGCCTGATCTGGCTGAAGTAGGACTTCTGCTCTGGGTGTGCTACTTTGCCCTAGAGCTGAAAGGCACAACGTGCAGGCTTCTTTCCAAAGGGCGAGTTGGGCCCCACAGCATCTTGCTTCCAGCTCTTTGGGAAGCTAAGAAACAACTCGCTCTGCACAGTGCTCTTACAGCCTACCGGGAACATCTCTTCCAAAGGCCTGTGAAACGCAGTTTCTTTGCAGGCCTGATCTGGCTGAAGTAGGACTTCTGCTCTGGGTGTGCTACTTTGCCCTAGAGGTGAAAGGCACAACGTGCAGGCTTCTTTCCAAAGGGCGAGTTGGGCCCCACAGCATCTTGCTTCCAGCTCTTTGGGAAGCTAAGAAACAACTCGCTCTGCACAGTGCTCTTACAGCCTACCGGGAAGATCTCTTCCAAAGGCCAGTGAAACGCAGTTTCTTTGCAGGCCTGATCTGGCTGAAGTAGGACTTCTGCTCTGGGTGTGCTACTTTGCCCTAGAGCTGAAAGGCACAACGTGCAGGCTTCTTTCCAAAGGGCGAGTTGGGCCCCACAGCATCTTGCTTCCAGCTCTTTGGGAAGCTAAGAAACAACTCGCTCTGCACAGTGCTCTTACAGCCTACGGGGAACATCTCTGACAAAGGCCTGTGAAACGCAGTTTCTTTGCAGGCCTGATCTGGCTGAAGTAGGACTTCTGCTCTGGGTGTGCTACTTTGCCCTAGAGCTGAAAGGCACAACGTGCAGGCTTCTTTCCAAAGGGCGAGTTGGGCCCCACAGCATCTTGCTTCCAGCTCTTTGGGAAGCTAAGAAACAACTCGCTCTGCACAGTGCTCTTACAGCCTACGGGGAACATCTGTGACAAAGGCCTGTGAAACGCAGTTTCTTTGCAGGCCTGATCTGGCTGAAGTAGGACTTCTGCTCTGGGTGTGCTACTTTGCCCTAGAGCTGAAAGGCACAACGTGCAGGCTTCTTTCCAAAGGGCGAGTTGGGCCCCACAGCATCTTGCTTCCAGCTCTTTGGGAAGCTAAGAAAGAACTCGCTCTGCACAGTGCTCTTACAGCCTAGTGGGAACATCTCTTCCAAAGGCCTCTGAAACGCAGTTTCTTTGCAGGCCTGATCTGGCTGAAGTAGGACTTCTGCTCTGGGTGTGCTACTTTGCCCTAGAGCTGAATGGCGCAACTTGCAGGCTTCTTTCCAAAGGGCGAGTTGGGCCCCACAGCATCTTGCTTCCAGCTCTTTGGGAAGCTAAGAAACAACTCGCTCTGCACAGTGCTCTTACAGCCTACCGGGAACATCTCTTCCAAAGGCCTGTGAAACGCAGTTTCTTTGCAGGCCTGATCTGGCTGAAGTAGGACTTCTGCTCTGGGCGTGCTACTTTGCCCTAGAGCTGAAAGGCACAACGTGCAGGCTTCTTTCCAAAGGGCGAGTTGGGCCCCACAGCATCTTGCTTCCAGCTCTTTGGGAAGCTAAGAAACAACTCGCTCTGCACAGTGCTCTTACAGCCTACGGGGAACATCTCTGACAAAGGCCTGTGAAACGCAGTTTCTTTGCAGGCCTGATCTGGCTGAAGTAGGACTTCTGCTCTGGGTGTGCTACTTTGCCCTAGAGCTGAAAGGCACAACGTGCAGGCTTCTTTCCAAAGGGCGAGTTGGGCCCCACAGCATCTTGCTTCCAGCTCTTTGGGAAGCTAAGAAACAACTCGCTCTGCACAGTGCTCTTACAGCCTACGGGGAACATCTCTGACAAAGGCCTGTGAAACGCAGTTTCTTTGCAGGCCTGATCTGTCTGAAGTAGGACTTCTGCTCTGGGTGTGCTACTTTGCCCTAGAGCTGAAAGGCACAACGTGCAGGCTTCTTTCCAAAGGGCGAGTTGGGCCCCACAGCATCTTGCTTCCAGCTCTTTGGGAAGCTAAGAAACAACTCGCTCTGCACAGTGCTCTTACAGCCTAGTGGGAACATCTCTTCCAAAGGCCTCTGAAACGCAGTTTCTTTGCAGGCCTGATCTGGCTGAAGTAGGACTTCTGCTCTGGGTGTGCTACTTTGCCCTAGAGCTGAATGGCGCAACTTGCAGGCTTCTTTCCAAAGGGCGAGTTGGGCCCCACAGCATCTTGCTTCCAGCTCTTTGGGAAGCTAAGAAACAACTCGCTCTGCACAGTGCTCTTACAGCCTACCGGGAACATCTCTTCCAAAGGCCTGTGAAACGCAGTTTCTTTGCAGGCCTGATCTGGCTGAAGTAGGACTTCTGCTCTGGGTGTGCTACTTTGCCCTAGAGCTGAAAGGCACAACGTGCAGGCTTCTTTCCAAAGGGCGAGTTGGGCCCCACAGCATCTTGCTTCCAGCTCTTTGGGAAGCTAAGAAACAACTCGCTCTGCACAGTGCTCTTACAGCCTAGTGGGAACATCTCTTCCAAAGGCCTGTGAAACGCAGTTTCTTTGCAGGCCTGATCTGGCTGAAGTAGGACTTCTGCTCTGGGTGTGCTACTTTGCCCTAGAGCTGAAAGGCACAACGTGCAGGCTTCTTTCCAAAGGGCGAGTTGGGCCCCACAGCATCTTGCTTCCAGATCTTTGGGAAGCTAAGAAACAACTCGCTCTGCACAGTGCTCTTACAGCCTAGTGGGAACATCTCTTCCAAAGGCCTCTGAAACGCAGTTTCTTTGCAGGCCTGATCTGGCTGAAGTAGGACTTCTGCTCTGGGTGTGCTACTTTGCCCTAGAGCTGAATGGCGCAACTTGCAGGCTTCTTTCCAAAGGGCGAGTTGGGCCCCACAGCATCTTGCTTCCAGCTCTTTGGGAAGCTAAGAAACAACTCGCTCTGCACAGTGCTCTTACAGCCTACCGGGAACATCTCTTCCAAAGGCCTGTGAAACGCAGTTTCTTTGCAGGCCTGATCTGGCTGAAGTAGGACTTCTGCTCTGGGCGTGCTACTTTGCCCTAGAGCTGAAAGGCACAACGTGCAGGCTTCTTTCCAAAGGGCGAGTTGGGCCCCACAGCATCTTGCTTCCAGCTCTTTGGGAAGCTAAGAAACAACTCGCTCTGCACAGTGCTCTTACAGCCTACGGGGAACATCTCTGACAAAGGCCTGTGAAACGCAGTTTCTTTGCAGGCCTGATCTGGCTGAAGTAGGACTTCTGCTCTGGGTGTGCTACTTTGCCCTAGAGCTGAAAGGCACAACGTGCAGGCTTCTTTCCAAAGGGCGAGTTGGGCCCCACAGCATCTTGCTTCCAGCTCTTTGGGAAGCTAAGAAACAACTCGCTCTGCACAGTGCTCTTACAGCCTACGGGGAACATCTCTGACAAAGGCCTGTGAAACGCAGTTTCTTTGCAGGCCTGATCTGTCTGAAGTAGGACTTCTGCTCTGGGTGTGCTACTTTGCCCTAGAGCTGAAAGGCACAACGTGCAGGCTTCTTTCCAAAGGGCGAGTTGGGCCCCACAGCATCTTGCTTCCAGCTCTTTGGGAAGCTAAGAAACAACTCGCTCTGCACAGTGCTCTTACAGCCTAGTGGGAACATCTCTTCCAAAGGCCTCTGAAACGCAGTTTCTTTGCAGGCCTGATCTGGCTGAAGTAGGACTTCTGCTCTGGGTGTGCTACTTTGCCCTAGAGCTGAATGGCGCAACTTGCAGGCTTCTTTCCAAAGGGCGAGTTGGGCCCCACAGCATCTTGCTTCCAGCTCTTTGGGAAGCTAAGAAACAACTCGCTCTGCACAGTGCTCTTACAGCCTACCGGGAACATCTCTTCCAAAGGCCTGTGAAACGCAGTTTCTTTGCAGGCCTGATCTGGCTGAAGTAGGACTTCTGCTCTGGGTGTGCTACTTTGCCCTAGAGCTGAAAGGCACAACGTGCAGGCTTCTTTCCAAAGGGCGAGTTGGGCCCCACAGCATCTTGCTTCCAGCTCTTTGGGAAGCTAAGAAACAACTCGCTCTGCACAGTGCTCTTACAGCCTAGTGGGAACATCTCTTCCAAAGGCCTGTGAAACGCAGTTTCTTTGCAGGCCTGATCTGGCTGAAGTAGGACTTCTGCTCTGGGTGTGCTACTTTGCCCTAGAGCTGAAAGGCACAACGTGCAGGCTTCTTTCCAAAGGGCGAGTTGGGCCCCACAGCATCTTGCTTCCAGATCTTTGGGAAGCTAAGAAACAACTCGCTCTGCACAGTGCTCTTACAGCCTAGTGGGAACATCTCTTCCAAAGGCCTGTGAAACGCAGTTTCTTTGCAGGCCTGATCTGGGTGAAGTAGGACTTCTGCTCTGGGTCTGCTACTTTGCCCTACAGGTGAAAGGCACAACGTGCAGGCTCCTTTCCAAAGGGCGAGTTGGGCCCCACAGCATCTTGCTTCCAGCTCTTTGGGAAGCTAAGAAACAACTTGCTCTGCACAGTGCTCTTACAGCCTACCGGGAACATGTCTTCCAAAGGCCTGTGAAACGCAGTTTCTTTGCAGGCCTGATCTGGCTGAAGTAGGACTTCTGCTCTGGGCGTGCTACTTTGCCCTAGAGCTGAAAGGCACAACGTGCAGGCTTCTTTCCAAAGGGCGAGTTGGGCCCCACAGCATCTTGCTTCCAGCTCTTTGGGAAGCTAAGAAACAACTCGCTCTGCACAGTGCTCTTACAGCCTACCGGGAACATCTCTTCCAAAGGCCTGTGAAACGCAGTTTCTTTGCAGGCCTGATCTGGCTGAAGTAGGACTTCTGCTCTGGGTGTGCTACTTTGCCCTAGAGCTGAAAGGCACAACGTGCAGGCTTCTTTCCGAAGGGCGAGTTGGGCCCCACAGCATCTTGCTTCCAGCTCTTTGGGAAGCTAAGAAACAACTCGCTCTGCACAGTGCTCTTACAGCCTACGGGGAACATCTCTGACAAAGGCCTGTGAAACGCAGTTTCTTTGCAGGCCTGATCTGTCTGAAGTAGGACTTCTGCTCTGGGTGTGCTACTTTGCCCTAGAGCTGAAAGGCACAACGTGCAGGCTTCTTTCCAAAGGGCGAGTTGGGCCCCACAGCATCTTGCTTCCAGCTCTTTGGGAAGCTAAGAAACAACTCGCTCTGCACAGTGCTCTTACAGCCTACGGGGAACATCTCTGACAAAGGCCTGTGAAACGCAGTTTCTTTGCAGGCCTGATCTGTCTGAAGTAGGACTTCTGCTCTGGGTGTGCTACTTTGCCCTAGAGCTGAAAGGCACAACGTGCAGGCTTCTTTCCAAAGGGCGAGTTGGGCCCCACAGCATCTTGCTTCCAGCTCTTTGGGAAGCTAAGAAAGAACTCGCTCTGCACAGTGCTCTTACAGCCTAGTGGGAACATCTCTTCCAAAGGCCTCTGAAACGCAGTTTCTTTGCAGGCCTGATCTGGCTGAAGTAGGACTTCTGCTCTGGGTGTGCTACTTTGCCCTAGAGCTGAATGGCGCAACTTGCAGGCTTCTTTCCAAAGGGCGAGTTGGGCCCCACAGCATCTTGCTTCCAGCTCTTTGGGAAGCTAAGAAACAACTCGCTCTGCACAGTGCTCTTACAGCCTAGTGGGAACATCTCTTCCAAAGGCCTGTGAAACGCAGTTTCTTTGCAGGCCCGATCTGGCTGAAGTAGGACTTCTGCTCTGGGTGTGCTACTTTGCCCTAGAGCTGAAAGGCACAACGTGCAGGCTTCTTTCCAAAGGGCGAGTTGGGCCCCATAGCATCTTGCTTCCAGCTCTTTGGGAAGCTAAGAAACAACTCGCTCTGCACAGTGCTCTTACAGCCTAGTGGGAACATCTCTTCCAAAGGCCTGTGAAACGCAGTTTCTTTGCAGGCCCGATCTGGCTGAAGTAGGACTTCTGCTCTGGGTGTGCTACTTTGCCCTAGAGCTGAAAGGCACAACGTGCAGGCTTCTTTCCAAAGGGCGAGTTGGGCCCCACAGCATCTTGCTTCCAGCTCTTTGGGAATCTAAGAAACAACTCGCTCTGCACAGCGCTCTTACAGCCTACGGGGAAAATCTCTTCCAAAGGCCTGTGAAACGCAGTTTCTTTGCAGGCCTGATCTGGCTGAAGTAGGACTTCTGCTCTGGGTGTGCTACTTTGCCCTAGAGCTGAAAGGCACAACGTGCAGGCTTCTTTCCAAAGGGCGAGTTGGGCCCCACAGCATCTTGCTTCCAGCTCTTTGGGAAGCTGAGAAACAACTCGCTCTGCACAGTGCTCTTACAGCCTAGTGGGAAGATCTCTTCCAAAGGCCTGTGAAACGCAGTTTCTTTGCAGGCCCGATCTGGCTGAAGTAGGACTTCTGCTCTGGGTGTGCTGCTTTGCCCTAGAGCTGAAAGGCACAACGTGCAGGCTTCTTTCCAAAGGGCGAGTTGGGCCCCACAGCATCTTGCTTCCAGCTCTTTGGGAAGCTAAGAAACAACTCGCTCTGCACAGTGCTCTTACAGCCTACGGGGAACATCTCTTCCAAAGGCCTGTGAAACGCAGTTTCTTTGCAGGCCTGATCTGGCTGAAGTAGGACTTCTGCTCTGGGTGTGCTACTTTGCCCTAGAGCTGAAAGGCACAACGTGCAGGCTTCTTTCCAAAGGGCGAGTTGGGCCCCACAGCATCTTGCTTCCAGCTCTTTGGGAAGCTAAGAAACAACTCGCTCTGCACAGTGCTCTTACAGCCTACGGGGAACATCTCTTCCAAAGGCCTGTGAAACGCAGTTTCTTTGCAGGCCTGATCTGGCTGAAGTAGGACTTCTGCTCTGGGTGTGCTACTTTGCCCTAAAGCTGAAAGGCACAACATGCAGGCTTCTTTCCAAAGGGCGAGTTGGGCCCCACAGCATCTTGCTTCCAGCTCTTTGGGAAGCTAAGAAACAACTCGCTCTGCACAGTGCTCTTACAGCCTAGTGGGAACATCTCTTCCAAAGGCCTGTGAAACGCAGTTTCTTTGCAGGCCTGATCTGGCTGAAGTAGGACTTCTGCTCTGGGTGTGCTACTTTGCCCTAGAGCTGAAAGGCGCAACTTGCAGGCTTCTTTCCAAAGGGCGAGTTGGGCCCCACAGCATCTTGCTTCCAGCTCTTTGGGAAGCTAAGAAACAACTCGCTCTGCACAGTGCTCTTACAGCCTAGTGGGAACATCTCTTCCAAAGGCCTGTGAAACGCAGTTTCTTTGCAGGCCCGATCTGGCTGAAGTAGGACTTCTGCTCTGGGTGTGCTACTTTGCCCTAGAGCTGAAAGGCACAACGTGCAGGCTTCTTTCCAAAGGGCGAGTTGGGCCCCACAGCATCTTGCTTCCAGCTCTTTGGGAAGCTAAGAAACAACTCGCTCTGCACAGTGCTCTTACAGCCTACCGGGAACATCTCTTCCAAAGGCCTGTGCAACGCAGTTTCTTTGCAGGCCTGAGCTGGCTGAAGTAGGACTTCTGCTCTGGGTGTGCTACTTTGCCCTAGAGCTGAAAGGCACAACGTGCAGGCTTCTTTCCAAAGGGCGAGTTGGGCCCCACAGCATCTTGCTTCCAGCTCTTTGGGAAGCTAAGAAACAACTCGCTCTGCACAGTGCTCTTACAGCCTACGGGGAACATCTCTTCCAAAGGCCTGTGAAACGCAGTTTCTTTGCAGGCCTGATCTGGCTGAAGTAGGACTTCTGCTCTGGGTGTGCTACTTTGCCCTAGAGCTGAAAGGCACAACGTGCAGGCTTCTTTCCAAAGGGCGAGTTGGGCCCCACAGCATCTTGCTTCCAGCTCTTTGGGAAGCTAAGAAACAACTCGCTCTGCACAGTGCTCTTACAGCCTACCGGGAACATCTCTTCCAAAGGCCTGTGAAACGCAGTTTCTTTGCAGGCCTGATCTGGCTGAAGTAGGACTTCTGCTCTGGGTGTGCTACTTTGCCCTAGAGGTGAAAGGCACAACGTGCAGGCTTCTTTCCAAAGGGCGAGTTGGGCCCCACAGCATCTTGCTTCCAGCTCTTTGGGAAGCTAAGAAACAACTCGCTCTGCACAGTGCTCTTACAGCCTACCGGGAAGATCTCTTCCAAAGGCCAGTGAAACGCAGTTTCTTTGCAGGCCTGATCTGGCTGAAGTAGGACTTCTGCTCTGGGTGTGCTACTTTGCCCTAGAGCTGAAAGGCACAACGTGCAGGCTTCTTTCCAAAGGGCGAGTTGGGCCCCACAGCATCTTGCTTCCAGCTCTTTGGGAAGCTAAGAAACAACTCGCTCTGCACAGTGCTCTTACAGCCTACGGGGAACATCTCTGACAAAGGCCTGTGAAACGCAGTTTCTTTGCAGGCCTGATCTGGCTGAAGTAGGACTTCTGCTCTGGGCGTGCTACTTTGCCCTAGAGCTGAAAGGCACAACGTGCAGGCTTCTTTCCAAAGGGCGAGTTGGGCCCCACAGCATCTTGCTTCCAGCTCTTTGGGAAGCTAAGAAACAACTCGCTCTGCACAGTGCTCTTACAGCCTACGGGGAACATCTCTGACAAAGGCCTGTGAAACGCAGTTTCTTTGCAGGCCTGATCTGGCTGAAGTAGGACTTCTGCTCTGGGCGTGCTACTTTGCCCTAGAGCTGAAAGGCACAACGTGCAGGCTTCTTTCCAAAGGGCGAGTTGGGCCCCACAGCATCTTGCTTCCAGCTCTTTGGGAAGCTAAGAAACAACTCGCTCTGCACAGTGCTCTTACAGCCTACGGGGAACATCTCTGACAAAGGCCTGTGAAACGCAGTTTCTTTGCAGGCCTGATCTGGCTGAAGTAGGACTTCTGCTCTGGGTGTGCTACTTTGCCCTAGAGCTGAAAGGCACAACGTGCAGGCTTCTTTCCAAAGGGCGAGTTGGGCCCCACAGCATCTTGCTTCCAGCTCTTTGGGAAGCTAAGAAACAACTCGCTCTGCACAGTGCTCTTACAGCCTAGTGGGAACATCTCTTCCAAAGGCCTGTGAAACGCAGTTTCTTTGCAGGCCTGATCTGGCTGAAGTAGGACTTCTGCTCTGGGTGTGCTACTTTGCCCTAGAGCTGAAAGGCACAACGTGCAGGCTTCTTTCCAAAGGGCGAGTTGGGCCCCACAGCATCTTGCTTCCAGATCTTTGGGAAGCTAAGAAACAACTCGCTCTGCACAGTGCTCTTACAGCCTAGTGGGAACATCTCTTCCAAAGGCCTGTGAAACGCAGTTTCTTTGCAGGCCTGATCTGGGTGAAGTAGGACTTCTGCTCTGGGTCTGCTACTTTGCCCTACAGGTGAAAGGCACAACGTGCAGGCTCCTTTCCAAAGGGCGAGTTGGGCCCCACAGCATCTTGCTTCCAGCTCTTTGGGAAGCTAAGAAACAACTTGCTCTGCACAGTGCTCTTACAGCCTACCGGGAACATGTCTTCCAAAGGCCTGTGAAACGCAGTTTCTTTGCAGGCCTGATCTGGCTGAAGTAGGACTTCTGCTCTGGGCGTGCTACTTTGCCCTAGAGCTGAAAGGCACAACGTGCAGGCTTCTTTCCAAAGGGCGAGTTGGGCCCCACAGCATCTTGCTTCCAGCTCTTTGGGAAGCTAAGAAACAACTCGCTCTGCACAGTGCTCTTACAGCCTACCGGGAACATCTCTTCCAAAGGCCTGTGAAACGCAGTTTCTTTGCAGGCCTGATCTGGCTGAAGTAGGACTTCTGCTCTGGGTGTGCTACTTTGCCCTAGAGCTGAAAGGCACAACGTGCAGGCTTCTTTCCGAAGGGCGAGTTGGGCCCCACAGCATCTTGCTTCCAGCTCTTTGGGAAGCTAAGAAACAACTCGCTCTGCACAGTGCTCTTACAGCCTACGGGGAACATCTCTGACAAAGGCCTGTGAAACGCAGTTTCTTTGCAGGCCTGATCTGTCTGAAGTAGGACTTCTGCTCTGGGTGTGCTACTTTGCCCTAGAGCTGAAAGGCACAACGTGCAGGCTTCTTTCCAAAGGGCGAGTTGGGCCCCACAGCATCTTGCTTCCAGCTCTTTGGGAAGCTAAGAAACAACTCGCTCTGCACAGTGCTCTTACAGCCTACGGGGAACATCTCTGACAAAGGCCTGTGAAACGCAGTTTCTTTGCAGGCCTGATCTGTCTGAAGTAGGACTTCTGCTCTGGGTGTGCTACTTTGCCCTAGAGCTGAAAGGCACAACGTGCAGGCTTCTTTCCAAAGGGCGAGTTGGGCCCCACAGCATCTTGCTTCCAGCTCTTTGGGAAGCTAAGAAAGAACTCGCTCTGCACAGTGCTCTTACAGCCTAGTGGGAACATCTCTTCCAAAGGCCTCTGAAACGCAGTTTCTTTGCAGGCCTGATCTGGCTGAAGTAGGACTTCTGCTCTGGGTGTGCTACTTTGCCCTAGAGCTGAAAGGCGCAACTTGCAGGCTTCTTTCCAAAGGGCGAGTTGGGCCCCACAGCATCTTGCTTCCAGCTCTTTGGGAAGCTAAGAAACAACTCGCTCTGCACAGTGCTCTTACAGCCTAGTGGGAACATCTCTTCCAAAGGCCTGTGAAACGCAGTTTCTTTGCAGGCCCGATCTGGCTGAAGTAGGACTTCTGCTCTGGGTGTGCTACTTTGCCCTAGAGCTGAAAGGCACAACGTGCAGGCTTCTTTCCAAAGGGCGAGTTGGGCCCCACAGCATCTTGCTTCCAGCTCTTTGGGAAGCTAAGAAACAACTCTCTCTGCACAGTGCTCTTACAGCCTACCGGGAACATCTCTTCCAAAGGCCTGTGCAACGCAGTTTCTTTGCAGGCCTGAGCTGGCTGAAGTAGGACTTCTGCTCTGGGTGTGCTACTTTGCCCTAGAGCTGAAAGGCACAACGTGCAGGCTTCTTTCCAAAGGGCGAGTTGGGCCCCACAGCATCTTGCTTCCAGCTCTTTGGGAAGCTAAGAAACAACTCGCTCTGCACAGTGCTCTTACAGCCTACGGGGAACATCTCTTCCAAAGGCCTGTGAAACGCAGTTTCTTTGCAGGCCTGATCTGGCTGAAGTAGGACTTCTGCTCTGGGTGTGCTACTTTGCCCTAGAGCTGAAAGGCACAACGTGCAGGCTTCTTTCCAAAGGGCGAGTTGGGCCCCACAGCATCTTGCTTCCAGCTCTTTGGGAAGCTAAGAAACAACTCGCTCTGCACAGTGCTCTTACAGCCTACCGGGAACATCTCTTCCAAAGGCCTGTGAAACGCAGTTTCTTTGCAGGCCTGATCTGGCTGAAGTAGGACTTCTGCTCTGGGTGTGCTACTTTGCCCTAGAGGTGAAAGGCACAACGTGCAGGCTTCTTTCCAAAGGGCGAGTTGGGCCCCACAGCATCTTGCTTCCAGCTCTTTGGGAAGCTAAGAAACAACTCGCTCTGCACAGTGCTCTTACAGCCTACCGGGAAGATCTCTTCCAAAGGCCAGTGAAACGCAGTTTCTTTGCAGGCCTGATCTGGCTGAAGTAGGACTTCTGCTCTGGGTGTGCTACTTTGCCCTAGAGCTGAAAGGCACAACGTGCAGGCTTCTTTCCAAAGGGCGAGTTGGGCCCCACAGCATCTTGCTTCCAGCTCTTTGGGAAGCTAAGAAACAACTCGCTCTGCACAGTGCTCTTACAGCCTACGGGGAACATCTCTGACAAAGGCCTGTGAAACGCAGTTTCTTTGCAGGCCTGATCTGGCTGAAGTAGGACTTCTGCTCTGGGCGTGCTACTTTGCCCTAGAGCTGAAAGGCACAACGTGCAGGCTTCTTTCCAAAGGGCGAGTTGGGCCCCACAGCATCTTGCTTCCAGCTCTTTGGGAAGCTAAGAAACAACTCGCTCTGCACAGTGCTCTTACAGCCTACGGGGAACATCTCTGACAAAGGCCTGTGAAACGCAGTTTCTTTGCAGGCCTGATCTGGCTGAAGTAGGACTTCTGCTCTGGGCGTGCTACTTTGCCCTAGAGCTGAAAGGCACAACGTGCAGGCTTCTTTCCAAAGGGCGAGTTGGGCCCCACAGCATCTTGCTTCCAGCTCTTTGGGAAGCTAAGAAACAACTCGCTCTGCACAGTGCTCTTACAGCCTACGGGGAACATCTCTGACAAAGGCCTGTGAAACGCAGTTTCTTTGCAGGCCTGATCTGGCTGAAGTAGGACTTCTGCTCTGGGTGTGCTACTTTGCCCTAGAGCTGAAAGGCACAACGTGCAGGCTTCTTTCCAAAGGGCGAGTTGGGCCCCACAGCATCTTGCTTCCAGCTCTTTGGGAAGCTAAGAAACAACTCGCTCTGCACAGTGCTCTTACAGCCTACGGGGAACATCTCTGACAAAGGCCTGTGAAACGCAGTTTCTTTGCAGGCCTGATCTGTCTGAAGTAGGACTTCTGCTCTGGGTGTGCTACTTTGCCCTAGAGCTGAAAGGCACAACGTGCAGGCTTCTTTCCAAAGGGCGAGTTGGGCCCCACAGCATCTTGCTTCCAGCTCTTTGGGAAGCTAAGAAACAACTCGCTCTGCACAGTGCTCTTACAGCCTAGTGGGAACATCTCTTCCAAAGGCCTCTGAAACGCAGTTTCTTTGCAGGCCTGATCTGGCTGAAGTAGGACTTCTGCTCTGGGTGTGCTACTTTGCCCTAGAGCTGAATGGCGCAACTTGCAGGCTTCTTTCCAAAGGGCGAGTTGGGCCCCACAGCATCTTGCTTCCAGCTCTTTGGGAAGCTAAGAAACAACTCGCTCTGCACAGTGCTCTTACAGCCTACCGGGAACATCTCTTCCAAAGGCCTGTGAAACGCAGTTTCTTTGCAGGCCTGATCTGGCTGAAGTAGGACTTCTGCTCTGGGTGTGCTACTTTGCCCTAGAGCTGAAAGGCACAACGTGCAGGCTTCTTTCCAAAGGGCGAGTTGGGCCCCACAGCATCTTGCTTCCAGCTCTTTGGGAAGCTAAGAAACAACTCGCTCTGCACAGTGCTCTTACAGCCTAGTGGGAACATCTCTTCCAAAGGCCTGTGAAACGCAGTTTCTTTGCAGGCCTGATCTGGCTGAAGTAGGACTTCTGCTCTGGGTGTGCTACTTTGCCCTAGAGCTGAAAGGCACAACGTGCAGGCTTCTTTCCAAAGGGCGAGTTGGGCCCCACAGCATCTTGCTTCCAGATCTTTGGGAAGCTAAGAAACAACTCGCTCTGCACAGTGCTCTTACAGCCTAGTGGGAACATCTCTTCCAAAGGCCTGTGAAACGCAGTTTCTTTGCAGGCCTGATCTGGGTGAAGTAGGACTTCTGCTCTGGGTCTGCTACTTTGCCCTACAGGTGAAAGGCACAACGTGCAGGCTCCTTTCCAAAGGGCGAGTTGGGCCCCACAGCATCTTGCTTCCAGCTCTTTGGGAAGCTAAGAAACAACTTGCTCTGCACAGTGCTCTTACAGCCTACCGGGAACATGTCTTCCAAAGGCCTGTGAAACGCAGTTTCTTTGCAGGCCTGATCTGGCTGAAGTAGGACTTCTGCTCTGGGCGTGCTACTTTGCCCTAGAGCTGAAAGGCACAACGTGCAGGCTTCTTTCCAAAGGGCGAGTTGGGCCCCACAGCATCTTGCTTCCAGCTCTTTGGGAAGCTAAGAAACAACTCGCTCTGCACAGTGCTCTTACAGCCTACCGGGAACATCTCTTCCAAAGGCCTGTGAAACGCAGTTTCTTTGCAGGCCTGATCTGGCTGAAGTAGGACTTCTGCTCTGGGTGTGCTACTTTGCCCTAGAGCTGAAAGGCACAACGTGCAGGCTTCTTTCCGAAGGGCGAGTTGGGCCCCACAGCATCTTGCTTCCAGCTCTTTGGGAAGCTAAGAAACAACTCGCTCTGCACAGTGCTCTTACAGCCTACGGGGAACATCTCTGACAAAGGCCTGTGAAACGCAGTTTCTTTGCAGGCCTGATCTGTCTGAAGTAGGACTTCTGCTCTGGGTGTGCTACTTTGCCCTAGAGCTGAAAGGCACAACGTGCAGGCTTCTTTCCAAAGGGCGAGTTGGGCCCCACAGCATCTTGCTTCCAGCTCTTTGGGAAGCTAAGAAACAACTCGCTCTGCACAGTGCTCTTACAGCCTACGGGGAACATCTCTGACAAAGGCCTGTGAAACGCAGTTTCTTTGCAGGCCTGATCTGTCTGAAGTAGGACTTCTGCTCTGGGTGTGCTACTTTGCCCTAGAGCTGAAAGGCACAACGTGCAGGCTTCTTTCCAAAGGGCGAGTTGGGCCCCACAGCATCTTGCTTCCAGCTCTTTGGGAAGCTAAGAAAGAACTCGCTCTGCACAGTGCTCTTACAGCCTAGTGGGAACATCTCTTCCAAAGGCCTCTGAAACGCAGTTTCTTTGCAGGCCTGATCTGGCTGAAGTAGGACTTCTGCTCTGGGTGTGCTACTTTGCCCTAGAGCTGAATGGCGCAACTTGCAGGCTTCTTTCCAAAGGGCGAGTTGGGCCCCACAGCATCTTGCTTCCAGCTCTTTGGGAAGCTAAGAAACAACTCGCTCTGCACAGTGCTCTTACAGCCTAGTGGGAACATCTCTTCCAAAGGCCTGTGAAACGCAGTTTCTTTGCAGGCCCGATCTGGCTGAAGTAGGACTTCTGCTCTGGGTGTGCTACTTTGCCCTAGAGCTGAAAGGCACAACGTGCAGGCTTCTTTCCAAAGGGCGAGTTGGGCCCCACAGCATCTTGCTTCCAGCTCTTTGGGAAGCTAAGAAACAACTCGCTCTGCACAGTGCTCTTACAGCCTAGTGGGAACATCTCTTCCAAAGGCCTGTGAAACGCAGTTTCTTTGCAGGCCCGATCTGGCTGAAGTAGGACTTCTGCTCTGGGTGTGCTACTTTGCCCTAGAGCTGAAAGGCACAACGTG
Source organism: Equus caballus (assembly GCF_041296265.1). Classification (NCBI taxonomy): domain Eukaryota; kingdom Metazoa; phylum Chordata; class Mammalia; order Perissodactyla; family Equidae; genus Equus; species Equus caballus. The sequence goes on from NC_091697.1 coordinate 586,284, forward strand.
CAGGCTTCTTTCCAAAGGGCGAGTTGGGCCCCACAGCATCTTGCTTCCAGCTCTTTGGGAATCTAAGAAACAACTCGCTCTGCACAGCGCTCTTACAGCCTACGGGGAAAATCTCTTCCAAAGGCCTGTGAAACGCAGTTTCTTTGCAGGCCTGATCTGGCTGAAGTAGGACTTCTGCTCTGGGTGTGCTACTTTGCCCTAGAGCTGAAAGGCACAACGTGCAGGCTTCTTTCCAAAGGGCGAGTTGGGCCCCACAGCATCTTGCTTCCAGCTCTTTGGGAAGCTGAGAAACAACTCGCTCTGCACAGTGCTCTTACAGCCTAGTGGGAAGATCTCTTCCAAAGGCCTGTGAAACGCAGTTTCTTTGCAGGCCCGATCTGGCTGAAGTAGGACTTCTGCTCTGGGTGTGCTGCTTTGCCCTAGAGCTGAAAGGCACAACGTGGAGGCTTCTTTCCAAAGGGCGAGTTGGGCCCCACAGCATCTTGCTTCCAGCTCTTTGGGAAGCTAAGAAACAACTCGCTCTGCACAGTGCTCTTACAGCCTACGGGGAACATCTCTTCCAAAGGCCTGTGAAACGCAGTTTCTTTGCAGGCCTGATCTGGCTGAAGTAGGACTTCTGCTCTGGGTGTGCTACTTTGCCCTAGAGCTGAAAGGCACAACGTGCAGGCTTCTTTCCAAAGGGCGAGTTGGGCCCCACAGCATCTTGCTTCCAGCTCTTTGGGAAGCTAAGAAACAACTCGCTCTGCACAGTGCTCTTACAGCCTACGGGGAACATCTCTTCCAAAGGCCTGTGAAACGCAGTTTCTTTGCAGGCCTGATCTGGCTGAAGTAGGACTTCTGCTCTGGGTGTGCTACTTTGCCCTAAAGCTGAAAGGCACAACATGCAGGCTTCTTTCCAAAGGGCGAGTTGGGCCCCACAGCATCTTGCTTCCAGCTCTTTGGGAAGCTAAGAAACAACTCGCTCTGCACAGTGCTCTTACAGCCTAGTGGGAACATCTCTTCCAAAGGCCTGTGAAACGCAGTTTCTTTGCAGGCCTGATCTGGCTGAAGTAGGACTTCTGCTCTGGGTGTGCTACTTTGCCCTAGAGCTGAAAGGCGCAACTTGCAGGCTTCTTTCCAAAGGGCGAGTTGGGCCCCACAGCATCTTGCTTCCAGCTCTTTGGGAAGCTAAGAAACAACTCGCTCTGCACAGTGCTCTTACAGCCTAGTGGGAACATCTCTTCCAAAGGCCTGTGAAACGCAGTTTCTTTGCAGGCCCGATCTGGCTGAAGTAGGACTTCTGCTCTGGGTGTGCTACTTTGCCCTAGAGCTGAAAGGCACAACGTGCAGGCTTCTTTCCAAAGGGCGAGTTGGGCCCCACAGCATCTTGCTTCCAGCTCTTTGGGAAGCTAAGAAACAACTCGCTCTGCACAGTGCTCTTACAGCCTACCGGGAACATCTCTTCCAAAGGCCTGTGCAACGCAGTTTCTTTGCAGGCCTGAGCTGGCTGAAGTAGGACTTCTGCTCTGGGTGTGCTACTTTGCCCTAGAGCTGAAAGGCACAACGTGCAGGCTTCTTTCCAAAGGGCGAGTTGGGCCCCACAGCATCTTGCTTCCAGCTCTTTGGGAAGCTAAGAAACAACTCGCTCTGCACAGTGCTCTTACAGCCTACGGGGAACATCTCTTCCAAAGGCCTGTGAAACGCAGTTTCTTTGCAGGCCCGATCTGGCTGAAGTAGGACTTCTGCTCTGGGTGTGCTACTTTGCCCTAGAGCTGAAAGGCACAACGTGCAGGCTTCTTTCCAAAGGGCGAGTTGGGCCCCACAGCATCTTGCTTCCAGCTCTTTGGGAAGCTAAGAAACAACTCGCTCTGCACAGTGCTCTTACAGCCTACCGGGAACATCTCTTCCAAAGGCCTGTGAAACGCAGTTTCTTTGCAGGCCTGATCTGGCTGAAGTAGGACTTCTGCTCTGGGTGTGCTACTTTGCCCTAGAGGTGAAAGGCACAACGTGCAGGCTTCTTTCCAAAGGGCGAGTTGGGCCCCACAGCATCTTGCTTCCAGCTCTTTGGGAAGCTAAGAAACAACTCGCTCTGCACAGTGCTCTTACAGCCTACCGGGAAGATCTCTTCCAAAGACCAGTGAAACGCAGTTTCTTTGCAGGCCTGATCTGGCTGAAGTAGGACTTCTGCTCTGGGTGTGCTACTTTGCCCTAGAGCTGAAAGGCACAACGTGCAGGCTTCTTTCCAAAGGGCGAGTTGGGCCCCACAGCATCTTGCTTCCAGCTCTTTGGGAAGCTAAGAAACAACTCGCTCTGCACAGTGCTCTTACAGCCTACGGGGAACATCTCTGACAAAGGCCTGTGAAACGCAGTTTCTTTGCAGGCCTGATCTGGCTGAAGTAGGACTTCTGCTCTGGGTGTGCTACTTTGCCCTAGAGCTGAAAGGCACAACGTGCAGGCTTCTTTCCAAAGGGCGAGTTGGGCCCCACAGCATCTTGCTTCCAGCTCTTTGGGAAGCTAAGAAACAACTCGCTCTGCACAGTGCTCTTACAGCCTACGGGGAACATCTCTTCCAAAGGCCTGTGAAAGGCAGTTTCTTTGCAGGCCTGATCTGGCTGAAGTAGGACTTCTGCTCTGGGTGTGCTACTTTGCCCTAGAGCTGAAAGGCACAACGTGCAGGCTTCTTTCCAAAGGGCGAGTTGGGCCCCACAGCATCTTGCTTCCAGCTCTTTGGGAAGCTAAGAAACAACTCGCTCTGCACAGTGCTCTTACAGCCTAGTGGGAACATCTCTTCCAAAGGCCTCTGAAACGCAGTTTCTTTGCAGGCCTGATCTGGCTGAAGTAGGACTTCTGCTCTGGGTGTGCTACTTTGCCCTAGAGCTGAATGGCGCAACTTGCAGGCTTCTTTCCAAAGGGCGAGTTGGGCCCCACAGCATCTTGCTTCCAGCTCTTTGGGAAGCTAAGAAACAACTCGCTCTGCACAGTGCTCTTACAGCCTAGTGGGAACATCTCTTCCAAAGGCCTGTGAAACGCAGTTTCTTTGCAGGCCCGATCTGGCTGAAGTAGGACTTCTGCTCTGGGTGTGCTACTTTGCCCTAGAGCTGAAAGGCACAACGTGCAGGCTTCTTTCCAAAGGGCGAGTTGGGCCCCACAGCATCTTGCTTCCAGCTCTTTGGGAATCTATGAAACAACTCGCTCTGCACAGCGCTCTTACAGCCTACGGGGAAAATCTCTTCCAAAGGCCTGTGAAACGCAGTTTCTTTGCAGGCCTGATCTGGCTGAAGTAGGACTTCTGCTCTGGGTGTGCTACTTTGCCCTAGAGCTGAAAGGCACAACGTGCAGGCTTCTTTCCAAAGGGCGAGTTGGGCCCCACAGCATCTTGCTTCCAGCTCTTTGGGAAGCTAAGAAACAACTCGCTCTGCACAGTGCTCTTACAGCCTACGGGGAACATCTCTTCCAAAGGCCTGTGAAACGCAGTTTCTTTGCAGGCCTGATCTGGCTGAAGTAGGACTTCTGCTCTGGGTGTGCTACTTTGCCCTAAAGCTGAAAGGCACAACGTGCAGGCTTCTTTCCAAAGGGCGAGTTGGGCCCCACAGCATCTTGCTTCCAGCTCTTTGGGAAGCTAAGAAACAACTCGCTCTGCACAGTGCTCTTACAGCCTAGTGGGAACATCTCTTCCAAAGGCCTGTGAAACGCAGTTTCTTTGCAGGCCTGATCTGGCTGAAGTAGGACTTCTGCTCTGGGTGTGCTACTTTGCCCTAGAGCTGAAAGGCGCAACTTGCAGGCTTCTTTCCAAAGGGCGAGTTGGGCCCCACAGCATCTTGCTTCCAGCTCTTTGGGAAGCTAAGAAACAACTCGCTCTGCACAGTGCTCTTACAGCCTAGTGGGAACATCTCTTCCAAAGGCCTGTGAAACGCAGTTTCTTTGCAGGCCCGATCTGGCTGAAGTAGGACTTCTGCTCTGGGTGTGCTACTTTGCCCTAGAGCTGAAAGGCACAACGTGCAGGCTTCTTTCCAAAGGGCGAGTTGGGCCCCACAGCATCTTGCTTCCAGCTCTTTGGGAAGCTAAGAAACAACTCGCTCTGCACAGTGCTCTTACAGCCTACCGGGAACATCTCTTCCAAAGGCCTGTGCAACGCAGTTTCTTTGCAGGCCTGATCTGGCTGAAGTAGGACTTCTGCTCTGGGTGTGCTACTTTGCCCTAGAGCTGAAAGGCACAACGTGCAGGCTTCTTTCCAAAGGGCGAGTTGGGCCCCACAGCATCTTGCTTCCAGCTCTTTGGGAAGCTAAGAAACAACTCGCTCTGCACAGTGCTCTTACAGCCTACGGGGAACATCTCTTCCAAAGGCCTGTGAAACGCAGTTTCTTTGCAGGCCTGATCTGGCTGAAGTAGGACTTCTGCTCTGGGTGTGCTACTTTGCCCTAGAGCTGAAAGGCACAACGTGCAGGCTTCTTTCCAAAGGGCGAGTTGGGCCCCACAGCATCTTGCTTCCAGCTCTTTGGGAAGCTAAGAAACAACTCGCTCTGCACAGTGCTCTTACAGCCTACCGGGAACATCTCTTCCAAAGGCCTGTGAAACGCAGTTTCTTTGCAGGCCTGATCTGGCTGAAGTAGGACTTCTGCTCTGGGTGTGCTACTTTGCCCTAGAGCTGAATGGCGCAACTTGCAGGCTTCTTTCCAAAGGGCGAGTTGGGCCCCACAGCATCTTGCTTCCAGCTCTTTGGGAAGCTAAGAAACAACTCGCTCTGCACAGTGCTCTTACAGCCTAGTGGGAACATCTCTTCCAAAGGCCTGTGAAACGCAGTTTCTTTGCAGGCCCGATCTGGCTGAAGTAGGACTTCTGCTCTGGGTGTGCTACTTTGCCCTAGAGCTGAAAGGCACAACGTGCAGGCTTCTTTCCAAAGGGCGAGTTGGGCCCCACAGCATCTTGCTTCCAGCTCTTTGGGAAGCTAAGAAACAACTCGCTCTGCACAGTGCTCTTACAGCCTACGGGGAACATCTCTTCCAAAGGCCTGTGAAACGCAGTTTCTTTGCAGGCCTGATCTGGCTGAAGTAGGACTTCTGCTCTGGGTGTGCTACTTTGCCCTAGAGCTGAAAGGCACAACGTGCAGGCTTCTTTCCAAAGGGCGAGTTGGGCCCCACAGCATCTTGCTTCCAGCTCTTTGGGAAGCTAAGAAACAACTCGCTCTGCACAGTGCTCTTACAGCCTACGGGGAACATCTCTTCCAAAGGCCTGTGAAACGCAGTTTCTTTGCAGGCCTGATCTGGCTGAAGTAGGACTTCTGCTCTGGGTGTGCTACTTTGCCCTAATGCTGAAAGGCACAACGTGCAGGCTTCTTTCCAAAGGGCGAGTTGGGCCCCACAGCATCTTGCTTCCAGCTCTTTGGGAAGCTAAGAAACAACTCGCTCTGCACAGTGCTCTTACAGCCTAGTGGGAACATCTCTTCCAAAGGCCTGTGAAACGCAGTTTCTTTGCAGGCCTGATCTGGCTGAAGTAGGACTTCTGCTCTGGGTGTGCTACTTTGCCCTAGAGCTGAAAGGCGCAACTTGCAGGCTTCTTTCCAAAGGGCGAGTTGGGCCCCACAGCATCTTGCTTCCAGCTCTTTGGGAAGCTAAGAAACAACTCGCTCTGCACAGTGCTCTTACAGCCTAGTGGGAACATCTCTTCCAAAGGCCTGTGAAACGCAGTTTCTTTGCAGGCCCGATCTGGCTGAAGTAGGACTTCTGCTCTGGGTGTGCTACTTTGCCCTAGAGCTGAAAGGCACAACGTGCAGGCTTCTTTCCAAAGGGCGAGTTGGGCCCCACAGCATCTTGCTTCCAGCTCTTTGGGAAGCTAAGAAACAACTCGCTCTGCACAGTGCTCTTACAGCCTACCGGGAACATCTCTTCCAAAGGCCTGTGCAACGCAGTTTCTTTGCAGGCCTGATCTGGCTGAAGTAGGACTTCTGCTCTGGGTGTGCTACTTTGCCCTAGAGCTGAAAGGCACAACGTGCAGGCTTCTTTCCAAAGGGCGAGTTGGGCCCCACAGCATCTTGCTTCCAGCTCTTTGGGAAGCTAAGAAACAACTCGCTCTGCACAGTGCTCTTACAGCCTACGGGGAACATCTCTTCCAAAGGCCTGTGAAACGCAGTTTCTTTGCAGGCCTGATCTGGCTGAAGTAGGACTTCTGCTCTGGGTGTGCTACTTTGCCCTAGAGCTGAAAGGCACAACGTGCAGGCTTCTTTCCAAAGGGCGAGTTGGGCCCCACAGCATCTTGCTTCCAGCTCTTTGGGAAGCTAAGAAACAACTCGCTCTGCACAGTGCTCTTACAGCCTACCGGGAACATCTCTTCCAAAGGCCTGTGAAACGCAGTTTCTTTGCAGGCCTGATCTGGCTGAAGTAGGACTTCTGCTCTGGGTGTGCTACTTTGCCCTAGAGCTGAAAGGCACAACGTGCAGGCTTCTTTCCAAAGGGCGAGTTGGGCCCCACAGCATCTTGCTTCCAGCTCTTTGGGAAGCTAAGAAACAACTCGCTCTTCACAGTGCTCTTACAGTGTAGTGGGAACATCTCTTCCAAAGGCCTGTGAAACGCAGTTTCTTTGCAGGCCTGATCTGGCTGAAGTAGGACTTCTGCTCTGGGCGTGCTACTTTGCCCTAGAGCTGAAAGGCACAACGTGCAGGCTTCTTTCCAAAGGGCGAGTTGGGCCCCACAGCATCTTGCTTCCAGCTCTTTGGGAAGCTAAGAAACAACTCGCTCTGCACAGTGCTCTTACAGCCTACCGGGAACATCTCTTCCAAAGGCCTGTGAAACGCAGTTTCTTTGCAGGCCTGATCTGGCTGAAGTAGGACTTCTGCTCTGGGTGTGCTACTTTGCCCTAGAGCTGAAAGGCACAACGTGCAGGCTTCTTTCCAAAGGGCGAGTTGGGCCCCACAGCATCTTGCTTCCAGCTCTTTGGGAAGCTAAGAAACAACTCGCTCTGCACAGTGCTCTTACAGCCTATGGGGAACATCTCTTCCAAAGGCCTGTGAAACGCAGTTTCTTTGCAGGCCTGATCTGGCTGAAGTAGGACTTCTGCTCTGGGTGTGCTACTTTGCCCTAGAGGTGAAAGGCACAACGTGCAGGCTTCTTTCCAAAGGGCGAGTTGGGCCCCACAGCATCTTGCTTCCAGCTCTTTGGGAAGCTACGAAACAACTCGCTCTGCACAGTGCTCTTACAGCCTACCGGGAAGATCTCTTCCAAAGGCCAGTGAAACGCAGTTTCTTTGCAGGCCTGATCTGGCTGAAGTAGGACTTCTGCTCTGGGTGTGCTACTTTGCCCTAGAGCTGAAAGGCACAACGTGCAGGCTTCTTTCCAAAGGGCGAGTTGGGCCCCACAGCATCTTGCTTCCAGCTCTTTGGGAAGCTAAGAAACAACTCGCTCTGCACAGTGCTCTTACAGCCTTCCGGGAACATCTCTTCCAAAGGCCTGTGAAACGCAGTTTCTTTGCAGGCCCGATCTGGCTGAAGTAGGACTTCTGCTCTGGGTGTGCTACTTTGCCCTAGAGCTGAAAGGCACAACGTGCAGGCTTCTTTCCAAAGGGCGAGTTGGGCCCCACAGCATCTTGCTTCCAGCTCTTTGGGAAGCTAAGAAACAACTCGCTCTGCACAGTGCTCTTACAGCCTATGGGGAACATCTCTGACAAAGGCCTGTGAAACGCAGTTTCTTTGCAGGCCTGATCTGGCTGAAGTAGGACTTCTGCTCTGGGTGTGCTACTTTGCCCTAGAGCTGAAAGGCACAACGTGCAGGCTTCTTTCCAAAGGGCGAGTTGGGCCCCACAGCATCTTGCTTCCAGCTCTTTGGGAAGCTAAGAAACAACTCGCTGTGCACAGTGCTCTTACAGCCTAATGGGAACATCTCTTCCAAAGGCCTGTGAAACGCAGTTTCTTTGCAGGCCTGATCTGGCTGAAGTAGGACTTCTGCTCTGGGTCTGCTACTTTGCCCTAGAGGTGAAAGGCACAACGTGCACGCTCCTTTCCAAAGGGCGAGTTGGGCCCCACAGCATCTTGCTTCCAGCTCTTTGGGAAGCTAAGAAACAACTCGCTCTGCACAGTGCTCTTACAGCCTACCGGGAACATCTCTTCCAAAGGCCTGTGCAACGCAGTTTCTTTGCAGGCCTGATCTGGCTGAAGTAGGACTTCTGCTCTGGGTGTGCTACTTTGCCCTAGAGCTGAAAGGCACAACGTGCAGGCTTCTTTCCAAAGGGCGAGTTGGGCCCCACAGCATCTTGCTTCCAGCTCTTTGGGAAGCTAAGAAACAACTCGCTCTGCACAGTGCTCTTACAGCCTACGGGGAACATCTCTTCCAAAGGTCTGTGAAACGCAGTTTCTTTGCAGGCCCGATCTGGCTGAAGTAGGACTTCTGCTCTGGGTGTGCTACTTTGCCCTAGAGCTGAAAGGCACAACGTGCAGGTTTCTTTCCAAAGGGCGAGTTGGACCCCACAGCATCTTGCTTCCAGCTCTTTGGGAAGCTAAGAAACAACTCGCTCTGCACAGTGCTCTTACAGCCTATGGGGAACATCTCTTCCAAAGGCCTGTGAAACGCAGTTTCTTTGCAGGCCTGATCTGGCTGAAGTAGGACTTCTGCTCTGGGTGTGCTACTTTGCCCTAGAGGTGAAAGGCACAACGTGCAGGCTTCTTTCCAAAGGGCGAGTTGGGCCCCACAGCATCTTGCTTCCAGCTCTTTGGGAAGCTAAGAAACAACTCGCTCTGCACAGCGCTCTTACAGCCTACCGGGAAGATCTCTTCCAAAGGCCTGTGAAACGCAGTTTCTTTGCAGGCCTGATCTGGCTGAAGTAGGACTTCTGCTCTGGGTGTGCTACTTTGCCCTAGAGCTGAAAGGCACAACGTGCAGGCTTCTTTCCAAAGGGCGAGTTGGGCCCCACAGCATCTTGCTTCCAGCTCTTTGGGAAGCTAAGAAACAACTCGCTCTGCACAGTGCTCTTACAGCCTAGTGGGAACATCTCTTCCAAAGGCCTCTGAAACGCAGTTTCTTTGCAGGCCTGATCTGGCTGAAGTAGGACTTCTGCTCTGGGTGTGCTACTTTGCCCTAGAGCTGAATGGCGGAACTTGCAGGCTTCTTTCCAAAGGGCGAGTTGGGCCCCACAGCATCTTGCTTCCAGCTCTTTGGGAAGCTAAGAAACAACTCGCTCTGCACAGTGCTCTTACAGCCTAGTGGGAACATCTCTTCCAAAGGCCTGTGAAACGCAGTTTCTTTGCAGGCCCGATCTGGCTGAAGTAGGACTTCTGCTCTGGGTGTGCTACTTTGCCCTAGAGCTGAAAGGCACAACGTGCAGGCTTCTTTCCAAAGGGCGAGTTGGGCCCCACAGCATCTTGCTTCCAGCTCTTTGGGAAGCTAAGAAACAACTCGCTCTGCACAGTGCTCTTACAGCCTACGGGGAACATCTCTTCCAAAGGCCTGTGAAACGCAGTTTCTTTGCAGGCCTGATCTGGCTGAAGTAGGACTTCTGCTCTGGGTGTGCTACTTTGCCCTAGAGCTGAAAGGCACAACGTGCAGGCTTCTTTCCAAAGGGCGAGTTGGGCCCCACAGCATCTTGCTTCCAGCTCTTTGGGAAGCTAAGAAACAACTCGCTCTGCACAGTGCTCTTACAGCCTACGGGGAACATCTCTTCCAAAGGCCTGTGAAACGCAGTTTCTTTGCAGGCCTGATCTGGCTGAAGTAGGACTTCTGCTCTGGGTGTGCTTCTTTGCCCTAAAGCTGAAAGGCACAACGTGCAGGCTTCTTTCCAAAGGGCGAGTTGGGCCCCACAGCATCTTGCTTCCAGCTCTTTGGGAAGCTAAGAAACAACTCGCTCTGCACAGTGCTCTTACAGCCTAGTGGGAACATCTCTTCCAAAGGCCTGTGAAACGCAGTTTCTTTGCAGGCCTGATCTGGCTGAAGTAGGACTTCTGCTCTGGGTGTGCTACTTTGCCCTAGAGCTGAAAGGCGCAACTTGCAGGCTTCTTTCCAAAGGGCGAGTTGGGCCCCACAGCATCTTGCTTCCAGCTCTTTGGGAAGCTAAGAAACAACTCGCTCTGCACAGTGCTCTTACAGCCTAGTGGGAACATCTCTTCCAAAGGCCTGTGAAACGCAGTTTCTTTGCAGGCCCGATCTGGCTGAAGTAGGACTTCTGCTCTGGGTGTGCTACTTTGCCCTAGAGCTGAAAGGCACAACGTGCAGGCTTCTTTCCAAAGGGCGAGTTGGGCCCCACAGCATCTTGCTTCCAGCTCTTTGGGAAGCTAAGAAACAACTCGCTCTGCACAGTGCTCTTACAGCCTACCGGGAACATCTCTTCCAAAGGCCTGTGCAACGCAGTTTCTTTGCAGGCCTGATCTGGCTGAAGTAGGACTTCTGCTCTGGGTGTGCTACTTTGCCCTAGAGCTGAAAGGCACAACGTGCAGGCTTCTTTCCAAAGGGCGAGTTGGGCCCCACAGCATCTTGCTTCCAGCTCTTTGGGAAGCTAAGAAACAACTCGCTCTGCACAGTGCTCTTACAGCCTACGGGGAACATCTCTTCCAAAGGCCTGTGAAACGCAGTTTCTTTGCAGGCCTGATCTGGCTGAAGTAGGACTTCTGCTCTGGGTGTGCTACTTTGCCCTAGAGCTGAAAGGCACAACGTGCAGGCTTCTTTCCAAAGGGCGAGTTGGGCCCCACAGCATCTTGCTTCCAGCTCTTTGGGAAGCTAAGAAACAACTCGCTCTGCACAGTGCTCTTACAGCCTACCGGGAACATCTCTTCCAAAGGCCTGTGAAACGCAGTTTCTTTGCAGGCCTGATCTGGCTGAAGTAGGACTTCTGCTCTGGGTGTGCTACTTTGCCCTAGAGGTGAAAGGCACAACGTGCAGGCTTCTTTCCAAAGGGCGAGTTGGGCCCCACAGCATCTTGCTTCCAGCTCTTTGGGAAGCTAAGAAACAACTCGCTCTGCACAGTGCTCTTACAGCCTACCGGGAAGATCTCTTCCAAAGGCCAGTGAAACGCAGTTTCTTTGCAGGCCTGATCTGGCTGAAGTAGGACTTCTGCTCTGGGTGTGCTACTTTGCCCTAGAGCTGAAAGGCACAACGTGCAGGCTTCTTTCCAAAGGGCGAGTTGGGCCCCACAGCATCTTGCTTCCAGCTCTTTGGGAAGCTAAGAAACAACTCGCTCTGCACAGTGCTCTTACAGCCTACGGGGAACATCTCTGACAAAGGCCTGTGAAACGCAGTTTCTTTGCAGGCCTGATCTGGCTGAAGTAGGACTTCTGCTCTGGGTGTGCTACTTTGCCCTAGAGCTGAAAGGCACAACGTGCAGGCTTCTTTCCAAAGGGCGAGTTGGGCCCCACAGCATCTTGCTTCCAGCTCTTTGGGAAGCTAAGAAACAACTCGCTCTGCACAGTGCTCTTACAGCCTACGGGGAACATCTGTGACAAAGGCCTGTGAAACGCAGTTTCTTTGCAGGCCTGATCTGTCTGAAGTAGGACTTCTGCTCTGGGTGTGCTACTTTGCCCTAGAGCTGAAAGGCACAACGTGCAGGCTTCTTTCCAAAGGGCGAGTTGGGCCCCACAGCATCTTGCTTCCAGCTCTTTGGGAAGCTAAGAAAGAACTCGCTCTGCACAGTGCTCTTACAGCCTAGTGGGAACATCTCTTCCAAAGGCCTCTGAAACGCAGTTTCTTTGCAGGCCTGATCTGGCTGAAGTAGGACTTCTGCTCTGGGTGTGCTACTTTGCCCTAGAGCTGAATGGCACAACGTGCAGGCTTCTTTCCAAAGGGCGAGTTGGGCCCCACAGCATCTTGCTTCCAGCTCTTTGGGAAGCTAAGAAACAACTCGCTCTGCACAGTGCTCTTACAGCCTACCGGGAACATCTCTTCCAAAGGCCTCTGAAACGCAGTTTCTTTGCAGGCCTGATCTGGCTGAAGTAGGACTTCTGCTCTGGGTGTGCTACTTTGCCCTAGAGCTGAATGGCGCAACTTGCAGGCTTCTTTCCAAAGGGCGAGTTGGGCCCCACAGCATCTTGCTTCCAGCTCTTTGGGAAGCTAAGAAACAACTCGCTCTGCACAGTGCTCTTACAGCCTAGTGGGAACATCTCTTCCAAAGGCCTGTGAAACGCAGTTTCTTTGCAGGCCCGATCTGGCTGAAGTAGGACTTCTGCTCTGGGTGTGCTACTTTGCCCTAGAGCTGAAAGGCACAACGTGCAGGCTTCTTTCCAAAGGGCGAGTTGGGCCCCACAGCATCTTGCTTCCAGCTCTTTGGGAAGCTAAGAAACAACTCGCTCTGCACAGTGCTCTTACAGCCTACGGGGAACATCTCTTCCAAAGGCCTGTGAAACGCAGTTTCTTTGCAGGCCTGATCTGGCTGAAGTAGGACTTCTGCTCTGGGTGTGCTACTTTGCCCTAGAGCTGAAAGGCACAACGTGCAGGCTTCTTTCCAAAGGGCGAGTTGGGCCCCACAGCATCTTGCTTCCAGCTCTTTGGGAAGCTAAGAAACAACTCGCTCTGCACAGTGCTCTTACAGCCTACGGGGAACATCTCTTCCAAAGGCCTGTGAAACGCAGTTTCTTTGCAGGCCTGATCTGGCTGAAGTAGGACTTCTGCTCTGGGTGTGCTACTTTGCCCTAAAGCTGAAAGGCACAACGTGCAGGCTTCTTTCCAAAGGGCGAGTTGGGCCCCACAGCATCTTGCTTCCAGCTCTTTGGGAAGCTAAGAAACAACTCGCTCTGCACAGTGCTCTTACAGCCTACGGGGAACATCTGTGACAAAGGCCTGTGAAACGCAGTTTCTTTGCAGGCCTGATCTGTCTGAAGTAGGACTTCTGCTCTGGGTGTGCTACTTTGCCCTAGAGCTGAAAGGCACAACGTGCAGGCTTCTTTCCAAAGGGCGAGTTGGGCCCCACAGCATCTTGCTTCCAGCTCTTTGGGAAGCTAAGAAAGAACTCGCTCTGCACAGTGCTCTTACAGCCTAGTGGGAACATCTCTTCCAAAGGCCTCTGAAACGCAGTTTCTTTGCAGGCCTGATCTGGCTGAAGTAGGACTTCTGCTCTGGGTGTGCTACTTTGCCCTAGAGCTGAATGGCACAACGTGCAGGCTTCTTTCCAAAGGGCGAGTTGGGCCCCACAGCATCTTGCTTCCAGCTCTTTGGGAAGCTACGAAACAACTCGCTCTGCACAGTGCTCTTACAGCCTACCGGGAAGATCTCTTCCAAAGGCCAGTGAAACGCAGTTTCTTTGCAGGCCTGATCTGGCTGAAGTAGGACTTCTGCTCTGGGTGTGCTACTTTGCCCTAGAGCTGAAAGGCACAACGTGCAGGCTTCTTTCCAAAGGGCGAGTTGGGCCCCACAGCATCTTGCTTCCAGCTCTTTGGGAAGCTAAGAAACAACTCGCTCTGCACAGTGCTCTTACAGCCTTCCGGGAACATCTCTTCCAAAGGCCTGTGAAACGCAGTTTCTTTGCAGGCCCGATCTGGCTGAAGTAGGACTTCTGCTCTGGGTGTGCTACTTTGCCCTAGAGCTGAAAGGCACAACGTGCAGGCTTCTTTCCAAAGGGCGTGTTGGGCCCCACAGCATCTTGCTTCCAGCTCTTTGGGAAGCTAAGAAACAACTCGCTCTGCACAGTGCTCTTACAGCCTATGGGGAACATCTCTGACAAAGGCCTGTGAAACGCAGTTTCTTTGCAGGCCTGATCTGGCTGAAGTAGGACTTCTGCTCTGGGTGTGCTACTTTGCCCTAGAGCTGAAAGGCACAACGTGCAGGCTTCTTTCCAAAGGGCGAGTTGGGCCCCACAGCATCTTGCTTCCAGCTCTTTGGGAAGCTAAGAAACAACTCGCTGTGCACAGTGCTCTTACAGCCTAATGGGAACATCTCTTCCAAAGGCCTGTGAAACGCAGTTTCTTTGCAGGCCTGATCTGGCTGAAGTAGGACTTCTGCTCTGGGTCTGCTACTTTGCCCTAGAGGTGAAAGGCACAACGTGCACGCTCCTTTCCAAAGGGCGAGTTGGGCCCCACAGCATCTTGCTTCCAGCTCTTTGGGAAGCTAAGAAACAACTCGCTCTGCACAGTGCTCTTACAGCCTACCGGGAACATCTCTTCCAAAGGCCTGTGCAACGCAGTTTCTTTGCAGGCCTGATCTGGCTGAAGTAGGACTTCTGCTCTGGGTGTGCTACTTTGCCCTAGAGCTGAAAGGCACAACGTGCAGGCTTCTTTCCAAAGGGCGAGTTGGGCCCCACAGCATCTTGCTTCCAGCTCTTTGGGAAGCTAAGAAACAACTCGCTCTGCACAGTGCTCTTACAGCCTACGGGGAACATCTCTTCCAAAGGTCTGTGAAACGCAGTTTCTTTGCAGGCCCGATCTGGCTGAAGTAGGACTTCTGCTCTGGGTGTGCTACTTTGCCCTAGAGCTGAAAGGCACAACGTGCAGGTTTCTTTCCAAAGGGCGAGTTGGACCCCACAGCATCTTGCTTCCAGCTCTTTGGGAAGCTAAGAAACAACTCGCTCTGCACAGTGCTCTTACAGCCTATGGGGAGCATCTCTTCCAAAGGCCTGTGAAACGCAGTTTCTTTGCAGGCCTGATCTGGCTGAAGTAGGACTTCTGCTCTGGGTGTGCTACTTTGCCCTAGAGGTGAAAGGCACAACGTGCAGGCTTCTTTCCAAAGGGCGAGTTGGGCCCCACAGCATCTTGCTTCCAGCTCTTTGGGAAGCTAAGAAACAACTCGCTCTGCACAGCGCTCTTACAGCCTACCGGGAAGATCTCTTCCAAAGGCCTGTGAAACGCAGTTTCTTTGCAGGCCTGATCTGGCTGAAGTAGGACTTCTGCTCTGGGTGTGCTACTTTGCCCTAGAGCTGAAAGGCACAACGTGCAGGCTTCTTTCCAAAGGGCGAGTTGGGCCCCACAGCATCTTGCTTCCAGCTCTTTGGGAAGCTAAGAAACAACTCGCTCTGCACAGTGCTCTTACAGCCTAGTGGGAACATCTCTTCCAAAGGCCTCTGAAACGCAGTTTCTTTGCAGGCCTGATCTGGCTGAAGTAGGACTTCTGCTCTGGGTGTGCTACTTTGCCCTAGAGCTGAATGGCGCAACTTGCAGGCTTCTTTCCAAAGGGCGAGTTGGGCCCCACAGCATCTTGCTTCCAGCTCTTTGGGAAGCTAAGAAACAACTCGCTCTGCACAGTGCTCTTACAGCCTAGTGGGAACATCTCTTCCAAAGGCCTGTGAAACGCAGTTTCTTTGCAGGCCCGATCTGGCTGAAGTAGGACTTCTGCTCTGGGTGTGCTACTTTGCCCTAGAGCTGAAAGGCACAACGTGCAGGCTTCTTTCCAAAGGGCGAGTTGGGCCCCACAGCATCTTGCTTCCAGCTCTTTGGGAAGCTAAGAAACAACTCGCTCTGCACAGTGCTCTTACAGCCTACGGGGAACATCTCTTCCAAAGGCCTGTGAAACGCAGTTTCTTTGCAGGCCTGATCTGGCTGAAGTAGGACTTCTGCTCTGGGTGTGCTACTTTGCCCTAGAGCTGAAAGGCACAACGTGCAGGCTTCTTTCCAAAGGGCGAGTTGGGCCCCACAGCATCTTGCTTCCAGCTCTTTGGGAAGCTAAGAAACAACTCGCTCTGCACAGTGCTCTTACAGCCTACGGGGAACATCTCTTCCAAAGGCCTGTGAAACGCAGTTTCTTTGCAGGCCTGATCTGGCTGAAGTAGGACTTCTGCTCTGGGTGTGCTACTTTGCCCTAAAGCTGAAAGGCACAACGTGCAGGCTTCTTTCCAAAGGGCGAGTTGGGCCCCACAGCATCTTGCTTCCAGCTCTTTGGGAAGCTAAGAAACAACTCGCTCTGCACAGTGCTCTTACAGCCTAGTGGGAACATCTCTTCCAAAGGCCTGTGAAACGCAGTTTCTTTGCAGGCCTGATCTGGCTGAAGTAGGACTTCTGCTCTGGGTGTGCTACTTTGCCCTAGAGCTGAAAGGCGCAACTTGCAGGCTTCTTTCCAAAGGGCGAGTTGGGCCCCACAGCATCTTGCTTCCAGCTCTTTGGGAAGCTAAGAAACAACTCGCTCTGCACAGTGCTCTTACAGCCTAGTGGGAACATCTCTTCCAAAGGCCTGTGAAACGCAGTTTCTTTGCAGGCCCGATCTGGCTGAAGTAGGACTTCTGCTCTGGGTGTGCTACTTTGCCCTAGAGCTGAAAGGCACAACGTGCAGGCTTCTTTCCAAAGGGCGAGTTGGGCCCCACAGCATCTTGCTTCCAGCTCTTTGGGAAGCTAAGAAACAACTCGCTCTGCACAGTGCTCTTACAGCCTACCGGGAACATCTCTTCCAAAGGCCTGTGCAACGCAGTTTCTTTGCAGGCCTGATCTGGCTGAAGTAGGACTTCTGCTCTGGGTGTGCTACTTTGCCCTAGAGCTGAAAGGCACAACGTGCAGGCTTCTTTCCAAAGGGCGAGTTGGGCCCCACAGCATCTTGCTTCCAGCTCTTTGGGAAGCTAAGAAACAACTCGCTCTGCACAGTGCTCTTACAGCCTACGGGGAACATCTCTTCCAAAGGCCTGTGAAACGCAGTTTCTTTGCAGGCCTGATCTGGCTGAAGTAGGACTTCTGCTCTGGGTGTGCTACTTTGCCCTAGAGCTGAAAGGCACAACGTGCAGGCTTCTTTCCAAAGGGCGAGTTGGGCCCCACAGCATCTTGCTTCCAGCTCTTTGGGAAGCTAAGAAACAACTCGCTCTGCACAGTGCTCTTACAGCCTACCGGGAACATCTCTTCCAAAGGCCTGTGAAACGCAGTTTCTTTGCAGGCCTGATCTGGCTGAAGTAGGACTTCTGCTCTGGGTGTGCTACTTTGCCCTAGAGGTGAAAGGCACAACGTGCAGGCTTCTTTCCAAAGGGCGAGTTGGGCCCCACAGCATCTTGCTTCCAGCTCTTTGGGAAGCTAAGAAACAACTCGCTCTGCACAGTGCTCTTACAGCCTACCGGGAAGATCTCTTCCAAAGGCCAGTGAAACGCAGTTTCTTTGCAGGCCTGATCTGGCTGAAGTAGGACTTCTGCTCTGGGTGTGCTACTTTGCCCTAGAGCTGAAAGGCACAACGTGCAGGCTTCTTTCCAAAGGGCGAGTTGGGCCCCACAGCATCTTGCTTCCAGCTCTTTGGGAAGCTAAGAAACAACTCGCTCTGCACAGTGCTCTTACAGCCTAGTGGGAACATCTCTTCCAAAGGCCTCTGAAACGCAGTTTCTTTGCAGGCCTGATCTGGCTGAAGTAGGACTTCTGCTCTGGGTGTGCTACTTTGCCCTAGAGCTGAATGGCGCAACTTGCAGGCTTCTTTCCAAAGGGCGAGTTGGGCCCCACAGCATCTTGCTTCCAGCTCTTTGGGAAGCTAAGAAACAACTCGCTCTGCACAGTGCTCTTACAGCCTTCCGGGAACATCTCTTCCAAAGGCCTGTGAAACGCAGTTTCTTTGCAGGCCCGATCTGGCTGAAGTAGGACTTCTGCTCTGGGTGTGCTACTTTGCCCTAGAGCTGAAAGGCACAACGTGCAGGCTTCTTTCCAAAGGGCGTGTTGGGCCCCACAGCATCTTGCTTCCAGCTCTTTGGGAAGCTAAGAAACAACTCGCTCTGCACAGTGCTCTTACAGCCTATGGGGAACATCTCTGACAAAGGCCTGTGAAACGCAGTTTCTTTGCAGGCCTGATCTGGCTGAAGTAGGACTTCTGCTCTGGGTGTGCTACTTTGCCCTAGAGCTGAAAGGCACAACGTGCAGGCTTCTTTCCAAAGGGCGAGTTGGGCCCCACAGCATCTTGCTTCCAGCTCTTTGGGAAGCTAAGAAACAACTCGCTGTGCACAGTGCTCTTACAGCCTAATGGGAACATCTCTTCCAAAGGCCTGTGAAACGCAGTTTCTTTGCAGGCCTGATCTGGCTGAAGTAGGACTTCTGCTCTGGGTCTGCTACTTTGCCCTAGAGGTGAAAGGCACAACGTGCACGCTCCTTTCCAAAGGGCGAGTTGGGCCCCACAGCATCTTGCTTCCAGCTCTTTGGGAAGCTAAGAAACAACTCGCTCTGCACAGTGCTCTTACAGCCTACCGGGAACATCTCTTCCAAAGGCCTGTGCAACGCAGTTTCTTTGCAGGCCTGATCTGGCTGAAGTAGGACTTCTGCTCTGGGTGTGCTACTTTGCCCTAGAGCTGAAAGGCACAACGTGCAGGCTTCTTTCCAA
Organism: Equus caballus; assembly: GCF_041296265.1. Classification (NCBI taxonomy): domain Eukaryota; kingdom Metazoa; phylum Chordata; class Mammalia; order Perissodactyla; family Equidae; genus Equus; species Equus caballus. Next base: position 604,421 of record NC_091697.1, read on the forward strand.
AGGGCGAGTTGGGCCCCACAGCATCTTGCTTCCAGCTCTTTGGGAAGCTAAGAAACAACTCGCTCTGCACAGTGCTCTTACAGCCTACGGGGAACATCTCTTCCAAAGGTCTGTGAAACGCAGTTTCTTTGCAGGCCCGATCTGGCTGAAGTAGGACTTCTGCTCTGGGTGTGCTACTTTGCCCTAGAGCTGAAAGGCACAACGTGCAGGTTTCTTTCCAAAGGGCGAGTTGGACCCCACAGCATCTTGCTTCCAGCTCTTTGGGAAGCTAAGAAACAACTCGCTCTGCACAGTGCTCTTACAGCCTATGGGGAGCATCTCTTCCAAAGGCCTGTGAAACGCAGTTTCTTTGCAGGCCTGATCTGGCTGAAGTAGGACTTCTGCTCTGGGTGTGCTACTTTGCCCTAGAGGTGAAAGGCACAACGTGCAGGCTTCTTTCCAAAGGGCGAGTTGGGCCCCACAGCATCTTGCTTCCAGCTCTTTGGGAAGCTAAGAAACAACTCGCTCTGCACAGCGCTCTTACAGCCTACCGGGAAGATCTCTTCCAAAGGCCTGTGAAACGCAGTTTCTTTGCAGGCCTGATCTGGCTGAAGTAGGACTTCTGCTCTGGGTGTGCTACTTTGCCCTAGAGCTGAAAGGCACAACGTGCAGGCTTCTTTCCAAAGGGCGAGTTGGGCCCCACAGCATCTTGCTTCCAGCTCTTTGGGAAGCTAAGAAACAACTCGCTCTGCACAGTGCTCTTACAGCCTAGTGGGAACATCTCTTCCAAAGGCCTCTGAAACGCAGTTTCTTTGCAGGCCTGATCTGGCTGAAGTAGGACTTCTGCTCTGGGTGTGCTACTTTGCCCTAGAGCTGAATGGCGCAACTTGCAGGCTTCTTTCCAAAGGGCGAGTTGGGCCCCACAGCATCTTGCTTCCAGCTCTTTGGGAAGCTAAGAAACAACTCGCTCTGCACAGTGCTCTTACAGCCTAGTGGGAACATCTCTTCCAAAGGCCTGTGAAACGCAGTTTCTTTGCAGGCCCGATCTGGCTGAAGTAGGACTTCTGCTCTGGGTGTGCTACTTTGCCCTAGAGCTGAAAGGCACAACGTGCAGGCTTCTTTCCAAAGGGCGAGTTGGGCCCCACAGCATCTTGCTTCCAGCTCTTTGGGAAGCTAAGAAACAACTCGCTCTGCACAGTGCTCTTACAGCCTACGGGGAACATCTCTTCCAAAGGCCTGTGAAACGCAGTTTCTTTGCAGGCCTGATCTGGCTGAAGTAGGACTTCTGCTCTGGGTGTGCTACTTTGCCCTAGAGCTGAAAGGCACAACGTGCAGGCTTCTTTCCAAAGGGCGAGTTGGGCCCCACAGCATCTTGCTTCCAGCTCTTTGGGAAGCTAAGAAACAACTCGCTCTGCACAGTGCTCTTACAGCCTACGGGGAACATCTCTTCCAAAGGCCTGTGAAACGCAGTTTCTTTGCAGGCCTGATCTGGCTGAAGTAGGACTTCTGCTCTGGGTGTGCTACTTTGCCCTAAAGCTGAAAGGCACAACGTGCAGGCTTCTTTCCAAAGGGCGAGTTGGGCCCCACAGCATCTTGCTTCCAGCTCTTTGGGAAGCTAAGAAACAACTCGCTCTGCACAGTGCTCTTACAGCCTAGTGGGAACATCTCTTCCAAAGGCCTGTGAAACGCAGTTTCTTTGCAGGCCTGATCTGGCTGAAGTAGGACTTCTGCTCTGGGTGTGCTACTTTGCCCTAGAGCTGAAAGGCGCAACTTGCAGGCTTCTTTCCAAAGGGCGAGTTGGGCCCCACAGCATCTTGCTTCCAGCTCTTTGGGAAGCTAAGAAACAACTCGCTCTGCACAGTGCTCTTACAGCCTAGTGGGAACATCTCTTCCAAAGGCCTGTGAAACGCAGTTTCTTTGCAGGCCCGATCTGGCTGAAGTAGGACTTCTGCTCTGGGTGTGCTACTTTGCCCTAGAGCTGAAAGGCACAACGTGCAGGCTTCTTTCCAAAGGGCGAGTTGGGCCCCACAGCATCTTGCTTCCAGCTCTTTGGGAAGCTAAGAAACAACTCGCTCTGCACAGTGCTCTTACAGCCTACCGGGAACATCTCTTCCAAAGGCCTGTGCAACGCAGTTTCTTTGCAGGCCTGATCTGGCTGAAGTAGGACTTCTGCTCTGGGTGTGCTACTTTGCCCTAGAGCTGAAAGGCACAACGTGCAGGCTTCTTTCCAAAGGGCGAGTTGGGCCCCACAGCATCTTGCTTCCAGCTCTTTGGGAAGCTAAGAAACAACTCGCTCTGCACAGTGCTCTTACAGCCTACGGGGAACATCTCTTCCAAAGGCCTGTGAAACGCAGTTTCTTTGCAGGCCTGATCTGGCTGAAGTAGGACTTCTGCTCTGGGTGTGCTACTTTGCCCTAGAGCTGAAAGGCACAACGTGCAGGCTTCTTTCCAAAGGGCGAGTTGGGCCCCACAGCATCTTGCTTCCAGCTCTTTGGGAAGCTAAGAAACAACTCGCTCTGCACAGTGCTCTTACAGCCTACCGGGAACATCTCTTCCAAAGGCCTGTGAAACGCAGTTTCTTTGCAGGCCTGATCTGGCTGAAGTAGGACTTCTGCTCTGGGTGTGCTACTTTGCCCTAGAGGTGAAAGGCACAACGTGCAGGCTTCTTTCCAAAGGGCGAGTTGGGCCCCACAGCATCTTGCTTCCAGCTCTTTGGGAAGCTAAGAAACAACTCGCTCTGCACAGTGCTCTTACAGCCTACCGGGAAGATCTCTTCCAAAGGCCAGTGAAACGCAGTTTCTTTGCAGGCCTGATCTGGCTGAAGTAGGACTTCTGCTCTGGGTGTGCTACTTTGCCCTAGAGCTGAAAGGCACAACGTGCAGGCTTCTTTCCAAAGGGCGAGTTGGGCCCCACAGCATCTTGCTTCCAGCTCTTTGGGAAGCTAAGAAACAACTCGCTCTGCACAGTGCTCTTACAGCCTAGTGGGAACATCTCTTCCAAAGGCCTCTGAAACGCAGTTTCTTTGCAGGCCTGATCTGGCTGAAGTAGGACTTCTGCTCTGGGTGTGCTACTTTGCCCTAGAGCTGAATGGCGCAACTTGCAGGCTTCTTTCCAAAGGGCGAGTTGGGCCCCACAGCATCTTGCTTCCAGCTCTTTGGGAAGCTAAGAAACAACTCGCTCTGCACAGTGCTCTTACAGCCTAGTGGGAACATCTCTTCCAAAGGCCTGTGAAACGCAGTTTCTTTGCAGGCCCGATCTGGCTGAAGTAGGACTTCTGCTCTGGGTGTGCTACTTTGCCCTAGAGCTGAAAGGCACAACGTGCAGGCTTCTTTCCAAAGGGCGAGTTGGGCCCCACAGCATCTTGCTTCCAGCTCTTTGGGAAGCTAAGAAACAACTCGCTCTGCACAGTGCTCTTACAGCCTACGGGGAACATCTCTTCCAAAGGCCTGTGAAACGCAGTTTCTTTGCAGGCCTGATCTGGCTGAAGTAGGACTTCTGCTCTGGGTGTGCTACTTTGCCCTAGAGCTGAAAGGCACAACGTGCAGGCTTCTTTCCAAAGGGCGAGTTGGGCCCCACAGCATCTTGCTTCCAGCTCTTTGGGAAGCTAAGAAACAACTCGCTCTGCACAGTGCTCTTACAGCCTACGGGGAACATCTCTTCCAAAGGCCTGTGAAACGCAGTTTCTTTGCAGGCCTGATCTGGCTGAAGTAGGACTTCTGCTCTGGGTGTGCTACTTTGCCCTAAAGCTGAAAGGCACAACGTGCAGGCTTCTTTCCAAAGGGCGAGTTGGGCCCCACAGCATCTTGCTTCCAGCTCTTTGGGAAGCTAAGAAACAACTCGCTCTGCACAGTGCTCTTACAGCCTAGTGGGAACATCTCTTCCAAAGGCCTGTGAAACGCAGTTTCTTTGCAGGCCTGATCTGGCTGAAGTAGGACTTCTGCTCTGGGTGTGCTACTTTGCCCTAGAGCTGAAAGGCGCAACTTGCAGGCTTCTTTCCAAAGGGCGAGTTGGGCCCCACAGCATCTTGCTTCCAGCTCTTTGGGAAGCTAAGAAACAACTCGCTCTGCACAGTGCTCTTACAGCCTAGTGGGAACATCTCTTCCAAAGGCCTGTGAAACGCAGTTTCTTTGCAGGCCCGATCTGGCTGAAGTAGGACTTCTGCTCTGGGTGTGCTACTTTGCCCTAGAGCTGAAAGGCACAACGTGCAGGCTTCTTTCCAAAGGGCGAGTTGGGCCCCACAGCATCTTGCTTCCAGCTCTTTGGGAAGCTAAGAAACAACTCGCTCTGCACAGTGCTCTTACAGCCTACCGGGAACATCTCTTCCAAAGGCCTGTGCAACGCAGTTTCTTTGCAGGCCTGATCTGGCTGAAGTAGGACTTCTGCTCTGGGTGTGCTACTTTGCCCTAGAGCTGAAAGGCACAACGTGCAGGCTTCTTTCCAAAGGGCGAGTTGGGCCCCACAGCATCTTGCTTCCAGCTCTTTGGGAAGCTAAGAAACAACTCGCTCTGCACAGTGCTCTTACAGCCTACGGGGAACATCTCTTCCAAAGGCCTGTGAAACGCAGTTTCTTTGCAGGCCTGATCTGGCTGAAGTAGGACTTCTGCTCTGGGTGTGCTACTTTGCCCTAGAGCTGAAAGGCACAACGTGCAGGCTTCTTTCCAAAGGGCGAGTTGGGCCCCACAGCATCTTGCTTCCAGCTCTTTGGGAAGCTAAGAAACAACTCGCTCTGCACAGTGCTCTTACAGCCTACCGGGAACATCTCTTCCAAAGGCCTGTGAAACGCAGTTTCTTTGCAGGCCTGATCTGGCTGAAGTAGGACTTCTGCTCTGGGTGTGCTACTTTGCCCTAGAGGTGAAAGGCACAACGTGCAGGCTTCTTTCCAAAGGGCGAGTTGGGCCCCACAGCATCTTGCTTCCAGCTCTTTGGGAAGCTAAGAAACAACTCGCTCTGCACAGTGCTCTTACAGCCTACCGGGAAGATCTCTTCCAAAGGCCAGTGAAACGCAGTTTCTTTGCAGGCCTGATCTGGCTGAAGTAGGACTTCTGCTCTGGGTGTGCTACTTTGCCCTAGAGCTGAAAGGCACAACGTGCAGGCTTCTTTCCAAAGGGCGAGTTGGGCCCCACAGCATCTTGCTTCCAGCTCTTTGGGAAGCTAAGAAACAACTCGCTCTGCACAGTGCTCTTACAGCCTACGGGGAACATCTCTGACAAAGGCCTGTGAAACGCAGTTTCTTTGCAGGCCTGATCTGGCTGAAGTAGGACTTCTGCTCTGGGTGTGCTACTTTGCCCTAGAGCTGAATGGCGCAACTTGCAGGCTTCTTTCCAAAGGGCGAGTTGGGCCCCACAGCATCTTGCTTCCAGCTCTTTGGGAAGCTAAGAAACAACTCGCTCTGCACAGTGCTCTTACAGCCTACCGGGAACATCTCTTCCAAAGGCCTGTGAAACGCAGTTTCTTTGCAGGCCTGATCTGGCTGAAGTAGGACTTCTGCTCTGGGCGTGCTACTTTGCCCTAGAGCTGAAAGGCACAACGTGCAGGCTTCTTTCCAAAGGGCGAGTTGGGCCCCACAGCATCTTGCTTCCAGCTCTTTGGGAAGCTAAGAAACAACTCGCTCTGCACAGTGCTCTTACAGCCTACGGGGAACATCTCTGACAAAGGCCTGTGAAACGCAGTTTCTTTGCAGGCCTGATCTGGCTGAAGTAGGACTTCTGCTCTGGGTGTGCTACTTTGCCCTAGAGCTGAAAGGCACAACGTGCAGGCTTCTTTCCAAAGGGCGAGTTGGGCCCCACAGCATCTTGCTTCCAGCTCTTTGGGAAGCTAAGAAACAACTCGCTCTGCACAGTGCTCTTACAGCCTACGGGGAACATCTCTGACAAAGGCCTGTGAAACGCAGTTTCTTTGCAGGCCTGATCTGGCTGAAGTAGGACTTCTGCTCTGGGTGTGCTACTTTGCCCTAGAGCTGAAAGGCACAACGTGCAGGCTTCTTTCCAAAGGGCGAGTTGGGCCCCACAGCATCTTGCTTCCAGCTCTTTGGGAAGCTAAGAAACAACTCGCTCTGCACAGTGCTCTTACAGCCTAGTGGGAACATCTCTTCCAAAGGCCTCTGAAACGCAGTTTCTTTGCAGGCCTGATCTGGCTGAAGTAGGACTTCTGCTCTGGGTGTGCTACTTTGCCCTAGAGCTGAATGGCGCAACTTGCAGGCTTCTTTCCAAAGGGCGAGTTGGGCCCCACAGCATCTTGCTTCCAGCTCTTTGGGAAGCTAAGAAACAACTCGCTCTGCACAGTGCTCTTACAGCCTACCGGGAACATCTCTTCCAAAGGCCTGTGAAATGCAGTTTCTTTGCAGGCCTGATCTGGCTGAAGTAGGACTTCTGCTCTGGGTGTGCTACTTTGCCCTAGAGCTGAAAGGCACAACGTGCAGGCTTCTTTCCAAAGGGCGAGTTGGGCCCCACAGCATCTTGCTTCCAGCTCTTTGGGAAGCTAAGAAACAACTCGCTCTGCACAGTGCTCTTACAGCCTAGTGGGAACATCTCTTCCAAAGGCCTGTGAAACGCAGTTTCTTTGCAGGCCTGATCTGGCTGAAGTAGGACTTCTGCTCTGGGTGTGCTACTTTGCCCTAGAGCTGAAAGGCACAACGTGCAGGCTTCTTTCCAAAGGGCGAGTTGGGCCCCACAGCATCTTGCTTCCAGATCTTTGGGAAGCTAAGAAACAACTCGCTCTGCACAGTGCTCTTACAGCCTAGTGGGAACATCTCTTCCAAAGGCCTGTGAAACGCAGTTTCTTTGCAGGCCTGATCTGGGTGAAGTAGGACTTCTGCTCTGGGTCTGCTACTTTGCCCTACAGGTGAAAGGCACAACGTGCAGGCTCCTTTCCAAAGGGCGAGTTGGGCCCCACAGCATCTTGCTTCCAGCTCTTTGGGAAGCTAAGAAACAACTTGCTCTGCACAGTGCTCTTACAGCCTACCGGGAACATGTCTTCCAAAGGCCTGTGAAACGCAGTTTCTTTGCAGGCCTGATCTGGCTGAAGTAGGACTTCTGCTCTGGGCGTGCTACTTTGCCCTAGAGCTGAAAGGCACAACGTGCAGGCTTCTTTCCAAAGGGCGAGTTGGGCCCCACAGCATCTTGCTTCCAGCTCTTTGGGAAGCTAAGAAACAACTCGCTCTGCACAGTGCTCTTACAGCCTAACGGGAACATCTCTTCCAAAGGCCTGTGAAACGCAGTTTCTTTGCAGGCCTGATCTGGCTGAAGTAGGACTTCTGCTCTGGGTGTGCTACTTTGCCCTAGAGCTGAAAGGCACAACGTGCAGGCTTCTTTCCGAAGGGCGAGTTGGGCCCCACAGCATCTTGCTTCCAGCTCTTTGGGAAGCTAAGAAACAACTCGCTCTGCACAGTGCTCTTACAGCCTACGGGGAACATCTCTGACAAAGGCCTGTGAAACGCAGTTTCTTTGCAGGCCTGATCTGTCTGAAGTAGGACTTCTGCTCTGGGTGTGCTACTTTGCCCTAGAGCTGAAAGGCACAACGTGCAGGCTTCTTTCCAAAGGGCGAGTTGGGCCCCACAGCATCTTGCTTCCAGCTCTTTGGGAAGCTAAGAAACAACTCGCTCTGCACAGTGCTCTTACAGCCTACGGGGAACATCTCTGACAAAGGCCTGTGAAACGCAGTTTCTTTGCAGGCCTGATCTGTCTGAAGTAGGACTTCTGCTCTGGGTGTGCTACTTTGCCCTAGAGCTGAAAGGCACAACGTGCAGGCTTCTTTCCAAAGGGCGAGTTGGGCCCCACAGCATCTTGCTTCCAGCTCTTTGGGAAGCTAAGAAAGAACTCGCTCTGCACAGTGCTCTTACAGCCTAGTGGGAACATCTCTTCCAAAGGCCTCTGAAACGCAGTTTCTTTGCAGGCCTGATCTGGCTGAAGTAGGACTTCTGCTCTGGGTGTGCTACTTTGCCCTAGAGCTGAATGGCGCAACTTGCAGGCTTCTTTCCAAAGGGCGAGTTGGGCCCCACAGCATCTTGCTTCCAGCTCTTTGGGAAGCTAAGAAACAACTCGCTCTGCACAGTGCTCTTACAGCCTAGTGGGAACATCTCTTCCAAAGGCCTGTGAAACGCAGTTTCTTTGCAGGCCCGATCTGGCTGAAGTAGGACTTCTGCTCTGGGTGTGCTACTTTGCCCTAGAGCTGAAAGGCACAACGTGCAGGCTTCTTTCCAAAGGGCGAGTTGGGCCCCACAGCATCTTGCTTCCAGCTCTTTGGGAAGCTAAGAAACAACTCGCTCTGCACAGTGCTCTTACAGCCTAGTGGGAACATCTCTTCCAAAGGCCTGTGAAACGCAGTTTCTTTGCAGGCCCGATCTGGCTGAAGTAGGACTTCTGCTCTGGGTGTGCTACTTTGCCCTAGAGCTGAAAGGCACAACGTGCAGGCTTCTTTCCAAAGGGCGAGTTGGGCCCCACAGCATCTTGCTTCCAGCTCTTTGGGAATCTAAGAAACAACTCGCTCTGCACAGCGCTCTTACAGCCTACGGGGAAAATCTCTTCCAAAGGCCTGTGAAACGCAGTTTCTTTGCAGGCCTGATCTGGCTGAAGTAGGACTTCTGCTCTGGGTGTGCTACTTTGCCCTAGAGCTGAAAGGCACAACGTGCAGGCTTCTTTCCAAAGGGCGAGTTGGGCCCCACAGCATCTTGCTTCCAGCTCTTTGGGAAGCTGAGAAACAACTCGCTCTGCACAGTGCTCTTACAGCCTAGTGGGAAGATCTCTTCCAAAGGCCTGTGAAACGCAGTTTCTTTGCAGGCCCGATCTGGCTGAAGTAGGACTTCTGCTCTGGGTGTGCTGCTTTGCCCTAGAGCTGAAAGGCACAACGTGCAGGCTTCTTTCCAAAGGGCGAGTTGGGCCCCACAGCATCTTGCTTCCAGCTCTTTGGGAAGCTAAGAAACAACTCGCTCTGCACAGTGCTCTTACAGCCTACGGGGAACATCTCTTCCAAAGGCCTGTGAAACGCAGTTTCTTTGCAGGCCTGATCTGGCTGAAGTAGGACTTCTGCTCTGGGTGTGCTACTTTGCCCTAGAGCTGAAAGGCACAACGTGCAGGCTTCTTTCCAAAGGGCGAGTTGGGCCCCACAGCATCTTGCTTCCAGCTCTTTGGGAAGCTAAGAAACAACTCGCTCTGCACAGTGCTCTTACAGCCTACGGGGAACATCTCTGACAAAGGCCTGTGAAACGCAGTTTCTTTGCAGGCCTGATCTGGCTGAAGTAGGACTTCTGCTCTGGGTGTGCTACTTTGCCCTAGAGCTGAAAGGCACAACGTGCAGGCTTCTTTCCAAAGGGCGAGTTGGGCCCCACAGCATCTTGCTTCCAGCTCTTTGGGAAGCTAAGAAACAACTCGCTCTGCACAGTGCTCTTACAGCCTAGTGGGAACATCTCTTCCAAAGGCCTCTGAAACGCAGTTTCTTTGCAGGCCTGATCTGGCTGAAGTAGGACTTCTGCTCTGGGTGTGCTACTTTGCCCTAGAGCTGAATGGCGCAACTTGCAGGCTTCTTTCCAAAGGGCGAGTTGGGCCCCACAGCATCTTGCTTCCAGCTCTTTGGGAAGCTAAGAAACAACTCGCTCTGCACAGTGCTCTTACAGCCTACCGGGAACATCTCTTCCAAAGGCCTGTGAAATGCAGTTTCTTTGCAGGCCTGATCTGGCTGAAGTAGGACTTCTGCTCTGGGTGTGCTACTTTGCCCTAGAGCTGAAAGGCACAACGTGCAGGCTTCTTTCCAAAGGGCGAGTTGGGCCCCACAGCATCTTGCTTCCAGCTCTTTGGGAAGCTAAGAAACAACTCGCTCTGCACAGTGCTCTTACAGCCTAGTGGGAACATCTCTTCCAAAGGCCTGTGAAACGCAGTTTCTTTGCAGGCCTGATCTGGCTGAAGTAGGACTTCTGCTCTGGGTGTGCTACTTTGCCCTAGAGCTGAAAGGCACAACGTGCAGGCTTCTTTCCAAAGGGCGAGTTGGGCCCCACAGCATCTTGCTTCCAGATCTTTGGGAAGCTAAGAAACAACTCGCTCTGCACAGTGCTCTTACAGCCTAGTGGGAACATCTCTTCCAAAGGCCTGTGAAACGCAGTTTCTTTGCAGGCCTGATCTGGGTGAAGTAGGACTTCTGCTCTGGGTCTGCTACTTTGCCCTACAGGTGAAAGGCACAACGTGCAGGCTCCTTTCCAAAGGGCGAGTTGGGCCCCACAGCATCTTGCTTCCAGCTCTTTGGGAAGCTAAGAAACAACTTGCTCTGCACAGTGCTCTTACAGCCTACCGGGAACATGTCTTCCAAAGGCCTGTGAAACGCAGTTTCTTTGCAGGCCTGATCTGGCTGAAGTAGGACTTCTGCTCTGGGCGTGCTACTTTGCCCTAGAGCTGAAAGGCACAACGTGCAGGCTTCTTTCCAAAGGGCGAGTTGGGCCCCACAGCATCTTGCTTCCAGCTCTTTGGGAAGCTAAGAAACAACTCGCTCTGCACAGTGCTCTTACAGCCTAACGGGAACATCTCTTCCAAAGGCCTGTGAAACGCAGTTTCTTTGCAGGCCTGATCTGGCTGAAGTAGGACTTCTGCTCTGGGTGTGCTACTTTGCCCTAGAGCTGAAAGGCACAACGTGCAGGCTTCTTTCCGAAGGGCGAGTTGGGCCCCACAGCATCTTGCTTCCAGCTCTTTGGGAAGCTAAGAAACAACTCGCTCTGCACAGTGCTCTTACAGCCTACGGGGAACATCTCTGACAAAGGCCTGTGAAACGCAGTTTCTTTGCAGGCCTGATCTGTCTGAAGTAGGACTTCTGCTCTGGGTGTGCTACTTTGCCCTAGAGCTGAAAGGCACAACGTGCAGGCTTCTTTCCAAAGGGCGAGTTGGGCCCCACAGCATCTTGCTTCCAGCTCTTTGGGAAGCTAAGAAACAACTCGCTCTGCACAGTGCTCTTACAGCCTACGGGGAACATCTCTGACAAAGGCCTGTGAAACGCAGTTTCTTTGCAGGCCTGATCTGTCTGAAGTAGGACTTCTGCTCTGGGTGTGCTACTTTGCCCTAGAGCTGAAAGGCACAACGTGCAGGCTTCTTTCCAAAGGGCGAGTTGGGCCCCACAGCATCTTGCTTCCAGCTCTTTGGGAAGCTAAGAAAGAACTCGCTCTGCACAGTGCTCTTACAGCCTAGTGGGAACATCTCTTCCAAAGGCCTCTGAAACGCAGTTTCTTTGCAGGCCTGATCTGGCTGAAGTAGGACTTCTGCTCTGGGTGTGCTACTTTGCCCTAGAGCTGAATGGCGCAACTTGCAGGCTTCTTTCCAAAGGGCGAGTTGGGCCCCACAGCATCTTGCTTCCAGCTCTTTGGGAAGCTAAGAAACAACTCGCTCTGCACAGTGCTCTTACAGCCTAGTGGGAACATCTCTTCCAAAGGCCTGTGAAACGCAGTTTCTTTGCAGGCCCGATCTGGCTGAAGTAGGACTTCTGCTCTGGGTGTGCTACTTTGCCCTAGAGCTGAAAGGCACAACGTGCAGGCTTCTTTCCAAAGGGCGAGTTGGGCCCCACAGCATCTTGCTTCCAGCTCTTTGGGAAGCTAAGAAACAACTCGCTCTGCACAGTGCTCTTACAGCCTAGTGGGAACATCTCTTCCAAAGGCCTGTGAAACGCAGTTTCTTTGCAGGCCCGATCTGGCTGAAGTAGGACTTCTGCTCTGGGTGTGCTACTTTGCCCTAGAGCTGAAAGGCACAACGTGCAGGCTTCTTTCCAAAGGGCGAGTTGGGCCCCACAGCATCTTGCTTCCAGCTCTTTGGGAATCTAAGAAACAACTCGCTCTGCACAGCGCTCTTACAGCCTACGGGGAAAATCTCTTCCAAAGGCCTGTGAAACGCAGTTTCTTTGCAGGCCTGATCTGGCTGAAGTAGGACTTCTGCTCTGGGTGTGCTACTTTGCCCTAGAGCTGAAAGGCACAACGTGCAGGCTTCTTTCCAAAGGGCGAGTTGGGCCCCACAGCATCTTGCTTCCAGCTCTTTGGGAAGCTGAGAAACAACTCGCTCTGCACAGTGCTCTTACAGCCTAGTGGGAAGATCTCTTCCAAAGGCCTGTGAAACGCAGTTTCTTTGCAGGCCCGATCTGGCTGAAGTAGGACTTCTGCTCTGGGTGTGCTGCTTTGCCCTAGAGCTGAAAGGCACAACGTGCAGGCTTCTTTCCAAAGGGCGAGTTGGGCCCCACAGCATCTTGCTTCCAGCTCTTTGGGAAGCTAAGAAACAACTCGCTCTGCACAGTGCTCTTACAGCCTACGGGGAACATCTCTTCCAAAGGCCTGTGAAACGCAGTTTCTTTGCAGGCCTGATCTGGCTGAAGTAGGACTTCTGCTCTGGGTGTGCTACTTTGCCCTAGAGCTGAAAGGCACAACGTGCAGGCTTCTTTCCAAAGGGCGAGTTGGGCCCCACAGCATCTTGCTTCCAGCTCTTTGGGAAGCTAAGAAACAACTCGCTCTGCACAGTGCTCTTACAGCCTACGGGGAACATCTCTTCCAAAGGCCTGTGAAACGCAGTTTCTTTGCAGGCCTGATCTGGCTGAAGTAGGACTTCTGCTCTGGGTGTGCTACTTTGCCCTAAAGCTGAAAGGCACAACATGCAGGCTTCTTTCCAAAGGGCGAGTTGGGCCCCACAGCATCTTGCTTCCAGCTCTTTGGGAAGCTAAGAAACAACTCGCTCTGCACAGTGCTCTTACAGCCTAGTGGGAACATCTCTTCCAAAGGCCTGTGAAACGCAGTTTCTTTGCAGGCCTGATCTGGCTGAAGTAGGACTTCTGCTCTGGGTGTGCTACTTTGCCCTAGAGCTGAAAGGCGCAACTTGCAGGCTTCTTTCCAAAGGGCGAGTTGGGCCCCACAGCATCTTGCTTCCAGCTCTTTGGGAAGCTAAGAAACAACTCGCTCTGCACAGTGCTCTTACAGCCTAGTGGGAACATCTCTTCCAAAGGCCTGTGAAACGCAGTTTCTTTGCAGGCCCGATCTGGCTGAAGTAGGACTTCTGCTCTGGGTGTGCTACTTTGCCCTAGAGCTGAAAGGCACAACGTGCAGGCTTCTTTCCAAAGGGCGAGTTGGGCCCCACAGCATCTTGCTTCCAGCTCTTTGGGAAGCTAAGAAACAACTCGCTCTGCACAGTGCTCTTACAGCCTACCGGGAACATCTCTTCCAAAGGCCTGTGCAACGCAGTTTCTTTGCAGGCCTGAGCTGGCTGAAGTAGGACTTCTGCTCTGGGTGTGCTACTTTGCCCTAGAGCTGAAAGGCACAACGTGCAGGCTTCTTTCCAAAGGGCGAGTTGGGCCCCACAGCATCTTGCTTCCAGCTCTTTGGGAAGCTAAGAAACAACTCGCTCTGCACAGTGCTCTTACAGCCTACGGGGAACATCTCTTCCAAAGGCCTGTGAAACGCAGTTTCTTTGCAGGCCTGATCTGGCTGAAGTAGGACTTCTGCTCTGGGTGTGCTACTTTGCCCTAGAGCTGAAAGGCACAACGTGCAGGCTTCTTTCCAAAGGGCGAGTTGGGCCCCACAGCATCTTGCTTCCAGCTCTTTGGGAAGCTAAGAAACAACTCGCTCTGCACAGTGCTCTTACAGCCTACCGGGAACATCTCTTCCAAAGGCCTGTGAAACGCAGTTTCTTTGCAGGCCTGATCTGGCTGAAGTAGGACTTCTGCTCTGGGCGTGCTACTTTGCCCTAGAGCTGAAAGGCACAACGTGCAGGCTTCTTTCCAAAGGGCGAGTTGGGCCCCACAGCATCTTGCTTCCAGCTCTTTGGGAAGCTAAGAAACAACTCGCTCTGCACAGTGCTCTTACAGCCTACGGGGAACATCTCTGACAAAGGCCTGTGAAACGCAGTTTCTTTGCAGGCCTGATCTGGCTGAAGTAGGACTTCTGCTCTGGGTGTGCTACTTTGCCCTAGAGCTGAAAGGCACAACGTGCAGGCTTCTTTCCAAAGGGCGAGTTGGGCCCCACAGCATCTTGCTTCCAGCTCTTTGGGAAGCTAAGAAACAACTCGCTCTGCACAGTGCTCTTACAGCCTACGGGGAACATCTCTGACAAAGGCCTGTGAAACGCAGTTTCTTTGCAGGCCTGATCTGGCTGAAGTAGGACTTCTGCTCTGGGTGTGCTACTTTGCCCTAGAGCTGAAAGGCACAACGTGCAGGCTTCTTTCCAAAGGGCGAGTTGGGCCCCACAGCATCTTGCTTCCAGCTCTTTGGGAAGCTAAGAAACAACTCGCTCTGCACAGTGCTCTTACAGCCTAGTGGGAACATCTCTTCCAAAGGCCTCTGAAACGCAGTTTCTTTGCAGGCCTGATCTGGCTGAAGTAGGACTTCTGCTCTGGGTGTGCTACTTTGCCCTAGAGCTGAATGGCGCAACTTGCAGGCTTCTTTCCAAAGGGCGAGTTGGGCCCCACAGCATCTTGCTTCCAGCTCTTTGGGAAGCTAAGAAACAACTCGCTCTGCACAGTGCTCTTACAGCCTACCGGGAACATCTCTTCCAAAGGCCTGTGAAATGCAGTTTCTTTGCAGGCCTGATCTGGCTGAAGTAGGACTTCTGCTCTGGGTGTGCTACTTTGCCCTAGAGCTGAAAGGCACAACGTGCAGGCTTCTTTCCAAAGGGCGAGTTGGGCCCCACAGCATCTTGCTTCCAGCTCTTTGGGAAGCTAAGAAACAACTCGCTCTGCACAGTGCTCTTACAGCCTAGTGGGAACATCTCTTCCAAAGGCCTGTGAAACGCAGTTTCTTTGCAGGCCTGATCTGGCTGAAGTAGGACTTCTGCTCTGGGTGTGCTACTTTGCCCTAGAGCTGAAAGGCACAACGTGCAGGCTTCTTTCCAAAGGGCGAGTTGGGCCCCACAGCATCTTGCTTCCAGATCTTTGGGAAGCTAAGAAACAACTCGCTCTGCACAGTGCTCTTACAGCCTAGTGGGAACATCTCTTCCAAAGGCCTGTGAAACGCAGTTTCTTTGCAGGCCTGATCTGGGTGAAGTAGGACTTCTGCTCTGGGTCTGCTACTTTGCCCTACAGGTGAAAGGCACAACGTGCAGGCTCCTTTCCAAAGGGCGAGTTGGGCCCCACAGCATCTTGCTTCCAGCTCTTTGGGAAGCTAAGAAACAACTTGCTCTGCACAGTGCTCTTACAGCCTACCGGGAACATGTCTTCCAAAGGCCTGTGAAACGCAGTTTCTTTGCAGGCCTGATCTGGCTGAAGTAGGACTTCTGCTCTGGGCGTGCTACTTTGCCCTAGAGCTGAAAGGCACAACGTGCAGGCTTCTTTCCAAAGGGCGAGTTGGGCCCCACAGCATCTTGCTTCCAGCTCTTTGGGAAGCTAAGAAACAACTCGCTCTGCACAGTGCTCTTACAGCCTAACGGGAACATCTCTTCCAAAGGCCTGTGAAACGCAGTTTCTTTGCAGGCCTGATCTGGCTGAAGTAGGACTTCTGCTCTGGGTGTGCTACTTTGCCCTAGAGCTGAAAGGCACAACGTGCAGGCTTCTTTCCGAAGGGCGAGTTGGGCCCCACAGCATCTTGCTTCCAGCTCTTTGGGAAGCTAAGAAACAACTCGCTCTGCACAGTGCTCTTACAGCCTACGGGGAACATCTCTGACAAAGGCCTGTGAAACGCAGTTTCTTTGCAGGCCTGATCTGTCTGAAGTAGGACTTCTGCTCTGGGTGTGCTACTTTGCCCTAGAGCTGAAAGGCACAACGTGCAGGCTTCTTTCCAAAGGGCGAGTTGGGCC
This sequence comes from Equus caballus, assembly GCF_041296265.1. Classification (NCBI taxonomy): domain Eukaryota; kingdom Metazoa; phylum Chordata; class Mammalia; order Perissodactyla; family Equidae; genus Equus; species Equus caballus. The sequence goes on from NC_091697.1 coordinate 620,127, forward strand.
CCACAGCATCTTGCTTCCAGCTCTTTGGGAAGCTAAGAAACAACTCGCTCTGCACAGTGCTCTTACAGCCTATGGGGAACATCTCTGACAAAGGCCTGTGAAACGCAGTTTCTTTGCAGGCCTGATCTGTCTGAAGTAGGACTTCTGCTCTGGGTGTGCTACTTTGCCCTAGAGCTGAAAGGCACAACGTGCAGGCTTCTTTCCAAAGGGCGAGTTGGGCCCCACAGCATCTTGCTTCCAGCTCTTTGGGAAGCTAAGAAAGAACTCGCTCTGCACAGTGCTCTTACAGCCTAGTGGGAACATCTCTTCCAAAGGCCTCTGAAACGCAGTTTCTTTGCAGGCCTGATCTGGCTGAAGTAGGACTTCTGCTCTGGGTGTGCTACTTTGCCCTAGAGCTGAATGGCGCAACTTGCAGGCTTCTTTCCAAAGGGCGAGTTGGGCCCCACAGCATCTTGCTTCCAGCTCTTTGGGAAGCTAAGAAACAACTCGCTCTGCACAGTGCTCTTACAGCCTAGTGGGAACATCTCTTCCAAAGGCCTGTGAAACGCAGTTTCTTTGCAGGCCCGATCTGGCTGAAGTAGGACTTCTGCTCTGGGTGTGCTACTTTGCCCTAGAGCTGAAAGGCACAACGTGCAGGCTTCTTTCCAAAGGGCGAGTTGGGCCCCACAGCATCTTGCTTCCAGCTCTTTGGGAAGCTAAGAAACAACTCGCTCTGCACAGTGCTCTTACAGCCTAGTGGGAACATCTCTTCCAAAGGCCTGTGAAACGCAGTTTCTTTGCAGGCCCGATCTGGCTGAAGTAGGACTTCTGCTCTGGGTGTGCTACTTTGCCCTAGAGCTGAAAGGCACAACGTGCAGGCTTCTTTCCAAAGGGCGAGTTGGGCCCCACAGCATCTTGCTTCCAGCTCTTTGGGAATCTAAGAAACAACTCGCTCTGCACAGCGCTCTTACAGCCTACGGGGAAAATCTCTTCCAAAGGCCTGTGAAACGCAGTTTCTTTGCAGGCCTGATCTGGCTGAAGTAGGACTTCTGCTCTGGGTGTGCTACTTTGCCCTAGAGCTGAAAGGCACAACGTGCAGGCTTCTTTCCAAAGGGCGAGTTGGGCCCCACAGCATCTTGCTTCCAGCTCTTTGGGAAGCTGAGAAACAACTCGCTCTGCACAGTGCTCTTACAGCCTAGTGGGAAGATCTCTTCCAAAGGCCTGTGAAACGCAGTTTCTTTGCAGGCCCGATCTGGCTGAAGTAGGACTTCTGCTCTGGGTGTGCTGCTTTGCCCTAGAGCTGAAAGGCACAACGTGCAGGCTTCTTTCCAAAGGGCGAGTTGGGCCCCACAGCATCTTGCTTCCAGCTCTTTGGGAAGCTAAGAAACAACTCGCTCTGCACAGTGCTCTTACAGCCTACGGGGAACATCTCTTCCAAAGGCCTGTGAAACGCAGTTTCTTTGCAGGCCTGATCTGGCTGAAGTAGGACTTCTGCTCTGGGTGTGCTACTTTGCCCTAGAGCTGAAAGGCACAACGTGCAGGCTTCTTTCCAAAGGGCGAGTTGGGCCCCACAGCATCTTGCTTCCAGCTCTTTGGGAAGCTAAGAAACAACTCGCTCTGCACAGTGCTCTTACAGCCTACGGGGAACATCTCTTCCAAAGGCCTGTGAAACGCAGTTTCTTTGCAGGCCTGATCTGGCTGAAGTAGGACTTCTGCTCTGGGTGTGCTACTTTGCCCTAAAGCTGAAAGGCACAACATGCAGGCTTCTTTCCAAAGGGCGAGTTGGGCCCCACAGCATCTTGCTTCCAGCTCTTTGGGAAGCTAAGAAACAACTCGCTCTGCACAGTGCTCTTACAGCCTAGTGGGAACATCTCTTCCAAAGGCCTGTGAAACGCAGTTTCTTTGCAGGCCTGATCTGGCTGAAGTAGGACTTCTGCTCTGGGTGTGCTACTTTGCCCTAGAGCTGAAAGGCGCAACTTGCAGGCTTCTTTCCAAAGGGCGAGTTGGGCCCCACAGCATCTTGCTTCCAGCTCTTTGGGAAGCTAAGAAACAACTCGCTCTGCACAGTGCTCTTACAGCCTAGTGGGAACATCTCTTCCAAAGGCCTGTGAAACGCAGTTTCTTTGCAGGCCCGATCTGGCTGAAGTAGGACTTCTGCTCTGGGTGTGCTACTTTGCCCTAGAGCTGAAAGGCACAACGTGCAGGCTTCTTTCCAAAGGGCGAGTTGGGCCCCACAGCATCTTGCTTCCAGCTCTTTGGGAAGCTAAGAAACAACTCGCTCTGCACAGTGCTCTTACAGCCTACCGGGAACATCTCTTCCAAAGGCCTGTGCAACGCAGTTTCTTTGCAGGCCTGAGCTGGCTGAAGTAGGACTTCTGCTCTGGGTGTGCTACTTTGCCCTAGAGCTGAAAGGCACAACGTGCAGGCTTCTTTCCAAAGGGCGAGTTGGGCCCCACAGCATCTTGCTTCCAGCTCTTTGGGAAGCTAAGAAACAACTCGCTCTGCACAGTGCTCTTACAGCCTACGGGGAACATCTCTTCCAAAGGCCTGTGAAACGCAGTTTCTTTGCAGGCCTGATCTGGCTGAAGTAGGACTTCTGCTCTGGGTGTGCTACTTTGCCCTAGAGCTGAAAGGCACAACGTGCAGGCTTCTTTCCAAAGGGCGAGTTGGGCCCCACAGCATCTTGCTTCCAGCTCTTTGGGAAGCTAAGAAACAACTCGCTCTGCACAGTGCTCTTACAGCCTACCGGGAACATCTCTTCCAAAGGCCTGTGAAACGCAGTTTCTTTGCAGGCCTGATCTGGCTGAAGTAGGACTTCTGCTCTGGGTGTGCTACTTTGCCCTAGAGGTGAAAGGCACAACGTGCAGGCTTCTTTCCAAAGGGCGAGTTGGGCCCCACAGCATCTTGCTTCCAGCTCTTTGGGAAGCTAAGAAACAACTCGCTCTGCACAGTGCTCTTACAGCCTACCGGGAAGATCTCTTCCAAAGGCCAGTGAAACGCAGTTTCTTTGCAGGCCTGATCTGGCTGAAGTAGGACTTCTGCTCTGGGTGTGCTACTTTGCCCTAGAGCTGAAAGGCACAACGTGCAGGCTTCTTTCCAAAGGGCGAGTTGGGCCCCACAGCATCTTGCTTCCAGCTCTTTGGGAAGCTAAGAAACAACTCGCTCTGCACAGTGCTCTTACAGCCTACGGGGAACATCTCTGACAAAGGCCTGTGAAACGCAGTTTCTTTGCAGGCCTGATCTGGCTGAAGTAGGACTTCTGCTCTGGGCGTGCTACTTTGCCCTAGAGCTGAAAGGCACAACGTGCAGGCTTCTTTCCAAAGGGCGAGTTGGGCCCCACAGCATCTTGCTTCCAGCTCTTTGGGAAGCTAAGAAACAACTCGCTCTGCACAGTGCTCTTACAGCCTACGGGGAACATCTCTGACAAAGGCCTGTGAAACGCAGTTTCTTTGCAGGCCTGATCTGGCTGAAGTAGGACTTCTGCTCTGGGCGTGCTACTTTGCCCTAGAGCTGAAAGGCACAACGTGCAGGCTTCTTTCCAAAGGGCGAGTTGGGCCCCACAGCATCTTGCTTCCAGCTCTTTGGGAAGCTAAGAAACAACTCGCTCTGCACAGTGCTCTTACAGCCTACGGGGAACATCTCTGACAAAGGCCTGTGAAACGCAGTTTCTTTGCAGGCCTGATCTGGCTGAAGTAGGACTTCTGCTCTGGGTGTGCTACTTTGCCCTAGAGCTGAAAGGCACAACGTGCAGGCTTCTTTCCAAAGGGCGAGTTGGGCCCCACAGCATCTTGCTTCCAGCTCTTTGGGAAGCTAAGAAACAACTCGCTCTGCACAGTGCTCTTACAGCCTACGGGGAACATCTCTGACAAAGGCCTGTGAAACGCAGTTTCTTTGCAGGCCTGATCTGTCTGAAGTAGGACTTCTGCTCTGGGTGTGCTACTTTGCCCTAGAGCTGAAAGGCACAACGTGCAGGCTTCTTTCCAAAGGGCGAGTTGGGCCCCACAGCATCTTGCTTCCAGCTCTTTGGGAAGCTAAGAAACAACTCGCTCTGCACAGTGCTCTTACAGCCTAGTGGGAACATCTCTTCCAAAGGCCTCTGAAACGCAGTTTCTTTGCAGGCCTGATCTGGCTGAAGTAGGACTTCTGCTCTGGGTGTGCTACTTTGCCCTAGAGCTGAATGGCGCAACTTGCAGGCTTCTTTCCAAAGGGCGAGTTGGGCCCCACAGCATCTTGCTTCCAGCTCTTTGGGAAGCTAAGAAACAACTCGCTCTGCACAGTGCTCTTACAGCCTACCGGGAACATCTCTTCCAAAGGCCTGTGAAACGCAGTTTCTTTGCAGGCCTGATCTGGCTGAAGTAGGACTTCTGCTCTGGGTGTGCTACTTTGCCCTAGAGCTGAAAGGCACAACGTGCAGGCTTCTTTCCAAAGGGCGAGTTGGGCCCCACAGCATCTTGCTTCCAGCTCTTTGGGAAGCTAAGAAACAACTCGCTCTGCACAGTGCTCTTACAGCCTAGTGGGAACATCTCTTCCAAAGGCCTGTGAAACGCAGTTTCTTTGCAGGCCTGATCTGGCTGAAGTAGGACTTCTGCTCTGGGTGTGCTACTTTGCCCTAGAGCTGAAAGGCACAACGTGCAGGCTTCTTTCCAAAGGGCGAGTTGGGCCCCACAGCATCTTGCTTCCAGATCTTTGGGAAGCTAAGAAACAACTCGCTCTGCACAGTGCTCTTACAGCCTAGTGGGAACATCTCTTCCAAAGGCCTGTGAAACGCAGTTTCTTTGCAGGCCTGATCTGGGTGAAGTAGGACTTCTGCTCTGGGTCTGCTACTTTGCCCTACAGGTGAAAGGCACAACGTGCAGGCTCCTTTCCAAAGGGCGAGTTGGGCCCCACAGCATCTTGCTTCCAGCTCTTTGGGAAGCTAAGAAACAACTTGCTCTGCACAGTGCTCTTACAGCCTACCGGGAACATGTCTTCCAAAGGCCTGTGAAACGCAGTTTCTTTGCAGGCCTGATCTGGCTGAAGTAGGACTTCTGCTCTGGGCGTGCTACTTTGCCCTAGAGCTGAAAGGCACAACGTGCAGGCTTCTTTCCAAAGGGCGAGTTGGGCCCCACAGCATCTTGCTTCCAGCTCTTTGGGAAGCTAAGAAACAACTCGCTCTGCACAGTGCTCTTACAGCCTACCGGGAACATCTCTTCCAAAGGCCTGTGAAACGCAGTTTCTTTGCAGGCCTGATCTGGCTGAAGTAGGACTTCTGCTCTGGGTGTGCTACTTTGCCCTAGAGCTGAAAGGCACAACGTGCAGGCTTCTTTCCGAAGGGCGAGTTGGGCCCCACAGCATCTTGCTTCCAGCTCTTTGGGAAGCTAAGAAACAACTCGCTCTGCACAGTGCTCTTACAGCCTACGGGGAACATCTCTGACAAAGGCCTGTGAAACGCAGTTTCTTTGCAGGCCTGATCTGTCTGAAGTAGGACTTCTGCTCTGGGTGTGCTACTTTGCCCTAGAGCTGAAAGGCACAACGTGCAGGCTTCTTTCCAAAGGGCGAGTTGGGCCCCACAGCATCTTGCTTCCAGCTCTTTGGGAAGCTAAGAAACAACTCGCTCTGCACAGTGCTCTTACAGCCTACGGGGAACATCTCTGACAAAGGCCTGTGAAACGCAGTTTCTTTGCAGGCCTGATCTGTCTGAAGTAGGACTTCTGCTCTGGGTGTGCTACTTTGCCCTAGAGCTGAAAGGCACAACGTGCAGGCTTCTTTCCAAAGGGCGAGTTGGGCCCCACAGCATCTTGCTTCCAGCTCTTTGGGAAGCTAAGAAAGAACTCGCTCTGCACAGTGCTCTTACAGCCTAGTGGGAACATCTCTTCCAAAGGCCTCTGAAACGCAGTTTCTTTGCAGGCCTGATCTGGCTGAAGTAGGACTTCTGCTCTGGGTGTGCTACTTTGCCCTAGAGCTGAATGGCGCAACTTGCAGGCTTCTTTCCAAAGGGCGAGTTGGGCCCCACAGCATCTTGCTTCCAGCTCTTTGGGAAGCTAAGAAACAACTCGCTCTGCACAGTGCTCTTACAGCCTAGTGGGAACATCTCTTCCAAAGGCCTGTGAAACGCAGTTTCTTTGCAGGCCCGATCTGGCTGAAGTAGGACTTCTGCTCTGGGTGTGCTACTTTGCCCTAGAGCTGAAAGGCACAACGTGCAGGCTTCTTTCCAAAGGGCGAGTTGGGCCCCACAGCATCTTGCTTCCAGCTCTTTGGGAAGCTAAGAAACAACTCGCTCTGCACAGTGCTCTTACAGCCTAGTGGGAACATCTCTTCCAAAGGCCTGTGAAACGCAGTTTCTTTGCAGGCCCGATCTGGCTGAAGTAGGACTTCTGCTCTGGGTGTGCTACTTTGCCCTAGAGCTGAAAGGCACAACGTGCAGGCTTCTTTCCAAAGGGCGAGTTGGGCCCCACAGCATCTTGCTTCCAGCTCTTTGGGAATCTAAGAAACAACTCGCTCTGCACAGCGCTCTTACAGCCTACGGGGAAAATCTCTTCCAAAGGCCTGTGAATCGCAGTTTCTTTGCAGGCCTGATCTGGCTGAAGTAGGACTTCTGCTCTGGGTGTGCTACTTTGCCCTAGAGCTGAAAGGCACAACGTGCAGGCTTCTTTCCAAAGGGCGAGTTGGGCCCCACAGCATCTTGCTTCCAGCTCTTTGGGAAGCTGAGAAACAACTCGCTCTGCACAGTGCTCTTACAGCCTAGTGGGAAGATCTCTTCCAAAGGCCTGTGAAACGCAGTTTCTTTGCAGGCCCGATCTGGCTGAAGTAGGACTTCTGCTCTGGGTGTGCTGCTTTGCCCTAGAGCTGAAAGGCACAACGTGGAGGCTTCTTTCCAAAGGGCGAGTTGGGCCCCACAGCATCTTGCTTCCAGCTCTTTGGGAAGCTAAGAAACAACTCGCTCTGCACAGTGCTCTTACAGCCTACGGGGAACATCTCTTCCAAAGGCCTGTGAAACGCAGTTTCTTTGCAGGCCTGATCTGGCTGAAGTAGGACTTCTGCTCTGGGTGTGCTACTTTGCCCTAGAGCTGAAAGGCACAACGTGCAGGCTTCTTTCCAAAGGGCGAGTTGGGCCCCACAGCATCTTGCTTCCAGCTCTTTGGGAAGCTAAGAAACAACTCGCTCTGCACAGTGCTCTTACAGCCTACGGGGAACATCTCTTCCAAAGGCCTGTGAAACGCAGTTTCTTTGCAGGCCTGATCTGGCTGAAGTAGGACTTCTGCTCTGGGTGTGCTACTTTGCCCTAAAGCTGAAAGGCACAACATGCAGGCTTCTTTCCAAAGGGCGAGTTGGGCCCCACAGCATCTTGCTTCCAGCTCTTTGGGAAGCTAAGAAACAACTCGCTCTGCACAGTGCTCTTACAGCCTAGTGGGAACATCTCTTCCAAAGGCCTGTGAAACGCAGTTTCTTTGCAGGCCTGATCTGGCTGAAGTAGGACTTCTGCTCTGGGTGTGCTACTTTGCCCTAGAGCTGAAAGGCGCAACTTGCAGGCTTCTTTCCAAAGGGCGAGTTGGGCCCCACAGCATCTTGCTTCCAGCTCTTTGGGAAGCTAAGAAACAACTCGCTCTGCACAGTGCTCTTACAGCCTAGTGGGAACATCTCTTCCAAAGGCCTGTGAAACGCAGTTTCTTTGCAGGCCCGATCTGGCTGAAGTAGGACTTCTGCTCTGGGTGTGCTACTTTGCCCTAGAGCTGAAAGGCACAACGTGCAGGCTTCTTTCCAAAGGGCGAGTTGGGCCCCACAGCATCTTGCTTCCAGCTCTTTGGGAAGCTAAGAAACAACTCGCTCTGCACAGTGCTCTTACAGCCTACCGGGAACATCTCTTCCAAAGGCCTGTGCAACGCAGTTTCTTTGCAGGCCTGAGCTGGCTGAAGTAGGACTTCTGCTCTGGGTGTGCTACTTTGCCCTAGAGCTGAAAGGCACAACGTGCAGGCTTCTTTCCAAAGGGCGAGTTGGGCCCCACAGCATCTTGCTTCCAGCTCTTTGGGAAGCTAAGAAACAACTCGCTCTGCACAGTGCTCTTACAGCCTACGGGGAACATCTCTTCCAAAGGCCTGTGAAACGCAGTTTCTTTGCAGGCCTGATCTGGCTGAAGTAGGACTTCTGCTCTGGGTGTGCTACTTTGCCCTAAAGCTGAAAGGCACAACATGCAGGCTTCTTTCCAAAGGGCGAGTTGGGCCCCACAGCATCTTGCTTCCAGCTCTTTGGGAAGCTAAGAAACAACTCGCTCTGCACAGTGCTCTTACAGCCTAGTGGGAACATCTCTTCCAAAGGCCTGTGAAACGCAGTTTCTTTGCAGGCCTGATCTGGCTGAAGTAGGACTTCTGCTCTGGGTGTGCTACTTTGCCCTAGAGCTGAAAGGCGCAACTTGCAGGCTTCTTTCCAAAGGGCGAGTTGGGCCCCACAGCATCTTGCTTCCAGCTCTTTGGGAAGCTAAGAAACAACTCGCTCTGCACAGTGCTCTTACAGCCTAGTGGGAACATCTCTTCCAAAGGCCTGTGAAACGCAGTTTCTTTGCAGGCCCGATCTGGCTGAAGTAGGACTTCTGCTCTGGGTGTGCTACTTTGCCCTAGAGCTGAAAGGCACAACGTGCAGGCTTCTTTCCAAAGGGCGAGTTGGGCCCCACAGCATCTTGCTTCCAGCTCTTTGGGAAGCTAAGAAACAACTCGCTCTGCACAGTGCTCTTACAGCCTACCGGGAACATCTCTTCCAAAGGCCTGTGCAACGCAGTTTCTTTGCAGGCCTGAGCTGGCTGAAGTAGGACTTCTGCTCTGGGTGTGCTACTTTGCCCTAGAGCTGAAAGGCACAACGTGCAGGCTTCTTTCCAAAGGGCGAGTTGGGCCCCACAGCATCTTGCTTCCAGCTCTTTGGGAAGCTAAGAAACAACTCGCTCTGCACAGTGCTCTTACAGCCTACGGGGAACATCTCTTCCAAAGGCCTGTGAAACGCAGTTTCTTTGCAGGCCTGATCTGGCTGAAGTAGGACTTCTGCTCTGGGTGTGCTACTTTGCCCTAGAGCTGAAAGGCACAACGTGCAGGCTTCTTTCCAAAGGGCGAGTTGGGCCCCACAGCATCTTGCTTCCAGCTCTTTGGGAAGCTAAGAAACAACTCGCTCTGCACAGTGCTCTTACAGCCTACCGGGAACATCTCTTCCAAAGGCCTGTGAAACGCAGTTTCTTTGCAGGCCTGATCTGGCTGAAGTAGGACTTCTGCTCTGGGTGTGCTACTTTGCCCTAGAGGTGAAAGGCACAACGTGCAGGCTTCTTTCCAAAGGGCGAGTTGGGCCCCACAGCATCTTGCTTCCAGCTCTTTGGGAAGCTAAGAAACAACTCGCTCTGCACAGTGCTCTTACAGCCTACCGGGAAGATCTCTTCCAAAGGCCAGTGAAACGCAGTTTCTTTGCAGGCCTGATCTGGCTGAAGTAGGACTTCTGCTCTGGGTGTGCTACTTTGCCCTAGAGCTGAAAGGCACAACGTGCAGGCTTCTTTCCAAAGGGCGAGTTGGGCCCCACAGCATCTTGCTTCCAGCTCTTTGGGAAGCTAAGAAACAACTCGCTCTGCACAGTGCTCTTACAGCCTACGGGGAACATCTCTGACAAAGGCCTGTGAAACGCAGTTTCTTTGCAGGCCTGATCTGGCTGAAGTAGGACTTCTGCTCTGGGCGTGCTACTTTGCCCTAGAGCTGAAAGGCACAACGTGCAGGCTTCTTTCCAAAGGGCGAGTTGGGCCCCACAGCATCTTGCTTCCAGCTCTTTGGGAAGCTAAGAAACAACTCGCTCTGCACAGTGCTCTTACAGCCTACGGGGAACATCTCTGACAAAGGCCTGTGAAACGCAGTTTCTTTGCAGGCCTGATCTGGCTGAAGTAGGACTTCTGCTCTGGGCGTGCTACTTTGCCCTAGAGCTGAAAGGCACAACGTGCAGGCTTCTTTCCAAAGGGCGAGTTGGGCCCCACAGCATCTTGCTTCCAGCTCTTTGGGAAGCTAAGAAACAACTCGCTCTGCACAGTGCTCTTACAGCCTACGGGGAACATCTCTGACAAAGGCCTGTGAAACGCAGTTTCTTTGCAGGCCTGATCTGGCTGAAGTAGGACTTCTGCTCTGGGTGTGCTACTTTGCCCTAGAGCTGAAAGGCACAACGTGCAGGCTTCTTTCCAAAGGGCGAGTTGGGCCCCACAGCATCTTGCTTCCAGCTCTTTGGGAAGCTAAGAAACAACTCGCTCTGCACAGTGCTCTTACAGCCTACGGGGAACATCTCTGACAAAGGCCTGTGAAACGCAGTTTCTTTGCAGGCCTGATCTGTCTGAAGTAGGACTTCTGCTCTGGGTGTGCTACTTTGCCCTAGAGCTGAAAGGCACAACGTGCAGGCTTCTTTCCAAAGGGCGAGTTGGGCCCCACAGCATCTTGCTTCCAGCTCTTTGGGAAGCTAAGAAACAACTCGCTCTGCACAGTGCTCTTACAGCCTAGTGGGAACATCTCTTCCAAAGGCCTCTGAAACGCAGTTTCTTTGCAGGCCTGATCTGGCTGAAGTAGGACTTCTGCTCTGGGTGTGCTACTTTGCCCTAGAGCTGAATGGCGCAACTTGCAGGCTTCTTTCCAAAGGGCGAGTTGGGCCCCACAGCATCTTGCTTCCAGCTCTTTGGGAAGCTAAGAAACAACTCGCTCTGCACAGTGCTCTTACAGCCTACCGGGAACATCTCTTCCAAAGGCCTGTGAAACGCAGTTTCTTTGCAGGCCTGATCTGGCTGAAGTAGGACTTCTGCTCTGGGTGTGCTACTTTGCCCTAGAGCTGAAAGGCACAACGTGCAGGCTTCTTTCCAAAGGGCGAGTTGGGCCCCACAGCATCTTGCTTCCAGCTCTTTGGGAAGCTAAGAAACAACTCGCTCTGCACAGTGCTCTTACAGCCTAGTGGGAACATCTCTTCCAAAGGCCTGTGAAACGCAGTTTCTTTGCAGGCCTGATCTGGCTGAAGTAGGACTTCTGCTCTGGGTGTGCTACTTTGCCCTAGAGCTGAAAGGCACAACGTGCAGGCTTCTTTCCAAAGGGCGAGTTGGGCCCCACAGCATCTTGCTTCCAGATCTTTGGGAAGCTAAGAAACAACTCGCTCTGCACAGTGCTCTTACAGCCTAGTGGGAACATCTCTTCCAAAGGCCTGTGAAACGCAGTTTCTTTGCAGGCCTGATCTGGGTGAAGTAGGACTTCTGCTCTGGGTCTGCTACTTTGCCCTACAGGTGAAAGGCACAACGTGCAGGCTCCTTTCCAAAGGGCGAGTTGGGCCCCACAGCATCTTGCTTCCAGCTCTTTGGGAAGCTAAGAAACAACTTGCTCTGCACAGTGCTCTTACAGCCTACCGGGAACATGTCTTCCAAAGGCCTGTGAAACGCAGTTTCTTTGCAGGCCTGATCTGGCTGAAGTAGGACTTCTGCTCTGGGCGTGCTACTTTGCCCTAGAGCTGAAAGGCACAACGTGCAGGCTTCTTTCCAAAGGGCGAGTTGGGCCCCACAGCATCTTGCTTCCAGCTCTTTGGGAAGCTAAGAAACAACTCGCTCTGCACAGTGCTCTTACAGCCTACCGGGAACATCTCTTCCAAAGGCCTGTGAAACGCAGTTTCTTTGCAGGCCTGATCTGGCTGAAGTAGGACTTCTGCTCTGGGTGTGCTACTTTGCCCTAGAGCTGAAAGGCACAACGTGCAGGCTTCTTTCCGAAGGGCGAGTTGGGCCCCACAGCATCTTGCTTCCAGCTCTTTGGGAAGCTAAGAAACAACTCGCTCTGCACAGTGCTCTTACAGCCTACGGGGAACATCTCTGACAAAGGCCTGTGAAACGCAGTTTCTTTGCAGGCCTGATCTGTCTGAAGTAGGACTTCTGCTCTGGGTGTGCTACTTTGCCCTAGAGCTGAAAGGCACAACGTGCAGGCTTCTTTCCAAAGGGCGAGTTGGGCCCCACAGCATCTTGCTTCCAGCTCTTTGGGAAGCTAAGAAACAACTCGCTCTGCACAGTGCTCTTACAGCCTACGGGGAACATCTCTGACAAAGGCCTGTGAAACGCAGTTTCTTTGCAGGCCTGATCTGTCTGAAGTAGGACTTCTGCTCTGGGTGTGCTACTTTGCCCTAGAGCTGAAAGGCACAACGTGCAGGCTTCTTTCCAAAGGGCGAGTTGGGCCCCACAGCATCTTGCTTCCAGCTCTTTGGGAAGCTAAGAAAGAACTCGCTCTGCACAGTGCTCTTACAGCCTAGTGGGAACATCTCTTCCAAAGGCCTCTGAAACGCAGTTTCTTTGCAGGCCTGATCTGGCTGAAGTAGGACTTCTGCTCTGGGTGTGCTACTTTGCCCTAGAGCTGAATGGCGCAACTTGCAGGCTTCTTTCCAAAGGGCGAGTTGGGCCCCACAGCATCTTGCTTCCAGCTCTTTGGGAAGCTAAGAAACAACTCGCTCTGCACAGTGCTCTTACAGCCTAGTGGGAACATCTCTTCCAAAGGCCTGTGAAACGCAGTTTCTTTGCAGGCCCGATCTGGCTGAAGTAGGACTTCTGCTCTGGGTGTGCTACTTTGCCCTAGAGCTGAAAGGCACAACGTGCAGGCTTCTTTCCAAAGGGCGAGTTGGGCCCCACAGCATCTTGCTTCCAGCTCTTTGGGAAGCTAAGAAACAACTCGCTCTGCACAGTGCTCTTACAGCCTAGTGGGAACATCTCTTCCAAAGGCCTGTGAAACGCAGTTTCTTTGCAGGCCCGATCTGGCTGAAGTAGGACTTCTGCTCTGGGTGTGCTACTTTGCCCTAGAGCTGAAAGGCACAACGTGCAGGCTTCTTTCCAAAGGGCGAGTTGGGCCCCACAGCATCTTGCTTCCAGCTCTTTGGGAATCTAAGAAACAACTCGCTCTGCACAGCGCTCTTACAGCCTACGGGGAAAATCTCTTCCAAAGGCCTGTGAATCGCAGTTTCTTTGCAGGCCTGATCTGGCTGAAGTAGGACTTCTGCTCTGGGTGTGCTACTTTGCCCTAGAGCTGAAAGGCACAACGTGCAGGCTTCTTTCCAAAGGGCGAGTTGGGCCCCACAGCATCTTGCTTCCAGCTCTTTGGGAAGCTGAGAAACAACTCGCTCTGCACAGTGCTCTTACAGCCTAGTGGGAAGATCTCTTCCAAAGGCCTGTGAAACGCAGTTTCTTTGCAGGCCCGATCTGGCTGAAGTAGGACTTCTGCTCTGGGTGTGCTGCTTTGCCCTAGAGCTGAAAGGCACAACGTGGAGGCTTCTTTCCAAAGGGCGAGTTGGGCCCCACAGCATCTTGCTTCCAGCTCTTTGGGAAGCTAAGAAACAACTCGCTCTGCACAGTGCTCTTACAGCCTACGGGGAACATCTCTTCCAAAGGCCTGTGAAACGCAGTTTCTTTGCAGGCCTGATCTGGCTGAAGTAGGACTTCTGCTCTGGGTGTGCTACTTTGCCCTAGAGCTGAAAGGCACAACGTGCAGGCTTCTTTCCAAAGGGCGAGTTGGGCCCCACAGCATCTTGCTTCCAGCTCTTTGGGAAGCTAAGAAACAACTCGCTCTGCACAGTGCTCTTACAGCCTACGGGGAACATCTCTTCCAAAGGCCTGTGAAACGCAGTTTCTTTGCAGGCCTGATCTGGCTGAAGTAGGACTTCTGCTCTGGGTGTGCTACTTTGCCCTAAAGCTGAAAGGCACAACATGCAGGCTTCTTTCCAAAGGGCGAGTTGGGCCCCACAGCATCTTGCTTCCAGCTCTTTGGGAAGCTAAGAAACAACTCGCTCTGCACAGTGCTCTTACAGCCTAGTGGGAACATCTCTTCCAAAGGCCTGTGAAACGCAGTTTCTTTGCAGGCCTGATCTGGCTGAAGTAGGACTTCTGCTCTGGGTGTGCTACTTTGCCCTAGAGCTGAAAGGCGCAACTTGCAGGCTTCTTTCCAAAGGGCGAGTTGGGCCCCACAGCATCTTGCTTCCAGCTCTTTGGGAAGCTAAGAAACAACTCGCTCTGCACAGTGCTCTTACAGCCTAGTGGGAACATCTCTTCCAAAGGCCTGTGAAACGCAGTTTCTTTGCAGGCCCGATCTGGCTGAAGTAGGACTTCTGCTCTGGGTGTGCTACTTTGCCCTAGAGCTGAAAGGCACAACGTGCAGGCTTCTTTCCAAAGGGCGAGTTGGGCCCCACAGCATCTTGCTTCCAGCTCTTTGGGAAGCTAAGAAACAACTCGCTCTGCACAGTGCTCTTACAGCCTACCGGGAACATCTCTTCCAAAGGCCTGTGCAACGCAGTTTCTTTGCAGGCCTGAGCTGGCTGAAGTAGGACTTCTGCTCTGGGTGTGCTACTTTGCCCTAGAGCTGAAAGGCACAACGTGCAGGCTTCTTTCCAAAGGGCGAGTTGGGCCCCACAGCATCTTGCTTCCAGCTCTTTGGGAAGCTAAGAAACAACTCGCTCTGCACAGTGCTCTTACAGCCTACGGGGAACATCTCTTCCAAAGGCCTGTGAAACGCAGTTTCTTTGCAGGCCTGATCTGGCTGAAGTAGGACTTCTGCTCTGGGTGTGCTACTTTGCCCTAGAGCTGAAAGGCACAACGTGCAGGCTTCTTTCCAAAGGGCGAGTTGGGCCCCACAGCATCTTGCTTCCAGCTCTTTGGGAAGCTAAGAAACAACTCGCTCTGCACAGTGCTCTTACAGCCTACCGGGAACATCTCTTCCAAAGGCCTGTGAAACGCAGTTTCTTTGCAGGCCTGATCTGGCTGAAGTAGGACTTCTGCTCTGGGTGTGCTACTTTGCCCTAGAGGTGAAAGGCACAACGTGCAGGCTTCTTTCCAAAGGGCGAGTTGGGCCCCACAGCATCTTGCTTCCAGCTCTTTGGGAAGCTAAGAAACAACTCGCTCTGCACAGTGCTCTTACAGCCTACCGGGAAGATCTCTTCCAAAGACCAGTGAAACGCAGTTTCTTTGCAGGCCTGATCTGGCTGAAGTAGGACTTCTGCTCTGGGTGTGCTACTTTGCCCTAGAGCTGAAAGGCACAACGTGCAGGCTTCTTTCCAAAGGGCGAGTTGGGCCCCACAGCATCTTGCTTCCAGCTCTTTGGGAAGCTAAGAAACAACTCGCTCTGCACAGTGCTCTTACAGCCTACGGGGAACATCTCTGACAAAGGCCTGTGAAACGCAGTTTCTTTGCAGGCCTGATCTGGCTGAAGTAGGACTTCTGCTCTGGGTGTGCTACTTTGCCCTAGAGCTGAAAGGCACAACGTGCAGGCTTCTTTCCAAAGGGCGAGTTGGGCCCCACAGCATCTTGCTTCCAGCTCTTTGGGAAGCTAAGAAACAACTCGCTCTGCACAGTGCTCTTACAGCCTACCGGGAACATCTCTTCCAAAGGCCTGTGCAACGCAGTTTCTTTGCAGGCCTGATCTGGCTGAAGTAGGACTTCTGCTCTGGGTGTGCTACTTTGCCCTAGAGCTGAAAGGCACAACGTGCAGGCTTCTTTCCAAAGGGCGAGTTGGGCCCCACAGCATCTTGCTTCCAGCTCTTTGGGAAGCTAAGAAACAACTCGCTCTGCACAGTGCTCTTACAGCCTACGGGGAACATCTCTTCCAAAGGCCTGTGAAACGCAGTTTCTTTGCAGGCCTGATCTGGCTGAAGTAGGACTTCTGCTCTGGGTGTGCTACTTTGCCCTAGAGCTGAAAGGCACAACGTGCAGGCTTCTTTCCAAAGGGCGAGTTGGGCCCCACAGCATCTTGCTTCCAGCTCTTTGGGAAGCTAAGAAACAACTCGCTCTGCACAGTGCTCTTACAGCCTACCGGGAACATCTCTTCCAAAGGCCTGTGAAACGCAGTTTCTTTGCAGGCCTGATCTGGCTGAAGTAGGACTTCTGCTCTGGGTGTGCTACTTTGCCCTAGAGCTGAATGGCGCAACTTGCAGGCTTCTTTCCAAAGGGCGAGTTGGGCCCCACAGCATCTTGCTTCCAGCTCTTTGGGAAGCTAAGAAACAACTCGCTCTGCACAGTGCTCTTACAGCCTAGTGGGAACATCTCTTCCAAAGGCCTGTGAAACGCAGTTTCTTTGCAGGCCCGATCTGGCTGAAGTAGGACTTCTGCTCTGGGTGTGCTACTTTGCCCTAGAGCTGAAAGGCACAACGTGCAGGCTTCTTTCCAAAGGGCGAGTTGGGCCCCACAGCATCTTGCTTCCAGCTCTTTGGGAAGCTAAGAAACAACTCGCTCTGCACAGTGCTCTTACAGCCTACGGGGAACATCTCTTCCAAAGGCCTGTGAAACGCAGTTTCTTTGCAGGCCTGATCTGGCTGAAGTAGGACTTCTGCTCTGGGTGTGCTACTTTGCCCTAGAGCTGAAAGGCACAACGTGCAGGCTTCTTTCCAAAGGGCGAGTTGGGCCCCACAGCATCTTGCTTCCAGCTCTTTGGGAAGCTAAGAAACAACTCGCTCTGCACAGTGCTCTTACAGCCTACGGGGAACATCTCTTCCAAAGGCCTGTGAAACGCAGTTTCTTTGCAGGCCTGATCTGGCTGAAGTAGGACTTCTGCTCTGGGTGTGCTACTTTGCCCTAATGCTGAAAGGCACAACGTGCAGGCTTCTTTCCAAAGGGCGAGTTGGGCCCCACAGCATCTTGCTTCCAGCTCTTTGGGAAGCTAAGAAACAACTCGCTCTGCACAGTGCTCTTACAGCCTAGTGGGAACATCTCTTCCAAAGGCCTGTGAAACGCAGTTTCTTTGCAGGCCTGATCTGGCTGAAGTAGGACTTCTGCTCTGGGTGTGCTACTTTGCCCTAGAGCTGAAAGGCGCAACTTGCAGGCTTCTTTCCAAAGGGCGAGTTGGGCCCCACAGCATCTTGCTTCCAGCTCTTTGGGAAGCTAAGAAACAACTCGCTCTGCACAGTGCTCTTACAGCCTAGTGGGAACATCTCTTCCAAAGGCCTGTGAAACGCAGTTTCTTTGCAGGCCCGATCTGGCTGAAGTAGGACTTCTGCTCTGGGTGTGCTACTTTGCCCTAGAGCTGAAAGGCACAACGTGCAGGCTTCTTTCCAAAGGGCGAGTTGGGCCCCACAGCATCTTGCTTCCAGCTCTTTGGGAAGCTAAGAAACAACTCGCTCTGCACAGTGCTCTTACAGCCTACCGGGAACATCTCTTCCAAAGGCCTGTGCAACGCAGTTTCTTTGCAGGCCTGATCTGGCTGAAGTAGGACTTCTGCTCTGGGTGTGCTACTTTGCCCTAGAGCTGAAAGGCACAACGTGCAGGCTTCTTTCCAAAGGGCGAGTTGGGCCCCACAGCATCTTGCTTCCAGCTCTTTGGGAAGCTAAGAAACAACTCGCTCTGCACAGTGCTCTTACAGCCTACGGGGAACATCTCTTCCAAAGGCCTGTGAAACGCAGTTTCTTTGCAGGCCTGATCTGGCTGAAGTAGGACTTCTGCTCTGGGTGTGCTACTTTGCCCTAGAGCTGAAAGGCACAACGTGCAGGCTTCTTTCCAAAGGGCGAGTTGGGCCCCACAGCATCTTGCTTCCAGCTCTTTGGGAAGCTAAGAAACAACTCGCTCTGCACAGTGCTCTTACAGCCTACCGGGAACATCTCTTCCAAAGGCCTGTGAAACGCAGTTTCTTTGCAGGCCTGATCTGGCTGAAGTAGGACTTCTGCTCTGGGTGTGCTACTTTGCCCTAGAGGTGAAAGGCACAACGTGCAGGCTTCTTTCCAAAGGGCGAGTTGGGCCCCACAGCATCTTGCTTCCAGCTCTTTGGGAAGCTAAGAAACAACTCGCTCTGCACAGTGCTCTTACAGCCAACCGGGAAGATCTCTTCCAAAGGCCAGTGAAACGCAGTTTCTTTGCAGGCCTGATCTGGCTGAAGTAGGACTTCTGCTCTGGGTGTGCTACTTTGCCCTAGAGCTGAAAGGCACAACGTGCAGGCTTCGTTCCAAAGGGCGAGTTGGGCCCCACAGCATCTTGCTTCCAGCTCTTTGGGAAGCTAAGAAACAACTCGCTCTGCACAGTGCTCTTACAGCCTACGGGGAACATCTCTGACAAAGGCCTGTGAAACGCAGTTTCTTTGCAGGCCTGATCTGGCTGAAGTAGGACTTCTGCTCTGGGTGTGCTACTTTGCCCTAGAGCTGAAAGGCACAACGTGCAGGCTTCTTTCCAAAGGGCGAGTTGGGCCCCACAGCATCTTGCTTCCAGCTCTTTGGGAAGCTAAGAAACAACTCGCTCTGCACAGTGCTCTTACAGCCTACGGGGAACATCTGTGACAAAGGCCTGTGAAACGCAGTTTCTTTGCAGGCCTGATCTGTCTGAAGTAGGACTTCTGCTCTGGGTGTGCTACTTTGCCCTAGAGCTGAAAGGCACAACGTGCAGGCTTCTTTCCAAAGGGCGAGTTGGGCCCCACAGCATCTTGCTTCCAGCTCTTTGGGAAGCTAAGAAAGAACTCGCTCTGCAAAGTGCTCTTACAGCCTAGTGGGAACATCTCTTCCAAAGGCCTCTGAAACGCAGTTTCTTTGCAGGCCCGATCTGGCTGAAGTAGGACTTCTGCTCTGGGTGTGCTACTTTGCCCTAGAGCTGAAAGGCACAACGTGCAGGCTTCTTTCCAAAGGGCGAGTTGGGCCCCACAGCATCTTGCTTCCAGCTCTTTGGGAAGCTAAGAAACAACTCGCTCTGCACAGTGCTCTTACAGCCTAGTGGGAACATCTCTTCCAAAGGCCTGTGAAACGCAGTTTCTTTGCAGGCCCGATCTGGCTGAAGTAGGACTTCTGCTCTGGGTGTGCTACTTTGCCCTAGAGCTGAAAGGCACAACGTGCAGGCTTCTTTCCAAAGGGCGAGTTGGGCCCCACAGCATCTTGCTTCCAGCTCTTTGGGAAGCTAAGAAACAACTCGCTCTTCACAGTGCTCTTACAGTGTAGTGGGAACATCTCTTCCAAAGGCCTGTGAAACGCAGTTTCTTTGCAGGCCTGATCTGGCTGAAGTAGGACTTCTGCTCTGGGCGTGCTACTTTGCCCTAGAGCTGAAAGGCACAACGTGCAGGCTTCTTTCCAAAGGGCGAGTTGGGCCCCACAGCATCTTGCTTCCAGCTCTTTGGGAAGCTAAGAAACAACTCGCTCTGCACAGTGCTCTTACAGCCTACCGGGAACATCTCTTCCAAAGGCCTGTGAAACGCAGTTTCTTTGCAGGCCTGATCTGGCTGAAGTAGGACTTCTGCTCTGGGTGTGCTACTTTGCCCTAGAGCTGAAAGGCACAACGTGCAGGCTTCTTTCCAAAGGGCGAGTTGGGCCCCACAGCATCTTGCTTCCAGCTCTTTGGGAAGCTAAGAAAGAACTCGCTCTGCACAGTGCTCTTACAGCCTAGTGGGAACATCTCTTCCAAAGGCCTCTGAAACGCAGTTTCTTTGCAGGCCTGATCTGGCTGAAGTAGGACTTCTGCTCTGGGTGTGCTACTTTGCCCTAGAGCTGAATGGCGCAACTTGCAGGCTTCTTTCCAAAGGGCGAGTTGGGCCCCACAGCATCTTGCTTCCAGCTCTTTGGGAAGCTAAGAAACAACTCGCTCTGCACAGTGCTCTTACAGCCTAGTGGGAACATCTCTTCCAAAGGCCTGTGAAACGCAGTTTCTTTGCAGGCCCGATCTGGCTGAAGTAGGACTTCTGCTCTGGGTGTGCTACTTTGCCCTAGAGCTGAAAGGCACAACGTGCAGGCTTCTTTCCAAAGGGCGAGTTGGGCCCCACAGCATCTTGCTTCCAGCTCTTTGGGAAGCTAAGAAACAACTCGCTCTGCACAGTGCTCTTACAGCCTAGTGGGAACATCTCTTCCAAAGGCCTGTGAAACGCAGTTTCTTTGCAGGCCCGATCTGGCTGAAGTAGGACTTCTGCTCTGGGTGTGCTACTTTGCCCTAGAGCTGAAAGGCACAACGTGCAGGCTTCTTTCCAAAGGGCGAGTTGGGCCCCACAGCATCTTGCTTCCAGCTCTTTGGGAATCTAAGAAACAACTCGCTCTGCACAGCGCTCTTACAGCCTACGGGGAAAATCTCTTCCAAAGGCCTGTGAAACGCAGTTTCTTTGCAGGCCTGATCTGGCTGAAGTAGGACTTCTGCTCTGGGTGTGCTACTTTGCCCTAGAGCTGAAAGGCACAACGTGCAGGCTTCTTTCCAAAGGGCGAGTTGGGCCCCACAGCATCTTGCTTCCAGCTCTTTGGGAAGCTGAGAAACAACTCGCTCTGCACAGTGCTCTTACAGCCTAGTGGGAAGATCTCTTCCAAAGGCCTGTGAAACGCAGTTTCTTTGCAGGCCCGATCTGGCTGAAGTAGGACTTCTGCTCTGGGTGTGCTGCTTTGCCCTAGAGCTGAAAGGCACAACGTGGAGGCTTATTTCCAAAGGGCGAGTTGGGCCCCACAGCATCTTGCTTCCAGCTCTTTGGGAAGCTAAGAAACAACTCGCTCTGCACAGTGCTCTTACAGCCTACGGGGAACATCTCTTCCAAAGGCCTGTGAAACGCAGTTTCTTTGCAGGCCTGATCTGGCTGAAGTAGGACTTCTGCTCTGGGTGTGCTACTTTGCCCTAGAGCTGAAAGGCACAACGTGCAGGCTTCTTTCCAAAGGGCGAGTTGGGCCCCACAGCATCTTGCTTCCAGCTCTTTGGGAAGCTAAGAAACAACTCGCTCTGCACAGTGCTCTTACAGCCTACGGGGAACATCTCTTCCAAAGGCCTGTGAAACGCAGTTTCTTTGCAGGCCTGATCTGGCTGAAGTAGGACTTCTGCTCTGGGTGTGCTACTTTGCCCTAAAGCTGAAAGGCACAACATGCAGGCTTCTTTCCAAAGGGCGAGTTGGGCCCCACAGCATCTTGCTTCCAGCTCTTTGGGAAGCTAAGAAACAACTCGCTCTGCACAGTGCTCTTACAGCCTAGTGGGAACATCTCTTCCAAAGGCCTGTGAAACGCAGTTTCTTTGCAGGCCTGATCTGGCTGAAGTAGGACTTCTGCTCTGGGTGTGCTACTTTGCCCTAGAGCTGAAAGGCGCAACTTGCAGGCTTCTTTCCAAAGGGCGAGTTGGGCCCCACAGCATCTTGCTTCCAGCTCTTTGGGAAGCTAAGAAACAACTCGCTCTGCACAGTGCTCTTACAGCCTAGTGGGAACATCTCTTCCAAAGGCCTGTGAAACGCAGTTTCTTTGCAGGCCCGATCTGGCTGAAGTAGGACTTCTGCTCTGGGTGTGCTACTTTGCCCTAGAGCTGAAAGGCACAACGTGCAGGCTTCTTTCCAAAGGGCGAGTTGGGCCCCACAGCATCTTGCTTCCAGCTCTTTGGGAAGCTAAGAAACAACTCGCTCTGCACAGTGCTCTTACAGCCTACCGGGAACATCTCTTCCAAAGGCCTGTGCAACGCAGTTTCTTTGCAGGCCTGAGCTGGCTGAAGTAGGACTTCTGCTCTGGGTGTGCTACTTTGCCCTAGAGCTGAAAGGCACAACGTGCAGGCTTCTTTCCAAAGGGCGAGTTGGGCCCCACAGCATCTTGCTTCCAGCTCTTTGGGAAGCTAAGAAACAACTCGCTCTGCACAGTGCTCTTACAGCCTACGGGGAACATCTCTTCCAAAGGCCTGTGAAACGCAGTTTCTTTGCAGGCCTGATCTGGCTGAAGTAGGACTTCTGCTCTGGGTGTGCTACTTTGCCCTAGAGCTGAAAGGCACAACGTGCAGGCTTCTTTCCAAAGGGCGAGTTGGGCCCCACAGCATCTTGCTTCCAGCTCTTTGGGAAGCTAAGAAACAACTCGCTCTGCACAGTGCTCTTACAGCCTACCGGGAACATCTCTTCCAAAGGCCTGTGAAACGCAGTTTCTTTGCAGGCCTGATCTGGCTGAAGTAGGACTTCTGCTCTGGGTGTGCTACTTTGCCCTAGAGGTGAAAGGCACAACGTGCAGGCTTCTTTCCAAAGGGCGAGTTGGGCCCCACAGCATCTTGCTTCCAGCTCTTTGGGAAGCTAAGAAACAACTCGCTCTGCACAGTGCTCTTACAGCCTACCGGGAAGATCTCTTCCAAAGACCAGTGAAACGCAGTTTCTTTGCAGGCCTGATCTGGCTGAAGTAGGACTTCTGCTCTGGGTGTGCTACTTTGCCCTAGAGCTGAAAGGCACAACGTGCAGGCTTCTTTCCAAAGGGCGAGTTGGGCCCCACAGCATCTTGCTTCCAGCTCTTTGGGAAGCTAAGAAACAACTCGCTCTGCACAGTGCTCTTACAGCCTACGGGGAACATCTCTGACAAAGGCCTGTGAAACGCAGTTTCTTTGCAGGCCTGATCTGGCTGAAGTAGGACTTCTGCTCTGGGTGTGCTACTTTGCCCTAGAGCTGAAAGGCACAACGTGCAGGCTTCTTTCCAAAGGGCGAGTTGGGCCCCACAGCATCTTGCTTCCAGCTCTTTGGGAAGCTAAGAAACAACTCGCTCTGC